>NC_079316.1:100806629-101431629 GCF_029931775.1 Euleptes europaea | reverse complement strand
TCTCTGCTATTCTGTGAGATTTGTGTATGTTTGGCAATGTTTGATGGAGCTGCAACCTCAGAAAGGTATTGGCAGACATCAAGGGATGTTTTGAAGAGGCATCGTGGAAGTTGGGTAAACATCTCCTTTTTGGACTCTAGCAATAAGCACTGATGTCAGCCTTTTTCAGTTCCCCTCTGCCCGACTGTTTTGATGCCTCCTGATATTAATTAAAGTCCTCCTTCCTTCTTGTTTGACCTTCCCGATTAGTTTACAAAAGAAAAGTACAGTTGTACATTATACAATAATGCTACAATGTTCTCATGTTGAAGCTCCTTTGAAAATTTTATCTCTTTCCCAAGCAGGATCTGAGACTTCGACAAGTTCTTTTTGTTAATGCTTTTAACAGCCACTTCCCAATCCGTTCTCTTGCGGTGGCGACCTTTGAAGACCACAGCAAAGGCTCCGTGTCCTGTCAGGTCCTTCTTGCTTTATTCAAAACCCCCCAACCATCATCTCCAGGGGTACAGCAATGCATTGCATAATGACACATTCTTAGCTATTTATTTTCAATTTATATGTTGCCCTTCCTCCATGGAGTGGGGCTCAGAGGGGCTAACAACTAGTAAATAACCTTTCAGTTTACAATGAAAATACAATAAGAACAATTTTAAAACACTGTAAATCAATAAGATAAAATACAATTTAAAAGTTTATAAAGCCAGGAACCCGGCAGCCCGGCAGCTACCCGTCATAGTCAGGACATGGGGGGGGGGTGGGGAGAGTACCCTATAAATAGAGATGGAACATAACCGTCGCTGCCCTCAACCGTAAGCCTGGCGGAACAACTCAGCCTTACCAGCCCCTCCATCCTTATGTCTGAGAGGCAAGGGGCACTTTTTAAATTCAGAAGTTTCCCTCATCTCTCTCTAAACGGCTCCTCTAGCTCCTGCCCAACCTCCCCTTTACTAATGTCTGTTTTACTACTTTCATAACTTTCCCATTGCAGCAAAGTGGTTGCTGTGGTGTAACGGTGATTGTGACATCAGGAGGCTAACTGAAGTCAGCCTTGTGAGGAGACTAGATCCTGATTTCATTTGGTCACCCAGTTCACTTCAGTCAAGGCATCCTGTGCACCGGTCCTACTCTACTCAGAAGGAGAGCGCAGCATTCTCATTTGGGGCAGGCTTGGAGCTCTTACTCTGGCAACTGAAAGGGCAGAGGTGTCAGCTCCCTGTATCACTTTTCATCACCTCTGCTGATTCAACACACTGGTAAACCAGCAGCTTGAGTGCCAGTCTCAACAGCTCCCAGCTGAGAAAGCTTCCAGCTATCCATGCCCTGGCCTGCTTTTTTGTGGATCTCCCAAGGCCCGCTGCTGTTCCTGCATCTTCAGACAGCTCCAGGTCTGGGCTATCTAGGCTTCCTGCCAGCCAGTTACCTTGGCGCATCCCCATCCAGCTGTCTCGATGAAGGCTGGGGCACGGTCACTGTGCCACACTGGCTCAGACAATATTTATGCCAGCAAAGAAACACCAGCATTTCCATTGCTTCAAGCTTCAGTCTTGTTCCTAAAGTTTAGGGTAAGTAATGAGAGCCAGCGTGATGTACTGGTTAAGAGTGGCAGACTCTAATCTGGAGAGCAAGGTTTGATTCCCCACTCCTCCACATGAACGGCAGACTCTAATCTGGAGAATTGGGTTTGATTCCCCACTCCTCCACATGAAGCCTGCTGGGTGACCTTGGGCCGGTCACTGTTCTCTCTGAACTCTCTCAGCCCACACAGAGGCAGGCAATGGCAAACCACCTCTGAATGCTCTTGCCTTGCAAACCCCATGGGGTTGCCATAAGTTAGCGGTGACTTGACGGCAGACACACAATGATTGGATAGTTAGATTATAAGCATTCTGTTTTTCAGCTAACAACAGCTCTCCACGTGTTCATTTGTGGATGAGATTGACTGATGAGGGTCTAGGTAATATCATTTTTGAGCTGAATTTCCCAAGAACTAGTTTCTGATGCAGCATGGGCTTCTGCTAATCAAATGAAAGAGGAAACATTAGACTGGGTATGCCTTTTGGAGATCCTGGGCCCTTACTCCAGATTCAGTTCATGAAAGGTTGAAGTTCTATCCCTGAGATGAAGGTTTTTACCTTAACTTGAAATCTTCTGTGCTCCCTTCTTGCAGTAGGTCTGAAATGATAACTACAGGACTGTAGGCAAAGTTACAGAAAAGATTTTCAGTCGAGGAGAGTATGACCTCAGATAGTTAAAAGGGCGATAATTAAATTCCTAATTATGTTTTTGTACATTGAGTGTGTTTTGTCAAAAGGATACTTGGTCGCTTCCAGGAATCCGTCTATTTTTTTCTGTTTGTTCTCTGTTTTAAAATGGTTGCCATGGTGTATAAAAGTGATTATGGCATCATAAGGCTAACTGGAACATATAGTGAACCAGGGAAATGTACGAGATTTTAAAAAAACCTTCTGCTAAATCTTATAAATGAATGGTCAACAGCTGTCCAGTTTTGCATTGTTTCTGGAAACTGATTGGCATTCAGAGAATGAATAATAATAATAATAATAATCATAATAATAATAATAATAATAATAATAATGCTTAGTATTTATATAGCTCTTTAGAGGTGTTCAAAGCACTTCTCATACAAATGGCTTCTTCCCTAAGAGATTCATGATCAGAGTGGAGCTCAGGGAAAAGAAGTGTTGGAAACCTGGCGCCCAAGGTTGAGAATGCAGCAGCTGTGCTCTGATTGGTTGGCTTCAATGCCAAGGCTCCGTTTCAGAACCCAGAGCCTACCTGGGAAGGTGTCGGTGTGCTGGCAGACAGAAGGGGGAGAGTGGGATCGTTCTCTGCCCAGTTCCCTGCACATATTGTATATGGCATGGAAGGAAGGTCTAGAATAAGGCTGCTTTAGGAATGTCGGCATGGACCTCCAGTGGCTTTGTTTTTGGTGCACCCAAAAACAAGGAATGTTTTTGGTGCACCCAAAAATAAGGAATGTGATTGCCTGCTTGGTTAATCTTTTGATCTCTGGTTCTTCTTTCAAACAATGTTTGAACAGATAAACAACGTGAACAGATAAATCTGGAATTTTACCAAGGAGAGTCTCATCCAAGGGGCCTACCCTGGCATTAAACCCACCCCCCCAGGAAAAACGTAGCTCTAGGGGATTTCATTAGGTCCTTCAAGTAGACAGTATCAATCTGACCAATTAGAAAAGAGAGCTTGTTTTGAGGGATAGGAATGCGATTGCAATGGATGAAAATAATGTCCCTAGGATGTTTGTGAGCAGGGGGCCAATGGGGCGCAAGGGCGACAGTCGAAGAGCCGAGACACGGGTCACTCTCAGAACCGCTGCACTTCAAATTCCAGTTTTGAACAACCGCTGCTGTAGAAGAAGGGAGCCCTTCCCTGGACCCTGCTGGCTTTCCGCCTGTCCTTTCCGCCTTCAAACCAAGACCTAAGTCTGTCCTAGCTCCTGTGGAGCAAGGATCTGCCATGCTGAGCAAGACAGGCTGGTGTGCCGTCATGGCCAGAATTGGCTGTTGGAGGACGCAACCAGAACTCACTCTTCTTGGACACTGTGAATAATTGTTCGTCCATACGAACATAATTGGAAGAGGGTCCTCTGTCCACCACATGGTTACTTGCTTTATTTACGTCCTTTATACCCATTGGGGACCCAAAATAGTTAATTTTGTTCTTGCCTCCTCCATTTTATTCTCGCAAACAACCCTGTGTGACTGGCCAAATGTCACCCAGTAAGCTTCCACAGCTTAGTGGGGAGTCGAACCTGTGTCTCCCGAGTCCTCGTTTGACATAAGAACATAAGAAAAGCCCTGCTGGATCAGACCCAGGCCCATCAAGTCCAGCAGTCTGTTCACACAGTGGCCAACCAGGGGCCTCTAGGAAGTCACAAACAAGACGACTGCAGCAGCACCATCCTGCCTGTGTTCCACCGCACCCAATATAACAGGCATGATCCTCCGATACTAGAGAGAATAGGTATGCAGCATGACTAGTATCCATTCTAACTAATAGCCATGAATACCCCTTTCCTCCATGAATATGTCCACTCCCCTCTTAAAGCCCTCTAAGCTGGCAGCCATCACCACATCCTGGGGCAGGGAGTTCCACAATTTAACTATGCGTTGTGTGAAAAAATACTTCCTTTTAGCTGTTTTGAATCTCTCACCCTTCAGCTTTAGCAGATGACCCCATGTTCTAGTATTATGGGAGAGGGAGAAAAACGTCTCCCTGTCCACTCTCTCCAAACCATGCATAATTTTATAGACCTCTATCATGTCTCCCCTCAGCCGCCTTCTTTCCAAGCTAAACAGCCCTAAGCGCCTTAACCGCTCCCCATAGGACAGTTGCTCTAGTCCCCTAATCATTTTGGTTGCTCTTTTCTGCTCCTTCTCAAGCTCTGTAATATCCTTTTTTAGGTGTGGAGACCAGAACTGCTTTTTTCACACTTAGGTCATCCAAGTGTGGTCTCACCATAGATTTGTACAAGGGCAGTATGATATCAGCAGTTTTATTCTCTATTCCTCGTCTAATTATGGCCATCATGGAATTTGCCTTTTTTACAGCAGCCGCACACTGGGTTGACATCTTCATTGAGCTATCTACTACCACCCCAAGATCCCTTTCTTGGTCTGTCGCTGCCAGCACAGATCCCATCAGTGTATATGTGAAGTTGGGATTTTTTTGCCCCAATATGCATCATTTTACGCTTACTCACATTGAATTTCATTTGCCATTTTAAAGCCCAGTCTTCCAGTATGTAGAGTTCCTTTTGGAACTCTTCACAGTCCGATTTTGTTTTAACCACCCTAAATAATTTGGTGTCATCTGCAAACTTGGCTACTTCACCGTTTAACCCCAACTCCAGGTCATTGATGAACAGGTTGAAAAGCACCGGTCCCAACACAGATCCCTGAGGCACCCCACTGCTCACATCCTGCCATTGTGAGAACTGACCATTGATTTCTACTCTCTGCTTCCTATTTTTCAGCCAGCTCTCAATCTATAAGATGACACTCTTAACAAGTATACCACCCTGGCTTTCTTCATCTGTGGGAAGCAGAACCAAGACCTCTCATACGCATTTGGTGAATGTGGTTCTCCTATGCAAAAGGCAATGGTGTGTACTCTGTTCTAAAATCATTCTCTTAGATAATCCCTATAGGAGTACCTAGTAGTGTTTGCTCTGGTTTATGTCAACATGGCCTTACAGATGTAGGAAAAGGAAAAGCCAGTTTATGTGTCCCTGGTGAAAATGGCCCTCTTGGGAAAAGGAAATGGACTGATCATTTTAACAAGTAATGCTTGCGTTTTCAAATTCTGTCGCACAGACGTAATACCTTTAATTACAAAGAGCTTGGATTTGGGCTTTTAGAAGAAAGCTGCTTAATCACATTAGCTGAAAAATGCTGCATTTGCTATGCCATCTTCTCACATTTAAGGTAGTTTAACACTAAACTGTTCTCCTGCCCCCAAATCCCATCCTCCCTCTTGTTTATATTCATTCTGAGTAATGAAAGTTCTCCTCTAAGGACTCATTTAGCTCCACATCCAGCCTGTCGCAATTAGTAAACATTTTGCATCACTGATCTTACAATTAATAGGACAATAGTCTTCTAGCTAGTTGTGACATATTGACTGCATATCAAACACTGTTAATATCCAGTTGTCGGGGGACAATGTTCACACGGCATTACTGCTGTCGCGTTTTCATACAGTTGGTGTAAATGGGTCGATGGCACCCAAGCTCTTGGCTTTTTTCACACTTAGGTCATCCAGTTTCCCCTGGGAGTTTGTTCTTGACTTTGGAGGTTGGGGTTGGGTTGGCGGGGCCAGCTGTATTGGCTGACAATTCCAAGCAGTCTTTTTGCTGCAAGAAACAACAGATGGGGGAAAGGACTTCCTCTTTTTCAAATGCTGCCTTGCTTCTCATCGCTAGGGTTGCCAACCTCCATTTACTAGCTGGAGATCTCCCGCTATTACAACTGATCTCCAGCCAATAAAGATCAATTCATCTGGAGAAAATGGCTGCTTTGGCCATTGGACTCTATGGAATTGAAGTCCCACCCCTCGCCAAACCCCACCCTCCTCAGGCTCCACCCCAAAAACCTCCCACTGGTGGCAAAGAGGGACCTGTCAATCCTACACATCGCTGGCACTGGAGGTAGGATTAGCTTGGGAAATTGCTGAAGCCCAAATCTATTAAAGAGCCCATCTGCTGAGAGGTTTTGCCGTCATCTGAGGCTTAAGAGTCTGGGACTTTTCAGTTTAGAAAAGAGATTACTAAGCGGAGGGGGGCATGATAGATGTTTATACAATTATGCACGGGGTGGAGAGAGTTGACAAAGAGAACTTTTTCTCCCTCTCCCAAAATAGTAGAACTCGAGTTCATCCAATGAAGCTGACGGGCAGCAGAATCAGGACGGACAAAAGGAAGTACTTGTGTCCAGAGTGAGTGATTAAAATTTGGAACTTGCTGCCAGAGGATGTAGTGATGGCCACAGGCACAGATGACTTTAAAAGACAAATTCATAGAGGATAGGTCTAGCCATGGTGATTAAAGGCAACCTCCACGTTGCCTTTAAATCTCTGAATACTAGGGTTGCCAACCGCCAGGTACTAGCTGGAGATCTCCTGCTATTACAACTGATCTCCAGCCAACAGAGATCAGTTCACCTAGAGAAAATGGCTGCTTTGGCCATTGGACTCTATGGCATTGAAATCCCTCCCCTTCCCAAAACATTCCCTCCTCAGGCTCTGCCCCAAAAAACCTCCGAACAGTGGCAAAGAGGGACCTGGCAACCCTACTGAATACCAATGCTAGGAGGCAACATCAGGGGAAGGCCTCAGCCTTTATGCCCTGTTGTTGGACCTCCAGAGGAACTGGTTGGCCACCGTGTGAGACAGGATGCTGGACTAGATAGACCTTCACTGGTCTGATCCATCAAGGCTCTTCTTATGGTTTTGGCTTGTGATTGGTGTTGAGCCTGGGCACTTCCCCGTAGTCTGGCTGGTACCCTGTTTCAAGAGCAATGGCATCTCAGAGAGCCTTGCAAAAATGCATCTTGCAAAAATGATCTTATGCCAGTTGTGGCTGGAGTTGCCAGCTTGCCTGAAGAAAAATCTCCCACCCTCTGAATAGAGGTTTAATGTGCATAATGTGTTTAATGAGAGCCAGCGTGGTGTAGTGGTTAAAAGTGGTGGTTTGGAGCAGTGGACTCTGATCTGGATAACCAGGTTTGATTCCCCATTCCTCCACATGAGCAGCGGACGCGAATCTGGTGAACTGGGTTGGTTTCCCCACTCCTACACGTGAAGCCATCTGGGTGACCTTGGGCTAGTCACAGCTCTTAGAGCTCTCTCAGCCCCACCTACCTCACAGGGTGTCTGTTCTGGGGAGAGGAAAGGAAGGCGATTGTAAGCCGGTTTGATTCTTCCTTAAGTAGTAGAGAAAGGAGGCATATAAAAACCAACTCTTCTTCATCGTCTTCTTCTACAAATGGACAGCTGAAGCTTTTCATGGCCCAGAGGTAAATAATATCTCATTAAGATTCCATTTTAAGGACAGGGCATTTCTCCAGCAGTTGGCAACCCTAGTTGTGGCCTGTCCATTTTGGAGGAAGTGTGTGCTGCTCTGATCTTGGTGTGGCCGCATGAGAGGACATAGCATCTCAAGGTCAAGTTCCATGAGATGGAGTTCCCCATAGGATGGTGACCACGGACCCAACCCATGACCTTTTAAAAAATCATACATGACTTGTGTGTTATCCTCAGTCCCCATGTGTGCAGTTCTGTTCTGGATTGGGACCATGTGCTGAAGGCCCTTCCAGCTGTCATCCTGAACTGAAACTGTCCTGGGGAAGGAACTAGTTGGCCAGTTGCAGTAGTCAACATGGAACCCACGTTCTTCTGCAATGGGCCAAATAGCTCAACACAGACTATTTCTGTTCAGGGTGACAGAATAGGGGGGAAGGCTGAAGATATTCGTGCATACACACCGTGGTCACACGTGAACACGTGAAGCTGCCTTCTACTGAAAGACCCTTGATCCATAACAGTCAGTCTTGTCCATTCAGACCGGCAGCAGCTCTCCAGGGTCTCAGGCAGAGGCCTTTCACATCACCTGCTTGCCTAATCTATGTAACTGGAGATGCCAGGGATTGAACCTGGGACCTTGTGCATGCCAAGCAGATGCCCTACCACTGAGCCAGAGCCCCTTCCCAATCTGGAGCAGAAGTTTCACATGCTGGAGTTGAGGCCAACACACAAAGTGCGTATCACTTTGAAACTATTCACAGGTTGAGAAACTATTCACCCACATTTAGTATTTGCTCAGATATTAATTAGTTATGCACTTTGATAATCTTGCCATTTTTAACCAATTTAATAGCAAATCTATTTTGTATTTGTTTTTATCCTATGCTATTTAACTATGCAAATTTGTCTTATTTGATGGTCTATGACTGCAAATAAATTATTGATTGATTGAGTCTGCGATCCCCACTCAGTGAACTCAGTCTCATGGAAACAGACTCTTCAGCACAGGTTATCTTGAAAATAAGGGCTTTGTTATAAGTATTCCTTTTCATTCTGACATTTGAATTAGACCTTGTCTGTGGATATAGCTTTCTCCCTCTAGAAGTTCCGTTCCGTCATAAACTGAAAACGGAGTTCTGCTTACATGCTGTCCAAAGGAAAAGAGGGTGATCTGAAGTAGTGAAAGTTTTCAGAAAGTTGAATCTCTGGGCCTTTCCTTCCCAGAGTGTGCATAGGTTGAGTCTGGGGTGGGAGGGGCTGCCTTAGCTATCAATTTCCATGATTTCAGTACGAGTGACTTTGTACGCTTCTTTACTCTTAAGCCAAAAAAGGTGTATTATCCTGGAGTTCAACCTATATATATGTCCCTAGTCTGAATTTGTGTGTGTAATATACAAGGTCTCCTTAATTAACAAAAAGGAATTTTTATTCTTCTGCTGTCATGTTTTGAAACCCAATAGTTTGAGGCTTGGTTCCTTTTTTGGCAATAGATGGGATCAAATAATTAAATTTTAGTTTTCATTTTGGGAGGGTTATATTATGTACAGAACTGTGGAAGAGAAAACAAAACTCTTTAGAAAGCAGAAATTGTATTGGTGGCTCTATATTCTGTTGTCCTGCTTTGTCCGTAAGCATCCTAGCAAGATGGCATCCTTGTTACCAGGGAATCATAAAAGCAATTTTTCAAATTAAAAACAAGACATGCATGGAGTGTGTTCTTAGAACAAAAGCATCCTGTTAAAAATGGTGTATTTTAATTGTATACAGTGAACTGCGGGATTGTCCTTTTCTGCAATATGATTGACAGAAAATCTATAAGGCAAAATTAATTGTTTACCTAAACGTTATTCCATCTGTGGTACTAACAAAGATGACCATGGATTAAAGACTTAAGTAGCCATGTTGGTCCGTAGTAAAATCCAGAACCAAAAACCATATAGTCCCTTTTATTAAAAACAAGTCAAAATAACACAGTACAGCACGCAAGTTTTGGAGTTCTCCACAATTCTTCATCAGGCGGAGTGTTGGAAAAAAAGTGTGGGGAGAAACGATCCTTTAGCCCATGATGATCGTACAACTAGGGTTGCCAACCTCCAGGTACTAGCTGGAGATCTCCCGCTATTACAACTGATCTCCAGCCGATAGAGATCAGTTCACCTGGAGAAAATGGCCACTTTGGCCATTGGACTCTATGGCATTGAAGTCCCTCTCCTCCCCAAACCTCACCCTCTTTATGCTCTGCCCCCAAAATCTCCAGGTATTTCCCAACCCAGAGCTGGCAACCCTACATACAGCCCCTTTATTCTGGGTGGGATGGCTCTGCTGACTTCAGAAGGTGCTAGTTATGGTTAGAATCAGGATGCACCATGGCATTATGGGTATTCTAAGCATCCTTGGACAAAGCAAAAAATGGAAGCTGTTCCATTGCAAACATGGAACCAGTAGTTAGTCAAATGTCTCTCAAACTTCAAATATTAGTTCAAGTGAATTATTCTTACTGGAGGTTGAAAATTCGGGAAGTTCTAAGAACATTGTGAAGGGGGGAGGAGACTAAATGCTGAAACAAAGGGAAGATAAGGAACAAGCCCTTTCTCAGCTCTTTCAGGGTCCTCTTTCACAAGAGTTCCTTGGAGGTCTGTATCATGTTATGGAGGCAGCAGATAGAACTCAAATACTGCTGACCTTAACTAAATTATTACCTGCAAAACTCTCTATAAGATCCAGGACAAAAACTGAAGACTACTGGGGTGGAGAGACCCACTTCCTGGGTCTCTGGGACCAACTCATCAGCCGAATCAAACCAACAGTCCATCTAGCCTCACACAGTGGCCCACTGGTTGCTTGGGAGGGTCTCTAGTCTGCCTAGTAAAAGTTGGGATGTGGTATCACCCCATGGGTCAGGAATGACCCGGTGCTTGCACAGGGGACTACATTTACCTTTTAAAGTTCCACTGTGCTCAAAAATCAGGGACCAACTCATCTGTTGCTGGGCAATCTGCAGATATTCCAAGTTGGGGTGATTGTTGTGCACCTGGAGTAGGTGCTGAGCTTTTTGGAAACAGATGCCAGTTGACAAATGCTACCTTGATGGCTGGTAATTCTTAGATCTGGCTAGTACAGTTGCATTTGAAGAAGTAAGTTTCTGAGGTCTAGTGGTAGGTGTGAGCTGGTCCTGACATCAAGGAAACAAAAGGTGAGTCTGGAGGTCAGGTAACCATGCATGTTGGTCCAGTGCTCATATGAAGCCTACTGAAGGCTGGAGAAGATCTGTCTCAGCCCTCACCACTGCATAGTCCTAAATAACATTGCATGCCAACTGTCCCATACTGTCCGGTATCGCAATCAGCTTTTCTAGCATGTCTAAGGCAGATTTCATTTGAGCATCCAGTGAATATTTGAGCTTTCTGAGAACATCTGGAGGATAATCAGCCTCCAGATTCATTGAGAAGTTTGCAGAGAATAGTTGGGGTTCAATTAATTTTTTCCAGCTCTGTTTACAGGAACTTCTTAAAGGTCTTCTTTCTCCTGCCAACAGAACATAGCAATTTCTTTTCCTGCTGCTTTTGGTGGCTCCAAGACTCCACAGCAGCAGAATAGTTGCCTTGGATACTCGGTGATGGTGTGTGTGTGTGTGTGTGTGTGTGTGTAAGGGTGTGATCTGTTGCCAGTAATTTGATCATCACGACTTTGTGCAAATGTAACATTCCTGTGCAAAAAAAGGCAATTGCTTAAGTGACGCTCCAAGTGGCCTCACTTAACAAAACAGCTACTCAGGAGCTGCTCTGCCACGGCAAACGTTGGTTACAATAATAATCGTGACATTGAAGTTATGTGCGTGGAAAGTAACCTCTTGTAGAATCTGCTGGCTCTTCACAGTTTCCCCTCTGCGTTAGAAGACACGGAGCGCTGGTGAGCTGCCGGTTTGCAGCTTGTTGATAGAGGAACGGCCTGTTTTCAGAAAAGCAATTTTTAGTTCACGCTTTGTCATCTTCGGTTACAGCTAAATCATTGCCCTACCGAAAATTAGTTTTGCTCTCCGACCCTTTGCCTTGTATGTGGGAATGGAGGCAAGTGGCCAGTTAGGTAATTATAGACTTTGGACTTAATGGTCTTATTTGGAGAGGCTTCTCTTTAGATGGTAATTTAGGCAACGTGGTGTAGTGGTTAGGAGCAGTGGACTCCAATCTGGAGAGCCGGGTTTGATTCCCCACTCCTCCACATGAGCGGTGAACTCTAATCTGGAGAACCAGGTTTGATTCCCCACTCCTACACATGAAGCCTGCTGGGTGACCTTGGGCCAGTCACAGTTCTCTCCCAACTCTCTCAACTCCCCCTACCTCACAAGGTGCCTGCTATGAGGAGGGGAAGGGAAGGCGATTAAGACTCCTAAAGGTAGAGAAATTGAGGGTTATAAAAACCGACTCTTATTCTTCTACCGTGCTAACAAAGCACAGCATAAACCTTCGGCAAACTTGTCACATCTTACCCCACCCTCTTCACAGATAAATGCTCGCGGTGTAACTGGATCCCGTGCATCTTTACTGACAAGTAATTCCCAATGTAAGGGCCCCGTGGTGCAGAGTGGTAAGCTGCTTATACTGGACAGGACAGGACAGTTGGCATGCAATGTTACTGCAGTCCAAGCTCTGCTCACGACCTGAGTTTGATCCAGACAGAAATTGGTTTCAGGTAGCCGGCTCAAGGTTGACTCAGCCTCCCATCCTTCCAAGGTTGGTAAAATGAATACCCAGCTTGCTGGGGGTAAAGTGTAGATGACTGGGGAAGGCAATGGCAAACCATCCTGTAAGTATAGTCTGCCTCGTAAACGTTGGGATGTGGTATCACCCCATGGGTCAGGAATGACCCGGTGCTTGCACAGGGGACTACATTTACCTTTTTAAGTTCCACTGTGCTCAATTACACTGCCTAACTACAGCCATCCTGCCTCTGAATAACCTCTGAATAGCACAGCTAGGAGGCTACACTGGGGAAGGTTTTAACCTCTGTGTCCTGTTTCTTGACCCTCCCAAGCAACCGGTGGGCCACTGTGTGAGGCTAGATGGACTGTTGGTTTGATTCGGCCGTGCATCTTTCTTATGTTCCGCTTTCTTATTATCCCTACCTGATGTCGATACTGCTGACCAGCTCGTTGGACTTCTGTTCAGCCCTGTTCAGTCTGTTCAGCCCACTGGATGGAGGAGCCGATGCATTCCCTTCTGACATGTTTTACTCATTCTTTGGGTCTCTAAGGGAACAGACTGAGGGGAAAGAGCTGCAATGGAGAAAATTGTGTGTTTGGGATAAACCGTCCCCATATCCTGTTGTCCCAGGGTTTAGTAATGGGGACAATTAAGTTCCCCCATTGAAGGTTTTCTCCAAAAAGCTCCCTATCGTCTGACATTCCTTAAGGAACTGCACACATCATAATGTGTAAACCATACCACTGCAGTTTATCAATAGATAAATGCAACACTGCAGCATAAAAAAAAATTCAAGGGTATGTTTCATGTGGGAGAGGGTCAACTGCTGTGACTGAAAAAGTATTTTGCGGAGACAACTCCAGCAGGACTTCCTTCGGTCTCAACCGGCTGACCTGCTGCAGAACTGCCCCAGCATCTGAATGCTTGTAGAGCAATGGCCAAAAGAATAAGTTTAACAAGTGAAAGGAAAATTTGGATTAAATGGGTTGTAACTGACTGTATCTCTAAAGTGTAGGGCACAAAAGAAAGTCACCAACATACCCAGCACCACCAGTGTGATTATATCATTCTCTCCTTATCCTCACGCCAACCCTGTGAGGGAGATGGGGCTGAGAGTGGTCACCCAGCAAGCTTCCATGCAGAGTGGGGATTCGAACCTGGATCTCTTAGATCTTAGTCTGACGCCCCAACTGCTACACCACTCCGGCTTACTGGATTGAGAAATAAAGGTATCCCCCCCCCCCATTATTGGACATTTGTTCCTCATACCAGTAATGTCATAAGAGACTGTGGCTCAATAACACAGCATCTGTTTGGCGTGTAGAAGGTCCCAGGTTCGGTTCCTGACATCTCCAGCTAAAAACTGGATCAGGTGGTATGTAATGTGAAAAACTGAACCCCTGGGAGGGAGGTCAGGGGCACCCACCTAGCCGGCCAGGTCAGCCGAATCAACCCTGGCGATCAACGGGGTGACAGATGCCGCAGCCAGATCGCCCTCCCATCCAAAAATTCTAAAATTGTAAAATGGTTCATTTCTTTGTTTCTCAATATTATGAATGCTTAACACTTTGTCCATGAGCAATAAAGATTAATCGCTTTGAATAAGTATATATTTTCTTTTTAACTTTTTGGTATTTATAAATATGTAGCATTGGTGAGCAGCTGGGTGTCTTTCACGGCCATTTAAACTGGATGAGTGTTTAAACACAGAGCTGTCCCAATTGCAGAGAAAGAGGGGGATGCACTTATGTGTTGAACAAAAAAGAGGGTGCAGGTGAAGCCCGCTAAACCCACCCTGCACCCCCCATCTCCCCAAGTGGTTTTTGCCCAGCTGAGGTTGTTTCTGGTAACAGAGTTTGGCTGAGGAGTTGCAGAGACGGGAATCGTAGGTGGAGAGATCCGTACTTATCTGCGAGCCCCCCTTTTCTCTCCCCCCCCCCCGGTCTGGACAGTTCTGTGTTTAACTGCACATGGCCACTGCTACTTTGTCCAGTTTGGCCTTGTGGTGCATAGAGAAGAACTCTGCTAAAGCATCAGTGATGCCGCACCTGAGCCAGGTGAGGTTAAAGAACCCATTGCCTGTGTGCAGGAGTAGTACGCAAGAGTCAGGAGCAAGTAAGGGTGCAAGAGTAAGGAGTGTGTAGGAATAAGTAAGACAGGTGGCAATCTGAGAGAGCCAGCGTGGTATGGTGGTTAAGAGCGGTGGTTTGGAGCAGTGGACTCTAATCTGGAGAACCACGTTTGATTCTCCACTACTCTGCATGAGCGGCAGAGGCTAATCTGGTGAACAGGGCTGGTTTCCCCATCCTTACCATGAAGCCAGCTGGGTGATCTTGGGCCAGTCACAGCTTTCCCCGAACTCTCTCAGCCCCACCTACCTCACAAGGTGTCTGTTGTGGGGAGGGGAAGAGAAGGTGATTGTAAGCCGGTTTGATTCTTCCTTAAGTGGTAGAGAAAGTCGGCATATAAAAAACAACTTTTCTTCTTCGTCTTCTTCTTTTTGCTCATGGCACCAAAATTATGGAACTCCCTCCCCAGGGATGTTTTGTCCCCTTCTATCACTTTCTGCCAGCAGGTGAACACTTTTTGTTTTGTTTTGTCTGGCATTACTGCAGAGATTCATCCTTCCTGCCTTATGTTTTAATTTGCTGTTTGTGTGTATGTGTGTGAAGCTCTGGTTTTTAATTGGTTTTATGATCTATTTTTATGATGCTGTTTCAGTTGATAGCTGCCTTAGTGGCCCTGATCAGACAGAATGGCTGGGTAGAAATGCTGTAAATAAAAAGTCACTAACAGTGCAATCCTAAGCAGAACTACACCCTTCTGAGCCCAATAAAGTCAGGGAACTTGGAATGGTGTAACGCAGCGGTTCCCAAACTTTTTGAGTCATGGAGCACTTTTTAGGAGAGAAATTTGTCACGGAGCCCTAATTTTCACCTAGCACCTATATACTAAACCGAATTACAATAGTATTTTTCTTTCCAATCTCTTTACGGAGCACTAGGAGATGTTTTGCGGAGCACCAAGTGCTCCATGGAGCACAGTTTGGGAACCACTGCTGTAATGGCTTAGGGTGGCCCTGTCGGATGAGTCTGTGTTCCTGATCTTCCATATTAAGTACAGCCCATGTTTTTTAAAAAATCTGCTCATGCTGACGTCACCCATTGTCACGTGTGAACTCATGGGATCACTTTTTAAAAGTCATTAGATGAGCATCAAGCGTTAATGACTGAACGAACCCTCAGAGAGGCTACGCCCTTTCATTATTGTCACTTCAGTCTATCATCTCCGAGGGTTTTGCGTCGAAAGCCGGGTTCCCAGTTGTGAAGTAAAAGCCTGAACATTGAAATCAGCTCCTTGAAATCCATAAAAAAAGAATGACAAGAATACTCCAGATAGACACACATCATGACAGTTCCAAAAGCAATATAAGATGGAGTGTTATTGATAATGGTGTGTTCAGGCATATGAGCTTCGGTGCTGAGCTAATAGTGGATGAAATGACAGGGAAATAATAAACTCTGGGGCATGATGTACTGTGTTCTCTCCCAATGGTAGCATTTCAAGTGCTTCATATTGATTATTATCAGGAAATTAAGATCACGGGCTCAGGATATGACTCCTAATAGTATACATTTCCTGGTATTCTTTTGGGAAGAAGCTAGAGATAGAGGGGCTTGGCGGGTTTAACTGTACTTTTTCTGACTTGTCCTTTTCTTTGCAAAGTCTCAGGACACACCCACATACCCAAGTCACAGGACCCCGATGCAAATGTGTCCTCAAACGCCTAGTATTCCTCATCTAGGATCTCCAGCACACCACATGAAGCTGCCATTACACTGAGTCAGCCCCTTGGTTTGTCAAGACTGGTATTGCCTACTCTGACTGGCAGCAGCTCTCTGGGGTCACAGGGGTCATTTCACATCACCTGCCCACCTGATCTTTTTAACTGGCGATAGTGAGGATTGAACCTGGGACCTTCTGCTTGCAAAGCAGATGCCCTGCTACTGAGCCACGGACCCACAAGACATTAAAAAACTAGTCCCTACATATCAAGGATGAAGACGTTTCAGAGCTTCCTGACCCATCTTTCATTACCAAACTATTACTTTGAGAATATGGAGGTTTTCAGCGAGCGCTATATGGTATTGGTGCCATCTATGGTTTTAATAATTAGGAGATTACTGTGATACATTTTATTGTTTTAATTGTTTTATGGATACATTTATATTTGTAGATACGTTGATTTTATGGTTGTTACCCACCCTGATCCTGGCTTTGGCTGGCTATACATCAGAAAAATAAGTAAATCAATAAATAAATGCCAGGAACCCCTAGGGCAGAGGAATCAGACCAAAATCAACTCCAAGAGATACACTGATGCCATCCTGCTCAGAAAATTGCCAGGGAGCGTAGCTCTAGTAAAGGAGGGTGTTTATTAACATTTGCAGAAGAGAGCCCACAGAGTGAAGGCAGATTAAGGAAAGAAGCTTTTGACTGTTGATGGTACAGGATCTTTGCTGCTCATTCCAATTAAATTGACACCAGCACCTAAGCATGGTCTCATCCTGAGTATAGATAGCTGCTTGTATCCAGCACTAAACCTTCATTTCGGTTCCTGGTATTAGGCAAATTCCTTCTTGTTCTGTTCTAGTTTCTGTGATTATTACCTCCAGCTAATTGGAAGCAGGCAGAAGAACAATCTGGAATGAGTCTGGTTTTGGCCTTGGATATATCTCATGGGGGTATGCATGGGATTGGCTTTCCTGGATCACCTGACTCTAAATTCAGGAGGCTGTATTTCATTGCATGTACAGTGCAGAGGCAACCCCAAATTGACAATCAAGTACACACTCAACAGGAGCTGCAGAGTCTATTGCAACTTCCTGATATCTGCTTCCAGTGCTCAAATTTATAAGTGCAGCAACTCAGGGCTGTATTTGCACCAAACCAGTCATCTGTCTTCCACACATATAGTGCAATCCTAAAGAGAGTTATTCCAGTCTAAGCCCATTCATTTCAGTGTTCTTAGACTGGAATAACTCTGCATATGATTGCACTAATTTGACCGTAGGCAGATGATGAAAGGGAGGGCATCTTGGCCATCTTCTGGTCACTAGGTGTGGGGGTGGGAGGTAGCTGTGAATTTCCTGCATTGTGCAGGGGGTTGGACTTGATGACCCTGGTGGTCCCCTCCAATTCTATGATTCTAGGGCAAGGATTAGATACAGGCGCATTTCTTACCACCTGTGTGGTGTAATACAGTGTGAGTTGTAAACAGGGTCTGGAAGCAGGCAGAAGAACAATCTGGAGTAAGTCTGGTTTTGGCCTTGGAGCTGTCTCATGGCATAGGCTTTCCTGGATCACCTGACTCTAAATTCAGGAGGCTTGAAATGCCTGTAGCTCCTTTTTCTAACCAGTGGTGACGCTGGTGAGAAGAAAAAGGTAGCTAGTATTGACTGCAGGATTCCTGGTATATGAACCCTGTTCTGCTGGTTTCACCTGTAAGAACAAGAGGAAAGAGGGGAAAAGGAAACTGGATTTGAACCAGACCAATGGGTTGGATCCCACAGACCTGTTCTGCTAGCGGAGGTGGTTTCCCCTGGCAGAAAGAGACTTCTCTGCCAGAAGAAAGAATTGCTGTAGTGGGATGGATCTGTGGGACCAGACACATGATCCTTGATACTAGGGCTGCCAGAACCAGAAAATTCAACCCAAACCCTGCATAGTTAAATTGTGTAACTCCCTGCCCCAGGATGTCATGATGGCTGCCAACTTGGAAGGCTTTAAGAGGGGAGTGGACATGTTCATGGAGGAGAGGGGTATTCATGACTTCTAGTCAAAATGAATACTAGTCATGATGCATACCTATTCTCTCCAGGATCAGAGGAGGAAGAAGAAGAGTTGGTTTTTACATGCCGACTTTCTCTACCACTTAAGGAAGAATCAAACCGGCTTACAATCACCTTCCCTTCCCCTCCCCACAACAGACACCCTGTGAGGTAGGTGGGGCTGAGAGAGCTCTATGAGAGCTGTGACTAGCCCAAGGTCACCCAGCTGGCTTCATGTGTAGGACGGCGAAACAAACCCAGTTCACCACATTAGTGTCCGCCACTTATGTGGAGGAGTGGGGAATCAAACCTGGTTCTTCAGATTAGATTCCACCAAACCACCGCTCTACACCACTACACCATGCTGGCTCTCCTGTAGCATGCCTATTATATTAGGTGATGTGGATCACAGGCAGGATAATGCTGCTGCAGTTGTCTTGTTTGTGGGCTTCCTAGAGGCACCTGGTTGGCCCCTGTGTGAACAGACTGCTGGACTTGATGGGCCTTGGTCTGATCCAGCAGGGCTTTGCATATGTTCTTAATGTTGTGTCATTCCCTAATAGCTTTCGAGACGTTGAGTCTGTGCTTGAGGCAGTAATTCCCAGCCTGTGTGCTGTGAGAGAACTTTTGGCATGCCCTGAAAAATAAATTAACCAAATAATTAAAGGCACCTGCGAGCCTGAAGTATTCACCTACAAAGGATGTGGACCTTTGCACGATTCATTACTCTGGTCTTGCCTCTGTTGGATACAAGTAATTTTGTTGTGTCAGCAATGAGTGTGATTGGATCTCTCAGTCATTCCCAATGTAGACAGAATTATCCACCCTCAGAGACTGTGGAAGCTCCATATCTCTGTGTTTGCCTTCTCTTGCTCACATGCAGAACTGTGACTCACGCAGAGACATGGGCTGGGCTTCTTTAAAGTTGATTTAAAGCACATGCAGAACTGTGACTCACGCAGAGACATGGGCTGGGCTTCTTTAAAGTTGATTAGTTTTTGCTCTTGAACACTGAAAACCGCACCTTTCTCGGGGTAAGGGTAAAACATATATTCAGTTTTGTGTACCTTGGCTATCAGAAGGTTGGGGGACGCTGACAGGGATAGCCTAAATCAAAGCCAGAAATGACAGACACAGCAAAAATCCTAAATTTCAGTTGATGGTGATGGTGGAAAGTGCCATTGAGTTCCAGCCGACTTATGACAGCACCAAAGTGTTTTCAATGCAAGAGATGTTCAGAGGTGGTTTACCATTGTCTGTCTCTGCGTCACAACCCTGGACTTCCTTGGGGGTCTCCCATTCAAGTATTAACCTGCTTAGCTTCCAAGGTCTGATGAAATTGGGTTAGGTGGTGCTTAAAGGGACGTTGTTTCCACTGCTTCAAGTCATAGAAAATATACTTTGAAAGAAAGTATTCTCCTGAGAGCCCTTGTGGTATAGTGGTTAAGAGCAGTGGACTCTAATCTGGATAACAGGTGACTTTGAATGAATCATCACAGTTCTCTTTGAACTGTCTCACACACACACCCACCTCACAAGGTGTCTGTTGTGGGGAGAGGAAGGGAAGGCGATTGTAAGCCAGTTTGAGACTCCTTAAAAGGTAGAGAAAAGTGGGTATAAAAACCAACTTTTCTTCTTCCTTTTAAAAAACAAAACAAAATGAGCCATCTCTTGCGGCTACTTGAAGGAGGATAACTGAATAAAGGCTGATCAAAGTACAGAAATGTAGGTATTTGGATGGTATGGAAATATTGGGGATTCATTAAAATTATGTGGCATCCAGTCGCTTGATAGTCTCATGAATTAACAATCAGGCTGCAGGGGAGAACTGTGTAGTGATCGTGGTGGGTGGGGGTCTTTGCAGCAAAGCCAGGCCTTGAGTGTGATGTTATACCAGAAGGCAAAAGACCAGCGGGAGTTCTAGTTCCTAATTTTGTGGAGGCTTCAAAAAGAGGACAAATTCCAAACCCAGTAACCAAAGTCCCAATCTATTTCTTTAAAAGCTTCCTTTAATCTTTACAGGCTGAGCGGTATAAACAGCAGCTCTGTTCTGCCCGCTGCTTTCGCTTTGTATACCCCTGACTCTATCCATGCCTTACTTTGAGCCAAACTACATGTTGCACACAAATGCATATCATGGTAGCTTGATGGATTGGTTTCTGCTGAAAAAAAGCCACCTGGGGAAAGCACATTTGGGAGAGGAAGAGCCAACCAGTTCTCTGTTCTTTCCACGCTGGTCCAAACAGAAGTTCTTGGAGCAGAGAACCTGCCGGTGGGCAACAGAATTTGGCATCCTTTGCCTGCCTGCCTCTTTACCACTTCAGAATTGTGCTCTCCTCTTAAATAGCATTTTTTGTCAAAAAGAGAGCTGTTGAGCGACCCTGACACATTTGCGAATAACACAAGCCCTCTTCGTACAACCTGTATATGTGGAATCAATGCACTTGGGGTGGGTGGGTGGAGGCACGCATATAGTGGCCCCCATCCCTGCCTATCTACTAGATTTTTCTGGTGTACAGAATGCAGCTATTAGAGTCTCTGTGCTATACCAGTATGACATCCCAGTACATGACATCCAGTGGTATTCTACCCTACTGCGGATATATCTATCCCTATCAAACACAGAGTTTGTATTAACCAGAATGCAATTTATGTCTGACATTTTGAGGGAAATTTTTGTCTAAAATGTAAAGATATTTTAAAGGATTGTCTGGTAGCTTGAAGAGAACCAGCCAAATGGAGCGTATGTGATACTCACTAGGCATGATCATGGAATCCCCTTCTGTCAGACTTTGCACTGGATTTCGGTTTTGCCCTAGACAGAGTGTTTACTGTTATGGAATTCAGTCCTATTAGATATTATTCCATTGGCGTTCCACTCCATATTTCTTTTCTTTTCTTCAGATGTCTCTGTGATCTGCAAAGACTATAGATACCAATTGTGGATGTTGGATTCTCAGATCACCCCTCAGCTGGGGGGGGGGGGCGTCACAGGAAAAACTAGGCGTAGCACTACTGTATAGTCACAGTTGGCTGTCTTAGGCATTCTAGAAAATTATGGATGTCCAAGAAGCAAAGGGGGTGGGGTGGGAGCTTTGAAAAAAATGATACCATGTATGTAGATGCCAAATGAAGTTTTATTTTATTTTTCAAATTTATAACCTGTCCTCATCCCCAGCAAGCCAGGCTCAGGGCGGGTTCTCACAGGGGTGCCCAAATTGCCTGCCCCTGGTAAGGTTGCCACCTCTGACTTGGGAAATTCCTGCAGATTTGTGGCAATACTTGAGGAAGGCGAAGTTTGGGAGACGGGAGGGAGCTCTGTGGGGAGGGGCTATGACTCAGTGGTAGAGCATCTGCTTGGCATGCAGAAGGTCCCAGGTTCAATCCTCGGCATCTCCAGTTAAAGGGACTAGGCAGGTAGGTGATGTGAAAGACCCCTGCCTGAGACCCTGCAGAGCTGCTGCTGGTCTGAGTAGACAATACTGACTTTGATGGACCAAGGGTCTGATTCAGTAGAAGGCAGCTTCATGTGATACCATAGACTCTACTCTCCAAAGCCGCTGTTTTCTCCAGGGGGACTGACCTCTGAGGTCTGAACATCAGTCATAATTCTGTGAGAACTTCAGGCCCCACCTGGAGGTTGGTAACCCATGCCTGAGACTGCCAAAAGAAAAATCCCCCAATGTCTGTAAGTTTTTCAGCCAGAGCAAGGAGTCAAAATTGAACGTCCTATTTAGTAACTGACTGTGTGCCAAACAAAGGAACACAAAATTCACTTAAGTTGCTGGAAGATTACTGAAGTGGAATCCAAAGAATAACCGGAGGACGGAGCAGAGCTGGGGGGGAATCCTCTCATCCCTAATATTCACCTTTTGCAGGTCAGGCATTTTGGTGGATTTCTCTGTAAAGCTGTTGTTATCTTTAAGAGGTAATGCGAGAAACAGTCCCAAAAGTCAGTAGAAAAACTGCTTTCATGCTACGAAGAAAGGAGGCGGGAGAAAGACAAGAATCTGAGGAGGAGGAGAACACTTTGGATTTTGGGCAGGAGAGAGACAAACAGTGATTTTTGCAGACAGGGGAGGGCACTGTTGTACTGCTTCTTTTCCAGACTGTTTACCCAAAGAGCTTCGTGTTTACTAGGAAGAAAACACTTTTATTGCAGATTCTGGTTTTTCCTCCCCAAATTGTTTTTGTGTGACATAAGAAAAATAAAACCCTAGCTTACCATTTTGATAAATGCCTGAAAGGAAGATGTTAATGTGCACTAGGAGGGGCTCCTGGCTTTGTAAAAATGTTGAATTAACCGTTCTTCACAGAGAATCGTCACTCATTCAATTACTTGTTTTTAAAATCCCTTCGGTTTTTATGATGGATTTATCGCAGGAGAAAATAAGCAATATTTCTTTATGTTTGGATTTATAGATGCGCAGGGATAACTGCTCCAGTGGGGCTTAGACTCTGGGTTTAGTCTGGAATAACTCCCTTTAGGATCGCGTTGTTAGTCTGTTGGAGGAAAAAAACCTGGGTTCTTCTGGCACCTTTCCTATGCAGGCAAACACAAATTGAATGGTGATGATCCTAGACAGAGATGATAAAGGCATTTGCTAGAAGCAGTGCTGAGCTGGAGCATCCTCTGTAATAGAGTGCAGGATGAAATGGGTGGGGTATCCCAGGAGGACCCCCCCCCCGCGTTCATTCGCGTTGCTTCTCCTGGGACTGCTTACTAATGATGCCCCTCTCCGCTCTTTCCTGCGCCGTATTGTCTTGTATCGCCCTGCCTAATCCCAGCCAATTAAAGATTATCTGCATTATGATGTCACACTGCTTTGTAGCCAACCAGGAGTGTTGAACATAGCATCTTCCCTGAAGGCAGGCCCTACTCGGACCGCAGAGGGTACCGGAGGAGAGCGGCTGAGGGACAAGCCCGGCCTTGGCAGTGAAGGAAGCATCCTGGCATGACCTAGGCACGCTATGGCATAGATGCAGCCCGATTTCGTTATTTATGCAGGGGTTATTCTTTATTTTACTTCATTTATACCCAATGGGAGCCCACAATGGTGTACAACATTCTCCTGTTCTCCATCTTAGCCTCACAACAACTCTATCAGGTAGGTTAGGTTGACGGTGTGTGACTGGCCCAACAAGGTCCCCCAGGCAAGTTTCCTTGGCGCAGTGGTGATTTGAACCTACGTTTCCCAGGTCCTAGACTGACACTCCTTTCCCCTACCCCCCACCCAATGAGCAAATTTTGACCAGAGGGCTCCCCGACACATCCCTAGAAAGGGGGGGAGTGCACTTTTGCAGTCTACAAAGGTGGGTGGGGCACAAACTTAAGGAGCTTACTTTGGTTTAAAGGTAAAGGTAGTCCCCTGTGCAAGCACCAGGTCATTCCTGACTCATGGGGTTACGTCACATCCCGACGTTTATTTACAGACCTCGGAAGGATGGAAGGCCGGCTACCTGAAACTGACTTCCTTCGGGATCAAACTCAGGTCGTGAGCAGAGCTTTTGACTGCAGTTCTGCAGCTTACCACTCTGCACCATGGAGCAATTTTGGTTTAGCCCTAGCATAAAAGCATAATGCCAGGGGATCTGTTGCATCTTGGCTAATTTATTTCTAAAAAACATTTAGAAGCCCCCTTTCTACCTTATGGAATTCAAGGCAGCTTGCAATATAAATTAAAAACAACAACAATAAAAGCCAGAATTTAAAACCACGGCTTAAGACTGCCACTAAAGCAATCAAATGCAGTCCTAAATAATGGCCAGTATTCCTGAAGCTGTCTGTGACTGTCATGAGGGTTTATTTGGAGATGGGAGAAATCGGTATAGTGCATGGAAGAAAAGCTTTCAGCCAACAAGGGGCACAGGCAGCAGGAATTGCCGGGCAGCAGCAGGAGGAGTCCCTATCCTGGCAACGACACTGAATAAGGTGTACGTTCTTATGTTCTTATATGTTACTTGTCTACCTACGAGCTCGTGGCTCTCTGCTCCTCAGTTTGGTCAACTGAAAGCAGAACCTCACATCATCTGCTGCATGTATACCGTAGTGTGCCCTAGAGTGGCAATATATCATAGGTAGGAATTTGATTTGCGGCCCGCTTGTCAGAAAGGTTGGCCATCACTGGTACAATGACATGATGAGCAATAAGTCAACTCTGATATCTCGCACTCTGAGCATCTGTAGAACTGGGCTGTGTAGAGACAGACAAGAGACCTCCTTTGGAATTGAAGGATCGGTGTGGAGTAGGGGGCAGAGGTCTGGAGGTGAATTTTGCAGACCTGGATTCGGAGCTCTGCGTAGTGTTGAAGAAGCCGATGATCTTGCAACCTGCCTGTTAGCGAGGAGGCTGCAGAGAGTCAGTGACTTCCCCAGGAGCAGAATAAAGGCATTTTGACACTCAGCAGTATGCATCAGGGGCTTGAGACCTGAAGCAGACAGGTGAATTGAGTTTGTCCTTCTGTTATGGAAGATCTAGCTGCCTGGACAAGCGCGCTAAAGCATCCTTGCATAAGCTGCCAGCCCCAAAAGTCACCATTCAGGTTGTCCATTCTTGGTGCCAAGGAAACTTCAGTGATGCTGTGGAAATCAGTAATAAGCTTCCAACACCTTGATTTTTTGTAGATGTAATTTGCTTGCTTTATTCTGAACTCAGTTTATGAATCTTTGCAGACTATAGATGATGTCAAATTGTTGCACGGGTGGGAGACAGGGAATATGGCTGTAGCCCAAAAGAGAGGGAAGGCCACACTGGTCACATCTACCCAATACTATGTTTCAGACTGTGTCTCAGGATTAAATCAAATGGATTGCAATGGGACTTACTTTCAATCAAATAAAGCAAATCCCATTGCAGTCAATTTGATTTACTTCTTACAGAGGATTAGGCTGTAACAGCCAAATTCTGTCTATGTTTCCTTGGAAGAAAGGCCAACTGATTTAAATTTAACTTGTTTCCAAGGAATGCTGCATACTTACATATTTATTTGGATTGTTACCCCATTTTTATCCCTGTTGGGGACCCAGGACAGTTTACAACATCATTCTCCCACCTCCATTTTATCCTCCCAACAATCACAACTTTGTGAGGTTAGTCTGGCTGAGAGGGAGTGACTAGCCCAAGGTCACCCAGAAAGCTTCTGTAGCAGGGTGGAGATTCAAATTTGGTTCTCCCACATCCTAGTATGACACTCTCACCACTATACAACGCTGTCTTCCCATGTGCCATGGTCTCAATGAGAACTGGGACCCACATCTGGGAATTACGTTTCCATTTTGAAGTCAGATATGATAGAAGATGAAGCATTTCATACAGTCTATCTGAATGGTAATCTTTTGACTAAAATATTCAAGCTACCAAGAGAACTAAGCTGAGCACCTAGCACAGGAGTCCTGTCTAGCAAGTAATGATGAATGCCCCTCTTCTAAAGCTCTTCTAGTCTATGTGCCATTTTATGCATTCAGCACTATTGAAATTGGGCAGTGAGTCAAAACATTGACAATCCACCCAGCACTGAAATGAGACTGATGATGCGCAAAGCGGTGAAATGTTTATTTCCATACTCAGCTGATGATGCACTATTTATTTTAAGACTTGTCAAAATGTGCAGTGGTTACGCAGTTCATGAAAGCCAGGGCCAACCCTTCTTCACTTCTGAGAGCTGATGAGATCGGGCTAGCTTGGGCTATCCGGGCCAGCGTCAAGAGGCAAATGACCCTTCAATAGATTCACAATGGAGGTGGCTGAGCAATTGGAATGGAGGCTCAGCCATTAGACTTCACAACTTTTAAAAATGGGAAAGCTCAAAGAGAGGAGATCATCCTACCATCCTAGCTGTGTGTCTTAAGCATATATTTCAACTTTGCGTTGAAGCTGAGTGCCCCAAATTATCCCTAAACTGAAGGCCTTTCTGAACCTTGGTGGATACTCAGATGATAACTTTTTGATTCCACGCCTGTGTTTAATTGCAACTCCGATTTGTGTGAATGCACCAGAATGAGAGGTGCATCTACCATTAATCCATTCCAGGCGATTAAGGGTGCAGATGGTAAGGAACGGACCAGAGGTTAGTAGACCTACTTGTGTGCTTAAAACTTTGTTGATTATGTGTGGTTGCATGTCTTGTGCAGATGTGGCCAGTCCACATGCCAGAGGCTGTCTCAAAAGGCAATTGGTGCTGGTAGAAAGTGCCACTAAACCACAGCTTACGGCAACCCAATAGGGTTTCCAAGGCAGGAGACTAACAGAGGTGGTTTGCCATTGCCTTCCTCTGCATAGTTACCCTGTACTTCCTTGTTGGTGCCCCATCCAAATACTAACCAAGGCTGACCCTGCTTAGCTTCTGAGATGTGATGAGATCGAGCTAGCCTGGGCTATTCAGATCAGAGTCAAGAGGCAAATGACCATTTGATATATTCACAATGGTGGTGGTTGAGAATTTTTTCTTTAAAGAATGGGGGCTCAACCATTAGACTTCACAACTTTTAAAAATGGGAAAGCTCAAAGAGAGAAGACCATCCCAAGAGCTTGGGCGCCAAGTGGCAGGAGCAAAGCCAAGCATGGCCATGGATGCCCGCTGTCTTTCTTACCGTTCCTGGGAACGCCTTGCAAAATTTCGCTCTTGGTTGCTGAAGTTGGTGGACCACAAGGTGGACAAGGTGGTATGAACCATTGTGAGTCAAGTAATATAATATATTTGCATGCACTTTCCTTGATTGTTTGTCATGGCTAGAGCAGGGTGTGACTGTGCTTAATAAACTGGTTTAATTTGCAAATTTAATTAGTAACGTGCGTGGTTTGACTTGTGCCCACTGAAACCCTGGGAAAGGACCTGGTCTGCTTGATGGGCTGGAAAGCGCAATAACAGGGAAAGGGTGGAATAAAAATATAATAATTAACTAGAGTAAGTCGGTTTCAGGTAGCCGACTCAAGGCTGACTCAGCCTTCTATTCTTTCAAGGTTGGTAAAATGCGTACCCAGCTTAATGGGGGTAAAGGGAAGATGACTGGGGAAGGCAATGGCAAACCATCCCGTAAAACATGGTCTGCCTAGTAAATGTCGTGACATCACTCCGTGGGTCAGGAATGACCCGGTGCTTGCACAGGGGACTATCTTTACCTTTCAAAAGGCAATGCACTTGACTTCAATTTTCACAAATTTAGGAACTTTTTTTTTTTTTAATGAGGCTTCAGCTGAATTAATCTTCCTTCCTTCCTTCCTTCCTTCCTTCCTTCCTTCCTTCCTTCCTTCCTTCCTTCCTTCCTTCCTTCCTTCCTTCCTTCCTTCCTTCCTTCCTTCCTGGCTCCAGCTTTCATCCATAACACAGCGATTTACATCCACTTGTAGCCATTTCTGCTCTCACACACTTTAGTTTGAAAGAAAACACGGCCATTTAGCTAAAACGGAAATGCTACTTTATGCTTTGGGCCACTTTCTGTGCTGCTGACTTGAGTTAATTAAGTGCAGATCAGCCACCAGGATTATCCTTCGCTATGTGAATATATATTGGGCCAAAGAGAAGCGAGCAGAGTGCTCACCTGTTGTGGCAACATTATGTCCCTTAAAGTGTTTGGCGCTATGGAGAGTGCTTGTTGTGTAGTGAGCAAGTGGAAACACCTTTGCAAAGGCTCGAGCTTGCACAAATCAGAAGGGAAAAAAAGAATCAGCAGAGCTCTTCTTTGGTCTGACTCAGAAATAGTTCAAATACGCCAGACTATTTAGCCAGATGTCCAAAATCCCACCCCGCTGCTCAGAGGTCTCTAAGCCTTGGGCAGAAACGATGTATCATGCATGGGCGGCAGCATCAAAGAGGCCATAGTGCCAAAGAACGGTATCAAGGCCATGAACCAGAGTCTCCACACCTACTTTCAGCCAGAATGAAAATCTGTCTCCCCCCTGCCTCCAGTAAGTAAAGTGGCAGGAGGGAGGACCTGAGTTAGGGTTGCCATCCTCCAGGTACTAGCTGGAGATCTCCTGGGATTACAACTGATTTCCAGCCGCTAGAGATCAGTTCACCTGGAGAAAATAGCTGCTTTGGCAATTGGACTCTATGGCATCGAAGTCCCTCCCCAAACACCGCCCTCCTCAGGCTCCACCCCAAACACCTCCCACTGGTGGCAAAGAGGGACCTGGCAACCCTAGCTTCCCCCTGGGCTGATTGGGTGCAGGAAGGGAAGCCAGCACAGGAAGCCAGGATCCCTCCCCCACACCATGATCCTGAGCTAAATCGGGGGGTGGGGGTGCCCACACACACTTTTAATATGACATTTCCCTCAGCTGCTCTGTGTTTGCTGGGAAAGCAAGTCAGGTATGGGAAACCTGGACCCAGCTAGTTAAAAACATCTTGTGTAGTTTGGCTCTAAGATATGAGTAGTCTGTTGGTGTCTGATAATTTTTGCATCTAAGCAACCCTTGACTTGGCTAGTATCTGGGAGACCATTTGAGAGCCCCGCACACTACACTAGGAACTCCTTTTTAAAAAGGGCATGACTTTTCATAACTTCTGAGTTAGCCATGGAAACGTAATGTGAAACAATGTGAAATTTGCAAAATCTACATAAATATTTCCACTAATATTTCCACTAATGGACATATCTGAAATTCAAATTACTAATTTTCCAGACTCTCACAGTTCCCCCCCACACCATTGTTTGTATATGCCAAATCACCA
The DNA here is from genome assembly GCF_029931775.1 of Euleptes europaea. Classification (NCBI taxonomy): domain Eukaryota; kingdom Metazoa; phylum Chordata; class Lepidosauria; order Squamata; family Sphaerodactylidae; genus Euleptes; species Euleptes europaea. The sequence goes on along the minus strand of NC_079316.1, from coordinate 101,402,864 downwards.
TATATACTCCTCACAAAATTATTTTGCTTCCAACTGTTAAAAATTTTATATCAGTACTTGTAAAAGCATAAACATGTTGGCCGCTAAATAGCATGTGGCATAAATAAAATATGTTTAAATTGGTGTCGTTCCCTTCATGCAAACATGTATTAATAATAATTAATCATTAGCAGAAGCCTAGAGAATTTGGATCCTGGGACGCAAACCAATTTTATCCAGATTGAGCAAAGCGTGCAACGCTTGCATTAACTCCTAAATGTCTGAAAAGAGTCTTTATGTGTAAAGAGTCTGGACCAATGTGGTGTAGTGGTTAGGAGTGGTGGACTCTAATCTGGAGAACCGGGTTTGATTCCTCACTCCTCATGATTCCCCACTCCTCCACATGAGCAGCGGACTCTAATTTGGAGAACTGGATTCGTTTCCCCACTCCTACACATGAAGCCAGGTGGGTGACCTTGGGCTAGTCACAGTTCTTTCTGAACTCTCTCAGCCCCACCTACCTCACAAGGGGCCGGTTGTGGGGAGAGTCAGGGAAGGTGATTGTAGGCCGTTTTTAGACTCCCTAAAAATAGAGAAAATCAGGGTTTAAAAATCCAACTCTTCTTCTTCTAAAAAAAAAGTCCCCTTTTGCCCAGTGCTTCTGTCAGGGGAACCAGGACTTGGACTAGGAACCTCACGATCAGATCTTGAGACTAGGCCTACGGAGCTAGCTGTACCATTGCTTTCTCCAATCCCCAAGCTCTGTAACCAGGGACTCTAGCAGAGACACATCAAAAGTCCCTTAATTGCTCAACAAAGGTGGGGAGGCATGCTTTTTAATCCTCTCTTATTCCTCTGGCCCCAGTTATCCCTAACTAGCAATACCCAACAGCAGTCGCTGTCACCTTCCCTGATACCTGTTCACTCCTGTCTCTTTCACAGCCTATTCAGGCCCTGAAAGTTAAGGCCAGTTTTGTAGCCTGCAGGGCAGGGTAGTTGTGCTGCATAGTAGCCGACCTGATCCCTGATTTTCAGAGGTGGTTCCTTTGTTCTCTGGAATGCTCCCCTCTCTTCCCACCCCCAGTGTCTGAGCATCTGACCTGCAGGCAGGATGTCCCAAATTCGATCCCTGGCATCTCCAGCTAAAAGGATCAGGCGGTGGGTAATGTGAAAGACCTCTGTCTGGAACCATGTAGAGTCCCTGCCAGTCAGAGTAGACAATACTGACCTTGACAGAACAAGAGTCTGATTTAGTATAAGGCAGCTTCATGTGTTTCTCCTTCTCCCCCCACCCCGGTGCTCCCCATCTGTCCCTTATGAGCTCCGCCTACCCCCTCTTGACCTCCCTTGCTGGTGCTTATCCCTTTCCTATGCTGGCAATCCACTCCTGAGAGTACCCCACAGTGCCCTTAGGGTTCTTTGGACAACATCTTGGTAGAAAGTGCCGTCAAAGTCTTATGGCAACCCAATAGGGTTTTCAAGGCAAGAGACGTTCAGAGGTGGTTTTCCATTGCCTGCCTCTGCATACAACCCTGGTATTCCTTGGAGGTCTCCCATCCAAATATTAACCAGGGCTGACCCTGCTTAGCTTCTGAGATCTGATGCAATCAGGCTAGCCTGGGCCATCTAGGTCTGGGCAGACAACATCTTAGCTGAGGTTAAATAAACGGCATACAAACATATGTAATGTCACCCACAATGGCTCATAGGTTAGTCTTCTTTGGAGTGGCTGACTGGGACAGATTGGTGGCTAAGAATAGTTTGCTTTATTCTTCCCAGCAGGAGTAAGGGAGGAAACAGACAGACAGACACATGCACCCGGCCTAGTGTTGCTCCTGTGACATGGGGCAGCCAGGTGCCATTGAGTTTGGGAGGTGGTGAGCTCCCCCTCGCTGGCAGTCTTTAAGCATAGGCTGGACAAACACTTGTCAGGGTTGCTCTAGGCTGATCCTGCATTAAGGAGGGGGTTGGACTAGATGGCCTCTATGTTCCCTTCCAACTCTATGATTCTATGAGTTCCAGGTAGATTTATAGCTTCTCCCATTTCTGTGCGCTCTAAGTTTCTGTGGGTTGAATGTTCGTATTATCTCATAGGGGTTCACAGGAACAACCAAAAACTGAACAGGTCCTTTACAAAAGGCTCTTGATGGTCTCACCAGTCTGAGGATCCACCCATCCACTAGACCTTGGGAGTCAGAACTTCAAGAGTCCTGTAGATGCAAACAAAATTGAGGCACTACCCTGTAGCATGCATAACAAAGGTTCAAGGGCAAATGTCCTTAACTGCTCACATTGCAAGCATCAAAAAGCTGGCTACAACGACTGGATCCTTTGGGCATGGACAGGTCAAGAAAGTGATGGTAAAACCAGATTATAGTGGCATATAGTTTCAAAATTCCGCAGCAGGTGAGGCAGAAACCCCCCCCCCCCGCCTAAAAGGTACTTTGGTCAATTTAGTCACAAGCTACTTAAATTTCCACCATCGCATCCTGCCTTTTCACCCAAACTTTTCCATCTCAGTCTGTCTTTCAGCTCTCTCCTCTGAGACTCCAATTCCCCAACCAAGTTCTGACTTGGCCTAGAGCAGGGGTCCTCAGACTTTTTAAACAGGGGGCCAGTTCACTGTCCCTTAAACACTGTTGGGGGCCGCCTGCCCCCCCCCGCCCAAACGGGAAGGCAGCCAGGCGCCCAGGCAAAGAAACGTTAACTTGTGGCAGGAGGATGTGCCGCCCCTCCACCAGGTGCCTCTCCATGGCCGACACTCCCCCCTTTGCTGGGCTGAGAGACCCCCCTACCGCCGCCGTGCACCCTCCTTTCCCGCCTCCTGGAGCGGGAGGCGGGCTGGCCCCCTGCTTGGCAAAGAGCACCTGAGGGGAAGGGGGAAGGGCGCGGGAGGAGGCCGGCAGGAGACGGGGGTCTCTCAGCCCTCCCCTCCCCAGAGGCGCCGCCACAAGGGGCCCCCGGTGGTCGCCCGCCAGCTTGCTCACCCACTCGCCTCACTCCTGCTCGCCTCACAGGCAGACGGGGATGTTCTTCTTCCAGCCTGGCATGGCTCCTTCAGGGCTGCGGAGGCTGCTGCGGCAGGAGGAGCGGCGGCGCCGAGGGGCACATTGCAGTCCGAGGCGGCGTCTCCCGTCCCCCGAGCCAAGCACGCACCTGGGGAAAGGAAGGTGGCGGCGGCAGCAGCGGCTCTTCAGGGCAGCCACAGCAGGGAAGGTACAGAGGCAGCGGCTCCCAGGTCGGTGCAGGTGTCACCGCTTCGCTGCCGCTGCCGCCGCTTTATACGGCGAACGGCCGCCTTTGGGGATGGGCACGGCAGCGGCGGCTCCGGAGGGAGCCGGGTTCAGGACCCTGATGGGCCGAATCCGGCCCGCGGGCCGTAGTTTGAGGACCCCTGGCCTAGAGGGTCAGGAGGACCCCTTTTATTTTGGGGTTCTTCCACTGCACCTCCTGTCTCTTCAGCACTTTGGGGCTTTGTCACACCCTCCTGTGCCCCATGTCTGGGGGCCAGAAAGGAGAGGAATAATCACACCAAAGAGTGGCAGAAGCTCAGCGGCAGAAATGAGAGCAAGTCGGAACAGAACTTCAGTATCCTCCAGGGAGCAGAAAGGGGACCAGATTCTTCAGATCAGAGTCCACCTCTCCAAATCACTGCTCTTAAGCACTATACCACATCTGGAACAGGCTGAGTGACCACCGACATGAAATCTGGCATGGTGTGTATTCAGGGAGTGGATGACTCTTCATTGGTTCCTGGCTATGAAACCGAGAGAGGAAATATTAGTCCCTGTACTGGTACAAAGCCTCTCTGGAATGATTGGGCCTTGTCTAAATACCAGGAGACTGGGCATTCGGCCTTTGCCTAGTCAACCAAGGAGATCCCCCTGAAGCTCTGAGCACCTGTTCTCAGGTTCCTAGGACAGCTGCCTGAGGCTGCAGGCTGGGTCTGACGGCTCCGGTGTAAACTAAAGTTCCTAGTGTAAACTAAAGTGTTATTTGATGAGCTCTCATAGTTAACGACAGGCCCTTAATAAATGGCACAGCTGAAGCACCATAAAATCATCAAAGCCAAATTTTTGGTTGGAGAGCAACTCAATTTTTCAGTTATGAAAAGGTTAGAGTTCTTAATCAGTATCCAGGGTAGACATAAAATATAGTTCCATAAGTACAGTGCAAAATATGTTATTTCATATTATAATATTTCTTTGCAAAATGATGGACCCATTAACAGCAAATCAGTTCTTTCATGAACTGCTTTCCCTGCATGACTGTATTCAGTTTCACAAATGTTTGGAAAGTGCTGAGATCGGTACAGATGTGAGTCATACCTTACTCGCATAGAAATTGCCCAGCTTCAGTTGAAGTAGAAACATCCCAGGGACATTCAACTTTCTCTTCCAAGATCTGGTTTCAGTAACCCTTATCTGTCCACAGTTCCTCCAAAAGCTCTCTCATTACCTGTGTTTAATGAGGATTCTAAGTCCTAAATTCCCTTTCATACCATCATTTAAAAATGCTCAGCTCTGACTGAAATCAAAGGACCGAAAGCTCCTTTTTAAATGAATGCCAACGATGCTTGCTTGCCTTAACTTTGTTTTCTTCCAGGTAGAAAGATCTTGCAGAGACCTGAATGGCAATATGAATATTATAGTGCTCCATTATCACCAATAGTCTGTACACTCAACACTCATGATGTCATTTGTTCAGCAGGCTCTTCAGGTTTTGAAAGTGCTTCAAAATCCTGCAAAACCTATTTGACAAGAGATATTACTTATTTGGAAAAAATTCTATGTTGCCTTTCCAGAGCTGCCTAAGGCAGTGTACACAATAAATCATAAAAGTTATTAAAATCCAGCATTAAAGAGAGCAAAAGACAAAAAGGGTATACACGAGCAATGATGCTTCAGCTTTGTGTCTTCAGTGCAGTCCTGCTGCGGGGAGCAGATTTTCAAGCTTCTAGAAGCTTGAAAATCCAACACAAGCTGAGAGCAGGGTTGGTTTCCCACTCAATCGGTCACATGAAAGAGGCAGGGCAAGCACTCCTCCCTCAGTTCTCTTCTTGCCACCGTAAAAAAAAAAGGAGAAAAGAAAGAAGATGGCATTATTCAAGCAGTGTTCCGGGCAAGGCCCTAAGATGTCACAAATCAACGACCACAACAATTGTCTTTTTTGCTTGGGGGAAGGACGCATTCTGGAGAAATGCTCAGCCTGTAAGCTGTTCACCCCCGAAGCAAGACGAGAGCTTCTCGCCTGAAGGTGGCCCTATCGGAGAGATCCCTGAAAGCGATCGACAAACCAGCCGGAAAACAGCAATCAAAGCAAGCACCTCTTCGATGGTGTCTGTGCCTGCCGCTACCGCCAAAACCCCATCGAATTAGTCTGCCGGGGTCCAAAGGGTCGCCTTTGAGCCCCCTGTTAAAAAAGGCAAGAAGGCAGCTAAGTGCAAGGCAGCTTCGGCCGCTCAGAAGACGAAGTCACCGAGGGGAAAGGACTTGTCTCCCCTAGGGTTGCCAGGTCCCTCTTCGCCACCGGCGGGAGGTTTTTGGGTTGGAGCTTGAGGAGGATGGGGTTTGGGGAGGGGAGGGACTTTAATGCCGTAGAGTCCAATTTCCAAAGTGGCCATTTTCTCCAGGGGAACTGACCTCTATCGGCTGAAGATCAGATATAATAGCAGGAGATCTCCAGCTACTACCTGGAAGTTGGCAACCCTAGTCTCCCCCCTCGAGGCCAATCCTTGATCCTCATCAGAGATGATCTGCTTCACTCTCTTAAGAGCAGCTGAAGACACTGCCTCTAGAAGACTGGAAATTTGCTCCTGCCGCTGGCCTGCGCAGTCCCATGCCTGCCTGCACGGAAGACGCTTGATGAACAATAGTTACAATAATTGCGACTCTGTTTTCTATTGCACTACCTTCAGCTCCCATAAATATTATTCTTTGGTTGAAATCCTAAAGACACTTTGTTTGGCGTAAGGCCTACTGAACAATGTGGCACTTAACTTTTTCTGAGGTTGCCAACCTCCAGGTACTGAAGGGAACAGCAGCACGTTGGCTCAGTAAATAAATTTCGCTCTAAAGGGTGCACTGAATTATATGAAAATACACAAAAGTGTATACACAATCCCCAAAACAAAATTCAATATTTCCAAATTATTTTGTGTATTAAAGTCATACCACAATTAAGTACGTGATAACATTTCATGAATGCCATGCAGGGCTTAAAGCAGTGAAAAGAAATTGCCTGTGAAGGCTACAACAATCCGCTAAAAGAAAGCGGACTCAATAACATGGGAGGTGAACCACACTCCGATACAAAATAAACAAACTCCACATGGAGCATTAAGAAAGTCCAAGGATAGAAATATCACGAATGCCAAAAAGGTAGGTGAAGCAACAGCAAAGCAGCAAGGACGCGTGTTTCGGATAGTCCTTCATCAGCTTGCCCCATCAGCTGGCCGACTCGCAAACACCAACTTTCAGCCGTATCAAAATTGGCATGTAATCTCGCTACTGTTTAGGCACTCTGTTACAATGTACAAAAAATTATATTATAAATCTAGCCTGTTAAATAGATTTAATGCAATTTTTAATTCCATTTAAGCAGTATAACATGCAAGCAGACAAAAAGGAAATATAGCTTACCCCATTTTACTGTCTGTTAACCTGAATATCAACAACCAATTCTCCCAGTGCGGTAGGGAGTTGCCACCATTAAAATATTTAAATGCTAGCAGCTGTGAGGGGAACTGAAGTGAGCCTAATGTTTTTTAAAGATTTTTAAAGGGACCTCAAGTAATAATAATACATTAATGTATAGATGACAAGCCTTAAACAAAACAGGAAAGATCGAATTCAATATTTAAGCCACAAGGGGCTAACGTTTTAAGGAGAAAAATCAGCTTCATTTCTTGTCTTAAACGGATCTTTTTAACGTCCTGAGCTTGGAAAGGTTTAGGTTGACACTGCCAGAGGACAAAAAAATCTAAGGTCTTGATCCGAATTACCATGGGGCTTCTCTTATGTGGGCCCTGATCCTGGCACGGTGTTTGCCAATTCTGAGTCGGATGATCTATCTGATCGTAGAACCTATATGTACATCCTCGGGCAAGAAGAACAAATAAGGGCGTAAATCACCTGGTAAGAACTACAGTTTGAAAATTGTCTCAATGTATAGGTAAAGTTACAATTGGTGGAAGTCACTTGCTTAATAGGTAGACTGTAAGGACAGGCCGTGCAGCCCCCACATTTAAAATGGCCAGCAATGTTCATCCGTTCACTCTTAGCATACAAATCTGTTCTAATGAGACAATCCCTTAGTGACTTAGTTCTTCTCAAGCCCAAAAGGGGTGGTTCGGCACAACCCAGAATATTAATCACGTGCCAATGCCATTGTATAATGTGTTTGATGTCATATGAGAGATGTGTAAAATCACAGGAAGCAACAAGTCTCCTCGGATATACAGATTTAGTTCGATCGCCACTCACAAGGCTATGACGATCCACATTTTGTGCCCTACTTAGAGCTAATTGTAAAATCTGGTCCGGATAACTCCTTGCCTTAAGAGTTGGTTTGCTATGTTCTGCATTTAGGGTTGCCATCTGCTATTACAACTGATCTCCAGACAATAAGAAGGGAAATATAAGAAGATCCCTAGATCAAAGAGGTTATGTCTGTGTGGAACAGGGGACATTGAAACCACATGCACTGATATGTTGCCCATTCTACCATGAAGTTAGATCAAAGCTTATTTCTCCCCTACTTGGCAAATTCCCTGAAGAGTCAGCTGAGCTTTTGGCAAAGAAGCTCCTATTAGGAGAAGACCCTCAGCTTACGCTCCAAACTGCCAAGTTCTGCGCTGTTGCTATTAAAATACGCAGAGCTTTATTAGAGAATGATTGTTAGAATATTTTACAATTTTATTAATTTTAATGTGATAATTTTAACCAGGGGATGCTTTTATTGACCTTCCACCTTTATATGTACGGGCAGTCTGTGATTCTGCGGTGCAAAACTACTGTGTCTGGAAATTTTGATGTGCTGGCACGTGATTGGTCAGTCGACCGTATTAGTAAACTTGATCTCCAGCTGATAGAGATTAGTTCCCCTGGAGAAAATGGCCGCTTGGCAATTGGACTCTATGGCATTGAAGTCCCTCCCCTCCCCAAACTCCGCCCTCCTCAGTCTCCGTCCCAAAAACCTTTATGGCCAGGGACCTGCAAGAATGAAACCTTTTTCCTGACACGTATTAAAATGGTGAGCAGCCATCTGTTCTCTCTCTGTCTCTCTGTCTCTCTCCGTTGTCCTGAAGAGGTACCAACCCTATCTTTATTTCACTTAAAGTCTGGACTGCAACCGGAAGCCGGCCCTTTGCAATCCAGGCGGCAGATTCTAAAGGAGGCCCAGCCACCGAACTGCAAAAGTCTCCACCTCCGGTCTCAGTGTCTGCAGGGCACAATGATAATACTCCACAGTCAAGGATAAACCAAACAAATTGCAGATCTGTAAAATATTGTGCAATAATATCACTCTTGGCTTAACTGAAAACCAAGCAAACATTCCAACTGTGCTACTGAAGCAGTCTGTTTTAGCTCGTGTGCCTTAATTTGACAAGGGAGACAAGAGTAAACAAATAAAATTAATAAGGTTAAGCGGAATCCGCCGCGTTCTTTCCAATATAATGGGGAAAACAGTCTTGGCGCAGTTGATTTCCACAGGAAAAGCAGCAGCATAATCATCTTTGAATGCTCACCCTGTGCATAGCACTCTTGAAGCCTCCATAGCACATCACATTCTCTCTATTGTTAGGGTTGCCGGGTCCCTCTTCACCACCAGCAGGAGGTTTTGGGGTGGAGCCTGAGGAGTGTGTTGTTTGGAGAGGGGAGGGACTTCAATGCCATAGAGTCTGCTCTGATCATGTCAAAGTTAGATTTCTGTAATGTGCTCTACTTGGGGCGGGCTTGCCTTTGAAAATGGTTCAGAAACTTCAATTGGTCCAAAATGCAGCAGCCAGGCAACTGTCAGGGGTTGGTTACTGCGGAGAGTTGCCAATGTCCAGGTGGTTGGCTAAATCTCCTGTTATCACACAGTATTTCAACACGCAGCCACAAAAATTCCTTTTGTTATTTTTATAAATATTTTTCTTATGCTCACATAGACAAGTACTTCCAGTTCACAGAATCATCATTATAAACAAAGAAACCCTGTAATATTACAACTAACACAAGCTTATAAAATAACTATAAAGAGACAGGATCGAATTACTGTTCATCAGAGTCACACAAGTCTCTACAGCAACACATTCAATTGCTGCGATCCTCTGTGTTGTAGAAGCACTGGGCTCCTCCGTAGTCAGCTGATGGCGGCTGACCAATAATGTCTCTTTCTCTCTTTCTCAAGGCTGTATTGCTATTACAACTGATCTCCAGACAACCTGGAGAAAATGGCCACTTTGGAAGGTGGGCTCTATGGCATGATACCCCAGTGAAGTCCCTCCCCAAACAAACCCTACCCAGACTCCACCCCCAAAACCTCCAGGTGTTTCCTAGTCCCAGTTGGAAGAGTAAGACAATATGTTGAAACAGGAGTTTCAACACACTAATGTGTATAACTTGCAATAATTATTGTGGAGAACACAAATGAGACCATCTATGATGAAGATGTATTAAGACCACCTGTATTGGAAATATGTTCTACCTACATGTATAAAAATATTATTTCCATGAGTGTGAAATTGTATTGTCATATGGAACACTGTTGTTCAGTTTAGTGATACATAGTGAGTAATACTGTAACTTCGTTAATTTTGGAATATAGTTCTATAAGTAGCTATACATAGCCCGAGTTGTTGTTTTTCGTAATGTAGCAATCACAAGTTGGCAACTATAGTTCCACCCTTTTTATTTGCGTGAATAACCACCTGGAGTTTGGCAACCCTGCCTTGAAGTGGGGTCTCTTTCAGATCTTTTCTGCTGCCACCTTAGGCTATTACACCATCTTAACTCTTAAAAGGTTGCCCGGTCTTGAGCAGCACCAGCACGTTTTTCCAGGGTATAAGTGGTCAAGGGTCAAAACTCCCTTCTTCAGAGTATCCGCTGAATGGAGCTTTAATTCTTGACCGCATATACCCTGGGAAATCTGGTTGGTCTCGAAAGTGCTACTGGAAATGAATCTTGCTTTCGTACTGCTAACCAACATGGCTCCCCACCTGAAATTATCTTCATGGAAGGTTGCTCAGGTAGCCACCGTGGGGCTGAGCGGCCTGTTGCCACTACTCTCTCTCGATGGATGAGGCACGATATGAACTGGAGCCTGGCTAACTCCCACTCAAAGCCATTCTCGATAATTTCCCACTTGGATATTTGAAAGTCTGGTGGAAATCAATTAAAGTGGGCTGGAAATTGCTTTCCCAGAAGTCGTGTTTAGATGAAATTCTGTGCAGTATACCCAGAAGAAGAAGAAGAGTTGGTTTTTATATGCTGACCTTCTCTACCACTTAAGGAAGACTCAAACCGGCTTACAATCACCTTCCCTTCCCCTCCCCACAACAGTCACCCTGTGAGATAGGTGGGGCTGAGAGAGCTCTAAGAGAGCTGTGACTAGCCCAAGGTCACCCAGCTGGCTTTGAGTGTAGGAATAGGGAAACCAACCCAGTTCACCAGATTAGAGTCTGCCACTAATGTGGAGGAGTGGGGAATCAAACCCAGTTCTCCAGATTGGAGTCCACCACTCTTAACCACTACACCACGCTGGCTCTCGTTTCTGCTGGGCTTCTTGATGTTCAATTAATCTGGGCTTTGTAACCAAAGAAGTCTTCTCTGTCGCCCATTGGAATGTTTTTGTTAGAGAGCTGCAGCTACCAACAGAAATCCCATATGCTGTGAAGAGACCAACAGATGGCCTTTTATAAACCCCAGGCTTCTATGTCGTACAAACAGAGATAACCAAGTGCATAATGAACCCATTGGAAGAATAATATTCCTTGCTTCCAAGTTATATATCTTGTTGATAAGTAGGCAACAAATACCTTCTGCCTCTCCTTGTTTTTTCGTGATTGTGCCACGCTTCCTGCTTCTGCAGGGTCTCGTGCCATTCCAAATCTCTGCCCCCCAACGTGGACATCCAGTGTGCCCACACCACCCACATATTTAGCCTTCTGCTGATTCTGTTCCTCTGAAGTTCACAAGGAGCTGTGATTATTCCTTTATTCTGTTCTTTATGCTCACAGACCAGCAGGTCATGAGCACAACAAATTCGATAAATTCAATGATACAGAAATAACCAAACATACAGAAATACAAAATCTGAGGAGTACAGTTAAAAGGAAGTATCATTAAAAACCGTAGATAAAGGTTTTGCCACGGTGAGGGTTACATTTGAATCAGTATCAGCTGATAGCTTTGCAACTATCTCTTGTTTTAAGGGCAGGTCCCACCTCTGAATGTATACTGTGATCCATTGGCCTCTGGCGAGATCATGCTTTTTACAATCAACAAAAAAAATGCCACATTGTGTCCAGACTCCCTGAGCCACAGTCACAAACACGTTCAGAAAATGGGACCCCCGAAAACCTGCCTGCTAACTCCCCCAATGGCAGTGCATTTAATCTGGCCTTGGAGAAAAGCACTCTATATTTGGGAACAGTCAAAAATTTACAATAAGCAGGTAAATTCCTTGGGACGTGGAGGCCCAGATAGTACAAGGAGCATACCCTGCGCACTCTACAGCCAGCGCTCCGTTTGTCAAGGTGCAACACTCTAGATCTGACTAGTTTACATGCCAAGCTGTGATTATATTTTGCCACAATTGCATGGCGAGGGATGGATTTCAGGCCATCAGAAGTACGCATTCTTGTTCTGGCAGGGGAGGCAGCAACCAGCCATTAAATTCAACATTGATTTTAGTAAAAAATAAAGCCATTGCTTTTAAAATGCCAAGTAGACGGAGTCTCTGTGTAGAGCACAAATCCTGCGAGTCTGTTGAGAACGGTGATTGAAACAAAGCAAGGATTGAACTGGTAGGGTGGAAACGAGATGGTTCCCTGCAACCCTTCCCTATGAAGGTTCATTGCTATTATTTTATTTATTGGCATTTGAATGTTCCTTAATGGCGTTGGCCTGTGTTGTTATTAATGGTGTGTGTTTTAATGGTTTTGTCTTATTCACTTAGCTGTAAGCTGCTATTCATGCCTGTTACAGCATCACCTGGCCCCCGAGTGATGTCTCGAGATGTGAAATTGACAAGTCTAAATATTTGCTGACATCAGAATTTGTGCTTTGGGTTTTTTGGGGGGGGTGGGTCGGTGGGTGAAACACCAGAACCATCTTGAAGGGTCACCAGAAGCTAAATACAGTTTTGGAAGCCAGGCTCTGGTTTTTGACACAGAGAAAACCAATGTTTTATAGAAGACTCAAGATAGTGATATAAATGATTGATCAAATTAATTTTGACAATAAATCTTAATTTCAAGAGCTCCTTGTTGAAGCAGGGTGGGGTGGGACAGTAATAGGGATGCCAGCCTCCAGGTAGGACCTGGGGATCCCCTGGAATCACAGCTCATCTCCAGATGACGGAGATCAGTTCCCCTGGAGAAAATGGCTGCTTTGGAGGGTGGACTCTGTGGCATTGTACCCCACTGAGGTCCCTCTCCTCCCCAGATCTCCAGGAGTATCCCAACCTGGATGTGGCAACTCTGGGTGGTAAGGATGTGCTTAAATATCTCTCATCAAAGTCAGTAGAGCTTTAAAAGTGCCTGATTAACAGTGCTGTTCTAAGGAGAGAGTTGCAACCTTCTAAGCTCATTGACTTCAATGTAACTCTGCTTCGAATGGTACAGTGAGGCTGGATTTAGGGTTGCCAGCTGAGAGCTAGCAGCTTTGGGGGGTGGGGCAAGGCATCACACAGCATTGCAATGTCACTTCCGGACATGTAACTGGAAGTGGTGTCACACATTGCTGTGACACTCTAGCAATCACCCAAATCTCTAGTGTTTTACCATAGAGATTTGGGAGGTGACTAGAATGTCATGGTCACATGTGACATTGCTTCCAGCTATGTGTCTGGAAGTGATGGTGCAGCATTATCATGATGGCACTCCCCCCCCACACACATTTGCTCCCGCTGCTACACTGGGGACCCGAGACTAGGGGCTAGATTTCACCCTGTATTTCTTCATAGCTAACAGAACAATATATTAACAGCATGGGATATGACCCACCAAAGTTAATTGATCGACTACAATGGGAGAGTCAAACCTATGCATAAATGTCTCCCACTGAAACAGGAATTACCTCAATGGGACTCAGAATTGCTTCACTGCGGCTGGCTCGTGCACTGTTGTTGTTGTTGTTGTTGTTGTTGTTGTTTTGTTCATAGTTTCCTCTGCACAAAATCAAATTACTGATGCAACAGTGTGTGTTTATTGAGTGCCCCTCCCCCCGGAATATGAGAATTAGACTTCTGTAGTTTGTTAATCTTGGTCTTTAATGTAGCACCTTAAAGACTAACAAAAATATTTTCTGGTAGGGTATGAGCTTTCGTGAGCCACAGCTCACTTCTTCAGATATCTGAAGATCACTTCAGGTATCTGAAGAAATGAGCTGTGGCTCACGAAAGCTCATACCCTACCAGAAAATATTCTTGTTAGTCTTTAAGGTGCTACTGGACTCTTGCCCTTTTCTACTACTGCAGACAGACTTACACGGCTACCCACTGTGAATTGGTCTTTAATGGTTTGGGGTTTTATCCTAGATTGTTGAGAATCTCCTATTTGTTTGAGGATGGGGGCTTCTAACACGAACGCAAGAAGCTGCCTTCTACTGAGCCAGATGTTGGGTCTGTTAAGTTTCATATTGCCTACTCTAACTGGAAGCAACTGTCTTTCACACAGAGGTCTTTCACATCACCTACTATCTTGTTCTTTTAGCTAGAGATGCCGGGGATTGAACATGGGCCAAGCAGATGAGCCTCTCACTGAGTATCCCACCCAAATGATGTTCTGTATCTTCTTTTTTGGGCTGCAGATTTGGAATAATGTTTCAAAATCTTTGAGCTTAATATGTGTGTATTTTGGTATATTTGACATGTTGCAGTGTGGTGGCAGTGTTACTTTTCTGCTGATGTCCCATGTCTAATTCAAAACAACAACAGCAACCCAAATCTAGTTTATTTATTAAAACATTAATGCCGCCCTTCTAGAAGGGTACTCAGCATAGTGTACTAGTTTTAAGAGCAGAATAAATATTGCCACTTTGTTAAGGATGTGTAACTAGTGCTTGATGAGCCAAATTACTATCCAGATTCTCTTGTCTGAAAAAAGAAATAAACATCTCCCAGTGCCCATCAGGTTAACAAAAATTCAGCCAATTATCCAATACATTTATTAGAGGAAATTATTCAAAGTCCCAGAGATCATGCTGGACAATACAGTGTTCTAGTTTAAAAGGGGGGAAAGGAGGACAGATGTGTCTTTCTAATGGAAAAGGTAATTTAAACTTTTCTGCAATTCTCAAAAACCCACCATAATTAAACAAAACAGATTATATAATGTCCTCCTTAACCATATCTGATATAAAGAATGTCAGCACCGCTACTGAAGCCCATTTTTTTCTGCAATGTAATAAGAAAATCTATTTTTGTTTAGAATGGAGAGGGTGGGAATAAAATTTACGAGAACGGCTCATGGAGCTGGAAACAAATCTGGGGCAGTAGCTAGAATGAGGGATTTCAGGTGTCAGTCTCTGCTTGGCCTTGGAATTCACTGCATGGATCTGGACACATCTTGGTCTCTCTTCTGAATTGAATTGTTTAACAGGGTCAGCGTGGTGTAGTGGTTAAGAGTGGTGGTTTGGAGCAGTGGAGACTGATCTGGAGAACTGGGTTTGATTCCCTACTTCTCCACATGAGCGGTGAAGGCTAATCTGGTGACCTGGGTTTGTTTACCCACTGCTACACACGAAGCCAGCTGGGTGACCTTGGGCTAGTCACATTCTCTTAGCCCCACCTACCTCACAGGGTGTCTGTTGCGGGGAGGGGAAGGGAAGGTGATTGTAAGCCGTTTTGATCCTTAAGTGGTAGAGAAAGTCGGCATATAAAAACCAACTCTTCTTCTTCTTCTTCTTCTTCTTCTTCTTCTTCTTCTTCTTCTTCTTCTTCTTCTTCTTCTTCTTCTTCTTCTTCTTCTTCTTCTTCTTCTTCTTCTTCTTCTTCTTCTTCTTCTTGAGGTGGGGTTGCCAGCCCAGGTCTGAGTTGCAGAAGGAACATGGGGTGGGGCAGCTTGAATGCACCGCCACACAACACTGCAATGTTACATCTGTCTAGGAACCCAGAAGTGATATTGCTACAATGACATGACACTCTAGAGTCTAGAACAGTGATGGTGAACCTTTTAGAGACCGAGTGCCCAAACTGCAACCGAAAACCCACTTATTTATCGCCGAGTGCCAATGCGGCAATTTAACCTGAATACCACACCCAGAGGGGGCCCAGAGGGAGAGGCTAGGGTTGCCAAGTTCCTCTTCGCCATGAGTGGGAGATTTTTGGGGTGGCGCCTGAGGAGGGTGGGGTTTGGGGAAGGACTTCAGTGCCATAGAGTCCAATTGCCAAAGTGGCAATTTTTTCCAGGGGAACTGATCTCTATTAGTTGGCGATCACTTGTAATAGCAGGAGATCTCCAGCTAGTACCTGGAGATTGGCAACTAGTTCCTTAGTGTTTTCTCTCTACATATCAAGACAAATGGAAAGGTGTTTGGAGGATGGCTTGTGGGCACTTCAAAGGTGGAATAGGACTGCACGTCCCTCCGCCCGCACAGACCCAGAGGGAGCCGGAGAGGCCGCTGGAGGGAAAGAAGGAAGGAAAGAAGGGAAGGTAGGGGGAAAGGGAAGGAAGGGAGGGAGAGAAAGAAAGAAAGAAAAAGAGAAAGGGAGAAAGAAATGGAGCGAGGGAGAGAAAGAAAAGTAGTGAAAGAAAAGGACAGAGGGAGACAGAGAAAGAAAGAGGCCATTTATGCATGGGAGGTTTTGCCTTTGATTTGCCACTCTCCAGATGCACATTTTCCCCATCCGGATTCTCAAAACTCTGCATGGGGACTTACTGATGAGTTTTGAGAATTTGGATGGGGAAAATGTGCATCTACAGAGCGGCAAATCCAAGGCAAAACATCCCATGCATGAATGGCCAGAGACAGGAAAGCCTTCCCACTTCTCTCTCTCTCTCTCTCTCTCTCACACACACACACACACACAAGCCCCCCTCCTCCCTCAGCCCGCAGCAGAGAAGGGGCGCGCGCATGCAGAACAGCCCACAGCGCACGGGCGCCAGGAGACCCTTCCCTTCCTGCGGAGGCTCGGCATCCTGCCCCACTGACAGCTGCCCCTGCCCAGCCGGGCCCACCACCCGCGAGGGAGGGGAAGGAGGCGCCCCAGAGCCTCCGCCTGACTTCCTGCCCCGCGGCTCGCCAGCCACCAGCCCTGCCACTGCGCCCTTCGCCTGTGTACGGGGCTGCCCCCCCCCCGGCCACCTCCCATGTGCCCAGGTTGAGCAGCAGCAGGAGGAGGATCCCCTGCCTGGCTGGGCCTCGCTGCCACCGCCTCCACCCACCCCTTTCAGAGTGGATCTCCGGTGGAAAGGAGGCCCGTCTGGCGCAGAGGGAAGGAAGGAGGGAGGGAGCCCAGCCTAGCTCAGCGCCCCTCTCTGCCTGCCTGGCTTGCCCAGGCCCCTAAGCCCCCCGCCCGGAGGGGATCTCCCACCCGGTCTGCCTGCCCCAAGGGGGGGATGCGGCGAGAGGCGAGCGAAGTGGGGCAGAGGGCGCCTCCTTCACGCCCACCGGCCAGCCACGCCCCTCCGCCCGTACAGGCCCAGAGGGCGCCGGAGAAGCCGCCGGCCATGCCGAGTGTGGGCGCCCGGCTTCTGTTCCCCGCTCTCCCACCTGCCTGGCCGGCCGCGCACGCTCCCTCCAGCGGCGGCTTCTGTGGGAGAGTCCGGGGGCCACCGCCAGTCATGTCGGAGGTTCCCCACCCCTGGGCTACAGCCTCACCCATCTGGAGAAGGGCAGAGCCGGAAAGGCCAGAGGCTTCGAGGAACCGCGCGTGCCGGCAGGGAGGGCTACGCGTGCCGGAAGTGGCACGCGTGCCATAGGTTCGCCAACACGGGTCTAGAATATCCCCCAGTCTCTATGGTGGTAACCACAGAGCTGGAAGTGATGTTGTCACTCCATCCTGCACAATGTCCAAAGCAGCAGCATTCCCTCTCTAGGGTTCCAATCAGTAACCCGTTGGTAATCACTGAGATGTGGCCTAAAAACATCCCTGGATTAGCATTGTAATGACTCCCGCCTCTCCTTTTACATGTGTCTTCCCATTGGACTGTTTACTTACGGTGTTCTTGACTGTTTACCTTTCTAGCCTTGTTGCCTTCTTAACGTGTTATCTCGGCCTTCCTTCAAGTTGCTACATGGTTCTCTTTCATTTTATTCTCAGCCCTAGTCTACATATACTGAACAATGAGGTGGTCGAATACTGTGGTAGTCCCATTGCGCTAATTGTTTCTTTGCTTGTTTTAGTTTTGGTTATTGGTGTTATGGTAGGAAGGGGGAAATGGTGCCTTTCCTTGCTGGGAAACTCCTTTAAACCAAATGTTCTGTAGAAAGTACCCTGGTAACCAGCTGCCACCACTCAGAACCTCCTGAGAACATTTAAACTGACCCACTGATCTCTCCAGAGCTTGCCTGCTACTCTGACCACTACTCTGGCTAATGTGGATGCCATTTCCCTGCATCTTGACCACGGTCCTTCAGGCCTGCCTCTGGATTGACTTCTCTGTGCTTACACATTCATGGCAAAGTTTCTGCCTAAGCCCTCCTATGGGAGCGGTCCCAATTCTCCCTCTCTGTTTTGATTCCGATCCAGTTTCTAGCATTCTGTGCATTGGGTTCTCTCTAATTTTGCTCCTTGGACAAAAAAGGGTAGGAGACGAAAGGAACATGGGAAGAAATGAATGGACATGTTTGCATGATATGCTTCAGTTGCATGCCAATTTAGAACGCATAGAGTTGAATGGGAGGTTGGCAACAGAATGCACTTGGCTCAAGAAATAGCTTTGCACTGCTATTAAGGAAGACGCAGACATTGAGCAGTTCTTTGAGATGAATGGCAGCATGGATACTTTCTCATTCAAAAGTGGACTCTCTGTGCCTGCTCCATTTAATTACCATTACTTCTGCATTGAAGGGTATACAAGGGTACTTCTGAGCTTCTTGGATGGGTTTAGCCATGTGCTAGAGAGGACGCTTCCACAGTGGACCCGGGCGTTGTCTTATATTATGCTGTGATAAAGAGTTTTGTGGTGAGGTGCTTAGAGTGCTGGACTAGGAACTGGGAGACCCAGATTCAAATCTGCTGTGATTTTCCTTTTCATTCCCCATTTCAACAACATCCCAAGAAGAAGGAGAAAAAAACCCTTCTGTCCTGATTTGCCACCTTCCCCTTATACGTATCCTCTTATAGGCATGAAAGCCTTTTTTGTTTGCAAGCGCAAGGCTACCAAGTGTTTTTATGTTCTTATCAACCCTCCATTGAATTATGCAGAAACAAACTGGTGTGTGTGTATGTGGGGGGGTTTCATAGAATCATAGAGTTGGAAGGGACCACCAGGGTCATCTAGTCCAACCCCCTGCACAGTGCAAGAAATTTGCAACTACCTCACCCCCAAACCCCCAGTGACCCATACTACATGCCCAGAAGGATGGCCAAGATGCCTTCCCTCTCATCATCTGCCTAAGGTCATAGAATCAGCATTGCTGACAGATGGCCATCTAGCCTCTGCTTAAAAACCTCCAGAGAAGGAGAACTTACCACCTCCTGAGGAAGCCTGTTCCACTGAGGTTTGTCCAGACCCTTCTCCACTTTGGCTGTAAAATGGCCACTTGGTTCAGATCAAATGAAAGAATCCCACTGAGGGGCTGGTGGGTGTTGGTGACGTATTTTTTAAAAATACACCACAGCATTTTCTGGGGGGAGGGACTCACGTGTGGTTCAAAAGCTCCACATTTTCGCTGGGGATGCATAATTGATCACAAGGTACTCCTGGAATTTCTTCGGGGCAAAACGCCCCTGTGCATAATGTTTTGAGATTTCGACTGCAAATACTGTGCAGTCAGAGAGGACCAGATCCAGCGGAAACAGAAAGTGAATGCATTAAAGGCCATAGTCATAATAGTGCAGCGTGTGAAAATTTGCCTGGGAAACTGCTGCACACAGTAATCAAAGCAGCAAATCAGCCACTTACATAATATATTCTGTAGGACCAGGGACAGTTCCCAGGGAGATAAGTTGTTCCAGTGGACTCCAAAGTAGAACATACAGCAGTGCTGCAGATGGCCTCAGGACCTGCCCTATCAGTGAACAACATGTCTCTCAACTGGAGAGCCAACATGGTGTAGTGGTTAAGAGTGGTGGTTTGGAGCAGTGGACTCTGATCTGGAGAAGCGGGTTTGATTCCCCACTTCTCCACATGAGCTGCGGAGGCTAATCTGGTGAACTGGATTTGTTTCCCCGCTCCTTCCCATGAAGCCAGGTGGTTGACCTTGGGCTAGTCACAGTTCTATCAGCCCCACCTACCGCACATGGTGTCTTTTGTGGGGAAGGTGATTATAAGCCGGTTTGATTCTTCCTTAAGTTGTAGAGAAAGCTGGCATATAAAAACCAATTCTTCTTCTTCTTCTTCTTCCTCCTCTTGTAGTCTCCTGGAGTGTCCCAGCTGTTAGAGAGCAGTTAAAGGCCCAACTGGAGGCAATTGTCAAGGTGGCTACGCCTGTCTGAGGTACTAGTTCCTGGGTTTGGTCTGACCAGGGGCTTCTTCCATGCTTCTCATCCTTTTAGACCCTCCATGGACATGCAACGCCCCTGCCCTCTGCCTCTCCCATACTTCACTCCTTAGGCCAACGGTGGTCATTCCCTCTGGAACAGCTGTTAGGTCAGACTCCCCTTGGAATGTGAGCATGCTCAGTGGTGTACCCTACTTTATTGTGAGGTTGTCCTAAATGCATTAGGAAGATGTCTTCTTGGTTGAGATTTCACAAATTGTGTACATCGAAACTGTTCAGGAGGGCTTTTGAAACACATGTCCAGTTGTCTGAGGTAGCTGTTAATTAGCAGGTGTGGATTTTGGAGTTTTCTGTCCAAGGGCAGGATGAATTGGGTTTAAAACTGTATGTTGTTTTAATTATTATAACTTGCCTAAAGTCCACTTTCAGGGAAAGTCTTTTAAATAGATGAACTTCAGAGTCAGACCGATATCTGGTATGTGACAGTGCCCTCCTTTTAATTCCTGAACAAATAAGTGTACCTTTCTCTCACATATCTACTGATGAAAAGGTATCCCCATCATCAAAATTGGCCCCCACTGATTAATTACTTAATCCTTTGACCTACCAATGAAAAGCTGTCTTATACGGAGCCAAACCATTGGTCTATCAAGGTCAAGATTGTCTATATTGACAGGTAGCCGCACTCCAGGGTCTCAGATAGAGGTCTTTCACATCACCTGATCCTTCTAACTGGAGATACCAGGGACCGAACCTTCTGCAGATGAAGCAGCTGTCACTGAGCCACAGTCCCACTTAGTAGTTGTGGCCCTAAATATTACTCATTTTTATTAGCTTATATCCTTCCACCCTATTTAGGTGGAATGATGCAATTAGTACCAGTTTTAATTACTGAAGTAGTATTCCACCTATCCTCCAAAGAGCTTCAGGAGGCTATGTAGGGCTTTCTGACATTACCCCTCACAGTAACCCCAGGAGGTACTTAGGTTGACAGACATACTACCTTAAAGTTATGTCGTGGGTGTGTTGACGGAGTTGGGATTTATTTATTTATTTAGATATTTATACCCTATGTTTCTCCCCAGTGAGGACCTAAAGTGGCCTACAGCATCATTTTCCCTCCTCCATTTTATCATCACAATGACAACCCTATGAGGTAGGTCAGGCTATGCGTGTGACTGAAAGTCACCCAGTGAGCTTCTGCAGCAGAGTGGGGGCTGGAGCCTGGGTCTCTTGGATCCTAGTCCGGTATTTTAACCAGTGTTGGATCGGAACCTGCCCCTCTCTCATCCCAATTTAGCAAGCTAGCCACTACACTAAACTGTATCTCAGTGATGACATAACCTGAAATTCAGCCAAGGAATTCCAGGTTACATTTCTTCTCAATAAGAGGGGGAGGGATACATTCAAGAAATAATGTGACGATTTAACACTGACTTGATTTTCTTGGAGACAGAAATACAATAACCTGAGGCTTTCCCCCCTAAAAAAACCCAAAAAAAACACAACCCACTTTTTTTGAAGTGAGGCATACAGTACAAGTTGAGATAATGTTTCCATTATCAAGCCTTCATTGCATCTATTATTGAAAGCAATGGTGTGTGTGCTGAGCCTGATGAAGAGCAGCCCTACTCAGAAGAAAACAAAATCCCTTGGGGAATATTCGTTGTGTTCTCCCGATGGCTGGCTGCCATTTATGTTAATGCAATGGAATTACAATATAACCCTAACTGTAAAAAATTGGCTCTGCAAAATCCTCCTCTCCCCTTTTTCCGCGAATACCGAGGAGAGGAAACCCCTCAGCATTAACTGCTTAAGCTGGTAGTTTTCTGACTGTGCTTTGCCAAAACTGGGCCTCCTTCAGAAGCTGCTCAGAAGTCCCCTGATGAGGCGAGTTTCTCTGAAGTTGCCCTCCCTACATTTTCTCTTTCAGATGAGCAGATAAGGAAGATGGGGTGTGTTTCAGGTTACCCTCTCTGTTCACTTGTGGTCACCACTGGAGAGGAAAGCGAGGAATAAATAAATAATCACTCTGGTGAGGAAGCCCTAAGAATCTGTCATGGAGACCCTGTGCATTGCAGACGATGCCGGGATCTGGTTTAGGGATCGCACAGCGCCCGCTATCACTTTTCCCAGAGCCCACCAAATGCTTTTTAAAAGCTGGCAGGGCCATGCGGGCTTTTGCCCAGCAGGTCTTCTGGTTGGCCATTGGAGAGCCAATTCACTATGCAGGTTCAAGAAAACTTTGCTTGGGCAGCAGCTGCCCCCACACCACTGGGATCCTCCCCGCGTGACTAGAAGCAAGCTGCGTGTAAGCAAGAAATAGAAAAGAGCAAGAGTCCAGCAGCACCTTTAAGACTAACAAAATGTCTGGCCCCTGCCACAGCTCAAGAAAGCTCATACCCAGCCAGAAATTTAGTTAGTCTTGAAGGTGCTGCTGGACTCCTGCTCTTTTCTACCGCTGACTACCCATCGTGATCTGTAAGCAAGGAAATACTTTAAAACGTTATGCTCGTTTTAAAAGGCATCCTGTTAAGCAGAGCGTCTGCCTGAAATGTTGAAGTGTTGCTGTTGGAGTTATGTGCGACCGCACTCCCTGACACTCTGGGGTTGGCGCCAGCTCCTGTGGAGGCCATTCTGTGGTTCCACCCACCGCTCCGTTTCATAATTCCCAAGGTGTCTGCCAGCTCAAAAAGGGTGCATACCCTGCACCACGCTGGGATCCAGTCGGCTCGGAAGGTGTTCCCTGAAGTGTGAAAGGCGCTGCTCCGAGCCATTCTGGCTCTCTAGAGAATCTGCTTGAGGCATCCCACAAACTAAAACTTGATAAAAATAATAAAATGCAGCCTGAAAATCATTACGATGGACAAACTTTATTCAAAACTGATAAAAGGAAGTATTTCTTCACACAACGCATGGTGGAACTCCTTGCCCCAGGATGTGGTGATGGCTGCAGGCTTTAAGAGGGGAGTGGACATGTTCATGGAGGAGAGGGCTAGTATCCATGGCTACTAGTCAAAATGGATACTAGTCATGATGCATACGTTTTCTCTGTAGTAACAGAGGAGCATGCCTACTACATTTTGGAACACAGGCAGGATAATGCTGCTGCAGCCGTCTTGTTTGTGGGCTTCCTGGAGGCACCTGGTTGGCCACTGTGTGAACAGACTGCTGGACTGGATGGGCCTGGGTCTGATGCAGTGTGGCCTTTTTTATGCTCTTAAACTTTTTAGCCCAGTGTGATGGACAGGGGAAGATCCCGCCGGCTTTTCTCCCCGGACAGTGTGGGCCAATCGGGTTCAAACAGGCTGAATGGACTGCTGAAGTGGGGAGAGGGGAGTTGAACTACTGGACTAACAAGAGAGTTGAGTTTTGGAGGAAGAAGGGACAGGAGGTATCCTGGACTAGGCAGGGAGTCCAATAGGGGACTGTAGTGAATGATTTTGACTGGCAGGGTTTGGGTGCTGTTCCTCAATAAAAAACAGGGAATTGTAAAAGCTGCCTAGTTATTGTCTGACATGCTGACAGAACGAGCATTGTAACCATTAAGTATAACACACCTCCCAGCTCTGGTAACTTTGGCACCTATCAGGCTAGAATGGGAAGGCATTACAGGTCATGCTTTTTTCTTTTTGCCGTCAAGTCACATCTGACCCCGTTGGGTTTTCAAGGCAAGTGACATTCAGAGATGGTTTGCCATTGCCTGCCTCTGTGTCACACCCCTGGTGTTCCTTGGAGGTCTCCCATCCAAATACTAGCCGGGGTTGAGGCTGAGGGTGTGTGACTGGCCCAAGGTCACCCAGCAAGCTTCCATGGTGTGAGTGGGGATTCGAATGTGGGTTTCCCAGCTCCTAGTCTGACACCTTAACCACTACACCATGCTGGCTCTACAGATCACGCTTGCAAACTAAATAAACTTATATTTGTCATATATGTCTCACGGGTTATCCTCAACCCATACAATCCACTATGTACTCTGTAGTATCCAGAGAAAAGGGGTCTTGATTTGTGTCTCATGTGATCTCTGGTACAGGATTAAGGAATCCTGTGTTTTTAAAAGAAGACACGCCAATAAAAGAAATCCACTTTACGTCACACACCGAAGTTAACAGTGGACCTGGTCCAGTAACATAGCAGGAGGGTGTGGGTGTTGATGTGGGTCACAACTCTCCAGGCTTTGAGACTTAAGATAAAACACGAAAGGCCTGGATCAGGGGTTGTGAAACCCAGCCATTAAAACCTACGCCAAAGCATAAAAACAGCATGGAATTACAGTATACATTTTTATTTATTTATCTTCATTTATAGTCAGCCTTTCTCACTGGGACTCAAGGCAGATTACAATCATCCTGTCAGAGCTGTGACTTCATGTTGGGCCCGCAGGCAACTAAGGGAATAAAGTCGCCATTGTTCGGCAATTATGTCCCAAATAAGTTAGCAAATTTCAAGTATCTTTTCCATGTACGTTATACAGCTTGATCTACCAAGATGCTTTAAAATCGGTGTTTACTATAATGATTTTGAAAAATTAAGGTGGTGAGGATCTATTTTGAACACCGTGGGGGCCCGAGCCACAATACCTCTCCTCTTTCTTAGCTCTCTTCCCTCCCTCAGCTTTTCTTGTCACACATGTCCAATTTTAGATTGTAACCTGTGGGCAGAATTACTGTTGCTCAGCAGTATCTTTGGGTACTTGGGGAACCAAACAGGATGATAGGGACGATTCACACTTGCAGGTCCTCAGCAAATGACAGAAAGGGCAGGGGTGCTCTCGAGACACTCATCCCTCTTGAGACTCAGCCTGGGAAAACTCCATTTAGTTTTCCTTGACCTAGGAAAGCTCACTTGAACGAAACCTGGAGGAAACCGCTTCTTCCTCAGTGAAAAAGATGATTGTTTTCCTCCTTTCTGTTGCTCTCATGAGACTTCAGTGACAGCAAGAACGCTTACTTTCTCTCTCTCGTGGTGATGCCCGTTACTTAGGACAAGCTGGAGAGAGTCCTCGGCACTTCAGCATGAAACAGCCAGCCATCAAGGAACATGAGAGGATAATGAAAATGCCAGACATCCCAGCAGCAGCGAACCGTCCCGAACGAGAGTCCCCGTCGAGCACCTCCTGGTTCTTTTCTTAAACTTTCCCCATCTCTCTCCTCCCCCTGCCTTCCGAAACAGTTCAGTCACAAAAAAGCACCACATTATACCAACACAATGGTTATTGTCAGGCAGCTGGAGAAGGTGTTTAATTTTCATGATTTATCTGACCTTGGGTATTTCAGAAGAAAAAATGGCAGCTGCTTCAGAATTCTACCTTCTCCCACGTCCTCAGGGAATTGCGAAGCCCAGCTGTATAAACCCAACCTCTTTAAAATATGCTTCTCTTTAAAACTCATTCACAGGGCCAAGAAGAGGATTTTTAGGAAGTACATCGCTTTGCATCATCAGATGGCTTTCCTGCTAATAGTTAAAAGCCATGATGGTCATTTATGCATGGGAGTTTTAGCTGAGGTTCGTTGCTCGCTGGACCCACACTTTCCTATTGGGAATACATGCACCAGCAGTTTCCAAGTTCAAATCAAGAAGCATTTGAATCCACACCTCCTGAAATGCTGCTTTGTAATTGGTTTAGTTGGAATCAGTGGGTGAAAACGCATGGTCGTTTTATCCTCCTTTAATCCCTGTTTTAGCCAGGATCGAACGCACATTAGGCGAAATGCACGCAATCGATCCAGGCTGAACCCTGGATGAAACAGGGATTAAACGAGGATAAAGCAACCATGCGTTTTCGCCCAGTGTGTCCCCGCAGTGATCAAAATCCTGAACACAAAAACACTCCCCCAATTTCTGTTTGGTGTTCCCTTATGGATTGGAGCCCTTAATCAAGAAATGGAGAACATCCAAGCCATATTTCTTAGACAAAAACTGGGGATACCTAAATGTGTTTCATATTTTACAGTTTGCCTTGAAATCGGACAAAACTTGATAACCACTAAAGCTTGGATTCAAACAATAAGATATTGGCTCAAATTATATTTCCAAACTGAGCCAGGTTCCCTTTTAAATCTTTTGGAAAGTGGACTTCACTACTCTTCATGGGACATATTAATTAGATCTAAACTTTGTCAAATTGGAATTGATTTAGATAATCTTACTCTAGCCAATGAATCTTATATTTTTAAAAGAATTAAACAACGTCTCCTGGATGTAGAACTGCAGAATCTTAACCCAGCTCTACCCTCCGTCTGTTATCCTGCGACTTGACAGCACTTAACACACTCATGTGTTCTTAGTATTGCAACCTTGAATATCCCCCCCTCCCTCAAATGTTTGGTCTTCCATCTTGAAATACAGGCAAGAGACCTAGGACAGGTGCCCACATTGGA
Organism: Euleptes europaea; assembly: GCF_029931775.1. Taxonomy (NCBI): domain Eukaryota; kingdom Metazoa; phylum Chordata; class Lepidosauria; order Squamata; family Sphaerodactylidae; genus Euleptes; species Euleptes europaea. The sequence continues at coordinate 101,376,688 of NC_079316.1, read as the reverse complement.
GTCCTGCCATTTGCCTTGGAAAGCCTTGCCCTATACTTGAGTGTGGTAAGCAGTACTTCCTCTGCAGTGAGGGAAAGGCACTCTGTACATGCTCAGATGTACTATTTAGTCCTATTACTTTAAAAGAAGAGAGGAATTGGTGCTAAACATGTTCAAAAGAGGAGAAATGAAGCTATGAGCACAAAATTAGCAGTACCTGTAGGTTTTCCCCCCTACCAACGCCAGCAGTTTCATCATACAATGTCTTACATAGCAGAACTACACTGAAGGGAAAAAAGTTTGCTTGTTTGTATGTGTAAACCAGAGTCAAAGCAGTATAGTGGTTAGAGTGTCAGACTAGCACCAGAAAGACCCAGGTTCAAATCCCCAGTTCATAATGGGAGCTTGCTGGGTGACCTTGGGTCAGCCATTCTCTCCTAGCCTAGTCTACCTCACAGGATGGTTGTTGTGAGGATAAAATAGAGGGGAGGACCATGTTGTAAGCTTATTTGGGTCTCCGTGGGGCAGAAAAGCAAAGTACAAACAACTAAATGAAGAAATGTATTAGTAATTTTGGGATAATGTCGATAAAGCTAGCAATTCAAAAGTTAAAACAACTCTGACATCGTGTTCCTTGCAATAGCATCTTGAGTTTGTGTTAATGGGCACAACCAATTAGTCAAGAATGCCAAGAGTCTGTGAGAAACCAGGGGTCCCACTTATTGGCATTCCACTTATCTTGGCTGTCTATGGCGTTTTGAGCCGTTCATTTGACCTTTAGAAGTTCATGATGGGTAGCGTCTGATGTCACTTCCAAGGACTCCTCCTCAAGCCTCATGACGAAGTTTTGTGTTTACAGTATTCTACCCAGCTAAAAATAGGCTCCAGCGTCTCTTGTTCTGAAGCCTAATACAACTGTAATTTTTGTGGCAATTATGCCCTTACTTCCTGCTGATTGCGAAAAAGTATCTAAATCTTGTAAACACAATAATTTTGATTTTAATTGCTGCAGGCTTAGAAGGATTCTGCACACGAAAGACGGAGCAGCTAATAAGTAAAGGTGCTTGATGCATATCGCATAGGGAATAAGGGCGGAAAGGTGGGAGCTGTTGTGACTGTCTCCTTTGACAGAGCTTAATAAGACAGTGCTTGAGGCACTGCTTAACAAGACCAAGTCGAATATCTATTTTTAAGAGCTAAATCCAGAGTGGAAGAGGCAGGAAGCCTTCGCTGTTGTTTCACAGCCTCCCCCGGATCTATAATCTCCTTATAATGGGAGTACCTTTTTAGTAGAGTTGAGCCTGTAGAAGTCCTTCCTTGGAGTCTTAGAGGCAGGCATAGTTTACACAGGTAGGACCACCCTCTGATGACTGCAACATCAATTGACGACTGCCATGTTCACCACTGATGGAGCTTTCATTTCCACTCACATCAAAGGCATGGTTATGGTGCTATTGCCCCAGGATGTGGTGATGGCTGCCAACTTGGAAGGCTTTAAGAGGAGAATGGACATGTTCATGGAGGAGAGGGCTATTCATGGCTACTAGTCAAAATGGATGCATCCCTATTCTCTCCAGGATCAGAGGAGCATGCCTATTATATTAGGTGCTGTGGAACACAGACAGGACAATGGTGCTGCAGTCTTCTGTGGGCTTCCCAGAGGCCCCTGGGTTGGCCAGTGTGTGAACAGACTATTGGACTTTATGGACCTTGATCAGATCCAGCATGGTCTTTCTTATGTTCTTATGAAAGGGAGAGCCATGTATCATGCTTGGAGCTCCTTGGAGGAAGGGCAGTGTTAGGGGGTGCCAGCTCTGCCTCCCCCCTCCCAACAAATGGCTGCCCTAGGATGGGGGAAACTGTACGGCAGTTTCTGCAGTATCTGCAGGCCAGGCAGATACTTTAAGGACAGTCCCTTACTCTGATGACAAGACAGGGAATTGGGCAGGGGCTGTGACACAGGAAGCAGCCAGCTCTGGGTTGGGAAATACTTGGAGATTTTTGGGGCGGAGCCTGAGGAGGGCGAGATTTAGGGAGGGGAGGAACTTCAATGCCATAGAGTCCAATTGCCAAAGCGGCCATTTTGTCCAGGTGATCTCTATTGGCTGGAGATCAGTTGTAATAGCAGGAGATCTCCAGATACTACCTGGAGGTTGGCAACCTACCTTTAAGCCCTTGCCCAAGGCCCAGTGGGATGGCAGGGAGAAAAAGGGCAAAGTGCGGGTCAGGTGGTTTGGTGGCAGGATAATCTCTGGGAAGCCAGACTTGGCCACCTACAGCCCAGGCAGGGCTAAGGGATGAAGTGGAACGTTAAGAGGGAAGCTGCCAAGCCTCCTGTGGGGCCAAGTCCTATTGTTAGATGGTGAGGTCAAGGCTGGTGCAGACAAGGTACTGAGGTTAAAAGGGGGTATGGTTGCCAGCCTCCAGGTGGTAGCTGGAGATTTCCCACTATTACAACTGATCTCCAGGCGACAGAGATCAGTTCCCCTGGAGAAAATAGCCACTTTGGCCATTGGACTCTCTGGCATTGAAGTCCCTCCCCTCCCCAGACCCCACCCCACCCTCAGGCTCTGCCCCCAAAATCTCCAGGTATTTCCCAACCTGGATCTGGCAACCCTAAAAGGGAGTTGGACACCAGCCAGTCATGGCAAGCTGGACCTCAGCTTCTGATGCCGGAAGGAGTAAAGCTGGGGGGTGGTGGCGGGGGAGAGAGAAGAAGAGAACTTGAGTGTTACCCCCCGCACACACACATCTGAGGCCCTCATGCAACAAGGTGCTTAGATGCTGTTCATAGCTGGGGGGGGGGGGGTCCTACAAGCAGTCTAATTGAATGACTTTTTGGTGCAATACTAAGACCACCAGGTATTTTCCATAGGTTTTTAAATATCTATATCTATATATATATGGCTCATGAGTATGGTGCTGTTGGTGTACTGCTGTTTTATTTTGTGTTAATTTTTATCTGCAGTTTTATTGCTGTTAAAACTTTGTTGCTGGTTTATTGTTGTTTATTGCAATCAGCATTTACTGCTGCTGCATGTCTATATTGGACCATCTAATTGGTTTATTCCTACTGGATTTGGTGCAGATTTTTATCTTCAGCTGTTATTGAGTTTTATTGATTGGCTCGGCTAGCAATTTCAAGCTAATTGTAAACTGGCTCAGGTTGTGTGAATGTTTTTTTTTTTTTAATTGAGAAGAGCAGTATACAAAATGTATGGAATGAAGCTATGTTGGTTGTGGAAATGTGGCCTATATTTACAACCTACTATGATACATGTCGTTTGGAGGGAAGGTGGCGCATTATAGCCTGATCTCGTTGGATGTCGGACACAAAACTTGCATGAGTGACCACCAAAGATGGTTCTGCCAAAGGTGGTAAACCACCATTGCTTCTCACTTGCCCTGAAAAAGCCCCTTGTGGGGGGGTTGCCATAAATCAGCTATGACTTGATAGCACATATGTGTATATGCAACAGGTCCAAGGTCTGAATGCAAAATTTGGGGAGGGCCTGTGGCTCAGTGGCGGAGCATCTGCTTGGCATGCAGAAGGTCCCAGGTTCAATTTCCAGCCTCACCAGTTAAAGGGACTGGGCAAGTAGGTGATGTGAAAGACCCCTGCCTGAGACCCTGGAGAGCTGCTGCCAGTCTGAGTAGACAATACTGACTTTGATGGACCAAGGGTCTGGTTCAGTATAAGGCAGCTTCATGTGTTCATGTGTTCAAAAGCTTCCCATTTTCAGTCTGGCAGTGGCAACTCTGTAGTGAAGTGCTTCTGGTGGCAGAAAATAAATCCAGAGTGGCTCAGGTGGTAAGTCATATTGCTGATCAATTCCGTCATCTTTGTATGTTAAACCCCTTTGGCACACTTTTTTGAGACACTCTGGGGTTGTACCTGCTGTGTATTTGGCAGAAGGCTTGCTTTGTACAGCAGCTAGGCCCATTCAATGCAAGGGAGATGGCAGGATCTTGGGAGAGGTAAGCGCTAAGATTTCTGTGGCATTTGTTTTTTTTTGCAGCATGCAGAACAATGATAATGACTCCTCAAAGGTCAACCCTGCAAAAAAAGGCTTGTGCGTGAATATTGCTGTTTCCAGAGTGTGTGTTTGAAAGGACCCTCCGGTGCTCCATTTATACAATGATTCAAATGGTTCCCTTATGGAATAACACATTAGAATGACTTCTCTTCTATGCAATGATGATGGGGGATCCTGGAGAGTCGAGTTATTCTTACCGTGCAAATGGCCGGCCTGTAGATTAGCTCAGCATGGGAAATGTAAGCATAGTCATAGGACAATGCAAATGTCCGTTTGATTGTCAGCAAAGATTAGAGGTCTGCAGCAAACCTCTTTCATTTACCCTGGACCTTGGCAGGGCTTCCAGCCTGGAGGTGGCTGAGCCAGGAAACAGGCAAGCACATTAAGGGGGGGACAGGTTGTTTTGAGGACTGCTCGCCATTTAGTATTTACTTGTTTGCTTTATTTACAAGCCACCTTTCGAGGTGGATTACAAAATGTAGCAATGTAATAGGAATGGTATAAGACATATAATAAACACTGTAATAAGATTAGTTTACAGTGTTAGAAAACAAGGCAATAAAACAGTGTGAGGCATGACATAAGAAATGCAAGTTAGAAATTAGAAAACAACGCAGCAAACAGCAAGAAATGCATACCACGAATAGTGCCATAAACTACAGCCCTTGCTAAAGTGCAGACCTACTTAGAGCTACTCCAGCTGAAACCCATTCGATTTCGAGGGGCTCAAACTGGTCTGATTGCATAGGACTGTGCTGTCATCTGTGCTTGAATAATACTCTGCCTGCCAAGAGGTCAGACCAGAGTCGGCACCTTTTCAGAACAAGGTAGAATCCTATTGGCCCCTTTTGTCACCGGACCTTTGCCCAGCTGGCAGCTTCAGGACCATAATCTGGCCATTAGGAGTGTGGTGGTGCCAAAGCACAAGATGGATTCTTTGATGTGAATGGAGGGGGTCTTGCAAACCGAGTGACCTAGTCAAATGCTAATCCAGGGGCTTTGCCCCATCAGTATTTAGCAGCAGATTAAAGACATTTTACAGTGCAATCCTAAACAAAGTTGCAGCCTCCAAAGCCCTTTTATTTCAGTGGCCTTTGAACGGTGTAACTGTTTAGGATTGCACTGTAAAACTGATTGACCACCCACCTTTTAACTGCTTGATCAACCAAATTTTAACTCAGTTTGTACATTATTGAAACCTTAACATTGATCTGGTTTGAAATATTGAAGGAAATGTCAGATTGCAAAGAAATGACATTTAATTTTTTTATTTTAGATTCCCTATTATACTAATAGCCCCCATGGCGCAGAGTGGTAAGCTGCAGTACTGCAGTCAAAAGCTCTGCTCACGACCTGAGTTCGATCCCGACGGAAGTCGGTTTCAGGTAGCCGGCTCAAGGTTGACTCAGCCTTCCATCCTTCCGAGGTCGGTGAAATGAGTACCCAGCTTGCTGGGGGTAAAGGGAAGATGACTGGGGAAGGCACTGGCAAACCACCCCGCAAACAAAGTCTGCCTAGAAAACATCAGGATGTGACATTTCCCCATGGGTCAAGAATGACCTGGTGCTTGCACAGGGGACCTTTACCTTTTATTATACTAATACACCAGATTCATAGTAGTCTCAAAAGGAAATATGTGATCCCTTAACTCTAAGCCTCTCTGATTAAATCTGGCCAATACTGATTACAGTTAAATTATTTTAGTCTGTCCTCCCTCCAAAGAACTGAGGGTAGGGCATAGAAGGTTATCCACTTTTCCATGTGACCTTCACAACAGCCCTGTGAGGTAGGCTAGGCTGAGGGACTGAGCCAGTGACCAGCCAAGGGTTTAGTGGCTGAATGGGCCCTTGAACCCTGTCCAAGTCTGGTACTCGAACCATTACACTACACTGTCTCTCTACTGATTAAGCATGAAGCCGTAGTACTTAGGTCAATCCAGCTATGACAAAATCCTTGCTTCTGGAGCACCACACAACTGTGCCGGAGACTTTCCCACCAGCTTATATACACAAGATGTCATCATTATAACCATAAACACAAGACAACATTAAAATGATAACTTTGGGTAATAAAGACAGAAATACTGAGAAGGACCCAATGGCATCACAATGTTTAAAATCCATGAACAATATAAACCAGTATAAAAGTAGAATAAGATTCTTTACGAGCAGCAAAGATTTAAAAGCAACATAAATGTCGAAAGTTTCAGAGTGTAGCCTAGTTGGTCTTTAGTAGAACAGCTAGATTCAAGTCCAGTCGCCCCAACAAAAAGTTTGGGGTATAAGCTTTCGAGACTCGAAGCTTGCTTCATCCGACGAATGTTGAGAGAATCCATTCTCAGGAGAAAACCAGTGTAGAAGATGCAAAGCTTTTTAAAAATTGTGAATTCAATATAAAAACAGGGTTTGTGTGTTGACTAACCATCTTTTAACGTAAGAATACAAAGAGTTCCTAGAAGGGCTCCCATCCAGGAACTGACAAGAAACAGATCTGCTTAGTTTTGCTATAGTTTGATACATTTTATGCTTCCAGGCATTCCCTGAAATAACAAGCACATCAACTATGGTGGACAAGGAAGCGTTACTTTCTGTCCAATGCCAACACTCTGGGGAGTGTTTGTTGCATGTTAATGCACACTCTCAGTGTTCATGTACTACAGTGTGAGGTGAACACATTTTGCACTTTAGAATATCCCCTCCAATCGTCTGCAATACACAGCAGCTTCCTGGCAGATGCTGAGCATTTTATTCAGCAGACAAGTCAATGTGAAAAGTTTTACCTGAATGCAGAACATTTGAAAAATGAGATTTGCGGTAGATTTTGATGTGTTTTATGGTTGCGCTTTTAATGGTTGATTTTAACTTGTCTTTGATATGTTTATTGAGTTTTAGCATATTGCTATCTTATCATTTATGTTCCAAGCTGCCTCAGATATAGTTATAGAGAGAGAGTGGCAGAGTATAAAGTAAATAAATGCTCCAGTACCATCTTTAATGAATGTGACAGAACCTGCCCCTTGTCACCAATGAAAAAAGCATCCATTGTAGCAGTGAGTTATGGTGTACTGTGCTCCAGGTCTAGGGTTGCCAACTGGCCTGGAAGGAAATGGTCTGTCCCTTTAATGGGGTAAAGGGGCTGTTATTTACCAGATAATGTTATTGATCTCCACGTCGTGAAAAGCTTCAGCTACCCATTTCCACACATTAGGCCTCTATAAAGGAACAGGACATTTTTCTCCAGGCCTGTTGGCAACCTCACTCATGCAATTGCCATAGCAGATTGTGGGAAAACACCTGCCACTATAAAATTATTTGAAATCTAGGGCTTTTAATTCTGTAAATTGTTGGGTGCTGTCCCTCACAATCTGAAAGTTTAGTACTGATATTCATTACTTCATTCATTCATAACCTTATTTATTGGCATGATATAATACTGATATGAAAGAAATGTAAATGAAAAAAATTTTAGTTGCTGAAGTCATCAAAATAATGAAAATTTGTATTGATCTTTGTCTTGGGACCCAATTATTTGGATCAGGTATCTTTTATTACGTGAAATACTGAGAATGGTGTTTAATGGCTGGACATTGATTTGTAGGAAATTGCACATGTAAAACCAGAGCCGGTAAGCAAGGATACTTAGGGAGTGATTTTTTTTTTCATTTGAGTGGTTTCCAATGCCTCTCGTGAACAACCTGTAAAAACTACCTTAGTATATATATAAAAAAAAGGTAACATAAATGTAAGGATACTCCCAAAACCTTAATTTTAGTGTTCAAGCAGCTTATTTCCATATACACATTATCTCTACCTTTAACTTGTCCCTGTGGAACCTACCCTCACATCTAACAGACCTGCATATGTACAACTTAGAAAATGTTTTCTGCAGCCCTATGCCTTGCAGGAAGAAAGTTTTCAGTTCAATGAGTAGATTTTACCCAGGAGCCCAGTTTCGGGAAGACCTGTATTTTGGGCTATCTTAGCAGCCTTGCATCCTCTCTCCATCATGTCTAGCTGTGGTATGACATCATCATTGTGTGACATGACATCATCATGTTACAGCTTACCCTGCTGTCACTCCAGTTTGTTGGCTGCTGCTTGTAAGGATGGGGGAGGGGAGAATCTCACCCTTATGATGTTGCATGATATGTTGAGTTTATGTAGACATGATAGGAGAGATGGGAAGAGCGAGTCACAGGGCTGTTGTTTTTCTGGTACTGATGGAGCATCTAATTTTAGCCTTACTAATTATACATGTTACACACATAACTCAGTGATGCACTGGAGGTTTGGATTGGATCCTTCCATCTCTTTAAATTTCTATTAATGGTAGCCATGGGACATATTGGGAGTTGACCACCATGCTGGAGCTAAGCAGGGTTGATCATGGTTAGAACTTGGATGAGAGACCACCAAGGAAGACCAGGGGATGCTGTGCAGGGGAAAGCAATGGTAAACCACCTCTGCTCATCTCTTGCCCTGAAAGCTACATGAGGTGGAAATTTATGGGGTCACCATGAGTTGGCTGGGACTCGATGGTACACTTTTCTTTTAAGTAACTGCTTATCTGCATATCATTGTCCTGATGTACAACCCACCCCCCTGTGAGCTGCTGTTTGATCTTGGTGGAAAACATATGAATACCCTTACATTTTCCCTGTGGGCTAACAGCATAATGGGGGAGGGGAGTGATTTATACTGGTGTAGTGGAAACAGGTTAAACTCCACTCCCCTGGTGCTATGGTCCTGATCCAGTTAACCTCCCCCCCCCCACTGGTGACATGTTAAAAGATTTGATTGTGGATCCGCAGTATCTTGTCTCTTTTAGTCCTCTGACTAATCTAGTGACAGAGACAATTAAGTGGTTCCGTATACAAGGTATGCATGCTGGCAGCATGAATTCCATTGCTCTTTTTTATTCAAGAAGAGTGATTGTGTTTATGACATCGTTCTTGGTTGTTGCAAGAGAAGAAAGAAATCACACCAAATACTCTTAAAATAGCTTTTCTGCAATATTATATCTGAGAATACACAAGAGCAGGCCTGTAAACTTTACTGAGCATTTTCCCCCTACCATCTTAAAATGGCTCCTCTGGTTGCATAAATCGCTCTTTCTGAACAGCAGGAGTCTGCATGAAAGGCGTGCACAATTGGTTAGAATACACTGTGCTTGGCAAATGGTTGGGAAATTGCTGCCAGGGGACCACCAAAAGATGGTGGAGGTCTTATGTGCGGATCAGACACTGCCCACAATAGGGAGCCATAACTGGTTTTGTGTGTGGTGTGTGTGTGTGTGTGTGTGTGGCCTTCCAGGGGTTCCAAGTGCCTTCTTTGAAAGTTCAGTTTTCATTTAAGAGAATGAGTAAAATGCAGTGAAGCCTTAACTTTGACTGGATTGTCCCAAAAAGTCGTAGCTAGACAAAATGGCAGCACAGTTCCCCCGCCCCCCTTAATGATAAGTAGCAACCACTGGGAAGGTAATTCAGATACAAGTTCAATGACACCTCTGGGGACCTAATGGAAAGTGGTAAACAGTTTGTGTGAGGGGGTTAAAATGCCCCTCTCCTTCTACCAAGAGTTGCCAGCATGGTATAGTGGTTACAGTGTCAGACTAGGATCTGGGAGACCCAGGTTCAAATCCCCACTCTGCCATGAAAGCCTGCTGGGTGCCCATGGGCCAGTCGCACACGCTCAGCCTAACCTACCTCACAGGGTTGTTGTGAGGATAAAATGGGGAAGAGGAGATTATATTATACAGTAAGTAAATAAAATAAACGCTGCAGTTCTGATATGAATCAATCTCCTCCTTATCCAGCTCCTGTGTACTATTAAGCCATTCTTCCCAAGGGAGATTCCTTCACAGAATTCCCACTGTCTCATCTAGTTTCTTTCTGGTCAATGGCACTTCCAGTATCCTGTCCTTCCTCGAAGGAGCTCAGGGCAGCATACACGGCTCTCCATCCTCCATTTCATCCTCGCCACAACCTGGTGAGGTTGATCAGGCTGAAAAGTGAGTGAGTGGGGATTCAAACCTAGATCTCCACAGCTCTAGTCCAGCCCCTAACCACTCTGGCTCTGTAGCTTGACCTTCAGCTTCTTGCCCATTTGCTTACAAAGGTATAAGGGGAAATGTGCAGGCATGCAGTTTTCCACCTCATTGCCCAGTTAGGAGGGAACCAGTTCCCAGGCTTATTTCTTATAGAATGTGGCTGTTACAGCACACATTCACATTTTGGTATACACTTGACAAACAGCTCAAGCCAGTCCAGGTTGCCTAAGTAACAGTGTGATCCCTGTTTCCATGTGATATTTTAGTGTATGGTTTAATTGTTAAAAAAAAATCCTAGGTATACACCTATTTAGAAATAAGTGTATGCTCTTTCTCCAGAGACCTGCTTGAGACAGCTCACAAAGTAAAAACAGTACAATAAAAATTAAAATAAAAACAACAGAAGAAGAAGTATCATTATTAAAACAAGTCATAAAAGCAAGCTGGGGGCATAAGAACAGCATTAACATGACACCCAGCAGCCTAAAGTGATAACCATAAAACAGTCCTTGGGCTAAAAGCAGACTATAAAAACAGATGGAAACTTTCTGTTAAAACCCTGAACAGAAAGAAATATTTGGGCATGATGCCTATAGATGAATAAGGAAGGTGCCAGGCAAGTCTCAAAGGAGAGCCTTCCAAAGGCAAGGTGCCACCACTGAAAAGGCCCTGTCTTTGGCTGTCATCTGCCTCACCTCTGAACAGACGGCAGGGCTTGGGAAGAGGATCCTAACTGGGGGGCTGGATGGTACTGTGTAACTTGTGGAGGGGTTCCTGCCTTCCACTCATCTGATCAATGATTTCAGAGAAGACTGATTGTCACTTATATTTCAGAGGTCTAAAACCAGATGAAGAAGGTTTTCGTTCATTACGTAGCCTGGAACATCTTGGACTACTTGCATCCAGAGTTTTGCACTGATAGCCTGCAGCCCCATTACCTACATTTTTGGCTGGGGCCCCACTTGCCATGGTGATGCGTTGCCACTGGTTTCACAACCAGCAGGCTGCCAGCTTCAGTGGTCCACCACTGGCCATCGTTCTTGCAAATCTTTACGGTCCTCCAAGCCTTGCTGGCCGGAGCTTAGCATTGCATTCTCCCCCCTCCCCTTCAGCCTCAGAGCCACTTAATAATCCGGTTAACACCCGACTTCTCCACTCATTTTTCTCCGGCTCCTGAATGAATTTGTTTTCTCGGGATCCTTATGGCATATTTAAAGGCTTCTCACGTCTGGATGCCCGCAATCACTGGTCTGTTTGTTTGAAGGGGATGAATCAGTCTTTGCATGTCCGATATAGGCACGGGATTTCGTTGAAGGCTGTGGTTTTAAAAAAAACAAAGAACCTTTCATATGAGGCTTTCCCCAGGAGAAGAGTTCACTACTGCATTATTATTATTATTTCACATTTGAAAAATAGCCCACCTTTGAAAAGGGGTGGTGACGGATGACTCACCCCCTCCCTGGATTTAATCTCGGTTCCAAAAACAAGCCTAGGCAATATTGGTACCAGCGTGAACAGACCACAGCTGTACATTCAAAGGTTGCCACCGCCTAGTTTTTTTGGGGTTTTTTAACAAAATGCGGAGGGTGAAAAAAACAGAAGAACGCGAAGGAAAAGAATTCAGGGGGAGAGAAAAGAAAACAGGGGGAGAGGTCCAAGCCTGCCTGCCTGTTGGGGCAAGCGACCCCTGCCCCGAGGGGTAACTTTCCCTCTCCTCTCTCCTTGCCGGGCTCCAGGCGGCTGCGGGCCGAGGCGAGGCAGGAGCTGTCCAAGGTACCCGGCGGGCAGCCCACAGGTTCCCATCCAGCCCCCTCGACCTGACAGCGGCGGCCGGGCGTCCAGGTCAACCTCTCCCTCTCGGTGCGCGCGTCTCTGCTCCGTGGGAAGGAGCTGGGGGGTCGGGGGGGGGGCAGAGTCCCGCCGGAGGGCTGCGGAGGCTCGAGGTCCCTTCGGCAGCCGGCGAAGGATGGAGGCGGCTTCCTCCCCGGCCGCTGCGAGCCCAGCCAGCCGGAGAGGGTCTGCCGGGGAAGCGGGGCTGGTTTCTCCAAGCCGGTGGAGGCGCCGGGATGGTGCCTTCTCCCTGCCGGCGAGGCAGCCGCCCAGATCCCTGAGTTCCCTTCCGAGCGCTGGAGAGGAAACCCGGCCTGATCCGGCAGGGAGCCACCTCCCCACCCACCCACCCCCCAAATTGGGAACCCAGCGCTCCCTGTTGAACCCCCCCCCCCGCCCTAGATCAGAGTCCCCCCTTCCTTCCCCAAGGGAATGCTGGCTCCCAGCCCCCCGGCCGCCTCCTCCTCCTGCGCCTGTGCGCTCGTCCCCTCCCGCCCCCCTCCTCCCTCCTCCTCCTCCTCCTCCTCCTCCCCTCCGTCGCCTTTCCGCCCAGACTAGATCGAGGAGTGAGGCTCTGCAATCACGTGGCTCCGGATTGGGGGGGGGGAGAAGCGGATCGGGGGTGGGGGGGGCGCCTCCGCAGTTTGCCGGGGCTCGGAGACGCGCGCGGGCGGGCGGGCGGGCGCGCGCGCACAGGCGCGCACTCGCGCACTCTCACGCACACACACACACGCGCGCGCACACACACACACACACAACCGGAGCGCTCTCCGGAGCTGAAGTCTGCTGCTGCCGCCGCCTTCCCGAGCCAGGCAGGATCTCGTCTCTCTCCGCTCGCCATCCAGGGGGGAACCTCCGGCGGATTGGGGGTCTTCGCCCTCGGCTGCTTCCCGGCCTCCCCTCGCCCTCTGCTTGCCCCGCTCTCGCCTTCAGATCTCCAGCGGTTGGGAAATTACTTTTTCCTTTTTTCTTTTTTTTTGTTGGAGAGGCTGGGATCTACGTCCATCTCTCTCTCTGAATTGGGGGGGGGGGTCACCACCAAGAGACCTGGGGGTTTGGCTGCCTCCCTTCGCCCCCTTCCTCCATCCCCGTGGCTCTCCACCCAAAAAAAATCCGGGCTGATGCGCGGCACGACAGGCTGGACATGGAAGTGTTGAGGCTGTGCTTCCTCCCGTGGATATTTCAGTGCGTTTCGGTGCGAGCGGACTCCATCATCCACATCGGTAAGAGGAGGGGATGCTGGGGGGGGGGGGGTGGGGGGGGAGGAGAGAATGGCAAAGAATTTATGAAGAGGAGAAAGGGGGGGGGTCCTCCTTACAACGCAATCATAGTCCTGATGTCGGGAGGGAGGTGGAGAGCGCTGAACTCCAAAGAGAGAGGGGGGGGGGGTCATGGAGACCTCCCCCCTTCTCCCCCAAAGCACCCCAAGTGCAAAGTTCGGGGCGACCGCAGGCTGCACCTCCTCGACTCAGAAGCGAGTCCCGACGTCGCTCAGCTCCCTCCGTGGGGCTGGCCTCCTCGCCCGCGTGCTTAGGATCGCAGCCCGGAGGCGCGCGGGGCTCTGCGCTCGCGGCGCCAGGCGACCTGTTTGCGCCGCGATCCCCCCACCCCCCCGCCGCGTTTTATAAGGAAAAGCCAAAAAAAAAAAAAAAAACCCAACCCCTCTCTCCCTTCCCCGAACACGATGTGGAAACCACCCCACGGGGGAAACGTGGCAGGTCGACCCTCCTGCTGCCGGGGCAGGCGTGGTGGTGGAGAAGGAGCTGGCCGGGGGTGGGGGGACAGGCGACCCTTCGCCCCACGCCAGAGAATCGCCAGTTCCTCTGCGAGAAGCCAACTCGCTCCCTGCTTTCCCCCCTCCGGCTCCTGGTCGGGGAGGCTCCGGCCGAGCCCACGCCACGCCAGAGAATCGCCCGGAGGGCGATTCTCTGGCGTGGCGTGGGCTCGTCCGGAGCCTCCCCGACGAGGAGCCGGAGGGGGGAAAGCAGGGAGCGAGTTGGCTTCTCGCAGAGGAACTTTGCTGGGGGGAAGGCGAGGCGGGGGAGCATCTCCCCAAAAGGCCGGCTCCTGCATCCCCCTTCCAAGAGGGAAACCTTGCGTGGGGCAGAAGGAAGGGGTCGCGCATACGCCATTCAAACAGCCTGAGAGGAGCAGGGCTGTCGTGGGCGAGGGTCCTCCTTTTTTCGGGGTGGTGGTGGTGCGAGGTGGGATGTCCCCGTGGCCAGCGGAAAGGCGGAGGGATGGGGGGGGGCTCCTGCTCGCCATTACAACCCCCGCGAGCCGGCCGGAGCAACTTTGGTCCGAGAGGGGGGGCGTCGGGGAAGAGGCTCCCACCCGGGAGCCCCTCGGCGGCGGCTGCCTGCCGGGGAAGCGTGGCCGGCGGCCCCACACCAGCACTGCGGCGCCTTGCCCGGGAGGGGACGGGGGGGGGGGGCGCCCGGCCTCCTGCGCCCAAACTCTGGGCCCCCTCGGAGCCGGGGGGGGGCACGCTAGACACAGCCAGGGCGCGGACTCCCAAGCGAGCCTCAAACGCACCGAGGGGTGCAGTGTCAAATTGGGCATCCAGCCCCCCCCGACAGATCTTCGCTTCGCTTGCCCCCCCAATCCCGCTCATGGATGCAGCCCCCCCCCCCAAAAAAAAGACGGTGGCCACTCGGATTTGGAATTGTGCACGCGGCGGCGGCAGCTGGATGGCGCGCGATGGCCCGGGGGAGCCGCGGGGGGGCCGCCGCGGGAGGTGGGTGGGTGGGGTGCGGCTGTCGGAGTCGCCCGGAGAGCTGAGCAGCTCCTTGCCGCGCGGAGGCAATCCCAGGTCACCCTCTCCCTTCTGGGCGGGGGGGGGGAGAGAAGGGTCATCCGTGGCAGGCTTCCTCGCCAGATGTTCCCCACAGCTGCCTCGACGAGGCGCCGAAATGAGACGCGTCCCGGTTCCCCGAGCGCCAAGCTGGGCTTGGCATTAACCTGCGGCTGGGGGGCAGGGAGGAAGCAACCGCCAGCCCGTGCGGAGGGGGGTGGTGGTGGTGGAGAAACCCCAGTTGGAAGTTGGCTCCTCTCTCCGTGGCCATTTACGCACGGGAGGTTGGCCCTTGGACTTGCCGCTCTCGAGGGGCACATTTCCCCCATCCAAAGTCTCCAAACTCTGCAAGGGGGCTTATTTTTGAGTTTGGAAACTTTGGATGGGGGAAATGTGCACCTCGAGAGCGGCAAGTCCAAGGCCCCAACCTCCGGTGCGTAAATGGCCCGTGTGTCCCGGTCCCTGCTTCGAAACGAGAGAAACTTTGAGACCAGCTGGCGAGCGACACAGCCCGAGGAGCTCCGTGCAACCGTCCAGCTCATCCCCTGCAAGGCCGCCCCGCTGTCCCATCGAGCCTGGCTGGCCGGGAATGAGGGCGGGTTAAAAAGGCAACCCATCAATCCCTCGGGTCGCCCTCCCGTCGGGGCCAGAGCGCCCCCCTGGCCGCCCGTCGGCCCTGCCCGGCCTTTGCGCGCGTCGCTTTGGGACCGCGCCCGCTCAACCCGGCGGATCCTTTCGCGGGCAGACAAGCAGCAGGGGGGGGGGGTCAGACGGGAAGGGACCCCCCTGCCCCGGGTCACAGGCCCTCCCCGTTGGCTAAGACAAGCCAGGATACTCTCCTGCGTAAAGGCACTCTTACGCAGGGCGGCTCACCAAAGGCCCCCTGCGCCGCTTGACAACAAAACGGTGGTCCTGTTGTACATCTGCCAGCTACATCGTTGCAGAGGGCTCGGATCCTTATTGCGAATTAGTCACCCCATTGATGCACGGGAGGTTTTGCCTTGGCTTTGCCGCTCTCCAGAGGCACATTTTCCCCATCCGAATTCACAGAACTCTGCATTGGTTTATTGTTGAGTTTTGAGAATTTAGATGGGGAAACTGGGCATCTAAAGAGGGGCAAATCCACGCAAATCCTCCCAGGCATAAATGGGAGTGTTGGACTGGAGTATCCTCTGACTTCCCCAATGCGAATGAACCGCTGCCTACTCCAGAGTCTTTTCTCCTTTTCCCCAGCTACTGGGGGAAATGTGTCCCCCCACCCCCACAATTAACCTCACCTAGAGTACTGTGTTCAGTTTTGGGCGCCGCAATTTAAGAAGGGTGTAGGCAAGCTGGAAGGGGTCCAGAGGAGGGCAACCAAGATGGTGAGGGGTCTGGAGATCAAGTCCTATGAGGAAAGGTTGAAGGAGCTGGGTATGCTGAAGAGGAGACGACTGAGAGGGGATATGATGACCATTTGAAGTACTTGAAGGACTGTCCTAGAGGAGGGTGCCGAGCTGTTTTCTGTTGCCCCAGAAGGTCGGACCAGAACCAAGGGGTTGAAATTAAATCAAACGAGTTTCCAGTTAAACATTGGGAAGAACTTCCTAACGGTTAGAGCGGTTCCTCAGTGGAACAGGCTTCCTCGGGAAGTGGTGAGCTCTCCTTCCCTGGAGGTTTTTAAGCAGAGGCTAGATGGCCATCTGTCAGCAATGCTGATTCTGTGACCTTAGGCAGATAATGAGAGGGAGGGCACCTTGGGCATCTTCTGGGCATGGAGTAGGAGTCACGGGGGGGGGGGAGAAGTAGTTCGGAATTCCCTGCATTGTGCAGGGGGTTGGACTAGATGACCCATGTGGCCCCTTCCAACTCTCCCGGGCCTCCCAAATCGGTCGCTTTTTAACCGGGACTAAACGTGGTCGGGGGAGGCGCCGGGGACGTTTCCGGCCCGGCCGGGTCTCCTCGCGGTCCCCTCTCCCCCACCCCCGAGCTGATGGCGGCCGACTGATCTCCCCCCTCCCTCCCTCCCCCTCCCCTCCCCCCCAGGGGCCATCTTCGAAGGCAACTCGGCCAAGGACGACGAGATCTTCAAGCAGGCGGTGGCCGACCTGAGCCTCAACGATGACATCTTGCAGAGCGAGAAGATCACCTACACCGTCAAGCTCATCGAGGCCAACAACCCCTTCCACGCCGTGCAGGAAGGTAAGCGCCGTCGGGGCCAGCCTGCAGGGCGCGCGTCCCTTTTCGGCCGCAGGTGGGCGCTGTTCGCCAAGGAAAAGGCGAGGCCGGCGCCGGAGAGGCGAGGCGCGCCGCCAGCCCTGCCTGGGCTCCGGGGGCCGGACCGACGGCTCGGACCCGCGCTGGGGGCAGCGGGTCATTCATTCAAGGAAGGCTTTGCCTTGGATTTGCCACTAGGGACCACTAGGGCCATTTATTCATGGATGGTTTTGCATCGGATTCGCCACTCTTTAGATTCACTTTCCCCCCCCATCCATATTCTCAAAACTCAACAATAAGCCGCCATGCAGAGTTTTGAGAATTCAGATGGGGAAAATGTGCATCTATAGAGGGACAAATCCAATGCAAAACCTTCCATGAATAAATGGCCCTAGGACTTTTGGCCAGGGACCACTAGGACTTTTCTGTTCGGTGCAGGGGACCCCAAGGTTCACAATAACAGTTCCGAGAATCTGAAAACAAACTTTAACCATAGCGGTTAGTTAAACATTGCACTTCGAATAATATTTGGATATCTACTTTTATAACAGAGAACCTTTAGTTGACAATATTAATTTATTATGGGTTTGTCACTTTGTTGCGCAGACCTTAATTTGGTTCTCGCGGACCCCTGGGGGTCCCTCCACCCCCGGTTGGGAACCAGTGCTGGATGCACATTTCCCCCATCCGATTTCTCAAAACTCTGCCTGGGGGCTGATTGTTCCGTTTTGAGAATATGGAAGGGGACAAACTAAAAAGGGCATCTCAAGAGGGGCAACTCCAAGGCAAAACCTCCCTGCCCCCAAAGGACTTTTTTTGGCGTTGGCATGAAGGCGGGAGGGGCGACGCCTGCAAGGGAGAGGTCGCCCCTCTTGGGCCCTTCCCGGGAGCCAGCCTGGATGGCACAGAGCATCGCTTTTGAGCAGATGCGAATAGCCTCTGGCTGCAAATAGCCCCCATTTTGGGGGGATGGAGTTGACATTAGTCTCTTTCCCATCCACCCCAAAGGTCAGGCCCCAAATTAATATCTCAGGTGCCACAAGGTTCTCTCTACTTTTTGCTTGCCAACTTTGGCAGGCTTTCTGCCGGCGCCTGGCTTTTACGCACCTTTCCAGCAAGAGATGAGGAGGCATTCGGTTTGTTTCTGGTTTTGCTCTCCGGTCTGTAGGTGCCGTTTCTCTTCTCGTTGAATGAGTAGAAAATGGATATGTATCTGGATGTATTGTAAGCATTATGTGTTGAGCAGATGCCCTGAACGCGGTGGAGGGAAATCGTATCACAGCCAAATGCAGCCCCCTACCCCAACACTGCCTCCCATCAACATCTTGCTCTGTGACACCTGTCAATCCAGCTCCCTTGTTGGCAAGGGGAGAGGAGGCTGAAAGAGAAATATTCCGGGGATAAACACACAGAAAGGGTGGTTTTGAGGTTGCTGCCTGTATTGGATGTTCTTTTTATGGCTGTTGGAATAAATAAGGATGCATCGTACACACTTGGGGAAGCTGGATGTAGGAGTTATTTCCAAGTGGTTTTGAAAAAAGCATCTTTTCTGATGGATGAAAAGAGGGAAAGGGAGTTAAAAGGAGGACAGAGAGACGGAGAAGCGTATCATGTCTATGTTTTCTAAGGATTCCTTTGAGATTAGAAGCTTGGTTGCTTGGGATATAACTGATCAAGGCATTAGAGCTGCAGATCTGGCAACGTGCAGCTCCGAGAATCCAGCGCTCTCCCGGGTGGTCGTATTGGGGAGAGGAGAAAGCCAGTGTAAATGGTGATAGGGTTACCAGCTCCCCTCTCAGCCCCTGATTCTGTTAGTTTAACAGCTCCTGACCTAAAAAGTGTTGACGTTTCAGGAAGCACCACAGGCCAGCTTTTGCACAGGAGCTGGTCGTGCTGTGGTGTCCCTGGCTAGCTGGCAATTCAAGGCGATCCGAGGTAGTCAAGCGGTTAACAAAACACCTTTAAAAAATTTAATACTGTTGCCTCGGATTCGAGGGACATTTAAGCATGGGTTGAAGAGGCCTGTGTAATAACCGGCTGCAAACTGTCCTCAACTTTTACTGGGTCTGACAATCAGCGGCGTAGATAAATGATTTCGAAGGAGAGTTTTTGCAGAGGAAAAACATGGTAAATTAATCAGCCTGCTTTTTGCAAAACTGAAGACTTCTTCAGGAGGTTATTGGGGGGGGGGTGTTTGATGAAGAAGTCAAGACTGATTAGTGCATGCATTATTTCAGCAGTGCTGTATTTGAGTAGTAATTACTCCTGAAAAAGAGAACTATTTATATGCACTGGAAATATTATATTACTTTTTTTCCCCTTAAGGGTGATTCATCAACAAGTTTACCACTCACTGGAAATATTTTTTTTAAAAAAAACAAATAATAATTTAAATATGCTTGCTCAGTCAGTGTTGCCATTGCATTTTTGGGGGGGGGGGAAGAATTGTTTTTTTTGGATTGTTTCTTCCTATAAGTATCTCTATTAATTGGAGTCTCCCATACAATTTTCTTGGGCTTCTTGGTATTCTTTACATTAGTCTCCCGGAGGAAGACTTCAGATTGTATAAGATGCCAAGGATTCTACATCTATTTTAGTGGCACATCAATTCCCAGCAGTAGCGATTGGGGGCATTTTTCAAGTTTGAGGTTGCCAGCTAATGCGTGAAAATGTGCTCACAAGTCACATTTCTCTTGTAAACGACCTGAAACCAGTCGAGAATGGTGGGACTGCCCATTGTGTGCAAAATATTCTCTGATCAGATTTTCATACCGCTGACGAAACTCAGAGCTGATTTGGACTGATGGAAATAACAGTTGATGGCTAGCTGAAATCCTCATTCTTCCCGGGTATGTTCTCAGGACCTTATAATATTTCCTCTACCACATTGATCACAAAATAACACATACCAGTGGCGAACCAAAGGCATTTGGGAGAGAGAAACCCTTGATCTGGCAAAAGAGCCTTGTAGTTTATTTCTCATTCATGTATATATATATTTTTAAAATGATGGTGCTTTTGCTCTCCATGTGAGGAAGGAACCATTACCAAGCAGAAGTCTGAGTCATGCTCTGAGAAGTGCAGGCAAGAGTCTAGCCGGGCCGTAATCTGTTTTGGTCCAGCTCATTAAGCCTTGCAAAATTTTCTGCAAGGCGCTAATAAGTGTTGTTTTAAACTGTCCACTCGTGGGAAGCAGGACTCTAAAATGAGCATCTCTTCCTGAGCAGCTGGAAGCTAGATGAGGTGTTGGATAAACGTTATGGCATCACATGAGAAGATCCTCCCCTTTTCTGGATATTCTTAAGCTGCCTCTTTCTTTTGGGGGTCTGCCTGGCAAACAGCCTTTTGCCCCTGGGCATCAAAGCATCAATGCGAAGGGTGAGTTAAGGACAAGATGCGAGCTTAGTCTTGGTTTCCAGTTGTTTTTTTTTCAGCGCCCCCCACCCCACTACTGAATTTCCCTTCTTTTGCTGCCCTCATTCAAGGTGCTGACAGAACGGTGCATGGATGCACCAGAAACCGTCCTAGTACTTGCAGAATCTTTTTGGACCATGTTCTGTTCTCATGTTCTCGCCGTTCATTATCTTAGCGCTGCTGGGATTGCAGATGTTCTGCCTTTAAAGCCAAGCTTCCCAAGAACTGTCAAGGGGAGAGAGAAACAGCTGTAGTGACTCAACAGCTACCAGACCTAGTCAGAGGAGAATACTGCGACAGCTACAGGGCTCTAACGTCTGGATTTTTTCTCACGATGCCAGGTGTGCTTCTAAGCAGCACCGTCCACATTGCAAGCATTAGTGTCATTGCAGAAGCATTTGTGGTCTTGCTGCGCTGA
The DNA here is from genome assembly GCF_029931775.1 of Euleptes europaea. Classification (NCBI taxonomy): domain Eukaryota; kingdom Metazoa; phylum Chordata; class Lepidosauria; order Squamata; family Sphaerodactylidae; genus Euleptes; species Euleptes europaea. The sequence goes on along the minus strand of NC_079316.1, from coordinate 101,355,972 downwards.
CCTTCACTTTGCCACATGGGGGGGGGGTCACTCTCCTCCAGCTTGACTTTTTAAACTATGGCCCAGCATGGATGCCATTTTGCCATGTCAGTGACCAGTTTTGTCCCCCCAATGCCCGATTGGCGCATGCTAAAGGATGAGGTGGTAGAACAGTGAGGTGGTAGAATGGAATGTGCCACTTTGGACTGCTGGTGATGGACTGCAGCTTTGAATGCGCCTTTCAGACCGACAGCTCCTTGCAAGTAGAAAGCTAGCTCTGCAGGAAGAAAGCTGCTGCCTCCTTTCTTTGCTTGCTGTGCTGCCTCTTCTATTTTTTGAGAAGCTTTTAAAAAAACATTTCAGCATGTGATTCATGTGCAGCCTGAAGCAGCGGATTCCGTCCTGCCACAGTTCTTCCTCCTCATACTGCTGCCTGTACAAACTAAGTCTGACATATATGTCTGATGGCATCCATATGGAAGGAATCAATGACTTGGGAACTTTGCACTCATATTCCCTTCCTGTCCATGTGAGACTGATAATGTTGACATGGGAGGGTCTTACATTGTGATCCACCCTCCCGTTAGTGGAAGGCCATGAGATTCTGCTCTGGAGCAGTGCCATGCCACTCCAGACACACGTAAATTGGGTCTCTGATGTCGCATCGGCCTTGTAAAAATGTTCTAGTACTGCAAGCAGATGCAAAGGATGGAGGTGCCGGTACATCATTGTTTATGTTTGGCTCTGTGTGGAGGTAGAAAGAGAAATCCGTCAAATCAAACTTTCTGTGACTGACCCACAATCAACAGATACCCGTGTCACTGCAGAACTATGAATTACGAGGCATGTGTACCCCTCTTGTATGTGCGGGTATTTCCATTTGTTCTTAAAAAACAAACAAACCTATTTTCATGCAAAGCCACCACAAAACACCAAAATGCCATGTGCTCAGGAAAATTGTGATCCATGTGCAGAATCTTTGATCTGAGCTATGGCGGTACATGACGCTAGCCACATGCGTCTGTGTGCTTAACAAGCATGGGTCTGCTGTGGAACTGAAATGAAGAGCATATGTTGTGTAAACCTTTGAGTTCTATACACGGAAGTTGCTTTACATCGCAGAGCCTACAAGTCTTTGTGCTTTTTCCCCCTGGCAGAATGGATAGAATGGCCTGACCCAGCCCATTCCTTTCCTAACCTTTTAAATACGGCAACGTAATAATATGTGAATGAATTCTGCTGTGGTTAAAGATTCTAGGTAAGCGTGTTGGTCCATAGAAATAATTATAAAATAAAAACCGGTAGCCTAATACCTTTTTTTATTTAACCCAAATATTGCATGGTAGGAAGGAGTCCTTTGAGTTCTCCAGAACTCTTCGTCAGTACATCAGGAAAAGGGTTTTGGATGTGTGTGTGGCAACTGATGTTTCTTAACTCTACAACAGAGTCTGTATTTCATTTTAAGTGGAAAGATACTGGAACACAGAAGTAGAGGAAATGACCTTTGAGAGCATAAAAGCCCATGGTTAATCAGATGTGGGTGCAATTCTTTCCTCCTTTCTTTCTGGTTCTTGTGCCAGTGTCCAATATGAGGCATGGGGATTTCTATTCTTGAGAAAAACACAGGTTAGCAGCTGCCGCTACTAACCATACATTTGTTGTCTAAGCTTTAATTTTTACCAGTTTGAATACTGTTGCAATTCAATTGCCTTGGAAATCTTCTTCTCATCTATGCACGTGCACCCCAAAAGGGAAAAGCCAAATTGGACCCTTAAAATGGAAATGCACTGAGATTCATGGGTGAACATCCGACCTCCACAAGATTTCTATTTCTGGTTTTAAAACCTCGGTACACTGGGATGTTGCTGGGTATGTGTGTAATAAAATAAATACAAATCTTCATGAGAACACATTCATCTTCACTGCGTATTCTGTACATCTAAGGAAATGAACTTGCCTACGAAAACTTACAGTGAGGTAACATTTGTTATGGGGCCACAGGGCAGTGAAGGGAAAAATAGGATGAAAAGGAGATCTGGGTGGGGTACTTTCTGCCTAGTTAAAAGTCAGAATTGTTCCCATATAGCAAGAGACACGGCACGTGTCTCACCAGGTAAGATGAACATTTGAAAGGAAGAATAAATTGGATGACGTGATCACAGACGTTTGAAAGCTAATTGTGTATTTCATGGAATTGGCCATTTTGATGAAAAGTGCTTTCCCCCTTTCCTTTCTCCCCCACATAAAGGTAGAAAACAATGACTGTATTTTAAAGTAAATTGGAAATTACAAAGATAATGGTAGGTTTTAAAAATGAGGCAAATGTACAAAAATCATAGTAGTTAGGAAATCTTTCATGGGCATAATTTCACAATGTCTGTTTGGCTGAGGAAGCCAAGGAAGCCCTTAAAAAATATTTTGAGCTGCTTTGAATCTAGTTTTTCTGATTGTGTGTGTGTGTGTGTGGGGGGGATTCATAGTAGTGTTGTAAATGTCATAAAGTGGGGTGCTTCTAGACTATCATTTAGAAGGGCTGCAGTCACCAGAGCTAAATTGAAACCAAATGTCCCCAGCTCAGGTTCTCTATATACTTAATCTGACCCTGCCTTGTGCATATATGTTCATTTCCCTTCTACATAGGCACCTTCAGTATGTGCACAAATAAATCACTGTTAGAAAATATGGGTGTGTTCTGTATTGTTTCCCCCCCTCCCTCAATTGATTTCTCTGTCCAATTTTTTGTACTGGTACCTTGATACCTGAAGTATATTGATTTCCTACTAAATCTCCCTGTAGTCAAGGGCTTGTGTTAGAATATGGAATAGGGCTGTTACCAGTGGATCGCACAAGCTGCATATAGTAAAACTGTGATACATTGATAGTTGTAGCAACTCTTCAGCGAGTTGGTAAATTGATGTATTGGTTCAGCAGTTGATTGAAAGCTGGAAGCATAGATGCTCTGCTTGGGTCTAAACACATGGTTGGATGTTCAAGGAGCACATGGAAGGTATATAAACAAGTGCTTTGGCCATTACAAGGCAACACTGACTAGATCAGCAGGTCATGATGTAAAATAAATGCAGAAATGAAACCGAACATTTCATATTCCATATGTAGTATTTCCCATGGTGGAAATGAAATGGGGTGCGGTGAGCAGTGACGATTGTTGTTGTTCATGAGGAAGGCGTGAGGCACGATCATTAAAACACACGCTTGACTGAAGTATGTATGGAAAGACAGTGGGTTGACCTTTGTCAGGTCTATGTTGGTTGTCTTGAAATCTGAATGTCTGTGAAACTTACTTGCTTGTCTGTGTGTGTCTGACGCATGGTTTGCTGAAGCACTGCTCTCTAACATATATGACATAGGGAGAGGGGTGAGAAATCTTGGATTTATGAGAAATGTTCTGTGATTTGTGAGAAATTGCAGAACGTTGAACATTTGGAGAGACTGAAGTCTCTTGTGTTTTTCATAAAGGTACATCAGTGTATTCATTTATTGTTCTTACATTTTGGTGTGTTTTGTAGGACTGCTCTATCTTAAAATTGCCACTGGAAAAGTAACCCCTGGGTCTGTTCCTAGTATAGGAAGCCAATCTTATATTTTCATCCTATATTTATTTCATTGCACTTTTATAGTTTTACAAGTTGGGCTTGCCAGTTAACAAAATTTTTATACGCAACAGGGGCCCTCGTGTTTCATCTATGCTTGGAAATGTCCCGCCAGCCAAAATCTTAAGCAAATGGAAGCACGTGCACTGCCACAGTGGAAAGAAGACTGTGGCAGTGGAGTCATGTTAAAAGAATACTGGGGGGTGCTTCCCTTCCTGTAACAAATATTAAATTTTGATAGTGATGGAAACCCCACAAGTGAAGTAGAAATTGACAAAATGTGTTGGAGCAGGAGGCAGGGTTGGAGAAGGAGGGGAGATTATATATACAAATATCTATCTATATCTATCTATCTATCTATCTATCTATCTATCTATCTATCTATCTATCTATCTATCTATCTATCTATCTATCATTTATTCTCCCCTATTTGCTTTTTAACTCCCCACCCCAAGAACTGCTGATTGCTGTTATGCTTTGGGAGAGACAGGAACTTTGTACAGTTACGTATAGCTGGGGTTGTGCGTTTGTGTGTGTGCTTGCACGTGTGCATAGAAGGGAGGTACAGTATACAAATCACGTTGCCATTAACTGGGTCAGGGAGAAGGGGACTCCAATTAGACAGTCTTCCAGGACGAAAGCCAGGCTTGCTTTCATGTACAGTGGCAGTATTCTAAAGTAACAACAATCAGCTGTTAAATGAAATACTGAGCCTAACAGCGCATTCCTGAGAAGCGCCGGCGGCCGCGCCCAAAGGCCTTTGGAGGCCAGCGATGGCCTCTGCCAGTGCAAAGGCCCACAGTGCCGGCTTCTGGGCGGCGCATATATATATATTTATATTTAGTTGTATATTTAGGTGGCGTTGGCACTGGGCGGAGGTTTCGGCTGTGCCGAAACCTCTTTAGGAGGCAGCGCTCCTGCGTTGCCTTCTAAACCCGGCGCACTTTTTATGTAGAATTAGATTATTTCCTTTTTCTGCTTGTGTATGGGAAAGCTTTAAGACCATTTGACATGTATGGGAAAGCTTTAAGGCCTTGGTTCACTTTCCTGTTGTGGGCAGGAATGGAGTAGAAAAGGTGAAGGACAAGGAAGCAAGCCTGCAGTGAGACAACTGAAGTGTCTTGATTATTTGCTTTATCTGGCATCACGTGTTGCTTTCTTGACTACTAATTTCATGATGGCTTTGTGGGTCACCGTATGTGTGTGTGTATATATATGGGAACTTGCTGGATCCACTCTCTGCTGTCTGGAAAGGACATATGGTTGCATGTATTGCTTGTGGTTTTAATCTGTTCATCCAATGCTGTTGGAACACCAGCCAGAAAGTAGAAAGTAGGGGGTCCTTCCCATCATCCCAGAGACCCAACTGAGTTTCTGTACATCTAGCCAGTCTGTTGCCACTTACAAGGTGGAGCTCAATGGGGGTGACGGCACGTAATGCCTTTGCCTCCTTCAAGACACCAGACTTGTGAAGACCGCCACAGTGAAGACTCCTGCAGCACAGTTGTCTCATTCTGCATGCGCTTTGGAGCCCTGTGGTTCAGGACTGTTTTCATCTAGAATACTGTGCAAATTAGAAAGGAGACAAATGATGGTCTCTTTTTCTTGTTCTAGCACTTCCATTCTTGATGGACTTTTGGGTTTTGTGATGCTTAAAAAAAAGTCAGGTTATTTCCAGGGGCTCTTGAATTGGCATGCCACCTTTGAGTACAGTGAAGGTGCATTTTGACTTGCAGGTGGGATGAATGTTGCCTGGAGCAGTCCAATGGCCAAGATTCAAAAGGCCAGGGCGCCACAAACTGTTCTGCCTTCTTTTCTGGCAGCGGCTTATGAGTCCTGGGGTGCTGCCATTTTAAAGAAAAGCTGGCAACTGGTTATGCCTTTTCCATGTGTGTATGAATGGGCTTTCATATAACCCTCTGCCTGGATCCCAGCTAAGTAAGTAAAATTTAATTTAGAAGAAGAAGAGTTGGTTTTTATATGCTGACTTTCTCTACCAAGGAAGAATAAAACCGGCTTACAATCACCTTCCCTTCCTCTCCCCACAGCAGACACCCTGTGAGGTAGGTGGGACTGTTGTTGCTATTTTACTATGCCAATAAAGGTGTCTGAATCTGGTAGGTGGGACTAAGAGAGCTGTAACTAGCTCAAGGTCACCCAGTTGGCTTCATGTGGAGGAGTGGGGAAATCAAACCCAGTTCTCCAGATTAGGGTCCACTGCTCCAAACCACCGCTCTTAACAACTACACCATGCTCTTTCATTTATTTATAACATTTATATCCCACCTTTCTGTCCAATCCAAGACTGCTAACCATTAAAATAGCATAAAAACGCATCACAAAACCATTAGAAACCAGAGCTATTTCTAGGTTGTCCTCCATCTCTGCCCTGCCTTGAAGCTCACCTTGGGCCAGTTTCTCTCTTGGCCTCTCCTCCCTCAAAGGGTTGTGAGGGAAGACTAGAAGGGAGCTGCATGCGCTGCCCTGATCTCCTTGGAGAAAAGGTGGGATCAAAATACGGCAGGCCACCAAAACAGCTCCTGAGTGTGTCTGAGCTCCTGTACACTCAAAGTTCTTACAGCTTTGTGGAAGGAGAGGCGTTTTATTCGTTCATCAAGGAGATCTTTTCTCTTTTCTCTTTTTGCCAGAAGGCTCAGAACTGTGTTGACTGAATTAAAATGCAGCTTTATGGTAGCCATGTAGTAGAATGAAAACAAAAATAGAGAAGATTTTCAATTTTGTTTTTTAGGGCTTTTAAATTTATGTTTTTAAGGGCTTTTATTATAACTTTATTGTTATCTTGTTGTGTAAGCCGCCTTGAGCCCAGCCTTGGCTGGGGAAGGGAAGGTTGACGAAATAAATAAATAAATAATAAGATCCGGTTTAAGTCTGATGCTGTGGCATTATGGTAGAACCGATGACCAAGAAGATAACGCCGGTCCTCCTGAGTCCCTGGGGGTGAACTTCTGTAAATGGGGCCTGCATGGTTTCCTATCGCATGATCTTAGTTTAATCAGGGCTACCGGTGTGCCGGAATTCTTTTCCTATTTGCACATCATCCACGTGTTCCATTTTAGGTCTGGCAATGAGACCGTGCTCCGGAGCACTCCAATTATTTTTCTGCGGAGATCAGCATGTTAGCACTGTGTATTGTCTCTCCCCCCCTTTTCTTTTAAAGTTGAAGACGGAGCTCGCATTAAGCAGAGATGGAAAATAAGCGGCTGCCTAACGTGTTGAGAAATTAGGTGCATTTCTGGCTTCACTTCTCACGTCTTTCCCAAGGCTGAACGTCCATGACACAGGGAATGATGTGCCAGGAAGGCAATATCTTGAACTTCAAGGGCTGTAGGACAGCAGGTGTGAGCAAGAAAGGGTACAGAAAGACAGGGTGCCTATAAGTTACCTGGGGACTCCCCGTAAGTGAGATCATGCTTTCAATAATGCACCCTTAACTTGATCACGCATCAGTCGTTGGCTACTTCCTCCCTCGTTGCAACTTTGCACTCAGTCCCTCTTCCCATTCTTGGCATGTGACGTACTTGATGGACAGTCCATCAGTTTAGTCTTGCAAAAAAAAAAAAAAAGCTCTAATTTTGTAGCTGTGTTCTCTGGCCTGGAGACAGTGGTTTGGTTTCTGAATGATAGGCAACATCCCACCATAAGCCCTCTGGCCTGAGAAGCCTTCCTCCAACTTAAATGGCTCTTCTGGAAGAGGAAGTTGGAGGAAGGACAAGATAACAGTTCTGAAGGAGCGCCGCTAGAAGAATCTCCTGGCATTCGCCTGGCTCTGTGCAGCACCTAGGGATGCCAGCCTCCAGGTGGGACCTGAGGATCCCCCAGAATGACAGCTCATCTCCAGGCTACAGGGATCAGTTCCCCTGGAGAAAATGGATGCTTTGGAGGATGGACTCTACACTGTGGTCCCTGTCCTCCCCAGGCTCCGTCCCCAAATCTCCAGGAGCTTCCCAACCTGGATCTGGCAGCCCTACCCCCTCTCCTCTGCTGGTGGCCAGGCAAGACCTGGCAACCCTAGCTGTGACACAGGAGCCAATGAGTGACAGCTTGGGTGGCACACTTCCTGTGATGTGAATCCCTCTGCCTGGGGCTGGGAGGGAGAGTTGCCACAACTCGAAAGTCCAGCCTGTTGCACTTCAGAATGTGTAATAACTTCAGTGGGAAGATTATAACAATATAGACTAAGCCCCCCCCCCCACTTAGATAGCTTCAAGGCAGTAAGTGTCTGAAACGGGAGACCCGTGCCCAAAGGCTATTCTTTTTATGTGGTTTCTAATGGCTTTTATTTAATTAGAGGTTTGGAGACTTGATTGCTGTGCTTGAAGTGGCGCTTTTGGGTTGGTGGGTTTTGAATGCCTTCTTTTGGCTGGGGAGCTGCCCTTGTTCCCCTGTGCCGCTTGGTTTCCCTGGCAGGCTCCTCTTTACGCATCAGCGGGTCTCTTGCAGAGTTCTCCCCTGACCTCTCTGTGGTTGTAACATCTTGATTCTGGCCCCTCTCCCTGTACATTAATATTGAATTTAAATATGCAGGAAGAGTTGGGACTGCTTATAATCTCTGGCTAAGGGGGGAAAAGCATGGAGAGGCATTCATCTAGAACCAGTTCTGTTTTGGCTGCATTTTTGCTGCCGGCAGGGTTTCTCCTGCTTGACCTTACCAAGAGTCATTCCCTTAGCAACCTCTCATAACAGGGACAATGCAGAAAGAAGGTCTCAAATCCATCTCTCTCCCCCTCCCCTTATTTTCAACTGGACAAAGTTGGAAGGATGGTTTGAAGAGTAAGGGAGGGGGGAAACCCTGCCCTGATTTGACTCTGATTCCTGGTTGTGTGTTAAGTTTGTGGAGTTTTACTTTTAGTCCAGGAGATTCTAAGATTGCAGTGTCTGTTCTTCGAGTGCTTTGTAGTATCTGTCGTCCTATCTGGCTGGTATCCCTGCTGGGTTGTATTTAGAAAGTGAGCAAACAGGGTTTTTTTCCCCTGTGGCATATAATATGTTTTATGTTAATAAGTATTAATTCTGTTGGCATGGTTTTTTTTTTGAAAGAGCAAAACTCTGTGGTGTTACCGTATAGCAGGAAAATATCAGACACTTGAATAAAAAGCTTCTTGTACGTCACATTTATGGTGAAGGCAAGAAAAATCATTGAATGATATACTGGGTTATATCCGTCCAGCTGCATGAGGATTTTCCCCATGTTTCCCTTTCTCCAAGAAATCCCCTGTGATCCCTGGAAAGATGATGCTTGGTGTTTGTGGGACCTGAACTGTTAAAAAGCTGCCTAGATTAGTGGGTTACAATGTGGAGGGGGAATTGAGCAACGCCTCCCCCCTTAGGAAGAAAACAGAGATGGCCTTATTTTATTTATTTACTTCGTTTATAGCCTTTGTCCCTAATGGACGCCCAAATTGGCTTGCATCGCTTTCCTCTCTTCCATTTCATCCTCACAACAACCCTGTGAGGTAGGTTAGTGTGAGACAACATCAGTGAAAACTTCGTTGTGTCTGCTGCAGAGCGATCTGGCCGACAGAAGTGCAGGCAACAACGTACGAGTTTTTATGACACCACAAGTTTTTCTTTTTTTTTTCTTTTTGTTTTCCTGCAGCAGTTTGTGTGCAGTTATTACCTTTCTGGAATTTGTCATTGAGAATGTGTGCCTCCAGAGATGATAAATGGCATGTAGGTTTTAATGAGCACTAAACTGTTTGGCTTTTGTTGATTGACATGAGCTAGCAGCACGGAGCAACATGCAGTGTTTTCAAATACAAAGTGCTAGAAGGTGGAGAGGGAACTGGTTGGAGAACCACACTCAAAGAGGAGTTTTCAATGGCATCTCATCAAATTGGAGGGAGGTGTCCAGTGGGGTGCCACAGGGCTCGGTTCTGGCCCTCGTGCTTTTCAATATTTTTATAAATGATCTGGATGAGGGGGTGGAGGGACTACTCATTAAATGTGCAGAAGACACCAAATTGGGAGGAGTGGCGAACATCCCGGAAGATAGAGATGGAATCCAACGAGATCTGAGCACACCGGAAAAGTGGGAGGATGTGAACAAGCTGGCAACCTCAGCCAGCTCCAATTCTCTATGGGAACTCTATTTAGCAGCACTGCGGGGTCTCAGTTCTGCTTAGGGCCACCACGTGAAGGGAGGAAGCGCTCCTGCCTCCCCCATGTCATTTTCCCAACCCAAAATGGCGCCAGGGGGCTTTATTTGCCCCACTGGAGAGCCGTGCGTGCAAGCATTCACTGCACATGCAGCTGCCTGATGGGGCAAATAGCTCCCCTCTTACAGTTTCAGCTCCAGAAAATGGCATGGGGGAGAAGGCGGGAGCACCGCCCTGCCATGCTGTGGTCCTGATCCCAATTGGCCCATGTGGTGCCTTCATCCAGAGTTGCCCCTGGTGACCAGTTTGCCTAATGGACATCCAACTAGAATGGTAACTGGAAGATGAGAGGTGTGGGCAACGCTGTGCAGCGCGTATGGTTAAAGATTGCCTCTCCACACGTCTTCCATGTTGCTGCAGTGGTGATCCCCCACCGAAGTTATGACCTGGGATGGAAAGCAAGAGGCAGACCGATCCTTTAACTGACTGGGAAGGTTCCTGGTAGGCTGCTGTCCTGGAGGGTGGGGGCCACTTGGCTTGGGCCTAGCCAGTCCCCACCACTGCCCCGACAAGGAGAATGTGCTGAACAGTGGCACTCCTTTCCTTTGCTGTACAAAACCAGGGGTCCCCAGCGTGGTACCCATGGGCTCCATGGCGCCCACCAGGACCTTTCTTGGTGCCCGCCAAGTGTTTTTAGAAAGTGGGTAAGGCCAGGTGGGGCTTCTACCCAGGAAGGCTTCTGACTGGCCTTTGGAGATTTGATTGGTTGTGCTGATTTTTTTACAACATGACTGTGTGTAAATAAGAAAATGCTTTTAAACAGTATTACATTTGAAAAGGCATCCTGTTAAACAGGGCATCTGCCTGACTTGTTGAAGAGTTACCATTGAAGTTATGGATAACCTCACTCCCTGACATTTTGTGGTTGGCTCCGCCCCCTGCAGAGGCCATTTTTTAGTCCCGCCCACCACCCCGTGTCAGAATTCCAAAGGCGCCTGGAGCCTCAGAAAAGTTGGAGACTCCTGGTATAAGCAGTGACTTTAGTTGGCCGCCCCTTGAGCAGACGCGTCTCTTGGATAATCTCCCCCCCATCATCTTCTCTCTAATTCAGCTAAGTTGCACATGCAGCTGTACGCACGCCTTTGTTTTCACACTGTGGTGATACATCTGGCCGCCAATAATTTCCTCGTACTACTCTGCCACCCGTGTTGTGTTTTCCCAATCGGTTCTTCCCCTTGCAGCTGAATGATCTGCTCTGCTCTCCCTTCACCAGTCATGGAACAGCCTTTCTGGGTGATACTGTTGTCCCCCACCCCAACGACCCAATGCAAATGAATTGGCGAACGTGACTCACCGGGTTATTATAATTCATGTAGCATTTTAATCATAATTACAATAACATCTGTCGGCAGCGGTCTGCAGATGTCTGACAGAGTCCCGAATTAGTAAACCTTTACTCTCCCTCTGCTTCTGAGGAAACAGGTCTTTTCTCTCACTCCCTGTCTGCCCGTGAGCAAATGGAATTGAACTGGTACAGGGTGGATCCTACGTCCCTGGCCAACTGCGTTTTCCTTTGCTCTCTTTTCTTTGTTTTCCAACTAGAAATTGATGGTTCTAAAGTTTTCTAGCCTGTCCCTTAGCTTACCCATGGGGAGACGTTCCAGAAGAATTCCTCTATGTGTATCTGCAATGCTTTGGTTACTTCAGTAGAAAGAAAGGGTATTATGACAGCTCTGGGTTGAGGCATCCTGTGACTTCTGTAAATTGGTTAATTTAAACATCTGCATATCTGGAGGCCTCTTTTAGCAGGTCTAGTGGGGTCCCTTCAGTTTTTCAAAGGACAATAAAAACTTCTTGATTCCACAAGCTTTTTTGGCGAAGTTTAGAAGCGCTGGCAGCTTTTAACTGACAGCTTTGAATGGGGTTAGTCAGACCATTGTCGTTGCCATTGTTCTTACAGTTGCCGTGTCATGTTGGCTTTAACGCTGCACTCATCCATCCTACTTGGAACACATTATTTAAACAATTGGATTTGTAGTGCAGATGTAAGCTTTTGATTTTGCTGGAACTGAATTTTTAAAATAATATTTAAGGGTTGCCTGGGAAATGAAATCTGATACCTGTATGTGGGAGCAGAGGTCGTAATCCTAGCCCAAGAGAATCCAAGATGAGACATCTTGCATTGAGTTAACTGCTGTTTTCCTATGAAAAGCAGGAACTGATGGTTGGGTGGGTGGACACACACACACCATGTACCCTTTAGAGTACAAGAATGATAAATATCACTCAATAGTTCCTATAGATTGTTCTTTCGGGATCACCTCTCTTGTAATGCCCCCTAAAGAGCATTACACACAATGAATAAGAACTTGGTGGTCCCTGGCCCAAGGAGAGTGCGGCTGTCCTCGACCTGGTGGACCTCGACCTGTCCCGGGCCTGGTGGAACTTACTTCCTATTGACATCAGGGCCCCACAGGACCCTATAGAGTTCCGCGGGGCCTGCAAAACAGAATTGTTCCACTAGGCCTACAACTGAGGGCAGCCACAGGTTGGCATCTGTGCTGGCCTCCCTCCCCTCCCCCCCACTTTTCTTTTCATAATTATGTGGGGGCACTGCCTGGCTGGCTGGGTCTCTCAGTGGCATTCACGGTTGAACTGGCGCCATCTGATTACATTGATCTGATTTATATTAATTAATATGTATTATGATTTTAATAGTTTTAATTTCAGTGGGCTTAGACTGGAGTAACTCTCCTTAGGAATGCGCTGTCAGTTGTGGAAGAGTGTGACTCTGCCAGCCAGATGTGGATTCCTGTTGCCCATTTTGCAGGAGGACACTTCTGATGAGTTTTGCTCATTTGATAATAATCATAAAAAAGTTGGGTTCATTTCCTTTGTGACGCAAAAACCAAATTTGTACTGAAAATACATTGTATTTGTAATTGTTACTGCACAGGTACAGGCTGGCACAGAACTGGGACAAAGGATGATTTAAGAGAGCAATGTGTCTTACACTGTGTTTAATAGTGAAAATATTGTAATTTACGTAGGGTGGGTTTCAGCTATGCAATCACACAATATTATTAAAATGTACCATTACGTTAGGTGATATAAACTGCTTTCTTAGTTGCAATTAAAGATATTTGAATGGTTATGGAAAGTTGTTAGTGTGGACTTTTGCTGAGGAATGGGAGGTTTTGTTTGAATCAACAACTGAAGATAATTTTTAATATTAAAATAATTTATTGTATTGTCCTGCTGCTTAATTTCTGCTGAACTATTTTTAAGTTGGGTCATTTTTTTGCTGCTGTTTGTTCTTGGCTTTTAGCTTTACTCTTTCAAAGCCGGTTGTCAGTTGCTTTGATCGTGTGTGTGTGTGACTCTAATCATGATTGTACCGATACCCTTTTAAAAGATGTTTGCCATTGGCTAATTGTATTTTTCTGTATTTTATGTTTGTAAACTGCCTTGGGAGCCACCAGCACTATCTTAATCAGAGTTACAACCCACAGTTGCCAACCTCCAGGTGAGTTCTCCTGGAATTACAACTGATCCTTAGGTGACAGAGATGAGTTTTCCTGGAGAAAATGGCTGCTTTGGAGGATGGACTCTATGGCATCTCATCCCTGCTGATCTCCTTCACCTCCCCAAACACCACCTCCCCCAGGTTCCCCATCCATTTCCCCAGGAAATTCCCAACCCGGAGTTGGCCATCCTATTACACACTTCTAAATCCATTGACTTCTGTGGACTTAGATTGGTGTAACTCTGTTTATGATGGCAACATTAGTTGGGAGAGAGCAGTGGAAAAATGCATTAAATAAAACTATGGATAATTGAGTCCTCTCCTTTTGAAGTATTTCTTAAATGGAAAGAAATGTTTTTTTTTCCAGTGCTGCAGAAAAAGTATAATCTACTCAGGTATTCTGGGAATTCTGTATCCCAGCCATTAATAAATTAGTGCTGGATTTGAAGGGTTAATTCATTTGGTGTTGCTGGATCCAAATAAAATACAAGATCATTTTTAGGAACAAATGAGGAAGAGATACAGCTTGTGAAATATCTCTTGAGAAAGGGCAGTGTATTTGAAATATAAAATGTTGCTATGATTCATTTCAATTTAACTTGTTAGAACTTGTTAGAGACACAGAATCAACAAGTACTATCTTATAGATTAAAGCAAGTAATATGTGCTCGAGATGTAATGCTGTCCATGCTGATCTTTATCAGATCTTTTGGACTTGTCTGAATTTTCTGGTCATGCTTGATCTTATTCTGAACCTCATTCAAGATGACTGTTGTACATATTCCTTATGATCCCAAAGTTGCCTTGCTCGGTTACTTAATATGAGCTCTGCAGCGGTCCTTGAGCTGCAAAACAAAATTAGGATAGTAATGGGAGAAAAATCTCAAACATTCCTGTTATGCGTGAATGGTTAGAAATGTTTGGGACTCTGCACTTGTGTTCGAATCAACATTATGCATGTGAGCTCAAGTTAGAAGTGAATATAAGTCGAAGAAAGAATATGTTTTATAGAAACCGTACCAGTATTGTAATCATAGGAATCGCATTCTGCCATTATTTTGCTCCTATGTTAACATATTTATTTGTTTATGTAATCATTTTTGTATTTTGCAATGCATAAGTATACTGATTTGTTTTATTGAGCAAAAAGAAAGAAAGAAATGAAGATCATACCTGTTAACTGCCAAATGGAAGTACACAAAAAAAAAAACCATTGGCTGCTTGTGGACATTAGCACAAGAAATGTAGAAGATGCATGAGATGGAAAGCGTGGTGGCTGCTGTCTTGTAAATTCATCCTAAGCTGGCGCAATACTTGGTCTGCATTCGGATGCTACGGCAAGTGCCAACGTAGCCAAGGAAGTGCATGAACGATGTCCAGTCTGCCTCTCCGTTTGTGTTCTCCTTCTTCTGGATTCTCTGGCATGGGTAGAAATAATACTGTCAAATAGTTGCGGATAAGAGAATGGGTGATAAGTTGGGGGGGGGACTTGGAACCTTTTGCTTAGAAGCCCATCCATTCCCCTTCCTCCTCTGGATTGCATAGTGGAGCATCAGGGGTTTCCACCAACTTTAGGAGCCATCTATACATTTATGGAATCAGCAGGCCTTGTACCAAACCCGCACAGGCACACCAAGGAAAAGAGCAAAGACTGCCGTATTTAATGAGCCAAGAGGCAACGACTGATCAAGAATGGGTGTCTGTATACAAAGGTGAGCAACAATTAACAGTTACTCTGACATTCTGCTAGCTGCTGATGTACAGACTTCACCAAGTGGAAGACTTTAAGCAGGTGCAGTGTCTACTCCAATGATAAACATGTCTACATCCTAACGTAGAAGCATTTTACAGTCAAGCCAGTAAATTCCAAAGTAATTTAAATAACATTTATTACCAGTCTTAACACACACACACACAAGGTGATTAAGTGATGATTTTCTAGCTGCTTCATTGTCCCTCACCCCCCCGCCAATTCAGCAAGTATTTCAGCTAGATAACCTGTTCTAAAAAGAGGAAATTCAGGGTTTTAAGTTTCTTATTGGGTGTGAGAGAAGGGGGCTATTGATCACTTGTGCCTGGCGGTGTGATGAAGCATTTAATGGGCAATTTACTACACTGTGTTGTAAAATAAGGAAAATATAGATTGGCTAATGTGAAGCTTTGTTGTGTTCCGTGTGGGAAGTTACCCATCACATTCCAAGTCTAACAGGCTCGCACATCTGCAAAGAGCTGCTTGCGCAGGTGTGTGTGTGGGGGAGGCTTCCCAATGAAGAACTTCCAACTTTGTTACACCCAAAGCAAAACTGTGAAAGGAAAGCAGAAGACAGAAATATGTTTTCTGGGGTATTTGGTGCACGAGGCATTTGGTGCCTTACTGGATGGATGACAAACAATGTCATATTGTTAAAAATAAGAAGAAAGAACTCTTAAAGATTAAACATGTCAACAACGAAAGGGGGGAAAACTTAACCCTAAAAACTCCAGAATTAAGTACCCTAAGGTCAAGAACAAACCTGCATGAGGGCCAAAACTAACTTAGTTTTGGCCCTCGTGCAGGTTTGTTCTTGACCTTAGGGTACCTAATTCTCTTAAAGATTAAACCCTTTCAACAATAAAGTGTCTTAAAATAACGGTTTGAAAATTGTAATGAGCTACGTTTACTTAAACAAGCACTTATCTCTTGCCAGGGGTTCAAGGTGATGGTTACATGGGGTGGTTCTGGGTCGTCGTCCCGCCCCCACACCAGTCTCATGTAAAAGATTAGGCTGAGCTTTATGGGCAGTTGGGGATGTGAATTTAGCCTTCGTCGTTCCAATCCAGCATGAATTTAGCCTTCGTCGTTCCAATCCAGCATTCTGTCTCCAATACCACATTAGATCAGTTCATTACTTGACACTGATCTGTGGGTTTAGATCTGCATGGATTTCCTTTGAGGGGAGGGCGTGCCGGCTAGAATCATTTCAGGCAGCAGGTTAGGAGCCGTTCCTTGGGCGCGTCGCACGTAGAGTCCCTCCCAGGTCTGTGAAGTTCTTTGCTTGAAGCGCTGCGATGTGAGACGGTGGGTCGGGTCCAGCACGCAACACGCAGGGCATGACTCTATTGAAGTCAGATTATTTCCCCATTACGTTTCCCTGGCAAGGCTGGGCATATTCTTCTTTAATTTGGCAAGGCCGTTGTAGTGTGGAAGGTCTCTGTCATAGGCTAGATGGTGACAGAGGCCACTGTGATTAATTGTCCTCCGCAAGGGAGACGGGAGCCTCGGTGTGGAGGCCCTTGGCTTGCAAATAGCTGCTCTGCTTGCTGTACTCAAGTCTATCAAATAATGGAAGAAGATAGTTTTCCATTTAAGATACATTGTCGTCCAAAGGTTATTCATCATGAAATAAGGATCAGTTTTTCATTACGTAGCATGAGGCTTTATATTCATGCAATGTTTGCATTTTTGGGTAAATAAATCCCATTAACCCATTCACAATGTCATGCTCTTCCAGAGGTTTCTGTAAGATTATTTTGGGCAATTTTTCTGTCTAGAAGATATTATCACAGATGCTTGGTTTTGCAGTTCTCAAAACTGCATTTGTGTCTGCAGAGATAGCATGCCCCTTCTTCACAGCAAAAATGTTATAAAATAAATACGGTATACAGAGTTGAGAAAAAGACCTTCTTTTGTTCCTTTGCAAATCTATGTACACAAAATCAACCCCTTACCTCTGAAGTGCTACGTTTCAAGAAGTTCAATGAATAGAAGTTTGTTTGGAATAGAAAGATCTGCCCAAGGAGCTAAGTGTGAGGAGGGGGGGGGCAAGCAGTAAAAATGAAAGTGAAACCTTTTGAGCAGAATACTCCACAAGTCTTTCTGTGGAAAACCATGATTTAAATGCACTCTTGCTGGTAAATCAGTGATTATTTTAAGCTCCTGCCATGGGGAAGGGCCGTGGCTCAGTGGTAGAGCACCTGCTCTGCATGCAGAAGGTCCCAGGTTCAGTCCTCGGCATCTCCAGTTAAAGGGACCAGGCAAGTAGGTGATGTGAAAGACCTCTGCCTGAGACCCTGGAGAACCACTGCTGGTCTGAGTAGACAGTACTGACTTTGATGGACCAAGGGTCTGATTCAGTAGAAGGCAGCTACTGCTAGTCCCTTTAACTGGAGATGCTGGGGATTGAAGCTGGGACCTTCTGCATGCCAAGCAGATGTTCTACCACTGAGCCACAGCCCCTCCCCATTATACTTATAGTTTATCCCTCACCCCATTCTCTGAGGAGCCACACGGTCACCCTTTTCTGTTTTTATCCTCTCAATAATTCTATGGATACCTCAATCTGGGAAAAGGTGGCCAGCCTAGGGTCATCCAGCAAGCTTTGTGGCCAAATGGGGGTTTGAATCTGCTCCCCCACCCTGCTCATGGTCTAACACTCCAACCACTGCCCTGCCTGCATTACAGGTGGAGTAAAGGTTTGAGGGGCTTTTTAGCCCTCCCCTCATCATGACCCCCCATGCTGTTTCTGGTGTGTTGCCTCTCTCTGTTTCCGGTGGGTGATTGTATAGCCCATCAAATTTACTTGCTTCCCTTTTTCCACCCCCAACTCAATCCCATGTTAGAGGGCAGAAGTGATATTCTCCTGGCCAAATTAATTTCCAGAGTTTGCATCTTCTTTTAAAGGCTTCAGCAGATGACAAATAATTTTGGGAACTGGTTATTTCTCCAGAGACGGTTGCCGTTAAAAATCATTTTTGGGTCTCGTCTCCTCCCACCTCTCCTTCCTCTGTATATAACATTTAAAAAGTTTAAAAGCAAAGTGCAGCATAGTAGGCTTTTTACTGTGGCCGTTTGCTGAGAGAGGTGAATTGAGGCAGCCTTCTTACCACAGTCATATTAAACGAACAAATAATAGCACATAATAATTATGTACAGTGATCATGTCTTTTTACCATCACTCCCTTTTTTTTTTTTTTGCAAAAACAGCCTACACTCCACTGAACTCCTAGAAGTCTGATTATCCACTAAATGTACCTTCCATCTTGTCCTCATTTTGAGGATGGTAAATTGCATTAGTGAAACTGTTAATTTCAAAGGCCATATTCTGCCCTGCTGCCGCTGAGATGAGTGCACGTTTGACATGTACGTGTGGCTGGGGCCGTCTGTGCAGTTTGACTCTCATGGTTATAACTCCGCAGACAAATTGGAAGTTTGTTGCAAAGGAAATTCGCCATATGTCACCCACAAATCCATCTTGAAGATGCTTTTTAATGCTGGGATTTTTTTAGAACTCCCCCCACCCTCACCAGCACATGTTGTTATTTTGCCATTTTCTGAAAAACCAGACAAAGTCTTATTTGGAACAGGATATGAGATTTGCAGTAGTTGGCACCAAAGTTGCTACTGTGGGCAATCAGTCACCTTTTGGTTAAAGCTTCTCAGATATTGATAGTTTCAGTCCTGTGGCACACTGTGGATGGTCACTTTTAGGCAAGGGCAACCTACTACTTTAGACTATGAACTGACTACATTGTTAAATAACTGTTCCATTTCCATTGAAATGTTCGTTCCAGTCCCTAGGAAGAGGGAACTCACATTCCCATACTATATCAGCATTCCTACACTTTTCCCCCATTCCTACACTTTCCCCCCATTCCTACCATTCCCCCATCAGATCCCCCATTATCGTTGACTTTATCCATTTCTGTTACAGTTGTGGCCTTTATCGACTTTTCCTTGGTAGCTGGAATTGAAAACAAGTGCAATTTTAGAATGAACTTGCTAATTGCAGTTGTCACTTTGGTATATTCTCCAAATATTCTTTGTGTGTGCTATGCAATGGTGCTTGGTTTCAGTATTTGCTATTGGAGATTTGACTTAGATATTAAACAACTGGTATTAGATATTTGCCATATCTATAGCTGCCCTGACCTGGATGGCCCAGGCTAGCCTGATCTTGTCAGAACTCAGAAGCTAAGCAGGGTTATCCTTCATTAGTATTTGGATGGAAGACCAACCAAGGAAGTCCGAGATTGCTATAGAAGGCAGGCAACGGCAAACAACCTCTGAACGTCTCTTGCCTTGAAAACCCTATGGGGTTGCCATAAGTCAGCTGCAACTTGACGGCACTTTCCACCAACAACTGCATATATTGCACATTGGGTGGTATTTTCTATGTTTAAAATTTTTTCAGTTAAGAGTCTCTGGGTATAGTGCCAAAGTGGAATACTGAGTGAATGAAGTTCCCCAATGTTCAGGTAAACTTTTTGGATCTGATGAGGACAATGATTTAGCAACTGCCAATAAGCGGTAACACAGGGGTCCCCCATTTGGTGCCTGCGGGCACCATGATGCCCGCTGACACCTTTCCTGGTGGGCTTCAAGGGTTTTTAGAAAGTGGGTGGGACCAGGTAGGGCTTTGGCCCAGTAAGGCGTCTGGTTGGCCATTGGAGATTTGGCTGTGCAGATTTGTTTAGAGCGTTCCTTTAGCCGCTGCCGCCGCCACCCAGCACAAGGGCCTTCACTGTGTGAGGGAAGTTAAGCTGCGGCAGCCGTTTTGTGGCTGGCTCCACCTCCTTCAGCAGTTGTTTTGAGGCAGCCATATTGTGACTGTGCCTACCATGCCGTGTCAGAATTCCAGTTGGTGCATGCAGCCTCAAAAAAGTTGGGGGACCCTTGCACTAGCAGATCACTGTCTCAATATTTTTACTAGATTAATTCTCTATCTTGATTGACGTTTTGAAAGACATATGTAAATTACTATATTCTCAGCGTTGCTGGATTTTTTATGTGCGTATTTAAGTTAGAAAACTGAACAGGTTAAAAAAAGCTACCACTCATTGTTCTAATGACAGCCTCTGAATGGTGCACTTTCAGCCCACTTTAGCGATTGTTTGCAAGTGGATTTTGCTGTTTCACGCAGTAATATCCAGTTGCAAAGTGCATTGAAAGGGGATTGAAAGTGCATTATTGAGCGTGTGTGAAAGCACCCTTGTCACCCTCTCCTGCCGTTGAGCTATCATATCTTGTGTTCAAAGATTGCTCCAGCCGTGAAACGTATCAGTAATATATAGGGGTGATATTGGTCTGCCTCAGACGACTGCTGGAAGAATGTGAAAGAAAAATAGGGCTAACTTAGCAACGTGCCAGCAAACCAAAAAAAAGGGGAAAAAAAGATGCCAGGTAACAGGTGACAGCTTTGTTGTCTTGTAAAGCCCCTATGGCTGTCAGCATAAAGGAGCTCTGATCCCCCAATGAAGCTTATATACCGAAACACGTAGGGGATTTACAAGCCAATAAAGCTGTCACTTGTTACTTGGCATCTATTTCCCTTTTTTGGTTTGCTGGCATGTTTCGAAAATGACCATGAGCATAGGTTCAAAGTGATTTAAACACCTGAAGTGGGCATATAGATTCAAAGCATTAGCACAACGTTTTTCAAAAAACGTGTCTCCCATTACAAGACGCACCCAAAATGTTTCTTCCGTATATATGCCTATTAAAATTTACTTCCGCTGATCAATAAACAGAAGCCTCAGTTGATTTAATTTATTGATCCAATCTAATAAAGCTTGTAACATGAATCAATGTATGCTGGAAGCGTTTGGCTCCATTTTGTGTCCTTATTTGAAGAATATTGCAATCCTACACAGGGTGGCACCCTTCTAAGCCTAGTCGAATCACACTGTCACATGCCTCAATAAGCCCTACACCTAGAGTTTACAGCTCCTAGTCATTTTGAAGGTGACCTTTATTAACTATAGGGAGGCCAGGTCTCCCACTTTGTGGGAAACAGCCTACCCCCTTCCGGCTTTGCCAGGCACCACTCCACTGGGCGATGGGTTAAAATTCTAGGGGAAATAGGGCAACCGGCAGACTTACTGCATGGTGAGGTCCCTCGCTGGGGATGTGGTGATGTCACTTCTGGGTCATGCAGGAAGTGACATCATCACATTCGGGTAACTCTTTAGCATTCTCCCAAGAGTTTGGGGTGAATGTTAGAGTGTCACCTGTACACTGTGACATCACGTCTTGCACAGGAAGTGATGTCACCGGATTGTGCAGGAAGTGGTGTCACTGGATTGTGCAGGAAGTGATGTCACTGTAATGCTGGTGACCTCACTATGTCACCCGCAGGGGCCCCCACAACACAGTTTGTCTCCTGCTGGTTGCTAGTCTCGGACTGGCAGCCTTACTGTTAATTTAGGAGGGCCACAGCTCTGTGGTCCACCCAGAGTATTTTGGTGAAGTTTTTTTTGAAGCTAGTGGTTTTCATTTTAACTTGTTTAGCACCCCCTTTCCTCTGTGTACTCCTAGCTCATGCTCTCTCTCTCTCTCTCTCTCTCTACTATCGCAGGGTCTCTCGCCTGTTGAGTCTTCTTGTCCACACCTCCTTTTTTCCTTCTGGTCTCTCTTTAGTATTCTGTTTCTGCCTCCCCGTCTGTCTACTACTTCTTGTTGAGCTCGGTGCCAACAGTGCGTAAGGTTTTCAGTCTCCCAAGGGTTCGTTTGCTTGCACTTGCTGTATATGCATTAAATAACAGCCAACCCAGATTGGCAATGAAGGTCAGAATTGCACATTACAGCAAAGCACAGCTGGTGCCAGAATCGATGGCCTAGAGTCTCCTCCTCCTCCTCCTCTCCCTGGCTAACATTTATTGATGCAAAACATGTGCAATGATATCATTTCCCTGCAAACGAGCAGGGAAGCTCATCGAGCGATGATGCTGTATCTCGTACTTGGCATTGCTGAGCAGTATAGGAGAGAATAGAGACAGTTATGCAGAACTGAGTTTTTGGGCAGCAGCCAAGCATGGCCCATAACTGATTCTGGTCTCAGTACACAGTTGACCGAGATCTGAGCCAGCCCTGACTGCTGCCCCAAGCTGAGTATGTCCATAAACACCTTGGTCTGTGTGGCCACTGTAAGCACTTGGACTGGGCCAGCAGCAGTATAGGGGAGGGGCTGTGGCTCAGTGGCAGAGCATCTGCTTGGCATGCAGAAGGTCCCAGGTTCAATCCCCGGCATCTCCAGTTAATGGGACTAGTCAAGTAGGTGATGTGAAAGACCTCTGCCTGAGACCCTGGAGTGCCGCTGCTGGCCTGAGTAGACAATACTGACTTTGATGGACCAAAGGTCTGATTCAATATAAGGCAGCTTCAAGTGTTCATGCGTCCATGTGTCCACATGAAGCTTCTGTATATTAAGACAGCTGGTCTGTCAAGGACAGTATTCTGTGCTCTGTCCAGCTCTCCAGGGTTCTTAGGGTGAGGTCCTTCACCCCACTTACAGCCTGATTGTTTTAACTGGCCGTGCCAGGGATAGAACCTAGGATCTTCTGCATGCAAGGCAGCTGCTCTACCACTGAGCCATAGCTCAGGAAGTGCTGCTGATGGTTGGGAGCAAGCTGAGCCCTTGCGGTTTATGTACGCCCTCTTTGTTGGGCTGCCCCAAACAACTGCTTGGTTGGATAACCGGCCCTGAAGCCAGTACTGGTTGTTTTAGTTTATGTTGCAGGGTTGCTAGCACTGCCTCAGCAAATGCCAGGAGTTTTGGAGGGTGGATTTTGGGAACCATATGACATTACTGCCAGGTGACACTCCAAGAATTGCCCCTAATCTCTGTGGTAAAGACCATGGAGAAATGGGGAAACTCCTAGAGTGTCATGATGGAGGCCATTTTCTGGCCATTTTTTTTACCTGCTCCTCAGTTTCTCGGGGATGGGGGATTGGAACTGAAGATGGGGGTTTACTCGTTGTGGATGGGCAAATGGCCGGCCTAATGATGCATGCATACGCTCCATAAACATGTGTTCATCTTGTTTGTGTGTTATGTTTTGTTCTGCGTTCGTACCAGTATATGCTGCTGTCAACTCTGCCATAAGGGAGAAAAAGAGCAACATAACACAGGCATCCTTCTCTCCCTAATCCACTTTCGATGGGGTTGTGCGGGCCCCAGGTGGTTTTTACAAAAGGAGTGAAAACTGACCGTAAGTAATAGATACTGAAATTTCGCTAGGGAGGAGATGTGATCGGCCTGCCAAGTTAGACCGGTCTGTCTTATACAAAGTTGCAGTTACGCAGACCGAATTTGATGTGATGGATATATGTTAAGTGTCCCTTTCTCTGGAAGCAGAAGCCGTGGTCTCCTGAGCCTCTATCGGATTTAAGTCCTTCTGTCAAACCAGGGCATCAGATAAATGTTCTCCTCCAAGTTGTGCATTAACCTGTTGAGCCTGTTTAAATGGTAAGCCTTGAACTCCTCAAACGGTGCCCTTTGGCGCATGTTATGACACATATTAATGGCCACTGGGGAGGACAGAAGACCCCAGCTGGAGGATGCTGTGAAGCTCAGGCAGGCGATAGATCAAGTGATTGTATTTTTCCTTGACTTGTATAGCTGGTTTTCTCCACGACTTTAGAATAAATAGTTAACAACCTAGCTAGGTTGGTGAGGTTAGCAAGCTGAAAGGACAGTCAAGGTGTAATCTTGAGGCCACGTGGATGGTAATAAAGTTCAAAGGCTGATGCTAAGCAGTTATTGGACAGGTGGGTGATGTAGGTACTTTAGCTTGAGAGCCAAGCTAAATTCAGGGAATGTACAGGGAAAAGTTACCTGAGTTGCCCCGGCCATATCTTCTGGCAGGCTTTCTTTTATCTTTCTTGCTTTGGTGGTGCATGAGAAGATCAGATGATAGACCTCTGCAAACAGTATTACGTTCACGTGTTGTAGGACACGCCCCCCCCCATGCATGTTTCGAAAGCACAATAAGTGCGATCTCATAATGTGTGAATTGGGCACTGTGTGGATTTTCCATGCAGGTACAACTTCCATCCACGTGAACCAGAACTTTGGTGAAAACCCCAATGCATGCAACTGGAGGACTCCCACAACTCATGGACAGTTCTCCGCTGTAACATCTGTAGAAGGCAAAAGCGATCAAGGTATCAATAACCGGCTCTTCTGGCAAACTGCCATTGAAGCACTGAGTAAGGCACTGGAACCTGTCTTTTCGCTTTCCTGGTCCATGGCCCAAATCTTTCTCCTGTGCTCCCCCCCTTGCCCCCAGTGCCTTACACATAATGTTTTAATTTTCGCATTCTTGCTCAGGGAGCTGTTTTCTTGCCTTGCAAGGGGTAAATTAAAAAATATATATTAGTAACATATTTCACTAAACCCCACAACAGGGTTTTTTCAATAGCTGGAAAAGAGAGACTCTGTAGCAGTCAGGATATGCAATCAAGATTATTTTATTAAATTTAGTGAAACTGGACAAATGAATAGGTAACGAGTGAAATAAAAAGTGACTTAAATTGTATGTATGTTAAGCTGTATTTCATATTGCAACGGTTAAATCTTGATGCTTTTAAAAAATCTCAAGATGTTCAGAGCGCACCAAGAGTTACTTTAATGCCACATGCCCTGTTCCTTGAAAGAAAAATGTTATACTAGTTTGAGAGAGTATCTTAGCATGGAAGGCATTTCTTACTGATTATTTATGTATTAAGTTTTTATTCCATTGTTCCTCCAAGGAGCCCCGGGCAGCGTACGTTTTACAATATTTATTTAGGGAATGTATATGCACCTCCCCAAAGTCCTGCTCCAGGTGGCAACACAACAACCCTGTGATGTGGGTTAGATTGAGAGAGAGGGTAACGGGCCCCAAGGTTACCCTGTGAGCTTGAGGGCATTGTTGGGATTTGAACCTGGGTCTCAGAACATAGTCCAACACATCAACCTTTGCACCAGGCTGACCAACCCCCCCACCTAAAGTTTTATAAAAACTGGTGTACACTATATAATAGATAATGACTGCTTGTACCACATACTTGCTACCGGTGCAAATATATTTATTCTGTTTTAACGTGGGCTTATTATAAAACCACCTTGGGAACTGGAAAATGGAGAAGAGAAGAATGATGTAAGGGGAAAAGGGAGAAAATAAATTTGATATGTCTTTCAACATAACAAGCATGTAGTATTTTTCTGGTGTGTTTTCAAGAGTTCAAGTCATGTTGGTAATCCTTAACAGCAGCTCTGAAAGGCAGGCCACCGTTCAGACATTGCAGAGAGCATAACCACGTCTCAGTGAAGGGTCCAGGCCTTCCGTTGGGGGGGGTGCTGATTGGTTGATGATTTTGCAGCCATGACTCTCCTTCCATCATGCAGGTAAATTATGATGTCAGTCAAACCCTCTATGTGGAAGCCCAGTTTGCATGACCCCTCCCATTTCGGAGGGAGAGAAATCGTGCAAATCATGTTCACGTGAATGATCCAAATCATGGTGGAGGCGTGGAGCTCGTGCCATTTGTGATCTGCAACATTCCCGCATCTCTACACGAGGGAAGTAGCAGAGGGCATGTCACCTGCTTGGTTCCTTGTGGGATCACTTCTTCTAGATGTGCAAAAATAGCACATCTCCGGGGTCCTTGTCCTGATGAATGGCAAAGCCTTCCCCTGTGGAAGAAGTTCCGATTGCGGTTTTTTTAGCCCAGTTGGTTACTACTCATAGTTTTACACAATAATAACTGTTCACTTTGAGTGAATCCAAACAGTTCACATTGAGTTAATTTAAAAAAGGCGTTAGTTGAGAAGGATTTAGATGAATCTTGAAAGGCCAGGCGATACCATTACCCACTTATTTCTCATGTAGTCTTTGCCATTTTAGCAATGTCAAAGTTGGTTATGTTCTAAATGTTTCGGAGACAGATAGAAATATGTAAATGCATTGATTGGTTGGACTGCTTGTGTGTTTCATACTTGTCAGGGGGAATTTAAAAATATCCATCTTTATTCTGAACAAAGAGCCTGCCGAACTGCATTCTCAAAACAAAAAAACAACCAAAAAAAGGATTCTGCACTTGTATCAATTGAAATGTGTATTAATCACTAGATCATGTTTGATTTATCCGTCAGACACACGCATATCAATGAAGGTTTGTAATTCTAGACATGTTACTTCTTTTCTGTAATCTGCTTTATGAGGATTTTTCAAGAACTAATTACCAAGTGCTTCTTGTAACAATTAGAGAAAATATAATGCTTGAAAAATCTTACTGATTTCATCAAAATAACTAATTTGTTTCCACTGTAAGATGCCGAGGCTTTCTCTTCCCGTCTCGCTGCAATGCAGAACATTTTGTGTCAATATTATAATTCCATTTATTTATAAGCCACACTTTTGAGAGAGATGTTTTCAGATACACAAATGTGGTCACAAGTTCCAGATATCCCAGTTTGTACAGCTTCACTTCAGTCTAAATGGTGTGTGTGTGTGTGTGTGCGCGTGCGCGTCAAGTCGCAGCTGACTTATGGTGACCACGTAGAGTTTTCAAGGCAAGAGATGTTCAGAGATGGTTTGCCATTGCCTGCCTCTGCATAGCAACGTCAGGCTTCCTCGGAGGTCCCCCATCCAAACAGTAACTGTTGCCGACCCTGCTTGCCTCCCAAGCCCCGATGAGCTCAGGCTAAGCTGGGCAATTCAGGCTACTTTACTCTGTAGTAAATGTAAAGCTTACAAATGTCAACTTTTCTCTCTTGAATGCTGGTGTAGTGTAATGGTTATAAGTATGACTGGAAGCTCCCTTGTTTAAATTCGGGTTCATGGCCATGAGCTCAGTAGACGGCTTTAAGGCAAGAAATTACTGTGGATTGTAACCTTGGATGTATATTAGCCCGTATATATAGGTAGTCATAAAGATTTGTACATGATAAATTGTATTTATGAGGATATGTCCCTCAGCCACATACTTTTGTTTTTTGAGGTTTAATTACAGTGTCGGTGTTTTGTCTAGATTAAATATGGAGATGATACCATTGGCCTGGCTTGGGCAAGGTTTGTGATAGTTGAAACCCTCTTTTTTTGCGAATTAGTTGCATTTTAAATTCTTACATCCCCAAAGCAGCTTAGAGCATGTAAAAAATAATAATGACCCATCTTCAGAGGACCGGTGAGTTCCGTTTTCTGTGCAAGTTGCTAGACTGACCATGGCTTCTGATGTGAGTGGAGAGCAGCGGTTCCTACCGAGTTGGCTGCCTCTGGCCTCCCTGTGTCAATGGACCAGGTCCTCCCCAGTGTAGAGACAACAGAGGCTGTGGAAGGAGGCAAGGCTGGAAGGGTAAATCCTACTGAGATGAAGCAGGCAGCCGAGGCTCTCCGGCAGCCCTTGTGTGACACTTCTAGTGAGCCCTGGCATGAGCTCCTGTAAGGCTTACTGTGCTAATGTATGTGAAGAGCTCTGGATGTTCTGCAAGCGCCACTGAGTTCCACCATCACTGCTTTATTCAACAAAGTGGTGTTTCTTCTCTGTTTCTAGGTTTTTTGGACAGTGAAATGGCATGTGGGGAGGGGTGAGGATCTGGGCTTTTATTCTTGTGAACTGTTACTTCCTTCCCAGAAACTGTGTTTGTTCCTTTCCCTTTATGCAATGAATATTGCTGCTGTTTGAGGAAGAAAGACAGCTGAATGGAGGGAGAGCAGTCCATACGCGTCTGTGCACACGCTGTGGCTCCCGTTCTGAAACCTGGTTACCTTCGGTCACAGAAATGGTGCCTGTCATCATGGTTTTCACATCGATCTTTCTCTGCTGTGCCCTTTGGCGTTCTCTTTTTTTGTACACCTCTGGTGGTCAAGCACTATGTTGAGATGATCTTTGTTAGCTGAGCCTGCTGGGTGCCAAATGAGGGGGACACGGGGCCCGGCTGATGGTGTCCAGGAGTGAAGCAGTGGCTTAGCTAGCCTATAAATCTCCTTGTGGGTGGCAGACGGTTGCCATTTGATTGAGTGTGGATGGTGCGTCATCTGTCAGCTGCAGAATTTTGTCTATCTGCCTCAACCCCCTGGCTGTTTTATAGCATTTAGAGGAGGTGCAATGACTTTTGCCTGGTCAGAATGGCCTCTAATCCTCTTAGCTTAAACCAGGGGTAGAAAACATCTATATTCTTGGTGCCCATTCTGTTCTCCAAACCGAGCTCTGTGGGCCAGATGTCTTTGTCACACTATTTGTTTTCCTCATGAGTAATGACATTTCCTATTCAGGTGAATGTCACCTAGCAGGGGCCACTATGGGTTCCCACCTATGGAGCACATGCATTTCCTACCTATGGAGCCCATGCACATAGCATTACATATTTTATGCACACTGATGAAATCCAAAAGAGAAATATAACACATGAGCATACAATGTCTCCATTAATATCTGAATCTCTCCCGCTCCCCCTTGTAATTGGGATTAGGCATATTTTTCCTCATACCATGACCACAAATTGGTGGGGTTTCTGGGGGGCTAAATAAAATTTCCTTGGGGAGGGCAGACTATCATTTGACCATCCCTGCCTTACCATGTCTGGTGCTGCATAGTGTTCCAAAGATGGTTTGTTGGATTCATGGGCAATTCATGCAACTGATAACTATCCGTCATCTTTCGCTAACTTTAAAAAGCTCAGGGTGGCTTTCACGTCCCCCTACTTTTATCCTCACAACAACCCTCACGTCCACCTATTTTTATCCTCAAATGTATCACTAAGGGGGTGTGAACCTGAGCCTCTCAATTCCTCGTCTGATATTCTAGCCACTCACCACATGGTCTCTCACTATGGCTAGTTTAGTCCTACAACCACTTGCTACCAGTAACTCCACGTTTTCGCACCACTGCTGCCAAAGTTGCTAGCTTGAGTGTGCTTTTATTTATTAGATTTACAAATCTCATTTCCCTCAAGGCTAAGAGAAATGGGATATCCCCTAAAAAACTAAGCAAAGTTGGAATAACACACCCACCCACCCACATATATGTATTATACCCAATTTTTATAGGTATTCTATCAAAGACTACTGAGGATCATGGAGCAAAATTAACAGGATCATCTCCTGATTATCAGTCTTAACAATTGTTTCTAAAAGCCCACAAGGACAGCATGATGTTGACTTCGGTTGACAGCCCATTCTGGAATATCGACATATCCACTTCCTCCAAGATGTTTTCTGTGGCAATCGACTGCCCCTTGCTGTGTGAAGGTATCACAGGAAGGAGTTACTGTGAGGTACAGGGGTGATGCACTGGGTCTCATTGGAAGAGATATGCAAGTCCCAGGCCGTGAAGGGTTTTGTCGGCAAAAACCAGCACCTTGAGCTTAGCCCAGAAACAAATCGGCAACCAATGTCAATAGTTAGGCATAATATTAACAACTCCATTTAATAGCATTTTGTGCTAACGGGAGTCTCAGAGTTGTCTTCAAGGACAGGCGCCCTGTGTGGATTGCGTAGCAGTAATCCAAACTCACAATGAGAATAGCATGGATCAGTGTTTGCTCCCTTTCTGGAACCGGCCAGTCTGTGGGCCAGTTGCAGATGACCAAAGGCAAGAGTGCTGATTTATTTTTCAAACAACAGCTCTGGGGTCCATCAACAGAGGCAGAACATCCAAATCGCAAGATGTCATAGTCCCTCTGTGCACTGCATTGCTCAGGCCGCACCTGGAGTATTATGTGCAGTTCTGGAGGCCTCCCTTCAAAAAGGATGTGGACAGAATGGACTGAGTGCAGAGGAGAGCAACGAGGATGATCAGGGGCCTGGAGACCAAGCCCTACGAAGAAAGGCTGAGGGACTTGGGCATGTTTATTCTGGAGAAGAGGAGGTTGTGGGGGACATGATTGCTCTCTTTTATTTGAAAGGCTGTCACTTAGAGGAGGGCAAGGAGCTGTTCCTGTTGTCAGCAGAGGATAGGACTCCCAACAATGGGCTTAAATTGCAGGCGGAAAGGTACCGGCTGGATATTAGGAAAAACCTTTTTACAGTAGGAGTTGTTTGACAGTGGAATCAGCGACCTAGGGAGGTGGTGAGCTCCCCGTCACTGGCAGTCTTTAAGCAGAGGCTAGACAAACTCTTTTCAGGGATGCTCTACGCTGATCCTGCATTAAGCTGGGGGTTGGACTAGATGGCCTCTTTGGACCCTTTTAACTCTATGATTCTAAGAGTACCTACCCAAAGGCTCTCAAGACAGTCGGCTGCAGATGAGGTCACCCCATTTAGAACTGGTAGAACAGTCCTGTCCGAGACATTAGCTGTCCTGACCTGCTTCAATCTTGTTCAGATTCATGTTCCAGCTCATTCCCTTGCAGCTAGTTCAGCACAGCTCCAAATCACGGGCTCGGGGTTTGACAGAAACATCTGCCGCCGGTGGCTTGATTATCCAACCCTTAGCTGTATGTCCTGCATATTGGAGGCATATGTAATGAGGGTGTGAGGGTCTCTGTCTTTGTGTCTCTGCTTTCCATCACCTGCGGTGTTATCAGTGAACTCGTAAAAGCAGTTCACACCTTCTGGTCTCAGGCGCCAGGCCTGATGGCCCATGTATCTTCCCCCCCGCTGTTCTTCCTGCCAGTACTCCCTCAGGCCGGTGCGGCCTTGGAAGTGTGATAGCCGCACCAGACTTCCTGGGATCCGTCTGATGTTTTGTATTATGCCAAGCTTGTAACTTCCCATAACAATAAGTGTGAACCCCAGTGCCCCAGTGCCCTGGAGTCAATATATTCTGTAAACCCGTATAGCCCCTCACTTGCAACTTTCTACCTGTGCCTGTCTCATCTCCTGAAGGCTTCAATAAATCTATTGTTTCTGTATCAACGTCTGAGCAACTGATTTGGAGAAGCAAACTCAGAGAGGGGGATCTCTCACATTAAGTTGCAAGTCCTTGCCTCTCGGACTGCAGCTGTACCGCTTTGGACAGAATGTCAGCCGACGAGGACACCACCCCTAACCCCGATGCCCCCAAGGAACCGGACGAGCCGGAGAAGCCGGACCCGAAGGAGGAGGGAGCCAAGCCAAAGAAACCGAAGGGTCGCGCCCCCGACCAAGATCGGGACGGACGTCCCCGGGGGCTTACTTATTGGCTGGACTCTCCCAAGGGCTGGTCGCTCTCGCGGACTGCGGCGAAGGATCGCCGGTTGGCCTTCCCCAGCACGGGACTCGAAGGGGACCCGGCCCGCAAAGAGGCCCTCATGGAGGAAGAACGAAAGCAGTGGCAGGAAGACCGCCGGGCTATGCAGGAGCAGATGGAGATCATGCAACGCGTAATGGGTGAGATGGCCACGACCCTAGATGCGCTGAAGTTGCAACCTCCAGCCGGTGCTCCCCCAGACGGGGCGCCGGTAGTTCCGCCCGCAACCCCTGCCCCCCCGGCCCGTCGGGACCTGAAAGTCACGTATGACGGGTCGGGAGACCAGTTGACCTTTTTTATGGTCCAAGTAGACATTTTTATGCGGGAACAAGGCCGAACCTTCGTTTCTGAGGAGTCCCGGGTGCAGTACGTGGCTTCCTTACTGCAAGGGGAGGCGGCTGCCTGGATGGTGTTGCAGTATGAACTCCGCTCGCCGGTGCTGCGAACCCTGGACGAGTTCATGGTAGCACTCCGAAACCGTTTTGAGGACCCGACTCTGGGTGAGCGGGCTAAAGCCTCCCTGATGCAACTGCGCCAAGGGACTAAGTCGGTGGCGCAGTATGCAAGTGAGTTCCAGTCACTGGCTAGCCGAATTCTGGACTGGAGTGAAGCTACCTTGGTACAATGTTTCAGGGAGGGTCTCAACCCAGACCTCCAACATTGGGCCCTCATGCAAGGGAACCCCCCGGATGTGGAAGGTTGGGTTCGCCATGCTGCTGACATCGAGAATCGCAAACAACTCCTGAACTTGTCCAAGCAACGGCTTGGGCGAGACCCCAGGCCCCGAGGTGACCGTGGCCGGGAACTCCGGCAAGGGGGTGGCGGGGGTCTCTCGGCCGCGGAACGCCGCAAGCGGTTCGAGGCCGGCGTCTGCCTGATCTGCGGGGGAAAGGGTCACTTTGCATCGCAATGCCCCTCTCGCTCAGGCCGTCCGACCCCCCCCCGCCAAACCCAGGCCGAGCCGACGAAACCGGCCGCCGACAGCCAGCCTCGCCGCAGAAGTGGACCACTGAGCCGGCGCTCCGGCGCACCCTCCGCTCTCCACGCGCGCCCCCAGGATGGGGCATCCGACTCTACGGTCCCATCGGGGTCCCGGATTACAAATACCGTCTTTGATTCGGACGGCTCCCCGGAAGCCACCACCCCGTCCCCCTCTTCCAGCGAGGAGGAAGAGTGGGAACAGCCGGCAAAAAACGCCGTCGGTCTGCTGTAGAGGGGGCTCCGCAGCAGACCGTCCCTATCGTTGTGCAAGGAGCTCCACCGATGGTAAGCGCCCAAGAGGACAATGTATTTGTGCGTGTTCATCTGTCCCTACCCAAAGGGGGTCCCCCGTTAGAGGTCCCCGCGTTGGTCGACTCGGGGTGTGCCCGCACCATGATAAATGAGGAAACTGCCAAGAAGTTGGGTGTCCGGCGCAAGCGGCTTCCGGGACCCCTCCGTTTTTCCCAAATGGACGGGAGTGACTTTAAACGGGGCCCTGTGACCCACAGAACTGCAGCCGTGATTATGTCCGTGGGGGAACATTGGGAACGGTTGTATTTCACCATCGCCCCTATTGTAACCCCTGTGGTGTTAGGGATGAACTGGTTAAGGGGACACAATCCCTCCATTGATTGGGTTAAACGGGTGCTTTCCTTCCCCGAAAACCCCTGTGGGTTGCATGACAAGGAACGGGTACTCAGAACTCCAGCCGCCGCACTGGTAGGGTCCCCCGCCCCAGTCTCTCCTCAATTACCCTCTGAGTACTCGCAGTTTACTGATGTTTTCGATGTTAGAGAGTGCGACGAACTGCCTCCCCACAGAGAAACGGACTGTGCCATCGAGATTGTAGGGGAAGGCAAACTGTCTAAGGGAAAGGTTTACCCCATGAACCCTAGTGAAAAGACTGTATTGCGAGACTATCTGGATGTCAATCTGGCGAGGGGTTTCATACGCCCCTCCAAGGCTCCTTATTCAGCCCCAGCTTTCTTTGTAAAGAAAAAGACGGGAGATTTAAGACTGTGTATTGACTTTCGCAGACTGAACGCAGTCACCCAGTCTAATGCTTACCCCCTCCCTCTTATTCCTGACCTTCTAGCACAATTAAAGGAGGGCCGAATCTTCACCAAACTGGACTTGGTAGAAGCCTACCACCGCATTCGCATCAAAGAAGGAGACGAACCCAAAACGGCCTTTTCCAGTTGTTTTGGGATGTTTGAGTACCTGGTCATGCCGTTCGGACTTTCGGGGGCTCCGAGTGTCTTTATGCAATTAATTAATGAAGTTTTGCATGATTTACTGTTTCGGGGGGTGGTGGTATTTCTCGATGACATTCTTATTTACTCTGAGACCATGGAAGAACATGTGCGCCTAGTGCGAGAAGTGCTCCAGCGGCTGCGGGAGCACAAACTGTATGCTAAGGTGTCCAAGTGTGAATTCCACCAACCTTCTATTACATTTCTGGGGTATGTGATTTCCCACCAAGGGTTGGAAATGGACCCCGCCAAGGTCCAGGCGGTGCGGGACTGGGAAACCCCCACTACCCGCCGCCAACTTCAACAGTTTTTGGGGTTTGCCAACTTTTACCGGAATTTCATTCCCAACTTTGCCCAAGTTGCGCTTCCCCTCACTGCCCTGTTGCGTACCAAGGACAGGGGGGCTAGCGCCGCACTCCCCTCAGCCCGTCTGCAATGGTCTCCCCAGTGCCAGCAAGCTTTTGAACGTTTAAAGCTACTTTTTTCATCCGAACCCGTTTTGGCTCACCCGGATTGCACCAAGCCCTTCGTGGTGCAGGTGGATGCCTCGGATGTAGCCATGGGCGGGGCCCTATTGCAGAGGGATGAGGGGGGACGGTTGAGGCCATGCGCCTACTTCTCCAAGAAGTTTTCCCAGTCCGAAATCAACTGGGCCATTTGGGAGAAGGAGGCAGCAGCGGTCAAACATGCCCTTACCATATGGAGACACTTCTTAGAGGGGGCCGAGCTGCCGTTCGAAGTGTGCACAGATCACAAGAATCTTGAGGCTCTCAAGGGAGCTAGAAAACTCAATGCCAAACAAATTCGGTGGGCCCAATTTTTTGCAAAATTCCGGTTCACCCTCAAACATGTCCCTGGCAAAGAAAATGCCCTAGCTGATGCTTTGTCACGACTTCCCCAGTATCGCAACGATTTCGATCGCCCCGTCGACTCCCTGTTCACTCCCGAACAGCGAGGGGAAGTCCCTGGCTTGGCCGTCACCACCCGATCCCAAGCCCGCCAACCGGAGACCCCCCCTACGCTCAAAGGTATCCCGGAAGCATTCCAACAGCGACTCCGGGACGCCTCCTTACAGGAGGAGGAGCACCATCTCCTCCCCACTGGCTTGGAACGAACCAACACTTGGTGGGTGCAAGGGGGGAAACTATATGTCCCATCTTCCCTTCGCAAAGAAGTATTGGGACTTGTACATGGGGCCAGGCTAGCGGGTCATTTTGGTTTCATAAAAACGCTTCACCTGGTTCGAAGGCAATTCTGGTGGCCCGGTATGAGATCTGATGTAGAGTTGTATGTGCGCAGCTGCCCCACCTGCGCCACAGCCAAGAAACGGATGGGAAAACCCCCGGGGCTTCTCAAACCGCTTGAGAACCCCTCCCGTCCCTGGGAAGTCATCGCCATGGATTTTATCACCGACCTACCTCCAAGTCGGGGGAAAACGGTTCTCTGGGTTATCACAGACCTCTTTTCCAAACAGGTTCATTTCGTTCCATGTGCAGGTCTTCCTTCAGCCCAGGGCTTAGCTAAACTGTTCATCACGCACGTCCTCAGGCTACACTCGATCCCGAGGAAGGTCCTCTCCGACCGGGGGGTCCAGTTTGTTGCCAAATTCTGGCGGGCTTTCCTAAAGTTAATGGGAGTGGAGGAACAGGGCCTTTCTTCCGCCTATCACCCCCAAACGGATGGTCAAACGGAACGAGTAAATGCGGTAGTAGAATGTTATTTGCGTTGCTATGTAAATTTCCACCAGGACGACTGGGTCGACCTGCTGCCATTTGCCGAATATGCGTACAACAATGCGCCTCATTCCTCTACCGGCTTTAGTCCCTTCCAAGTTATATACGGGACGGATTTTGGCCCTTTCGGTTCTGCCCCCGTCTCGCCAGAGCTCCAGTCTACCCCTGATCTTCAGGAGTGGATTCAGGTGGTTAAATCCACCTGGCCATGGTTGCTCAAAAATCTGGAAAGGGCAAAAAGCAAGTACAAGGAACAAGCAGACAAACACCGGTCTCCGGGATGGGAACTCAAGGTGGGGGAGCAAGTCTATCTGTCCACCAAAAACCTCCGCTCTCTTCGCCCCTGCAAAAAACTGAGCGACCGTTATGTAGGACCTTTCCCCATTACCAGAGTAATCAACGAGGTTACCGTGGAACTGAGTCTCCCTAAGACTCTCAAGGGAGTTCATCCAGTCTTCCATATAAGCCTCCTCAAACCTTATGTAGCAGCTCCCCAGTTCCACCCCCCTCCCGCTCATGAGATTCCTACCGTAGTAGGAGGGGATACCCATTTGGAAATATCCAAGGTTTTAGATTCCAAATGGAAGAAAGGGAAACTGTTTTACTTTGTTCGCTGGAAAAACCTTGGCTCCGCTCATGACGAATGGGTGGCCGCACCCCACATGGCAGCTCCTCGCTTGGTCCGAGAATTCCACCTCGCTTATCCCGATAAGCCTCGTCCTCTCGGAGGGGGGCCTTAAGGGGGGCAGAATGTGAGGGTCTCTGTCTTTGTGTCTCTGCTTTCCATCACCTGCGGTGTTATCAGTGAACTCGTAAAAGCAGTTCACACCTTCTGGTCTCAGGCGCCAGGCCTGATGGCCCATGTATCTTCCCCCCCGCTGTTCTTCCTGCCAGTACTCCCTCAGGCCGGTGCGGCCTTGGAAGTGTGATAGCCGCACCAGACTTCCTGGGATCCGTCTGATGTTTTGTATTATGCCAAGCTTGTAACTTCCCATAACAATAAGTGTGAACCCCAGTGCCCCAGTGCCCTGGAGTCAATATATTCTGTAAACCCGTATAGCCCCTCACTTGCAACTTTCTACCTGTGCCTGTCTCATCTCCTGAAGGCTTCAATAAATCTATTGTTTCTGTATCAACGTCTGAGCAACTGATTTGGAGAAGCAAACTCAGAGAGGGGGATCTCTCACAGAGGGGAGTGGAGAAGTTCATCGCTCCCATCGCTACACTCTTCCTTCTACTTTCAAGGTACTTCACAGACTGAGCTTTGCTGATCTCTCTTTTGGCAGCCACCAGAATTCATTGCCAGCTTTGTGAGCTGTTCTCCCTTCAGAACTCATTAGGTGTGGAAACTGTTGCCCAAGGAACCTCCGTGCAATTTTGTCTGCCTCATTATCACCTCTTTTTCTACAAATGTTCTCTCATCTCCATCCTTGCATCTCTCAGGATCCCCGTGATGGCCACCCTTGGCATTTGCTCAGTTTTATGTACCTTAACCCAGGAACCAGCTGCTACCCAAAACACGTTCGCTACACAGCAGTGCAAAATAGCCGGAACCTAAAGATTAGTAACCAGACTGGTTTTTTTTTGCCATCAAGTCACAGCTGACTTATGGTGACCACATAGGGTTTTCAAGGCTAGAGATGTTCAGAGATGGTTTGCCATTGCCTGTGTCCGCATCACACCCCTGGTATTCCTTGGAGGTCTCCCATCCAAATACTAGCCAGGGTCAAGGCTGAGAGTGTGTGACTGGCCCAAGGTCACCCAGCAAGCACCCATGACATGAGTGGGGATTCGAACCTGGGTTTCCCAGATCCTAATCCAACACCTTAACCACTACACCACACTGGCTCTCTCCCCAAGCTGGCTCTCTTAACCAGACATTTAGAGGCACTGAAATACCTTAAACATTAAGGTATTTAAAAAATATGATTAGTATTTAACCCAAGTAAGATGACCCAGAGTATAAGATAATCGCCCTCTTTTTTAAAAAAAGCTTATACGTAACAGGTACATAACTGTAACATGTATGTCAGCAAATTTAAGACAGCCCCCCACTTTTTATCTTTATTTATTTACTTCTTTCCCCCCTGCCTGGCTCCCCAATGGGTACTTAAAGCAACTTACCATATATCGTTATCTTCTCCATTTTATCCTTACAACAGACACAAGAACTGTTTGCTTCCGCCTCCCCTTGTAGTTGGGTCCCCCCCAATGCTGTTAGTTGGAAACTGCAAGAAAACAATCTCCTGTCCCACATATGGCATATGGTGAATTTCAGGAATGTTCTGTTTACTGGAGACATGTCCTTCCGGGGTAGGTGAAGTAACTTTTCATTCAATAGCATAAATTTCGATGTAATGAGATTTTTCTGCTTGGCCCACACACTTTCCCCCACATTGGGCAGCCTTCATAAAATCTGGCAGGCTGACAGCCACATGAGAAGCAAGGCAGGAGTTCACCTGTGAGTTGAAGGGAAGGGGCAACTACTCTGTCTGTAACAATTGGTCCTTGTTTTTTAGCATGTTTATATGACACATGAGCTGCAATGCTAACCTGTCTTTTCCTCTCTTCCTTCATCTAACACTCGCTCCTAAACATTATGCTAGCAATGCCAGGGAGAATAATTTTAAATATTTTGTGTTGAGAAGGCTAAAAGCTTCCACTCATTCCTGTTAACTAGCATTTAACTACCTTCTTTCCTCTTACCTCCAATCTGGGAAATGTATCTGAGAATGAATTCTCCCCCCCTATTAAATTGGTGCTCTGGGAATTGATACTTCTCTTGAGTCTTTTTTGCAGATGATCAGAGTTACCATTTCAGGCTTCTTCAGGGGAGGGGGACAAAAATTTCAAAGACTGCTCTTGGATGTGTTCAAGGTTAAATAGCACGAAAATGGTTTGTATTAAGAGTATTTTGTTCTGCTCTCTTTTTTTTAAAAAAAACTCTTCTAATCACTATAGCAATGTTATCAAAATAGGTCAGTGATTTGGCTTAAAAAAGAGGGACTTCTGTACCTTTGGCTTGCATACTTGGAATGCAGGCCAATTTTATTTGTTTCCAACAATAGTCCCACATTGTGTGGAGGTTATTGGCAAGCAATACAGCTTTTGAGGAAGAGAAGCTGGTAAGAATATGAGCCATGATCTGGAACGTTCCCTGTTCAAATGTCGGCTGTGAATTCACTCAGTGATCCTAGGCAAGCTCTTGTCTCTCTTTTATACAAGTTTGTCCCCCAGTTGTGAGTTGGAAGGAGCATGTTTCTTTCTCATGCTCTGCTGGATGGCAGCTAACCTCTCTCTTTTTTTTTTTTTTGAGGTGGGCATTAATGGGTCTTCCCCTATCACAGCTTTAGTTATCTGAATGTAGTGATGGCCACAGGCATAGACGGCTTTAAAAGGGTATTAGACAGATTCATGGACGGGTACGTCTATCAATAGGTAGTAGCTATGGTGACTAAAGGGAACTTTCACATTCAGAGGCAGTAAACCTCTGAATACCAATGCCAGGATGCAACATCAGGGCAAGGCCTCAGCCTCTGTGTGGTTTTTGGACCTCTAGAGCAGGGGTGGGGAACCTTTTTTCTGCCAAGGGCCATTTGCATATTTATCACATCATTCGGGGGCCATACCGGTGCCATACCGGTTGTAGAACTCTCGGCGGGGGTGGGTGGGAGGGGAGAGGCTGGGGAGGTTTTTGGGGTGGAAGAAAGAAAGAGAGAAAGAGAGAAAGAAAGAAAGAAAGAAAGAAAGAAAGAAAGGAAGGAAGGAAAGAGAGAAAGAAAGGCCATTTATGCATGGGAGGTTTTGCCTTGGATTTGCTGCTCTCTAGATGCACATTTTTCCCATTTGAATTCTCAAAACTCTGCATGGGGGCTTATTGTTGAGTTTTGAGAATTCAGATCGGGAAAATGTGCATCTAGTATAGAGAGTGGCAAATCCAAGGTAAAACCTCCCATGCATAAATGGCAGAAGGAAGGAAGGAGGGAGGCGGCACTTGTAACCCCGCGCAACTGGGCTTCAACTTTCCTGCCCTCCCCCCACCCACAGAGTGCCTAGTTGGCTCCCAGGAGTGGCTGGCTTCTTCTTCTCCCCCCCTTCTCGCCGCCTGACAGCTGTTGAGTGGCAAGAGGGAGGGGGAAGAAGAGAAGAAGCCAAGCCGCTCCCGGTGGCGGAGCATCCGCACGGGAGGCGATTAGGCGACTCTGGGGGCGGGGTAGGGAGGCGGGAAGGTTGAAGCCTGGTTGCGTACACCGCCGCGGCAGGCAGGTTTTTTTAAGTGTGCTGCGATGTTCCTGCACACCACAGCTGTAGGGGCAGCCTTGGGGGAAGCATCTTTCTCCCTCCCCCCACCACTCGGAAGGAACCTGGGACCTTCTGCAAGCGGGTGCGTGCCTGTGTGTGTATGCAGGGGAGGGGGGAGCCCCCCTCCCCTCCCCTGCTCGCGCGCGCACACACACACACACACACAGGCACACACCCGCTTGCAGAAGGTCCCAGGTTCCTTCCCGGTCCCCCCTCCCCGCAAACACAAAGGCATGCACCTGCTTACAAAAGGTCCCAGGTTCCTTCCTGCATGAACCCGGCCACGCACACAGGGGCCCAATAAGCCGGCGGCGCAGCCAGCATGCAGGCTGGCAAGGCCCCGGAGGCAAGCTGGGAGGGGGAAGGTTTGGGGCCGGCATGCGCTCCTGCCTCCCAGTGCCAAGAGAAGGCTCAGTGGAGCTCCCGGCCTTGGCAGGCGGGCCGGGGGCCGGATAAAATGAGCTCGCGGGCCGGAGGTTCCCCACCCCTGCTCTAGAGGAACTAGTTTTCCACTGTGTGAGACAGGATGCTGGACTAGATGGACCACACTGGTTTGATCCAGCATGGGTGTATGGTGCAGGTGGCAAAATAGTGAACTGTTGCCATTATACTCTTGATCTTTAGGAGGCAGCTGAAGATGGTTTTATTCAGGACAGCATTCAGTTAGTTCAGTTTTTCAGCATATTGGCAGTTTTAAATAGTGATTTTAATTAGTGGACTTTTTGGTGCGTTTATGTTTTGTGTTCTATTACCTTGTAAGCTGCCTTGAGCTCCATAAGGTAGAAAGACAGCTAATAAATGCTTTAAATAAATACATAAACAGAAGAGTAAGGGTGAAGGCTGGTACTCCTTCCTGGGGAACCTGAAGAAAGAGGTCAAGGTTTCATGCTCTTATTGTTTATATGCAAATATTATTTAAAGTCATTATGCTGTTCGACACAGTGCTAAGTTAAAAACCAGTCATTCATATGCATAGCAGTAAATGGATCATCGTCTCTCTGTTGCTCTCTGCTTTCATTTCTACATTGCTTCCTCCTTTAAAATATGGTAACTGAAACGGGCACGCTGTGTTATAAACAAATGAGCATATTTTGCTGTGCTGGAAATTTTTACCAATCTGCAGCTGGAAGGGTGTTTCGATATCAAAGGAAAAGAAAGAACATATGTGATTCTCTATTATGCTTTAATTTTATTTTGTATTAAATTACTAAGATCCGTGTCAATCTGTCATCTCTTGCTTGTCTTGTGAAGCAACATGTGCTGTTGCTTGGGGGCTTGATGACTTTTGCGATTGGACTGTTAACTTGAAGTAGAGGGTGAGCTGAAAATGGTGGCCATGTGACTTGGCCCCTTGATTTTAAACATTTATGGTGGATTCGGGTCAATATAACTTTCCTTCAAGCTACCACTTTTGGTCCTAATTGGTGCTGCAGCTTCCCAGTGTGGGGACTACATTTGTAAACCCAATTTTTCCAGTTATACTGGTGTTTCTGTAAAGTACCTGCTTTAAATTTAAAATTCTGAAGAGAAAACCATTATCTAGGTCCAGTTGCTTTCTAATTAGGAAGGGAGGTTATTTGGGATTTAGAACTGGTTTACAAGCTTCAGACAGCACAGAACTGTTTGTGAAGCTGGTTTTTTAACCCACTGATTTCCAATGCAGTTTCTTCTTCTCCAGAGAGGTACTTAAATCTGTCTGCTAGACGTATGCCTTAACTTTTTATTGAAAGGTGTTAATAAGTGTAAGTCAGTACCAAAGAATTGCTGAAGTCGGGAAGAGAGTTTCAACTTTGCAATCAGGTGAATCCCAGTTGCCTTTAGAGATTCTCGCTCCTTGCTCTGTTGTCTTCCCTTGTCAGAGGATTTTGTATATTGACTGAACTCAGCGGCCGCTGCCTGAGAGGGAGCCAAGGTAGCCTGCCAATATTTTCATGTATTGATGGCGGTCTTTAGAGGAGGTGAAAACGGGAAGAGAAGAAATGAGGAGGAAATATGCAGTGGGCAGTTAGAATGAAACACATCCGCCCCTGTTGCTGCAAGGACGAAACGGAGCAGCGCTATCTGTATGCGATGGAGAAAAAGACATGTAAGGGGGACATGGTAAAGGCTTTTAACATTATGTATAGGGTGGAGAAAGACAACTTTTTCACCCTCTGCCATAATACTAAAACTCAGGGGCACTCAACGGTGGACATATATTCAGGATGGACAAAAGGAAGTACTGCAGTCAACAAGTGATTAAATTGTATAATTCAGTTGCAGTGGGCGTAGTTCTGGTCACAAGTATACCTTGATCTCTGCAGGATCAGAGCAGCATGCCTATTATATTAGGTGCTGTGGAACGCAGGCAGGATAATGCTGCTGCAGTCATTTGTTTGTGGGCTTCCTCGGGGCACCTGGTTGGCCACTGTGTGAACAGACTGCTGGACTTGATGGGCCTGGGTCTGATCCAGCATGGCCTTTCTTATGGCTTTCAGAAGGGAACAGCTAGATTCAAGACCAGTGGCACTTTAGAGACCAACAAGATTGTTTGGGGTATGAGCTTTTGAGAGTCAAAACTGGTCTCTTGACTTGACATCAGCAGAAGACTAAGGTTGATAAGGGGTTTGGTCAATTCAGAGGCTTCCTGCTGCCTATCAGTTGCAGGAGCTGACAGTAGGGATCCCTATTTCCTTCTGCATCTAAAGAGGCTCTGAGTTCCTGTTGTCCATATTGCTCTTTGATATAGGTCCTAGCCTCTGCTCCTGAGCCCTTTGAGTCAAGCCCCAAAGCCTCTGGCTTACTTCTCACTGAGGTGATAGACTTTTCCCCCGCCTCTAACGCTTGAGACTGTAGGTTGGGGCTCACATGACTAAATACTAAATTAAATTTTGAAAAACCCGATCCGCATAGTAAGTGGAATAAACATTAAGGAGCTAGAAAGCACGCTGCTCTGCAGCTGTCATTCCATGCCCATCAACTGAATTATATCTGAGGCAGAATAGGAGGGCATGGATATATTGGGGGAGG
The DNA here is from genome assembly GCF_029931775.1 of Euleptes europaea. Taxonomy (NCBI): domain Eukaryota; kingdom Metazoa; phylum Chordata; class Lepidosauria; order Squamata; family Sphaerodactylidae; genus Euleptes; species Euleptes europaea. The sequence goes on along the minus strand of NC_079316.1, from coordinate 101,313,551 downwards.
GAAGATAATATTGTCATCTTAAAATGTTGTAATCCCCTGTTGTTGTTTTTCTTGTTTATATCCTGCCTTTTGCCCAGTGGGAACCCAGAAGAACTTAAATGGCTCTCCACACCTCCATTTTTTCCTCCTAACAACCACCGTGAGGTAGTTTAGGGGCTGAGAGAGAGAGAGAGGCTGGCTGCCCAGGTCACCCAGCAAGCTTCACATGACAGATTGGGAATGTGGCGGGTGGAGCTAAGAAACGTACCCCAGAGGCAGAGCAGCCAATGGAAGCTATCTTTCATGGGGGAGATATCAATTCTATATTTGCTCACCCACCCCGACCTCTTGGCCTGGGATATAGTTGGGAAGGCACACAATGCAGCCACTTTGCTCATCCTAAGAAGTTTTGGGCATGGTCCTGGGTTGAAACCTTCTGAGAGCTTCACTGAGTTTAATGATGGACATAAGTAAAATGTAATAAAGTAAAGGAATGGCCGGTAATTGGTACCGAAGAGAATGGGCTAGATGACTTCATAAACAGATCCAATTTGTATATCTACATGTTTTTAAAGGTGTAGTTCCACATGTGCATGGCTCTGCACTTGGCTAATCAGTAGGGATTTCCAGGCGTTGCTGCAACAGGGACTGTTGCAGTGTTGGGAGAGAGTGCTGGTGACTTATTACAGAAGTGCCGTATACATTTATATAAGAAAGGCCCTGCTGGATCAGACCAAGGCCCAACAAGTCCAGCAGTCTGTTCACACAGTGGCCAAACAGGTGCCTCTAGGAAGCCACAAACAAGACAACTGCAGCAGCACCATCCTGCCTGTATTCCACTGCACCCAATATAATAGGCATGTTCCTCTGATACTAGAGAGAATAGGTATGCAGCATGACTAGTATCCATTCTAACTAATCGCCATGAATACCCCTCTCCTCCATGAATATGTCCATGGATATGTCCACTCCCCCCTTAAAGCCCTCCAAGATGGCAGCCATCACCACATCCTGGGGCAGGGAGTTCCACAATTTAACTATGCGTTGTGTGAAAAAATACTTCCTTTTATCTGTTTTGAATCTCTCACCCTCCAGCTTCAGCAGATGACCTCGCGTTCTAGTATTATGGGAGAGGGAGAAAAACCTCTCCCTGTCCACTCTCTCCAAACCATGCATAATTTTATAGACCTCTATCATGTCTCCCCTTAGCCGCCTTCTTTCTAGGAGTCTGAGCATCAGAAGTGAGTAATTGTCCAAACAAATCATGCTTGCTTTTCAAGCAGCATTGGTCCCTTCAAAAATCAGTACTAGAATCTGGGCCTGTAGAGTTTGTTCTCCTCTCTATTTGGGATTGGTGTATCCAAACCCCTATCCAGCCTCCAGTCCAGCTTATCTCAATTACTTGCTGATTCCCAAATATCAACAAGCCTTTATGTTAGCTCGCCTCAATTCAGTCCCAGCAATAGAACTTTTTGCCTGCTTTGGGATAATTTCATTTGCTGATAGACGTTGTAGCTGTGAGACAGGGAGCCTCAACATCTTGCCCTATTGTCTATTGGACGGTCCAAAATTCGATAGGCATAGAAGCATGTTTGTCTCTCTCTTTCGAAAGGATCTGGTTAGCCTTCCAGTCCATTGTAAGCTACAGACCCTCTTGGCTGAAAGCGATCATAACATTACTCTCTGGCAGTTGCCGAGTTTTCCCCTCTATGTAATCAAATTGAATAGTTAGTTATATCTGGGCAACCTGATGCCCTAGTTGCTATAGGTGTTGTTGTGGTTATTACGTTCTCTTTTATTGTAATTTTATTGTTAGAATTGTTAGTGCTCAAGACTGTGGTCATAAGAGCAGAGAATAAAAGAGAGAGGTTCCTGCAAAAGCAAAACCAGTATGTGTTTTGGAGCCTTGCCCAATTTTTTCCATCCCTCAGCGAGAGTTAGATAGAGCTTTGCCTCCTTGGCTGAATGAACTGCCACTCTTAGCCAGATGCCAGCAAGTGGGTGGGAGTTTCCTGGCTAGTAGGGATCAACCATCTCCAATTTTTGAAAAGAAACATCCAGCTGTCCAAAGCCATTGAATTAAGTGTCATTAGTTAGCCTTGGAAATATCAACTGACCATCACTGCCAATGTAACAAGCCGTCAAGCCTACGAAAGATCGTGGTCTCTGTACCTAACACGACAAGTTTCGTGTTCTGTCTTGAAGGCGCCCTTCAACTTGGTTGGTTTTGCTTAAACAGATTAAGAGAGTCATCCTTCCGGAGCAGCATTTCTGTTGCTTGGGAGGACACCAACATAGTTTCCCCCGCCCCCAAGTGAGTATTACACTATGTTAAGTAGTTTGATATATTTATCTTAGTTGCTTGTTAGCTTGGCGTTTAATAATCTCCTTTGTTTTGGGTGGAGTTCGGGATCGATCAGTGGCAAGGCACTCGTGGTTAATAGAGAGACATCACACAGTACCTTAGTAGGAATGAGAGCTTGTTGAAATTCAGAGCTGCTACTCGGTCCCATTGGCATTCCAAGAGCTGCCTTCTGCTTCTTCAATCTAAATGAAGCACATCAGATTCCCCACCCCCCCACCCCAAATCTTTCTTCCAGGTATTCAAGTGAATCCTCTTGTCTTTTAAGCATTGGTTGCTTGAAACAAAATCGGGTAGGCATCTGGTGATAACATAATAGATAGCTTTAGATGCCCAATGTTCTTTCTTGTCCATAACTACATCATCTCCTGCTTGGTTGAGCTCTGGTCCTAGATGAAGAGAAAATGTGAGAGTGAAATAACTGATGGGTAAGGCTTCATTCTTCTTCTTCTTTGGAAATAGCTTGGTTTAAAGAGTTTGTTTTTCAAAATAAATAATAACAGATATCTCTGTGTCCACCTGGACTAGTAGGTTAGACAAAAGATTTTCCCTTCAAACAGAGTGACTGAAAGCTGCAAGGAATAGTACTCAGAAAGCAAGCTGTAAACAATTACAAAATAAGATCTTAAATGAGGATTGGTCCTTAGTGTTTAAGGACACAAATCATAAATGTTCACCTTGCTTTTTCCAGATACCCTTCAACAGAACTTTCTCCTTGCTAGACTATTTCTTCTGGTTAGAAATTCATAAGTTCAGACGAGCTTTCATATTGGCGAGATGTAATGCCCTAGACTCAGCCGAGACACAAGGGCGATACACTAAAATTATCACAAGAGAACAAAAATGCCTATTTTGTCAGGATCAAATAAACTCCCACCATGTCCAACGAATAATATTGCACGAAATAAATAGATCACTCTATGGATAAAACAGCTAAAGACACTTTCTGAAAAGCGGATACTGCACTATCTGCTGTCAAATAGATCGGTCAATTGCGTGTTAAGAAAAAATTAAATTTCATTTCCCCTTTTTAAAGTGTGAAGTGGTTGATGGATAGCCAGTGGCTGTTAAATCTAGGGAAAGGAAAATAAACATTTTTTTTCCTTGCACAGTTTCTTAAGTTCAAGTTCTGTCATTATACTCCAGATTATGTCATTGGGGAAGGAGACTTGTCTGCCTACCCACCATTGGCTCCTTGCAGCTCTCCCTTTACTAAACTTACCTGGCCATGTGTAAACCAGTGTGCTATGTGATGCCTCTTCCCAACCCATTCTTTCCCAAGAACCATGGCAGGGCATTCGCACCTCTGTAAAGTAAATTAAAAGCAGGTCTTTAACACTATATATGTATATGTATACTCTCTCACACACACACATAAATTTGAATCCAAAATATGATGGTTTCAAACCTTTCTCTGGCTTTGCGGGGTGATTTGGGGCTGTCATTTATTTATTATCCAGGTGGTGGCAGGAGATCTCCTGCTATTACAACTGATCTCCAGCTGATAGAGATCCATTCACCTGGAGAAAATGGTCGCTTTGCCAATTGGACTCTATGGCATTGAAGTTCCTTCCCTCCCCAAACCCCACCCTCCTCAGGATCTGCTCCAAAAACCTCCTGCCGGTGGCAAAGAGGGACCTGGCAACCCTACTCTCAGGTTAAATCTGGACAGTTGATCTAAGCCAAAGCTTCTTAAACTGTGGGTCGCGACTCCATGTGGGGTCATGGAACTGAATGTGGGGGTCGTGAAAAATTTGATTTATTATCAGTAAATGTTTGATTTGTATACCAATTGTATATACCTATATACCCAGGGTTGCATAAATATTTCTCGGGCGAAAAGTGGTTGTGAGTGGGAAAAGTTTAAGAAGCCCTGACCTAAGCGGCAACAAAGCTGGGGAAAGATGCTTCTATAGTATCAGTATACTCAAACTAAAATGTTGTGCATTCTATCTATTAGGGGCTCCTTATTTATGACAGCCTGAGCTGGAAGTCTTGAAGGAAGGCGGGGAGTCTGTTTCAAGAACTGCATTTCCCAGGGGCACAGCACCAGCGTTCAGAAGGCCATTTTATTAAATCGGAGGGTTTTGCCTGCTACCAGGGAGAACTCTCAATGCCTGATCGCAGGCTGTTTAAATGTAGGTATTGGACTGGCTATTACCTCCGAGGGGTACCAATGGAATAAGGGAGTCATGCCGGTTTTGTATGGTAGAGCTGAGAGAAATTTATGCATTTATGCATTTGTACATAATCTGCACAATATTGCATTTGGCTCTTCGAAGAATTCAGCGGCTGGCCTTTTCCTGTTAGTTTTAGCTCTGGTAGTTCTTCCTGGTGAGGAAAGTAACTGGAAGGGAGCAAGAATCCCCGCTATGGAGCTGGAGAACACATTATTGCTTAAGGAATCTCAAAACATTTGTACGATGTTTGATCATACCAGGTGGCAGACCTGGACCTGTGGCTTTCTGGTTGTAGCAAGGCAGCTCTTGACATGGAGATCTCCCACACACTTACCGCCCCCCCCCCCATATCTTTGCAACCACGAGAGCTGGAAAGGTAAATTAAAACAAACCATAAGATTCTGAGGAAGCTGAAATCGGCAATATAGCCAAAACCCTAAGTTATTTCCCCTTCACAATGTTCTCTCACTGGCCAGGCAACTTAGTTGCATAGAAGCGCTTCTGTTAGGCCCTTTTCTTGCAGCCCGTGGCAAATACAGCAGGAAAGCTGTGAAATCTCAGCAGCAGGAAGGTTGCCAAGTAAGATTTCCTGTGAATTATGGGTGGCGGTTCATTGTCCTTTATAGCTCCGTGACTTGAGCTGCCAGAATTTTATGCAAATAATAAATGAAACCATGCAGATCACAGAATCCAGCTTTCCTTGGTATGGAATTTCTGTGTTTATGTCCCAAGGGCGCACAGCCCTGGCCATAGCTGAAAAATGCACCTTTAACTTTTTCCATACTAAAGATGGAAAATATATTCCAGGGGCCATTCAAGTTTTTAACTTAAAAATCATTCCAATTGTTCTCTTTGGTGTTGCCCTTTGCTGCAAGTTTGGCCAAATGTCTCTTTAAGCTAGGGCATGGTTGTTTACTTTTCAGCTACAACTTAAAGTGTTTTCATTTAGCACTGAGGGGTACCTAGTTTCTCTGAAGCATGACTCATATAGATCCACATGGCAAAAAAATCTTTGATGAGAAACTGTCACTATTGGGCATCTCATGGGATACGTTATCAGATCTTGGAAAAACAGAAGCTTTCGCTACAATAAAAACGTATCAAAGAGATTGATTATGATAGCACATTTTTTTGTGCATGTTGCGTTTGCTCATCTCAGTTTTTGGGAATATTACCACCATGTGGTTTGCTTGCCTACACCTACTTTTGACAGTTCCTCACCTCTCTAGAGCCTGCTTTCTAGCTGTTTTAAATGCTAACCTTTCTAAGGTTATGCAAGGCAGAATTTTGAATTTACCATACTCGGAAAGGACTTGTCCATGCTCTTCTGGCTCCATCGACTCATTATCTCAAATTAAATCAAAAGAGTTTCCGTCTTAACATTAGGAAGAATTTTCTAACAGAGCGGTTCCTCAGTGGAACAGACTTCCTCGAGAGGTGGTAAGTGCTCCTTCCCTGGAGGTTTTTAAGCAGAGGCTAGAGGGCCATCTGTCAGCAATGCTGATTCTATGACCTTGGGCAGTTCATGGGAGGGAGGGCATCTTGGCCATCTTCTAGGCATGGAGTAGGAGTCACTGGGGGTGTGGGAAGGAGGTAGTTGTGAGTTTCCTGCATTCCTGGTGGTCCCTTCCAACTCTATGATTTTATGATTTTATCTCATGTGCTCTTGGAATGCCGTTTCTATGAGGACCTTAGAGCACAGTATATATATCTTCTCTTTTAATAGATAAATCTAATGCCTCTGTTTCTGATATAATGCCTTTTTATTAAGTGATGGGAATCCCAAGGCTACATTGGCAGTGGCAAAATTTATCTCAGTCCTTATATCCCCCAAACATTAGATTTAAAACTATGCTGCTCAAGGTCAGTGGATCAAGGAGCTTCTAAGGGATAAAGGAAAGGAAAGGAAAAGTGCACCTAGTTTCATTGGAGCAAGATTGCTCCCTCTTGGCGGGATTTGAATCCCAGTAGGGTGGAAGAAATGGGCCATGTTCCCTCCCCCCCAACCCCTGCCATTCGCTGGTAGCTGTGTATGATTTTAAACATCAGTTGCAACCAGTGCCTCAGAAAGGAGAAGTGGACTGAGCTTTAATTACAGAAACCATTTAGCGCTTTCAGATTGCTAATAAAACAGAGAATTGGAACACGTTCATGGAACATTCGCGATGAGGGAGGGGGGAAATCTCAGTGTAACTAATTAGCTGGAAGTTATTTGCTCTGTTTGAGTCCATTGCAGTGAAGCGCGTAACGAGTGCATGTGCAGTCATTGTGCCACCAATGCCCATATTCATGTGTGTGTGTTTTTAAAAAAAAAAAAATCAATGGGACTTAACTGTGTGTTGAATTGTGGAATGATAAATGCAGCCTGGATAAAACTGCAAAAGCTATCTTTAATTGCTTGGGTTTTAATTCTGACCTTTTGGGAGGGTGGTTGGGACAGATAACTTTTAAACAACAGCTGGCTTGAGGAGTGAGTTGAAAAAGAAGAGAACGCTTCAAGGTGAAAGGACCTTATGAAATAATGGTGCCTCTAAAAAACAATTCTGTGTTTTGGATGCAGAATGGAACCGCTGGAGGTTCGCTGGCAGTTCGTAACAGAAGACAGTCGTTTTATTCTAAGAAGTTTCAGAAATGGGCTTTGTTTGGGTAGTCTTTGGGAGGGAAGAACGACAGAGCCATATTTAATTTATTACTTTATTTACTGTTTTTCATCATGAGCGTGTGTTCAAAGTGATTTACGTGTTTTTTTTCTTCAAAAGTAAGATGATAAAACGCTTGAGGGAAGGAGACCCTCAGCTGGAGCTAAATTTGGGTACAGTAGAGGGTATCTGGTGTCCTTTGTCATTCCCTCTGATGACCTCCTTGTCTGCAGACATAGCAGCTGGTGAAGTTGTAAGTAGCCACATGGTCATGCCACTGTGATGGCAAACCGATCTGATTATCGCTGTGTGATGGAGAAAGATGAGGAAAATACCTCCTAGCCACTCCTCTGGCTTTTGAGATTTCACCAGGCTTCAAAGCTTTCCTTGCAGCTGTTAAGACTAGCAGAAGGCAGCTGAGCTTCCCAGCACGTTGTGTTCGGCGCTTGGCAAGAAACCCGAATACCCACAGCTCTGCTCGTAGTGCAGGGTTGCGTTGGTTGCACTTGGTTGGAAGCATAGGCTTGGGAAAAGAACCTTCCAAACGTTCTTTTCCCTGCACTGTTGGAAACCCAGACGATCCACAGTGTGCTATTGTATGCAGGACCGGAAAATTGCCATGACTCCGAGCAAATGAAAGGGGAATTATAAAGTGCCATCCTCCACTGCAAGCCGTACAATGAAAGCTCACAACAACTAGATGACAGTTCTTAGCAGTTAAGAAGCAGTGTAGAGAAGAACAATATATTTTCGCTCTCACTTCAGTGCCTGGGTTTCCCACCAGTGGCCCCCCGCTATATCTGTGGACAGCCCTTGATTCTTGGCTTAGTTAAAATTTTCATTAAAGATCAGGTAGGCACCTACCTGTGAGATTACATCTGCTACAACGTTGACCTATTGTGAATTTGAATAGGAAGTGGTCAGTGAATTTAAAGAGACGACTCCTTTGGGGGGAGTGCCGGAAAGGCAGCGCAACTTAGCAAGTGTCATTACCCATCATCTCTGCAGTAAAAATTTTGTAATATATATGCAGTGGTTGTCCCAGAACTGGCAATCAGCTTCCATCTTAAAAAGATTAAACTGAGTCTGGGAAAGGAGTGCTTTATTTAATGAGTTATTATTACTGTGGCCTATGCCATTCATGCTAGTGTAAAAAAAAAAAGATAATTTCTTCTTTTTTCTTAGCACAAATCTAATGGAACCGCCAAGAACATGCACAACAGAAATGATTGCGATATGCTTTTCAACAAAAGTTGGAAAGTTCCAACAAAAGTTTAAAAGTTCTCTCCTAATTTTTGTTTCATTGAGGCTAAATTTGGCCATTTATCCTGAGCCTTGAAAATCTTGCAAGGCATTGCGTAAAAGATATATTTTATCTACATTATATCTCATTGTGAAAGACATGTTAAAGCATATTTGCATCGTCTATTATAAATTGTATATTACAAATTAAAGAGTTCAATATTGAACAGTTACAATTGATATGCAGATTAAAAACTGTTAAGAATAATATAAATTAGTTAGCATATAGGTACCAACATGAAGAGTCTTTTTTTCTTGTTATATTTGAGTAAACTAGAGAACATCTCTTAATCATATATAGCGACAAAAATAATAGTCATGTAGGGTATTTTCCCTTGTTTAAGGAGCTTTTCATTACCATAATTTGCAATTTAGAGTAAGATGGAAGGTACAAAATGATATGGATTCACCCAGAAAAATATATGTTGAATAGTAGATTAGGCATTTATTGTTTAATTTAGTCAATGTACGGTTGTATGTATTGTGTGTAGTGTGTACTGATTGTTATGTATTTTATGTCTGATGTTTTTTGTGCACCTTCTCAAGCTCTGCAATATCCTTTTTAAGGTGTGGTGACCAGAACTGTACATAGTATTCCAAGTGTACAAGGGCCGTATGATAGCAGCAGTTTTATTCTCTATTCCTTGTCTAATTATGGCTGGCATGGAATTTGTCTTTTTCACAGCAGCTGCACACTGGGTTGATATCTTCATCGAGTGATCCACTACCACCCCAAGATCCCTTTCTTGGTCTGTCACTGCCAGCACAGATCCCATCAGTGTATATGTGTTGGGACTTTTTGCCCCAATATGCATCACTTTACACTTGCTTTACATTGCTTACATTGAATCTCATTTGCCATTTTAATGCCCATTCCTCCAGTTTGTAGAGATCCTTTTGGAGCTCTTCACAATCCATTTTTGTTTTAACTACCCTAAATAATTTGGTGTCATCTGCAAACTTGGCCACCTCGCTATTCACCCCCAACCCCAGGTCACTGATGAACAGGTTTAAAAGCACTGGTCCCAACACAGATTGCTGAGGGACCCAACTGCTTACATTCCTCCATTTGAGAACTGACCACTTATTCCTACTCTCTGCTTCCTATTTTTTAGCTAGCTTTCAACCCACAAGAAGACTTCATAAAGGTTATTTTTTAAGTTAAAACCAGTACCATGAATTGACCCTGCAAACAGACTTGAAGCCCAAGCAGTTGTGGTAAAAGTGGTGTGTTCTGGACATAATTTCTCTTGCCCACTAAGAGGCATGCCTACCACATGCTGTCCCAATAGCGGCTTCTGGGTTACCTTCAGGGTACAGTGCATGGAAGTTGTAGAATCTGGAGTTTACTGAAGTGCAGATCAATGGGGTAATGTTGGCTGAGAGCTTTTGTGTTGGATGAAACCATTACAAAGTACTCCTGGCCATAAAACTCACATGTCTTTCAGGAAGCAATACTCCCTGGCTCTTCTTGTGATGGAACAAGGGCAGTTGAACTCCATCCAGCCTAGGCAGATCACATGAACACATGAAGCTGCCTTATACTGAATCAGACCCTTGGTCCACCAAAGTCAGTATTGTCTACTCAGACTGACAGCAGCTCTCCAGGGTGTCAGGCAGAGGTCTTTCACATCACCTATTTGCCTAGTCCCTTTAACTGGAGATGCCGGGGACTGAACCTGGGACCTTCTGCATGCCAAGCAGATGCTCTACCACTGAGCCTCAGCCCCTCCCCAAGTCTCCTCCAGGGTATCTGCCTTCCCTACCAGTATAATCTCCGTCTTGTCTGGATTAAACTGTCGCGCTGTTAGCATTCAAAGAGCTTCAAGTATGTTATCACACCAGTCCTTAGAAGAGCTCTGTAAGGGAGGCCAGTATTATACTGATAATGACAGTTGAGGGATTGAAGCTTTGGTGTGTTGCTTTCCTGAGGCTGCATCTTCAGCTTGAGGCTGAGATGACATTTGAGATATAAACAGGGAAGGTGCATCTTCCATCTCTTACCGTAAAATCATGACCAGATGTTACCCACTTAGAAATCCAAAGAGGTCAAGGGGCTTCAAAGGGTGTAACCATTTAGGGTTGCTTTGTTAACCACAAGAGTCTTCAAGATTTTGGGGGCTTTCTTAGTCCTGTTACCTGTAATCACATATAACAGAGGTTGAAGTGGAACCTTTTCAGTGAACTAATGGACCCTTCATTAAAAGAACCACAGAGCTAATGACTCTTTCATTAAGAAAGACCTAACTAGGATCTGCCTTTTAATGTGCCCCCTTTTCTCTCTCTTTAACAAAGAAATTTCATTCAAGATAACCTTTACCTTTTAAATGAAGGTGGACCTGAATAGACTTACCCAGTTTTAATCTCTGCTAATCTTGTAATGGCTTCTCATGAATCCGTATATTTTCCTCTCAACTGAAGAGGGAAATCTGGATTACAGAAGAATCATCGAGTATGGCTAGAAGAGCGAGGAAAAGCTGTTTTGTGATAAGATTAGCGATCACGAAGAAAAGCTGAAAAGAGTTCCACCTGCTTAAAGCTATTCAGTTGGAATAATAGTTTTTCACACCTGCTGTGTTTCCGATCCGAGCCTTATGGAAGATGCACATTTTTAATAGACTCTGTAAGCACTAAGAGCCTATATTTCTAAAGTATATTTCCTATTAGAGGGAACGTTTGGTTAAGTCAACTCCTCTCTTTTTATGCTCTGGAGAGTTTGAAAACAAGAAGAAATTGCCATGACTGTCTCATGCCGGGGGGGGGGGCACAGAGAGTGAGTCCTCTAAATGAGCACAAACGTTCTTTTGAAGCAGTGCTTTCTTAATGGCTGCCACCATAGAAAATTAAGCCTGCAAAAGATTGCTTTTATGTAATAAAAAGGTGCCAAGGTACTTAATTTGAAGCGAAGAGAATTAAATTCATTAAACGCTAGAAAATCAGGGGCTGCAGTGAGTGCAAGCATTTTCTGATCAATATAGTGTGTCAGGAAGGATCTGTTCAGAATGCTAATGCCGTGGCATCTGGTACGAAGTTAGTGTAGCTGGGCTGGATGGATTCTTGGCCTGGTGGGCAGATGATTCCCCATTCTGTAGCAAGAAGATCTGGATTCTGCAGCTAGTCTCAAATGTGGAGGTTGAGCGTATTGGCACAACTTAACAGTGATTTTTAGATAACACTGCGGTGCTGCAAGGGCACAGGAAAACCACCCAGTGCTCTTGGAAGCAAGGTTTTGAGAATCTCAGCTTTTTAAAAACCAAGGTACTGGCCATGACAATCGCAAAGATTTGTTTTAAAGTTTATGGGTGCTTTCAAGTGGAATGTTGGTAGCCAGAGAGGTGGCTGAATTAAATTTCCAGTGATCAGAGCCCTGCTTTGACTTGTGAAAGAGACCTGTTGTTCCACATGTGAGTTCTTCACGGAGAGCTGCTAATGATTATTTAAAAGTGATTTTGAGATGCTGAAGAAATGCTGTATTCTTGCTGCATAAAGTCAGTCTTCTTGCTAGCAAAAGGGTACGGCAGAGGTACCCGGGGAACAAACCACTACTCAAAAACAATTTTCTTTGCAGAGATGAAAACAGTTCGCAAGGCAGTATGGGCTAGAAGTGAAGACTTGCTGATAGGTTTAATTGAGGTTACAAGCCCAGTTTAACTGGAATTAATCTGGCGTGCCAGAACTAGCTTTATAAACACAGTCTATAAAGGTCTTCGCAAATAGCAACCCCACTTACAGCAATTTCAGTGGGAACATCATTTGAACGATTCCCTCAAATAGCACAATATTGCTACATTTTACACCAGTCTTGCTGGGGACAGGCACATAAATATTATTTGTGTTGGTTTTGTTCTGTTAGATTTGTAGTTGTTTAACACCCATTCAGGTCCCCCCCACAATTTCTCTTGGTTTCAGATTCATTTCTCTTGGTTTCAGATGGAAACATAACTCTTGTGGTTGCCAGTGCCACCCAACTGGACTGGGGTTCTTGGGGATTGTACCCCTCGCCTGATAGATAGAGTAATGGCCAGAAAGGAAAGACAGTCCTCATTTGAGAAGCAAATAATGTTGAGAGAGAGAGAGAGAGATCGGTATGCAAGTGTGAACATTTCTTCCTTTCATGGACTCCTCAAGTGGGAGCAGGTTCTGTTTTGGACCAAAACACCACATGTGAGTGAGGGGGGAGCTACACCCTCCCACATCCACTTTACCTTGGTAGATCTCAGCATTTTTTCCTTAGGCCAGTTAACTTCTAGTGTAACTTTGGTTGGGGAGGGGGGGGAAATGCTTTAGTCCCTGGAGCAAGCTTGTGGGAAGGGACAATGTTTTGTTCACATTACCTGCATGCTCAAATTTTGATTAAAAATGAAACCTGTGTCCACTTCCTTGGGAGGAAAGGTTGTTGTCTCTCTCTCTCTCTCCCCCCCCCCCCCCGGTTATTAACAGCTTGCAGGGAATGGGAGAGAGGAGGAGTACTGGAGGTACTTAGTGTTTTAACATGAAATTATGGACACAAAGATCACATATCCTGAATCATGACCTCTCCGTACAAAACAAAAACAGTCTTAACATTAATCTTCCTCTGCCCCTCAACCGTTCCAGCAGACCCAAGCAAAGATTTGCCCTGTGCATCCTGCTAAGAGGCAGGTCTGGATGATCTAAACATGGGTCTCATTTGCATGCCTCATTCAGCTAGAAAGTCCTCCTCATAGTACTGACATGGTGTAATGATTGGCTGAAATCTACTTTAGACCACTGCATTGTACTTGCATATCTAGTTAACAAGTACTCTAGGAAAACCAACACCAAGTTATACTCAGCCTTCCTGGACCTTAAGGGAGCATTTGATTCCATCCCAAGAAACCTTCTATGGGATAAATTAATGAGCATGAACATCAACAAGAGATTAGTATTCCTAATCAGAAGGTTGTATACCAACACAAGTTGCCAAGTCAAGTGCACACCGCTAGGCAAACTATCCCCGAAAATCAATATCAATAAAGGAGTTCAACAGGGCTGCATCCTGGCCCCAATTCTTTTCAACCTCTTCCTAAATGATCTGGCTACTGCATTAAGAGAGGTTGACGGCCGTTGTCCCAAACTCAGCTCTATACATACTCCCCTGTTACTTTACGCTGGGCGCTGTTGAGATGGTCCTGTTTGGTAGCGCCGTTGGCAAGCTCCACTGGCTGGATAGCGCCCCTGTATTTAAATACTTTCGTAAATACTTTGTTACGGCAGATCCTGTGCTTTCAGGATCAGAAGCACAGAGACCCAAGACCAATATTCTGGAAAAAACAGATTTATTTAGCAGCTGCTAGTCCCAGCTTTTGCTCTCGGGGGAGCATTGAAAAATAAGCTGGGCCCAGAACAAAGAGGTGCAGGATATTTTATAACTTTCAGCAAGCTTATTATAATACTTTATCTATGCATATTCTATAATAACTTTTTACTGGATACAGAGTTTCAGCTAATACCTTATTGGCTGGTTATAATATTCAGCCCTTTTCTAATTGGCTCACTCATACAGGAATATCATTGGTTAACATAAATTCTGTTTGAAGTTCATCACTGCACCTGGCATTTTATCTGGCTACCATTAATCATATCCCTCCCTTGGGGTTCTGGCGCCTGTCTTTTTTCTTAGTATCATTCTGGTATCTGGTTAGCCTTGAATCAGCCAAGCAACACTCCTGTCTGGTTTTACTATAATCTCCTCTTTGCCTCCTTCTACCTATCCCTGAATTCCAAATATATCTTCCTGGGGCCCTCTCTTGGAGTTCAGTGAACTGTCTCAACTTTAATAAATACTTTAATATTTACTAAAGTATCCACACTCCCTCACTGCCTTTTGGTACTGAAAGAACATCAGCAAGGCACCAGAAAGGCCTTCATTCATTCATTCTAGAAGCTAATGTTGGTGTTTGGATTAGTTACAGACATTATAATTAACAACACGCAATAGGTTTGTCTTTGTTTCTTTCTGAGATCATACCCCTGGTGCTTAGTTTTGTGCCTTAAAAAAAGAAAAACCTGTTGTCAAACATAACGTTGTTGTCTAGGAGCGAATGTAATTCTGATTGAGGTTAGTGAAATGGCTTGGCTAGATTTTAAGTGAGGGTTAGATTAGGTTGGCAAAGCTTAGGTTGATTGCAATGCGGATAATAGTATGCTAAACAGGATGTACTTTGTCATACAGAATAATAGTTGATGGGGTCGGGATGGCACAGGATCAGTATTGGAATCAAAGAAGTGCATTTACTTCATGTAATCACGAATCTGTGGCCTTGAGCCGCCATTCTGTGAGGATGAAAATGCTCTACAGGGCCAGAGAGAAAAAAGGAGAATTTACATGGAACCCAGTGTTGTAAACCTCTTATGTTTCTATGTAAGAAAAGATATATTTTTATCCCTTCTTCCACATCTTCTGTTTGAAAGTTGCATATTTAATGAGTTGTACTTTTTGCATCTTTTTTTATAAAGGTCTTACGAATCACCTTTTATATAAGGTAGCCATAGTGATGTGATAGAAAAGGGCAAGAGTCCAGTAGCACCTTAAAGACTAACAAGAATATTTTCTGGTAGGGTATGAGCTTTCGTGAGCCACAGCTCACTTCTTCAGATACTGAAAGCTTATACCCTACCAGAAAATATTCTTGTTAGTCTTGAAGGTGCTACTGGACTCTTGCCCTTTTCTACTACTGCAGACAGACTAACACTGTGAATTAACCCACTGTGAATTATAGTGATGTGAACAATACATGATTTTTTTAAAAAACACTATTAAAGCTGTTGCAGCTGAATGAATTCAAAACAGTGGCTTAAAATAAGCTCAGCAGCAAAATCAAGATATTTAAAAGCCTTCAAGCTTGGAGCTAAAGATTCCAAACCGATATGCACAGAGAGCATCAGTATATCATGTTCTAGTTTGGTATCAGGTGTATTATCAGAAGGCTGAAAGGAATGGGAAGACAATAGACGGAGTTTGGAGAATTTATCACCTGGCATGCGGGTCTTCAACTGTGCAATCCTGAGGGGTGTGGGGGTGTGAAGCCACATAGGAGCCAGTGTGACCCCAGCACCGGAATCCATCCGCTCTGGACTTCAGATTTGCCATTGGAGGTTTGATTGACTGTGCAGATTTAAGAACAAAACAAAACGTTGCTTGGGCATCTGCCACCACAGCACAAGGATCTTCATGGTGTGACTGAAGGAAAGCAGCTGGCTCCATCTCCTGAGGCAGTCCTTTTGCGCTCACCATACTGTATCGGAATTCTAAAGGTGCCCACAGTCTCAAAAAGAAGAAGAGCTGGTTTTTATATGCCGACTTTCTCTACCACTTAAGGGAACATAAGAACATAAGAAAGGCCATGCTGGATCAGACCCAGGCCCATCAAGTCCAGCAGTCTGTTCACACCGTGGCCAACCAGGGGCCTCTAGGAAGCCACTAACAAGATGAGTGCAGCAGCACCATCCACAGGGAGAATCAAACCAGCTTACAATCACCTTCCCTTCCCCTCCCCACAACCCTATGAGTTAGGTGGAGCTGAGAGAGTGTGACTAGGCCAAGGTCACCCAGCTGGCTTCATGTGCAGGAGTGGGGAAACCAACCCAGTTCACCAGATTAGCCTCTGCCGCTCATGTGGAGGAGTGGGGAATCAAAGCCGGTTCTCCAGATGAGAGTCCACCTCTCCAAACCATCGCTTTTAACCACTATACCACACTGGCTCTCAAGGCTGGAGGCCCCCGATTTAGATATTTAAATCTTGGCTTTCCTCCCCTTCCTTCCTTCCAACATCGTTTTACCCTCTTCTGTTTTATCCTCAAAACAACAGCTGAGAGCCCGTGACTTGACTCAGGGTTACCCAGCAGACTTCCTTGGCAGAGAGGGAATTTGAGCCTGGGTCTCCAGATCCTAATTCAGCATTATAACATACTGGCACTCTCTGCAAGGGTAACTGCAGCACACTCTGCATATGTTTGTATTTCAAGAAGGTCTTCTTGTCCTTTTTTTGTCCACGGAGCACTGTCGGTGAGCTACTGAGGCTTTCTTTCCCACTTGCAAAGCATTATTAAGGTCAGTGGAAATTCTGCCCGTGTGAGGACTACTGATTCAGCCCTCTAATTATTTGATTAAAATCTAATGTAAAATGTATTCTTTCCACTGAGATTATATTCCTTGCTGCCTTGCTTTTAGAATTCCATAATGAATATTTAACTTTGATAACAGCTAGCATATGTCTGATATCCCCTTGACAGACTATCTATACTCAGTAGATGTGGTGCAAAGCAATTTTTTGGAGAGCAAATCAGACCTGGCATGTAAAGGAACTCAGGCTTAGCTTATTTTTTCATGAACAGTGTATGTCTCACCAGGGTTGCCAACATCCAGGTGATGGCTGAATATTTCCTGTGATTACAACTGAACTCCGGGCAATAGAGATAAGTTCACCTGGAGAAAATGGCCACTTTGGAAGGTGGACTGTATGGCATTATATCTCATTATATCACAGTGGGCCACTGTGTGAACAGACTGCTAGACTTGATAGGCCTTGGTCTGATCCAGCAGGGCTTTTCTTATGTTTTCATTGAAGTCTCTCCCCTCTGCAAACCCTGCCATCCTCAGGCTCCACACCCCCCAATCTCCAAGTATTTGCCAACCCAGAGCTGGCAACCCTATATCTTGCTCTGTTTTTAAAAGGCAAGATTTAGTTATAGACCTACAAATGCACAGAGGAATTCTCAAAGAGGTGAGTAGGCGTAACACAACTTTGGTAGCACAGCTGTTGTGCAACATTCAACACTGTGGATCAAGCCTATTTTTGGAGGTAACAGATCTAACAAGTATAGGGCAGTGGGAACCGCCTGGGAAGTGTCCATCCCTTTCATGACCTTCTTCTAAGTTTGCCAGTGGCATATTTCTGACCGCTGTTGGCAACCAGACTGTGTGATCAGACCTGCCTGGAAAGTTATGACATTCTGTCTTGCCATTTTCATGTTTTATAGTTTTTGTTATCTTGATTGGATCCCAGTTGTCTCAGAGAAAGGCGAGTATATAAGTATTTTAAATCAATCGATCTGTAGCTTTGATACTGACACATGAAATAAGATCCTCCTCTTCTGTCACATGGGTGGGGATGCATCTTCTGAATTGGTATCTGCAGCAGCCCATCTACGCATTATCAAATGGTAGCAGTGGGTGCAGGCATCTTCTAGGGTATTAGGTTAATATTTGCAAATTAATAAGTTTGAAATTCTGGTTGATGACCAATACCCAACCATCACAGTCTTTCTTTTAATTAAGAATGTTGCAATATTTGTATGCCGCCTCTCCAGGTATCTGCTCAAGGCAGCTAACAATAGACCAATAAAAGAATAAAAGTAAAACACATGCCCCAGCGGTAAAGGCATCAAAATCGTTAAATCAGAAGTTTATAGAATCAACAGCATAAAACAAGAAGACCATAAAAACCTGAAAACAATTGGGGAAATGGTTGAAAGAATAAAAATGAGATGGCTAACAGATGGGATGAGGCGTCAGTTAAAAGCCTAAGTACATACAAATGCACTGATTGAGGACATTCCAGAGGTAGGGTGCCACCTGCCTCACCTCTGCAGGTAGGGGCACAGAGAGCAGGGCTTGAGGAAGGGTCCTAATTTGCTGCAAACAAAGAGCATTTTTTGAACTATCAACATTTATGTTAAAACGTACACCCCATTCAGCCACTGAAATCATACTGTTAACTGACTTTATTTTTAAACGTTCAGGTCTTTCTTTTTGTGGCAAAAGATGCAAGGAGCTGTTGGTGAACTATTGTGAGGTTTCTGATTAAGAGAGGAGCTTTTCCCCCTTTGCCGAGCTTCCTGCCCTCAGCGCATCTCACTGCAGTCCGGGCACCCGACACTGGAATCAACAGTCTCAAGTTCAGGCTATAAATCGGACCCTTGTCTAAAGGGGACGAAGAGGTTAAGAGAGATGCCAGTGTCATATCTTTCCATTTCCCCAGCTTTCTCCTGCTCGTATACCTTTTAACTTTTCAATTTGGAGAGCTGCATTCCTTTCCCTCCGTAGAGTCTTTTTGGTTTGTGGCCTATAAAAGTCAAGGTTATTTAGGCACAGCAGCTGCTCCAGAAGAGGGCTTCGGAGTGGTAGAAATATGAAATCTTCATTTACGATGCTTGGCAAGATTGTTTTGTATACGTCTCGGAAGTTTCTGCTTCTCGGTACAGCAGAGGTCCCATTAACAAAAAATGTGTGTTACCTAAATAGCCTGTCATATGGGATGGCATAAAATGGAGTTTTATTGCAGATTGAACCAGCATCTGTGAAGCCGGCTATCAAGCTGAGATGAGCCTTCTCTTGAAACTGAAGTGTCGTTGCCTTTTACCTTCTCCAGATATACTTGGCCATCAGTTAGGGGAAGACAACAAGTCTTTCTTCATACGTCACATTCCTAACTGGGTTGCCGGCCACTGGCTGGCACCTGGCGGAAGACAGGAGGGCAAGGATAGAAGCACCATTGGCATGGAAAACCCAAAAGCGACATCATGCTGTGTTAGGAATCACTGGAAAATCTGGGGGGAAACCATAGAGTTTCTGGAAATTTCCAGAACGATGTGACATCACTTCCACTTTTTGCCTGAAAGTGACATGCACTATCACTGATTTTTCAAATGAATTGTTCTCTCACCAGGTGACCGAGTGGCAGGGGAAAGCAGGGGCCAATTGGTGGTCTCCTGCCATAGCGGGAGACCCGGCAATCCTAGTTCCTAAGGAACTTCCTGGCACAAGATGGGAGTCAGTTGGCTTTTTTTTTAAAGAGTGAGAGAAATTTATGTAAGAAAAAGAAGAGTTGGTTTTTATATGCAGACTTTCTCTACCACTTAAGGGAGAATCAAACCGGCTCACAATCACCTTCCCCTCCCCACAACAGACACCCGGTGAGGTAGGTGGGGCTGAGAGAGTGTGACTAGCCCAAGGTCACCCAGCTGGCCTTATGTGTAGGGGTGGGGAAATCAGCCCAGTTCACCAGATTTGCTTCCGCTGCTCATGTGGAGGAGTGGGGAATCAAACCCGGTTCTCCAGATCAGAGTCCACCGCTCCAAACCACCGCTCTTAACCACTATACCATGCTGGTTCTCAGAGAGGTCTATGAACTGGTAAATGCCAGGATAACACAATGAAAGCTCTGTGGTGGCATCCACATATTGTAGAATGTTGCTGTTTTGTTGGGCCACCACCCATTACCCTTTGGGGAGGGACTGTGGCTCAGTGATAGAGCATCTGCTTTGTACCCAGACGGTCCCAGCTTCATCCCCCAGCATGTCCAGCTAAAAGGATCAGGTGATGTGCAAGCCTCTCCCTGTGACTAGGGGGCAGTTTCCAGTCAGGGTGGACCAACGGTCTTATTCAGTATAAGGCAGCTTCATGTGCTTCATGTGTTAATAACTACCTGTTTGTCTTATCCACACAGGAAGATAGGGAGAGAAGCAGGATATAAATATATTAGACACCTAATTTCAGGAAATGAACAGTTATAACGCAATGGTAGCACAGTCTTCAAACGTTTGTGGATCCGACATACGTTCAGAGGCAGTAAACCTCTTGAGAATGGGCAGTGGGGACTGGCCAGGAAAGGACCTTTCATGTCCCATTTGTGAACTTCACAGAGGTGACCTGATTCACTTTGGAAGCTCTGACATCCTTAGGATGTTGTCTTTCCTCTTGTGTATTGCATAACTTTTCTACCTAGGAATAACTTTTAAGTGGACGTTTCTATTATTTGGCTTGAGGATTTCAGGGTGCTTTAGTGTACCATGGCCATAGACTGAGCATGTGTGAATAAGGTCAAGAGGGTACTGAAATCATAGTCGTTTGGCTGCTCTCTTCTAGATGGCTTTAAAAGGGGATTGGACAGATTTTGTGGGTGATAGGTCCATCACTGAGCACGCACCAAGATGACTGAAAGGAACCTCTACGTTCAGATGTGGAAAATCTCTGAATATCAGCGCTAGGGTGCAAGATTGGAGGGGGTGGGAGGACTTGAACCCTGCACTTTTGGCCCTCTGGTGGAACTGGTTCCCTACTGTGGAACAGAATTCTAAACTAGATGGACCACTGTTCTGGTCCAGTAGGGCTTTTCTTATGTTCTTCTGGGGCTAATGATCTAACTTTTGCCCCATAGGTACTGTTTCTGAGTTTGATGAAATCAACTCTGGATAGGCTGATTCAAGGCTAATTTTAAAGGAGGTAAAGATATAGCATGGGATGTGCAATGGTATATCCCTATCTCGTCAGATCTTGGAAATTAAGCAGGTCCGGTGTTGGATGGAAGACTACCAAGAAAGTCTTAGCAGAGGAAGGCAGTGGCAAACCACCTCTGCTTAGCCACTTGCCTTGAAAGCCGTATGGGGTTGCCATAAATTGGCTGCGACTTGATGGCACTTTACACACAGAGAGAGATATAGGGTGAGGGTCATTTGATACTTGCAATTCTGTTCTTCTGTATGTGACTGGCTATGTGCCATATTAATAAATGACTGACTGATACTTGCATCAAGTGTGCTACATAGTGTCCAAGGGATTCTTGGGATGGGCCAGCATTAGACAAAATTACAAAACCCTGAGGTCTTAGTACAAAAACCTCAGTCTTAGTAGCTGCCACCAGCCCTTTTCTCTACCCAAACAGCCAGAACCCAGGGGCCAAGCTTCCAACCTTCCTGGGATTAAAGTCAAGAAAGCCACCCCTTCAAGGTAGACTACTTGCAGAGTGATTTTCACAAAACAATTAGCTTGGTAGGTGTAGCCACGTAGGCCTAGGTACCGGGATTAGACTGAAGCCTCCTGAAGACAAAACACCGCAAGATATAATTAAAGTGATTTATTAAGATTGGCAAGAGTATTATTAAAAACAGTGAGCAGTGAGGATTAAAATAACAAAGTCTAAATCAAAAGGACACAGTAATAGAATTGTTTTACCAGACATTACCCTTTCCTGCTGAAACCCTCCAGTATTCAAAGTCGACTCTTTTCTTGAGTCCGCATGGACAAACAGCCTGCCTGACCCATAAAGCAGGTAGGAAATCAAAAGGTCCAAGGTTGGATCAAGGAGCCATGAAGAAGAAGAGTTGGTTTTTTTATGCTGACTTTCTCTACCACTTAAGAAAGAATCAAATGGGCTTACAATCACCTTCCCTTCCCCTCCCCACAACAGACACTCTGTAAGGTAGGTGGGGCTGAGAGTGTGTGACTAGTCCAAGGTTACCCAGCTGGCTTCATGTGGAGGAGTGGGGAAACAAATCCAGTTCACCAGATTAGCGTCCGCCACTCATGTGGAGGAGGGGGGGAATCAAACCCAGTTCTCCAGATCAGAGTCCACCGCTCCAAACCACTGCTCTTAACCACTACACCACGCTGTCTCTCAAAAACTAGATCAAAACTAGACCGAAAATGCTAAACGTTATGGCCAAGGGTCTGGGTTGTCCTGAGCTCATTTGACCAATCAGATCTGTGGTTGGTGATGTTAGCTAACTACAGAACCCTGTTACTAGCCATGTGACCCAAAGGGGGTCAGCGTGAGATGTAGTAGTGGGGGCTTATCTGCAGCTAAGCCCCCCCCCCCAGTTCTCACAGGTGTCGAGGCTCATGATTTCATCTTCACTATTGGGTTGGAATGTGGCTCCACTTTTCTCAGCCTTGGAGACTAGAGGGGAGTCAGGATGCAAAGCTGCCTCCTCCCAGCACCTGGACCCTTATCTGAGCTGCACAAGGTCACAGCTTGCTGAATCTCAAGCAACAGCAGTTATTTTCCAACTTAAACTTTTCGATGGTACGCCTGACGCCTGAACCAGTGTGTGAGAGAACAAGAAACTGCACTAAGGGACTCAGTTTCTTCCAACATAATATAGCTTTTCTCTCTCTCTCTCCAATGTATAAACACTTCCTTAAGGCCTGTGTGTGCCTGGCCTGAGTTTTTCTTTTTATAATGCCAAAAGCTGCAGTCCTGTGCACTGGCTAACCCAGTGGTTCTCAATCTGAGGGTCGGGACCCCCAAGGGGGTCGCAAAGTGTTTTCTGGGGGGTCGCTGCCACTGTCCAGGGACAGCCCCCATCCCGGGCTGTCCAGGACTAACCCAGACGCCCTGTAACCCTGATCCGTCCGCGAGGGCAGGGAAGACCCCAAGCAGAGAGGTGAGGAACTAGCCGACCGACAGCCAGAAGGAGCCGGGCTGCAGAGACACAGCGGAGTGCCACCGCACACCAGCTGTAGCCCCGCTGCCCAGCTGAGAGGCAGGCGGGCCAGCCCTGGGCGCGGTCGCACCTGCGCCGGGCGGATGATGCGGCAGGATGTGTGGGAGGCTGAGGAAGCTCCCCTGGCTCGGCCAGTTCAGGTCTCGGAGGAGAAGAGGGCGGTCCCCCTTGAGGCCGCTACAGCCACGTTGTTTTTACTTTTAGCCGCGCTCGGGTGGGGCAGGAGCTTCAGCCTGGAATCCAAGTGCGCATGTCTGTAGTGTGGCTTTGCTTTTCTGCCCTGAGTCATCAGTTCTGCTCTGCCCTGAGTCATCAGTTCCGCTCTGGCAAGGCCAAGGGGGAGAAAGTCGAGGTGCATGCACAGTTCGGGATTTCCCCCTCGAGCGCGCAGGTTCGGTGAGGCGCAGAAGGAGCGGTGACTGGCGGAGGGGAGAAAAAGGCACGAAAAGTCCGAGCGGGATAAGCGGCCCTCGGCTCTTTCCTGGCCCTTCGCTCTCGTGATGTGATTAAACGGAGCTCAGCTTTGAGGGATAACTGCAGTTCTGTGCACAAGCAGTGTCCCAGTCACAAGAGAGGGGGTTTCCTCGCGAGAGCCCCGGCCTGCTTGGAAGAGTTTTTGGGGAGAGAGGGGAGGACAAGGAATGTGGTGCATGCTCAGAGGCACTCTTTCCTCCGTGCCAGGAAAGGTTGCCGCGCCACAATTGCCGCGCAATTGTAAAAGGGGGTCGCGACTCGAAAAAGGTTGAGAACCACTGGGCTAACCTGTTCAGCTGCTCTAGAATTCATTAGGAGTTTCTCAACAAAGTTCTGGGAAGCTCTGTACCCTCAACATGCCCTGCCAAAAGTGAGTTGTGCCACTTTTACACTATTGTACAGGGGTTTTTTTGTCTTTGTTTTCCTTTATTTGGATTTTTCAATTTATCTTTTTTGGTAGGAAGAGGGAAAGGCACGCCTGGGAAAAGTTTCCCTAATTTACATTGGGGTGGGGGATTGCTACAAAGACTTACTTAATGAAACAATTATGAACATATCAGCAAGAGTATAAATTGTAGGAGTTCTAGAAAGGTATCAAATTTTCCAGACATTTGAAAAGCAGCCATACTTTTAAAACTCATTATCGGTACTCTCAATTATAATCTGCGTCATATAATGGAGTTCCAGAGGTGCGTAATCTGTGTTTTGTACCTTTGAAACACTTGTTCTCCCATTTTCTCATGAGTCTTCGTTTCTAAGGGAAGTTGGTCCATTCATCTGTTTCAAAATCGTACCTCTTACTTGTGAGTCATAGATATATCAATTCTCAATGTGCTGAGTCAATGACCCATTCATAAAAGGGAGCAGCATTCTGTTAAAAATCAATACCCCCAGATGTAACTACTTCTCTCAAATAATCAGAAGATGTCTCATTTTTTCTCCGTCTTCGGTACTGCTGACTTCATCTAGACGTCAGGCCCCAAGATGGCCCTTTTCTGTGAAGGAGACAGTCAATGTAAGTTTGTAATTTCAATAGTCACCAATGGAAATAGAATGGCAGAAAATTCTGTATTATTACTATTTATATATGTATTAAGGCTTATCTATTCTGCCTGCATCACCAAGACAACAGGCTGATGGCATAAATTAATAAAATAACAATGAATACAATAAAATCGTTAATAAATGTTCAGAAAATATCAAAACGAACCCAAACAGGTATCCTTTGTCATAAATATGCCCTTCTAAATAATTTGGTTTCAAGTAGTTTGCAAAATAGTAATAATGTGTAATGTGCAATCAAGAAGCCATTTGACACTAGATGGGGTCCACCCCAGAGGACTCTGGTATATGGGCAGCCACTTGTTCTGTGTGGTGTAGTGGTTAGGAGCGGCGGACTCTAATCTGGAGAACCGGGTTGGTTTCCCCACTCCTCCACCTGAAGCCTGCTGGGTGATTCTGAGCTAGTCACAGTTCTCTCCGAACTCTCTCAGCCCCACCTACTCACAAGATGTCTGTTGTCGGGAGAGGAAGGGGAGATTGTAAACTGTTTGAGACTCCCTCCTTAAAGGTACTTCTTCTTCTTGATGGATATTGTGAAGCAGTTCTGTGTGCTGTAACATTTCCCCCCAAGCCCACATTTTATTTAATTTGTGCATCTCAGTCCATGAAGCACTTGATAGTTAATGACCAACATCTTGTGTTGAACCCAGAAGCAAGTAGTTAACTAATGGAGCAACTGTGGAGTAGACGCTCATTTCACCAGTCAAGTCCCCGTCCACCACTAGTGCCAGGCTGGTTACCCTACTTGGCTGTGAAATATGATGAGCAGTTCTGTGTGCTGTAACATTTTTCCCCAAGCCCACTTTTTATTTAATTTGTTCCAAACAGCTCACCCACCTTTGATTAGGAATTCATAACCTGTATCCTTTCCCCCCCTTTTCTTTTCAAAAGAAAATCCTGTGGGCCAAGACCTGCTTCTTGTGTAATAGGTTAAATGCTTTTACAAGTAAGCCTTTGGTACGCTACAGCTTTGCTAAAGACTAAACAACTCAATATAGTTATACTAAACATGGCAGCAGGCGTGCACCATGACCCTCTCAGCCGGTCAAAATTAATTGCACTTCAGGATTATCACAATTCGAGTCCAGTAGTATCTTAAAGACCAACAGGATTTCCAGGGTTTTGGCATTCGAGGGTCAAAGCTCCCTTCATCAGATTATTATAGGATTATCAATTCAGTCGCACAGAAGGACTGAGTGCCTATTGGAAGGTGCTGAGCTACTTCTATTTAACCAAAAAGCTAAAAGTTGGACATTTTTGGCTTCTGGCAAATCCAAATTAAGTATCCCAAAGGTCAAGAAAAAATAAGCAAACATCCAAGGCCAAAGATTATACAATCTAAACATTATGTCAGTACAAAATAGGTATATATTTCATGATAAAATCTCATACCACATATAACGCATATAAGGCCCTGCAAAAGCCTACCAAATTGACATACTCACATAATACAATAAGACATAAAAATCACATAGTTAGACTCTGACCATACGCCTTTCAGAGTCTATGGTCAAATTGTGTGATTTTTATGTCTTATTGTGTTATATGAGTATGTCAATTTGGTAGGCTTTTGCAGGGCCTTATATGTGATGTGTGGTATTAGATGTTATCCTGAAGTTAATATATACCTATTTTGTACTGACATAATCTTTAGATTGTATAACCTTTGGCCTTGGATGTTTATTTATTTTTTCTTGACCTTTTGGGTACTTAATTCTGTTGTTCAGGGTTGTTGGTGTGTTGTTGGTGTGTTCTGGCACATCCAGCCTGCACAAGTTGTGACACACCGAGTTAAACGCAACCTTCCCAGCTATCCCTGACCATTTGGGGACCTGTAAGAGTTGCCTGTTTTGGTTGTCACACTTTTTTTTTGCCATCAAGTCACATCTGACTTATGGCAACCCATAGTGGGGTTTTCAAAGCAAGAGGCAAAGAGAGGTGGTTTGCCATTGCCTGCTTCCTTGTCACAACCCTGGTATTCCTTGGAGGTCTCCCATCCAAGTACTTGCCAGGGTTAACCCTACTTAGCTTCTGAGATCTGATGAGATCAGGCTAGCTGGGGCCATCCAGGTCAGGGCCGCTAAACAAGTTGTCTTACAGGGGCTGCTAAAATTGGGGTGGTGTGGGGTTGAGCACCTAACTAGCCACAAGGCACAGCTGATGGGCTCGGTTTGATTTACTTGAGCAGTTTCAATTCCTGTTCTACATCAGTGGGAGTTCAAGTCAGTTGTCAACAGGTAAGTGACATTTTGATGGATCAGACCTCCATTTCACTTTGCGACATCTTGAAAAACTAGACGGATGGGGAGGGGGAAACCGAACCTTCACTTCAAATCAAACTCCTTCAAAGAATTAAAAAGGAAGCAGACTCAAAGCAGGATACATGTAATGTAAGGGTAATGCATGGCCTGTACCTGAAATTTAGCTTTTCTTCCCTTTTAAAAAAGTTCCTTTTTCTTTGCCAAAAGCAGTTTGCTGTATACTGCGTTTCATCCTGTCCCTGCGAGTGACTATGTTAACTTCTAAAGCACAGCCAAGAGAGCGTTTAAAATACCAAAAACCATTAATAGAATGATTTTAATATGTATACATACATACATACATACATACATACCTTACTTCCCAGAGGGACCTAGCTGTTGACTTACTAAACAGAATATAAATTGGGAGATGTTCCCAAAGGCAGCAGACGCTTACGCAGTCCAGGACCAAAGGCTGCTTGGGACAGATATGGGAAGCTTACAAATGAATTCGATGAGTTCTTTCTTTATTCCTTTCAGTTGGAGGACAGTTGAGAACCATAATTATATGGAACACATGGTGAAAACTGAATGAAATCACTGGTCTATCAATGTCAGTGGTTTCTATTCTCTCCAGGTCTTGGGCCTTTCATATCACCTACTACCAGATCCTTTCAACTGGTAGGGTTGCCAGTTCTGGGTGGGGAAATACCTGGAGATTTTGGGGTGGAGCATGAGGAGGACAGAGTTTGGGGAGGGGAGGGACTTCGCTAGGGTATAATGCCATAGAGTCCACCTTCCAAAGCAGCCATTTTCTTCAGGTGAACTGATCTGTTGCCTGGAGATCAGTTGTAATCCCAGGAGCTCTCCAGACAACGCCAGGAGGTTGGCAACCCTATTAACTGGGAACGTTGTGGCTTGAACCAGAGACCTTCTGCATGCAACACAGATTCTCTACTACTAAGCTACAGCCACATGCTGATCACTTAGGGCTGTGCCAAATTTTCTCCCTCAAATGATTTTCGAATAAACCAAATACCCTATTTCGTAATTGTTCAGTGTCTGTTTGCTCACCTAATCAGAAGCTCCTTTGGTGCCTTATTTTTGTTTTAAAGCAGCCCATAATTATGTGGAAGCATCATATTACAGGGATTTCAAGTAAGTGAGAATTTGTTTATTTGAATGAATTAACAGTTGAAGTACTGGGTGCAAGTTTTTCTGCATCGCCCATAGTGATTATTACATTCAAGTTATAATAACTGATTGACATCTGGTTGGGAATAGGACTAGGCTGTGTTTCATCCGTTGCTTATGTAAGGCCTTGGAAACACGTTGCTAGCTGCAAATTCAATTTATTTTAAAATGACATTTTGATGCACTTGTTTTCTTTCCTTGGGTGTCTGATTTGCAGCATTAGAGGCTGTTGCTGATGAGTATACATTAGCATGTTGACGAAGCAGTGCAAAGA
The DNA here is from genome assembly GCF_029931775.1 of Euleptes europaea. Classification (NCBI taxonomy): domain Eukaryota; kingdom Metazoa; phylum Chordata; class Lepidosauria; order Squamata; family Sphaerodactylidae; genus Euleptes; species Euleptes europaea. The sequence goes on along the minus strand of NC_079316.1, from coordinate 101,285,601 downwards.
CAGTGCCTTGTTTAAACCTTGAGGGTTGAAGGGGGGTTAGCCCTATCAAGAAAGGGTGTTGTGACTGTGCTTTTTTGAAGCTAGCTAATGTGGGTGGCACCTGACCTGGATGGCCCAGGCTACCCTTATCTCGTCAGATCTCAGAAGCTAAGCAGGATCAACCCTGGCAAATATTTGGATGGGAGATCACCAAGAAATACCAGGGTTGCTACTCAGAGGAAGGCAACAGCAAACCATTTCTGTTAGTCTCTTGCATTGAAAACCCTACTGGGTTGCCATAAGTCAGCTCCAAAGGTTTGCTTCACCCAGCATTCCCTTCCACTTTCCTTCACTTTTAACATGGAGAATTTCTAAATTCATTCTGGTATATGCCAACTTTCAGTTTCTTATTGTCTCTTTAACTCACCCCCATTGATGTGCACTAATTTTTGTGCATAAAAGCCTGGTGGCGCAGTGTGGTAAGCTGCGGTACTGCAGTCCAAGCTCTGCTCACGACCTGAGTTCGATCCCGACAGAAGTCGGGTTCAGGTAGCCGGCTCGTGGTTGACTCAGCCTTCCACCCTTCCGAGGTTGGTAAAATGAGTACCCAGCTTGCTGGGGGTAAAGGGAAGATGATTGGGGAAGGGAAGATGATTGGGCACTGGAAAACCACCCTGTAAACAAAGGGGATTACCACACTTGTATTAAGAGTTTGAAAATGTTATAAAAAATACTGTTCACACTTTCTGTGTATTCCCACCGATGTATTAAGAGTTTGAAAACGTTATAAAAAATACTGTTCGCACTTTGTTTGGCCCCTTTAGCTGTGAAGACGTCTTCCAACCATTTATAAGCCGTGGTATCCAAAAACCCTTTTAAAACTCTTAATACATCGCTGGGAATACAAAGTGCAGTAACCCCCAAAGTCTGCCAAGGAAACGTCGGGATGTGACATCACCCCATGGGTCAGGAATGACTCAGTGCTTGCACAGGGGACCTTTACCTTTTTTAATGTTTGTGCATACGGATGGATAGTAGCATGAATGAGCAGATGGGCATGAGATGCCTGTAGCACATCAATATGTTTTGTACTACAGGAGGGCCTTCACCCTGATGCTTTGTAACGCACTCCCTTCAGCCGTCTTGGAAGGGAGATACAAAAAGATACCATATGCAGGACGATTATGCCCCTGCTCTGATGGTAGCACTGAGAACCTTGAGCACGTTGTGTTTGAATGCAAAATCTACAACAAGATACGAGAAGCCATTCTTTCTGTATTATCGGACCTCCCAGGGCGATCCAGAGCTTTTAGTCTTTCTAACATGCTCTCAGACAAGGATATGGAGATAACTTTTAAAGTGGCCAAATTTGGGTGGCAAGCAATGAGGATCAGGCGTGCATGGGTCGAACTTAATGGTTGAGCGATTTTATATTTATGTTTATACTAATTCCAAACATGTAATATTTTTTAATTAAGTGCTTAACGGCTTCTATGAGCGAGAGATTGTAAGATGTTATAGGGGCTCACACCTGATGCACTTTTATATGTGTTATGTTATGTATGTATACCTGGTATGTTTTTATGCTGGTCTTGGACTGCATTAAACTCTCTTTGTATTTTGTACTGTGTGCCAACCTGTATTGACATATATCCATCATACGAGGGGGGGGGAGCACTGAGAACAAAAGAAAGGAAATTAAACATTGCTGCCAGTCGCACATACATAATGGTTTCTGAGAAGTCCAGAAATCAATAGGAGAAGAATGACAGATTTCTAACACATCGGTGCTGTTTGGCGTATGTGACAAAGTTGTTGGGACTCCCAAACTGGGAGAAAAAAATTGATGGGGATAATTTTTTTCTGGTAATTTAATAGGTTGGGGTAGGCAACCTCTTATTTACTTATGTTATTTATAGTCCTCCTTTCTCACTGGGACTCAAGGCTGATTTCACAGAATGAGTCAAAACAATCAACACGATGGGACAATCCATAAACAATGAAATAGGGTTTGGGTTGTAGATCCAACCCAAAGTGTAAAAACAGAACTGAAGCGAAGCATAAGTGTTGACATCACACATTAAATGAAGCAAAATTATACAACGGTAGCCAACCCACAGCAAACTATACACAGTTATACAGACCACAGTGCCCAATAATTGACCCAAGTAACTTTGTGAAGCCTTTTGTAACAGTGCTGCACTGTTGCCTGCCCAGATAAGCCCTCTTGAATAATTCAATGCTGCATAGTTTGCAGAAAGCCAGGAGAGTGGGAGCTTTCCTGACCTCCTCAGGCAGGCCGTTCCACAAGGTGGGGGCCACAACGGAGAAGGCACTGTATGGGCAACTGTTGACTTTGCCAGTTTGCAAGTTGGCACCTTCAGAAGGCCTTTGCTTGGGTGAGCGAAGCAGTCATGGCAGAGCATAGCGGGAGAGACAGTCTTGCAGATATGAGGGTTCACGGCCACGAAGGGCTTCGTATGTGATAGCCAATACTTCACATTGAGCCCAGTAACTGATGGGCAGCCACTGGAGTGACTGTAGAATGGGAGTCATGTGCGTGCTCCATCGAGCTCCCAGTAATAGCCGAGCTGCGGCGTTCTGCACCAACTGGCGTGGCAGGCCGGACCATTTCCCTCGAAATGCAGAACTGGTCCTTTACCCAAGGGATTAAGGTGAGCCCCCACCCCGCCCCTTTTGTCCCCTTCACGTGGACTAACTGTGGTTCCTGTGGTACTCTGGCCAAGAAGGCTCCCTGCCCTGCTATGAACAGTCCTTGTTCTGACTGGATGCCAACTCCTGGTATCAGGTTACAGCGACTCTGGAGCACCGAAGAGAGACTACGCTTTCGGGGCTTGGAGGTTGCAGAGGGTAGTCAGGAAAATCCAGTCCGCAGTTCAGGATGCCAGAAATCAGAGTCTGTATCTTGCCCAATCTGGATCCGCACACGTAGTCAAATAAGCCGGTCCAAGGTCAGAGATTGCTGTTCAGAGTGGGGGTCAGCAAGTTGCAGGGTATGTAACACATTACTTCCTCATCACTCTCCTTTCCAGCCACCGCTTTTCTAGCGTGCCTGCCTGAGCTAGTTTTCATCCTGCGAAGACTCCCCACTCTGTGACTCCAGCCAGCGCCGGTATGCTTCAAGCCTGACACTGTGCTTTTTAGTGGCTAATGCCTTCCTCCGTCGCTGCCTCCACCTGTCAGCCCTTGACAATGCCTCTGGAGAGTCAGCAGTTTGAGGGCTAGCCCCTGGGCTACTGGGTCCAGGCTCCCTGCAGGGCGGGGGTGGTCCTGACAAGACTTCAGGCTGCGAGTCCTGTCCTGCGGAGGCTCTGGGAGGTCAGCAGCCTGAGAGCTGACAGCTGGGCTAAGAAACTCCTCGCAAAGCTGGGATGGATCTGATGCCCCTTCAGGCTGCAAATCAGGGCGGGATCCACCTGGTAACGCTCTTCCTCTGAGGATGACTCATTCCCCTGAGACTGACCCATGTCAGTCCCCCTGTGCTTCAGCCTTCATCCCTCCCTTATCATTCTTTTAATCTTGCATTTGTGTTGTAAAATTACAACACTGTGTGTGGTACAAACATTCGTTGGTTGTCAGCTTCCTTTGGAGCTTTTGGGCGATAGGGTAGCATGTAAACACTTATTATTCATAGTATTCTTAGTGAAAGGTCTGCCATAATGAAGCAGAACTATCTTTAAAATGCCAAGAGATGGAATAAGATTTTGTAAAACAATGTGCCAAAGTCGATACCGTTTTAACTGAAGTGTTTGTCCTGTTTGGTAAAGCTTCCTTGGTGTGGCTTCTCTAGAAAATGCTTTTTGTTGTGTGAATTGTGTGTATGTGCGTGTTAAATATAATTTTAATTGACAGTAGCGCGGCTTGCATAATGAACATAATTGCCTCTAATTATATGTCATCATGCAGCTGAAACTTGTAATTACAGAATTACAATGTGTAATGACATCTAAGTATATTAAATGTGGGGGGAAAGTACACCAGCTACATGCAGCAAAGTTTAATGTATTTCACTTTTTAAAGTATTGTGAGAAACAATTTGGGAGTGACATGAGGTGTGATTTCTTTTTTTAGTTGACATTTCTTTATAATTGTCTGTTAATCCCCGCACAGATGTGACATCTCTCAGTTTTTGTAATCCTAGGCAATCCTGCTACACTTCCTGGTGGTTTGAAAGTGCCATGGAGTCAGAGCTGACCTGTGGGAACCCCATCGGGGTTTCAAGGCAAGAGATGAAGAAAGGTGGTTTGCCATTGCCTGCCTCTGTGAAGCAAGCCTGGGCTTCCTTGGTGGTCTCCCATCCAAGTGTTAACCCGGGCTGAGCCTGCTTAGCTTCTGAGATGTGACACGATCAGGCTAGCCTGGGCCATCTAGGTCAGGGCTGACATATCCTAGTGAGCCCAAACAGAAGAAGATTTGTGAGAGAATAGACTGACACGAAGTTTACAGACAGAGGAGGCTTGGTTCAGTCATTCTCTCGAACACATGAATGGATGACTTCCTTTAGCTTTTTCGAATTCTCAGGGGTGGAGGCTTCCTACCACCAACACAGTAGGGTTGCCAGCTCTTGGAAGTGTGGGGTAGAGCCTGGAGAGAATGGGGTTTGGGGAAGGGGGGGACCTCAGCAAGGTATAATGCCACAGAGTCCTCCCTCTGAAGCTGACAGTTTCTCTAGGGGAACTGATCTCCTAGTGTGGAGATCAATTGTAATTCTGGGAGATCACCAGGCCCCACCTGGAGGTTGGCATCCCTATACCACAGTCTCCCACGGCAGAACTAGCCTGTTGTCCACTCATTCAGCTGCTTGGTGATAAAAAGGTAAAATGTGGCCGAACACTGGCCCATCTAACTCAGGATTGTCTACTCTGATTGGCATTGGCTCTCCAGGGACTCTCCAGGGACTCAGGCAGAGACAGGTCTTTTCCAGCACCTGAGATCCTTTAACTGGAGACACTGAGAACTGAACTTTTTGCTTGCAAAGCAGGTGCTGTACCACTGAGCCTTGGCAAGTAGAATAAGGCTTCCGGTTGAGGACAACTTACAGAGCCCCTTACGGCAAGAAGAAAAACCTCCCCACAACAGACACCCTGTGAAGTAGGTGGGGCTGAGAGAGCTCTAAGAAAGCTGTGACTAGCCCAAGATCACTCAGCAGGCTGCATGTGTAGGAGTGGGGAAACCAACCCGGTTCACCAGGTTAGCGCCCACTGCTCATGTGGAGGAGTGGGGAATCAAACCCGGTTCTCCAGGTTAGAGTCCACTGCTCCAAACCACCACTCTTAACCACTGCACCATGCTGGAAGACAAGCAGCCCTAGAAAGATCAAGCTGGAATTTTCTCTGCCTAGTTTTGTGACAGTGTGATTTTCACCATTCTTGAAAGTAAAGTAATATAGTGTCAATTACTTCTATGAAGGTTTGGTTGGCAGCTTGAATAGCCCTGACTAGTCTAATCTCATCAGAGCTTGGAAGCTAAGCAGGGTCTGCCTTGGTTAGTACTTCAAAGGGAGACCACCAAGGAAAACCTGGGTTGCTATGCAGAGGAAGGCAGTGGCGAACCACCTTTGCTTATCTCTTGCCTTGAAAACCCAATGTTCCTGGGTGCAACTTAATAGCACACAATTATTGTTTATTTATTAGATTTGGTTAGGACTGGGCTGTTAGGGATAAGAAGGTAAAGCACCAAAATTGTGACGGTAGTGATTTAAATTATGTGTTTCTTCATGAATGTAGCTTATACAACTGTGTATCACCAAGCTCATGAACTTTCTACCTAAGAACCTTGGGCTCTTGGAAGAATACATGCAGGACTTCTGTCTTATTGTACTAGCTTTCGTGTTTTTGTTCTAAAAACCTACCATCTGCCTGTTATTATGTCTGCCTGAGAAGCTATCCTTAAAGTTTTATAATTTCACAATGTTACTAGAATTTAATGTTAGCATTTTAGGAAGCTTTTGTGTTATGAAGCTTCATGGTGTCTGTCACACTCCCAATTTGACGGGTTTTCCAGACTATCTTCAGAGAACTGATCGTTCCCTCACATAACTAATGCTCAATTTGTTTCTCCTAGAGCCATTTCTGAAGAAAAGAGGAATGAAATGGCATAATTTTTGTACTCCCCATCTGTGAGTGCCTCTTGGGCAGTTTTGGGAGCGGGTACGTCCTAGGGGTTTCTTGCAGATTTGTCGTCTTTTTTTGGTCATCTAAAACCCTAGGATCTGACTGTCCTGAAGATAAGACACATGGTGATTTCTAACAGACAATTACAGAATATAAAAATAAATTAAGGGGAAACTAACCGTCCTGTGTATGTAACCGCTTCGTGTGCTGAGGGGAATTAAGGAATGGGGGTATACAGTTCTTAGCGTCATTTGGCAGGTCAGAGTTTTTGAAGCTTATGAATAAGTCTCTCAACTCAGGCTTTTCTGAGTTGTTTAGAAAATAGCAGGATAGCCAAGAGTTCCTGGATTCCTGTCATAAGAGAGTGAAAAAGCCAAGCCTTCCTCATTCTCCAGCGCTGGCAGCTAAATCCCCTTGGAAAACCAGTGACAGTTGCTTGCAGTCTTCTAAAGGAAGCGGTTCTGGCTCTATTCCATCTTTAACAGCCTCTCTTCTATCACCTCCTGAGAAACGCATCCGTGTGCAGTCAGTGTGATCTCACAGTGAGCGCTCTTGGGAGAGACAATCCAGCTCACATTGCACACTTTTTCACAGTACAGTTGTCAATAGGCCCCTCTTGAAAGAATCTTCCCCGTTATTTGACTTGTAATTGCTTCCCTGTTGTGTATAGATGGGTCCTCTCTCAGGCATTTTGCCAGATCAGTCAAGACCTGTCTCCTGTTGGCAAACGTGATCTTTGTAAACATTGTTTAGACTCAGGGCTATTCTCTCTTTCTGTCAATTGCATTCTTCCATGACCATTTATAGTTTATTTAATTGGACTTACCTTTCAACCAGTTCATTGTTTTTTCTTCCCCATCTCTGGTTGCTCAACCATGTTCAAATAAAAACCTTTTTTGGTGCTACTTGGAGGCCAAAGACTTGGGCTTTGGGGAGCATCTGGAGGACACCAGTTCCATCGTTCTTATCCCATCAGTGGTGCATAGTGCATTCGAACATAAGAAAAGCCATGCTGGATCAGACCAAGGCCCATCAAGTCCAGCAGTCTGTTCGCACAGTGGCCGACCAGGTGCCTCTAGGAAGCCCACAAACAAGACGACTGCAGCAGCATTGTCCTGCCTGTGTTCCACAGCACAGGATAATATAATAGGCATACTCCTCTGATACTAGAGAGAGTATGTATGCATCATGACTAGTATTCATTTTGACTAATAGTCATAGATAGTAGGGCTGTCGATTCGGTTGCATCCGAACTGGAAATCGGATGCAACTGAACTGAAAAAAGGCGGGAAAATAACTTGCCGAATTTGGCAAATTCGGGGGAATGCCGAATTTATTTGGATAAATTCGGCGTTCCCGAATCGGCATTTCCCCACCTTCCTAAACAAAACAAAAAAAGAGCTCCGCAGGAAGCCCCAGGAGGCGGCGGGGTGGACCTTTAAAAAGATCCGCGCTACTAAGGCAGCGCGGGTCTTTTTGAAGATCCACCCTGCTGCCTCCCTCCTCCCCCACAACCCCCCACTCTCCCAGGCAATCCTGGCCCCGGCGGGGGCCAGAATTGCCTTCCCTTCCCTTCCCCCAATCTCCCCCCAATCTCCAGGGCGATCCTGGCCCTGGCGCAGGCCAAGATTGCCTTCCCTGCCCCCCAATCTCCCCCCCACTCTCCTGGGCGAATCTGGCCCCGGGAGGGGCCAGGATAACTTTCCCTTCCCTGTCCCTGCAATCTCCCCCCACTCTCCTGGGCGATCCCTGTCCAATCTCTCCATATCATGCAAAATTTTATATACCTCTCTCATCTCTCCCCTTACCCTCCTCATTTCCAAGCTAAACAGAATGATGTATACAAGATGGGGGAAAGATGGGTTCTTGCTGCTTGAAGCTTCAAATCTAGATTTTAATCTTGGAGGAGAACGCAGAGGGATGGGAGGAAGTTGTGGAAAGGGAGACAGAGGTAGCATATATACACATGGCAGAGGAAATATGCTTGCATGTATTTAGACTTTATCTTGGTTGGGAATGAGGACTGAAGGGTTAAACTTCATGGATAAGATGGGGTTGGAGGAAGAATTTGCATGAGAAGGATTAGGTGGCAATGCATAGGTATAGTCTGCCTCCCATATATTTTTTGCTAAATTATATCCATTCTTGACAACTGTTCTAGCTGCATGTCTGCCAAATCATGATAATTTCTACCTACACCAAACCTAATGCATATTTTCTTCTGGGGCAATCAAGCACATTGCTTCCGTAAGTGTAGAATGGCACAAAGATAGGGAACTATTAACCAGGTCCTACCAACTCTTTCCAGGGGTGAGACATACTCGTGGCAGACTTCCACAAAAGTTTCAGGAGAGATGGTAAACGCTGATGTAATCTCTTGGCTCCTCCAGTGTGTGTACTGTGAGCATGCCTGAGGAAGTCTTAGAATCTCTATAGAAGATGTTCCTCATTCTTGTCCCTGTCCACTCACAGTTTCATAATCTTGGGACAGGTTAGGAACTTATACAAGGTATATGAAAGAAGGGCCCTAACCAGGATGGCCCTGGCTAACCTGATCTCGTCAGATCTCAGAAGCTAAGCAGGATGAACCCTGGCAAATACTTGGATGGGAGACCACCAAGGAATACCAGGGTCGCTATGCAGAGAAAGGCAATGGCAAACCACCTCTGTTAGCCTCTTGCCTTGAAAACCCTACTGGGTTGCCAGAAGTCGGCTGCAACTGGACGACACCCTATACACACACATATGAAAGGAGGATCCTTAGCTATTTCTCAGTTTGATAGGGTGTGTCCCATAATGTTTGGCTGATTGCAGAAGCTGCAGAGTTCTTCAACCCAAGGCCAGGAGCCCGGCCCATAAGGAAACAGTGAAGTCTACATGGCTCTGAACATGTGCTGCAGTAGACCTGGAGGACTGCATGGTTTCTCAGTATGTACAATTGAGCAAATTTCCCCATGATGTTACATATTCTAGTAAGGTGCTTCTGGCATGCTTCAGGTTTAGGGGAGGTACCATACCATTTCTTAATTTAAATGCATTCCTAAGTACATGGAGAAAAATTAAATATGCATGTTGTGTTTGGAAAAGACTTTTTTTATTCAAATGCATTTTTTCTTTGCTTCCAAATAATTTTTTTCTAACAAATTTGGGTTGTGAAGCAATTTGTATTTCACCCAAAGCACCATAAACTGGGACAGGTTTTACACACATTTCTCTCCACAGATGTAATTAAATAAAACACATTGCTAGAGCATATGTCTGGAGATTACAGCTGAACTTTTGTGAGAAATTTGAAAATGGGACATTAATTCATAGACAAAGATGGGGCAAGGAAGAGACTGGATTGTATCCATCCCTTGTTTTCTGCCTGGAGAAAGACACATGAGAGGAGGGGCGTTGAACAATTTTTCTTTGATTTACCCCTGCATCACACCCAGTACTAACCCTAGTGGTCCCATAAATCCCAAGGATAAAATTTTTTGGCGGGGTGGGGGTGGGAGGTGTAATGGTGGTGGTGGAAGAAAGTGCTGTCAGCTTATGGTGACTCTAGGGTTTTCAAGGCATGAGATGTTCAGAGGTGGCTTGCCATTGCCTGCCTCTGTGTAGCAACCCTAGACTTCCTTGGTGGTCTCCCATGCAAATATTAACCAGGGCCAAACCTGCTTAGCTTCTGAGATCTGCAAGATTGGGTAGCCTGGGGCGTGCAAGTCAGGGCGGGAGCTGCCATGGGAGGGCTGAATTGAAATTGTGCTCATGGTACTTCAGATCCAACCCATTTAGCTTCACATGTTTAATCCTCTTTAAAAAAAAATGACTGGGGACTTTTCCTCTTTCATTTGCATGTGGGAACTCGATGGCCAAGCTGCTTTTAAGTACCTAGTGACTTAAAAAAATCATAGCAGTGATTTGACAAAATTATGTACGTGATTGCTTTTTTTCCCTCTAAGAAGGCCTAATCTAAATATAATTTCATGTATGTTTGCTTTTGCCATCAATGAAGAATTGGAAAGAATGTACGGGCAGGCTATAATTAGAGATGAGAGGAACCAAGCCATTCAGTTCTGGAAAAAAAAATTGCTCAGTCGGAAATGAATTCTGTCACTGAGCCAGTCAGATCCGGCTTTGTTTTCTGTCTCCTCGGCTCAGCCCTTGTGGAGACCAATCGCAGCATCTCGGGCAAGCGTTGCAGGAACCCAGGTCTGAATCAGTCCCCAAAATTGGGCTTTCGCCGTCTCCCAGCTGATCTCTTGATTAATTACACTGCTCAGTGCTGATCAGAAACCTGAGCAAGCACCCCTGTTCGTCTCTCATTTATACCGAGGCCTAGGCACTGAAAACAATGTGGGTAGATGAGCGATTCCAGAGTAATCTGTCAGTCAGAACCTTTTAAAATTGTTCAAGGCAGTTTAAGATGCAGAACAATGCAAGGGCTTAGGCAGAAAGACAAAAGGAAATTTAAAAAATGCATCTATAATTTCGTGATCTTCCTTTGGGCAGACAATGCTCCCACTTGATTGATTATATTGCCAGAAATAGTTCTGGGGTTTGGCTGGCTGCCAGCCGTCAAGACGCGATCCTCCGTCAGACAGGCCTACGGCTGCCTTGGTGTACTGTCTTCAGCCTACATGCCATTATGACCACACAGTGATGGAATTGGGGGTGAGAAAAAGACTGACCCAGTCTCAGGGGGTTTCCAGTCTTATTTATATAAAAGTAGAGAGCATGTGGGAAAGGACAATGCCTTGTCTTTACATCAAATATAGCATTCTTTGCCAGTTATCATTACAATTAGAAGAAGAAGAGTCGGTTTTTATATGCCGACTGTCTCTACCACGTAAGGAAGAATCAAACAATCACGTTCCCTTCCTCTTACCGAAACAGACACCCTGTGAGGTAGGTGGGGCTGAGAGAACAGTGACTAGCCCAAGGTCACCCAGCTGGCTTCATGGGAAGGAGTGGGGAAACAAATCCAGTTCAATAGATTAGCATCCGCCGCTCATGTGGAGGAGCGGGGAATCAAACCCGGTTGTCCAGATCAGAGTCCACCACTCCAAACCACTGCTCTTAACCACTACACCACGCTAGCTTTAGGGTCCGAAATGGGGGGTCCCCAACCTTATTGAGCTTCTGGATATGTTTAGAGTTTGAGAAAGGATAGTGGGTACTAACACAAAAAGGCAGCCATGAGAGATGGAGCCAGGTGCAAAACAGTTGCCAACCAGGGGCAATTGCAAAGGGCTTGGAGGTCCTAAGGCAAGCATCCTCCTCTTAGAAGCACAGCGCTTCTTGAATGTGTGCTCTCTCTGGTAATGCCTTACTTCCTGCTTCAGTGAGTTGGAGGAAAGCCAGGCTTGGCTCTTTGCTTTTGGTAAGAAGTATTCTGGGGAAGAGGTGTAAAATACAAATTCTTAGTGGGCACTGGCGTTAGCTGTAGACATTATGGAACAGCCTTTAAGAATGAATGGGGAACTACCGATGGCAATCTAGGAAACCAGAATTTAACCAATTTAGCATGTGATGGTAATTTGGCCTTTTTTCCAACTCCAGTAACATTCCTTCAAGAAGGCTAATTATAGGAGGAGCTTCTGGATCCAACCTGTTGTTGAAGGCAACACATTGTTAGCTTCATAACTGTATGTACATGTTCATGGCAGATCTATTTCCCCTGTGCCAGATCCAGAATCCACAGTCCACTCTAGCCATTGGTAGAGATGTCTGACATAGGAGAGAATCCCATAAATCCTACCACACAGTGAAGATTATGTGATAGAAGATGAAGCCAGAACTAAGAATTTTATTATTTTTACTATTTCTTAAACTCGTGAAGGGCTCTTATCTGTAAATGAAGGGGGTCATAATTTTATGTGTTAGAATCAGTCCTGTATCGCTCTGCGACACATCTTCTCCAATGATAAAAGGGACTAGTTTGGATTCTTTTGTATTATTCTTATGGACGTTTCCCCTACATGTTTTATCTCTCGAATGCTTTTTGAAATTCTTAAGTAAAAAGCACTATGGCCAGTCCTACTGTTTAAAATCTGTTTTGTTTTCTCATATGCTAGACCAGCGCTCATTGTGTTTGTCTGTATGTGATGATGTATTGAACTGACTAGCAGATCTTTCAAAATGACAGGGTACACTTGATGCTTTAAAATGGGTTCTGTCTATCAGGGTCTTCAGAGAATGATACACATAGCTGAGATGGTGTCAGGATTTATCCCAGACGAAGCTAATATTAAATAAAATTACCGTCAGCAGGGGTCTTCAAGGCATTTTCTAAGAGATGGGCTGCAGTTATGATGGGATAATGTACTCTTGTTTATATTGCTGTCAAATTCTGATGGATAGGAGGAATAAACTGGCAATACATATTTAATAGTTTCTTTTTTTTTTTCTTGTAGAGCAGGCAGTCAATCTCGAGTTTAATATATAAAGAGCTCTCTTGCACCGGAGGGCACACAGAAGGCCACCAGAAGAGAATTATCTTCAGTAGTTTTGAAGAACCATTGTGGGAAGACAGTATTAAGCCCCATCAGATACCAAAGATGAGAATAGCTTTAAATAAATAACAGAGATAACCGCAATGTGTTGGAGATGAAAGATTTAATCTTGGGGATGTTTTAGTTGTACATGGAAATTTCAGTGGATTGCTTTTGCAAGAGGAGAAAAGACTGGCAGAGGTTTGCTGTGAAGCATTATATAACTCTCACATACACAATATGTATTACATGTACAGTTACTTGGGCAATAGGTGGGAATAGGTGGCTGAAGGTTTTGAGGTAAGATGATCAGGGACAGTATTATGTTATATTTCAGTACTGTGAGATGAGGCCATTATTTTTTAAAGTTACCTCAGATAACGCATACAAGTGTGGCTTCCAAACGCTTACATTTTGTCTTGGTTCTATATTGTATTATCTTGCCTTCCCAAATATTAGCTCCCATTTCTTTACCCTTCATTTCATCCCCTCATCTCACCAATTTAAGGCAATTAAATGTACATTAATTCTCTGGTGTGGGGTGTCCTCTCTCCCTTGCCTTTCTTGAGAGAGCTTCTTCTTTTGCTTTGAACAGAGCCAGTCAGATAGTGATGTGGTTCTTCAGGGCTGTCTGTTCTTGACCGAGCCCACCGGGAAGTCACCTATGATGTTTTATGGTGGATGTACAGGAAAAACCTGGATGGCCCAGGCTAGCCGGATCTCATCATATCTTGGAAGCTAAGTAGGGTGTGCCCTGTTTAGTACTGGGATGGGAGACCATCAGGGACGACTAGGGTTGCAGTGCAGAGGAAGGTGATGGCAAACCACCTCTGTTTGTTTCTTGCCTTGAAAACTCTATGGGGTCGCCATAAGTTGGCTGCGTCTTGACGGAACTTTCCACCACCAAAGAAAAGACAAAGCTCTTGTTTGAGTTTTCTGCCTAAGCATTGGTGGCTCAATATGAGGTTCTGCCTGAGGCTAACAGCCTCATCTCCAACTTCACACCTCACGTTGCCTCTGCTGGAAGCAGCTAACACTCCTTCCCTCCTTGTTCCCGCTGGTAACTTTAAACCACACATGCCCAGTAGTGTTTCCAGAACTCTGATGAGGTTGGACATCTGTCATATGCTGTGTTTAAAGATAGCTGTGTTTCAAGATAGCTTTGTCTTTATTCAGGTTTAACAGTCCATAAGCCAGACACCGAGAAAAAAATGTTTAAGAATTAAAAACAGCAGCAAAGAAAAATTTAACCACATCAACTGTGCAGGCTTTACAATCACACATATTGTTCTGGATGAATCCCAGCAAAATGCCCCTTCATCTGTGCTGTCGGTGGCGGGTTTAAAGATGTTCAGGGAAGCGAGGAGGGAATCAGTGTTGAATATTCCAAGGCCGGAGGTGAAGTAGAGGAGATGGCAACCCTGTATGTACCCCTCATAACATCTCCCAGGAGCACCAAATCAGAAGTGTCAACAAGCAATAAAGGAGGTAAAAGAGGTACCACAATCTTCAGGCAAATTTGGGGGTCCCTAATCAGGAGGGACTTCTAAGAAATGTCAAGGGAATAAGCTAAAGGACTTTCCACAAGGCTCCTGAAATTTCTCAAGAGGCTTTTAGACATCCTTATTTCCTACTGCAGGGACTTAACGTTTCTGTTGCTATTTTGGCACGATTGATTGGCTTGACCACCAAGAACAAGGAACTATTTATGGCTTGTGTGGGAGAATGAGGGACAGGGTGTTTTTGGTACAGATCAGTTCTTCTTTCCTCTCGTCACCTTTTCTTTAACGTTTGTGAGAGCTTATTCTAGTCTCCTTGTTAGCGGAGTTGAAACTACTAATTGGATTTAACTGCATTTGTAAGTATGTAGTAATTTCTATCAACACTTGCGAACGTTTTCATGCAGTTTGGTACCATTTGGCTTCTGTCGCTTCACCCGTCTTCCTTACCCTTGCTATTAACCCTGTTTCACCCCTACTTCCATTTCTGCCTGCGACCACCCTTATCGTTCTGTTGATGACATCGGGCCCACTGTATTTGACATGATGTCAAATGCCTGCCAACAAAACCACAAGGATCACCATAGATGGATAGATGGCAGTGAAGGCAAATGAGACTGAGAATTGTGAGGATGAAGAAGAAAAATTACTCCAGGGAGAAAAGAGCACTGGATAGCATCAAATAGATTATAGATTAGAGATCATCAAATATATTTTGAGATTAATTTGGAGTTCTCTGCTCAGGCCAAACATCGGAGGAATTTTGAGAGAAGCAAATGTGTTTTTTGATGAGAGAGGCAAAATTGTTCAGGGGGAGTCGAGCGCAACACTAATTAGGGTGATTTTAGAGAATTTGCAAGCAAGCCCCCAAGGAGAGACACTAAAGTTCAATTGCTACACAAGCTAACTGTATTTTGTCATTACCTGTGCCTGCCAGCCTCCAGCCCTCACCAAACGAGAATATTGTTGGGGAGAGCAGAAGATAAAAAAGGTCGTTTACGCTTGGGAGTTTTACCTGAGGTTCGTCGCTTGCTGGACCCACACTTTCCTCTTGGGAATCTATGCACCAGCAGTCTCCAAGCTCATTTCTTAAGTAAACCATTCAAGACAGTGTACATCTATGGAATTCTGAAAGGTGTAGTGATGATCAACTAGCATATGCTAATTTTTATTGGGAAGATTCAAAGGGCTTTTGAGAGGGAAGGGTTCGGTGTGATATTCCCCGCTAGCCAGTCTTAGAAGTGGCTTTCTGCGCTGGCTGAGGTTCAGTGGATTTTACTGAACTGTATCTAATGTTCAATTTCCCCAATCCAATTTTTCAGTACCCTTCAGTGCCGCCGAAAGCAACTAAAGTGTATTTTGCAAGGTGAATGCGAGGTAACTGGCTCAGGTGCATTGCTGAGCAGGTGGTTTTATGCAGAGAAAAAGAGAGGCTAAATCTCTCTAATTCACTTTTTAAATTATGCTGAGTGAATTGGGTGTGTCATGCTCTTAAGACCGCTACATTTGCTGGGCAGCCTGGTCACCAAACTCTTTCTTGCTGCTCTTCTGTGTAATGTTACATGCAAGATTCTTGGGAGTGGAAATATAGGAATTATGAAGGGAGCTTTGACTGTCAAAAGTCTCTGAGAAGCTACTGGACTCAAATCTAGCTGTTCTACTGCAGACCAACATGGCTACCCTCTGAAAAAAATATATTAAGTCATTGTGCAGTCTGCATTAATAGGTTGCCAGGTCCCTCTTCGCCACCAGCGGGAGGTTTTTTGGGTGGAACCTGAGGATGGCGGGGTTTGGGGAGGGGAAGGACTTCAATACCATAGAGTCCAATTGCCAAAACAGCCATTTTCTCTAGGGTTGCTGCAGGGTGGTGGATGGTCTTGAATGTAAGTTTGGTGGGTGGTCTATGCAGGGTTTGGTGTGTGGACATGTGGCTGCTTCTCCATGGCCCCGCCTACAGCATAGCTCACATTTGTTGTGCCATTGCAAAGAAACTATCTGTGGGTTGAGAGCATCATGGTGAATGTAGGCTTCACTGTGGTGGGGATGAGCCTGTGGCAAAAGTAGTCATGTAGCCTTGAATTGCCACTGCCCACCCAGGTTGCATACCACCACTTTCCTGGAATGGTGATACTGCAGGTGCAGGAATCACATGTTTGAATGGTCCTGCAAGCCAGAACAAAAAAAATATATCCTAGTCTTCTCCTCAACCTGCTACATTTCTACATGCAGTGAAGCTTTATGTACATGGGGGATGCGTTGGGATAAGTGTTTCCCCCCTACACACACACATACCTGGGCTCTTAAGCAAGAGAATCCAGTAAATGCTGCAAAGTGTGGGTTTTATGTCGCCGCAGTTTGGCTGTGCATGGTACGCAGTTTGGCGTACCGGAATCTGAATGAATGTCAGGTTTCCCAGTACATCAGTTTTGCCACAAGAATGAGCCCTAAAGCTGTGCTGGGGGAGGGGCCGTGACTCAGTGGTGGAGCATCTGCTTGGCATGCAGAAGGTCCCAGGTTCAATCTCCAGCATCTCCAGTTAAAGAGATCAGGCAAGTAGGTGACATAAAAGACCCCCTGCCTGAGACCCTGGAGAGCCGCTGCCAGTCTGAGTAGACAAATACTGACTTTGATGGACCAAGAATCTGGTTCTCAGTATAGGGCAGCTTCATGTGTTCATGTGTTGAATGAGGCCTACAAAATGTTAAAGAGTGGCGATACCAAGACTTGGCAATGAATTAAAATGAAGCATCTTCCAGGGTTTTTATTTACCTTGAGACCCTACCTAATATATGAGATAATATATAATCTCTTCAGCAGCCTGTGAATATTTCTCGTTTCAGAAGCCAGTACATCTAGGCTTTGAGTTACAGGAAACAGTAAAAACACGTTGTTCTCAGAGCAAGCTACAAGATGCAGGTCCAGTTTCAGATCCATGTGAAAAATGGCTTTCTTCTCCGGCACATCTTTTCCCATTCATCTTCTAAGTGTGGTACTAATCTTTTGATAGTAAAAGTGCTTCCCCTCAAGGGAGGTGCAGACATGAATGATCTTCCCTGTTTCTTTCAGTAGATAATGGGTTTGGAGAATATTTGTCTCCAAAGATGGGGCTGTCTGTTCAGTGTCTTCAATGGAAACTGCAGCCATAGAAAATGAGATAATTTCCCATTTTATTTTACTATGCCAGCAAACTCATTCTGGGAAAAAAAAAACTTGAGCATGCATAGCACAGTAGTCTATACATAAAAGCTACATAAACTAGAAGTGTAGATCAAAAATTGTGCACCACAAAGAGTTGGATTCTGGAGCTTGTATAAATTATGTAAAATATTTATAAAGGTTGATAATAAATGTATAAATTTGTAAACTATGTAAAAAGATTTAAAAGGACTTATGGGGGAGGGAATATCCAATGCCCCCTGCTGGCCTCCACTGCCTCCCCTCTTTTGGTAGAGCTTCTGCTTGGCATGAATAAGGTCCCAGGATCAATCCCTGGCCTCTCCAGTTAGGCAAGTAGGTGATGTGAAAGACCTGTACCTGAGACCCTGGAGAGCAGCTGCTGATCTGAGTAGACAATATTGACTTTGATGGACCATGGGCCTGTTTCAGTTTAAGGCAGCTTCATGTGTTCATGTATTCACCCGTCTTTCTACCCCCACCCAGGAGTGCATTTTTCTTTCCCCTCCTTACCTTAAAAAAAAGTGTGTGTGTGTGTGTCTGATGTGACATTTTCACATGTGTGTGTAAAGTGCCTTCAAGTCGCAGCCGACTTATGGCAACCCCTTTTTGGGGTTTTCATGGCAAGAGACTAACAGAGGTGGTTTGCCAGTGCCTTCCTCTGCACAGCAACCCTGGACTTCCTTGGTGGTCTCCCATCCAAACACTAACCAGGGGTGGTTACTCCCTAAATATATTTAAAGTTTTAAGATTTTTCTGCAAACCTCGATTTCCCCTCAGATTTGTAGACCCATCACCCCTATCCTTGAGTGGTCCCATTATGCAGATGTTTTGATCCACAGCAAGGGGCCACCATGGGAATTTGACATATGATAAATTAGGTAAAGTGAACATTTGCATATTTTTGCTTATTTTGCATAATTAAATCTGCCTCTATAACTGTGAGGAAGGGCAGACAGCTCTGCAGAGAGCTGGAGCCCCTACCGCCTTCATGGATTATAATGAGAGTGATACAACTTGTGTGTTCATAGTTTCAAGGTCTAGGTGATATTTTTCTAAATTCCAGGCAAGATTTAACCTTTTCTGCAGAGGACAAAAGCCGTCTGTAAAAGTGGTATTTCTTCAGGAGAGGCTGACTTGTCTGTCTTTCGTTACTAATTGTTATCCTCCTGTTGAAAGAAAACCATTTTGCTTTGGCTTTTTTGTGTTTGTTTTGATTCAGGAAAGGCGAATTATGGGATGTTATGAAGCCTTGTTGCTTACATGCGGCTCTTTTTTTATATAAATATTTTTATTGGTTTCTGATATTAAATGGGGATACATGAAAGGAAAAAGGGTAAGGGAAATTATTAACAAAAAGAAAATGCATATTTTTACCCCCTTAACAGGATTCAAAGAGTCAACGTTTTTTAACATGTTATACTTTGTCCTCTCCTTCATTTTCATAACGTCTAAATAAAAAAGGAAGAAAAGAAAAAGAAAAAAAATATTGTTATTTTTTGGTTTGAATAAATTCATAGAAAATGTACCATTTGTCTTTATTTAAATTTTGGGTATCTGGTTGTAAAAGTTCTGTTAGATGCGCCATTGTTATGAATTCATATGCTTTATCAATCCAGAGATCAATTTTTGGTATTTTTTCTGTTTTCCACAATGAGGCTAGGACTATTCTTGCTGCTGTTGTTAGGTATTTTAATATAATCTGATGATCTTTACTGCATTCGTCTGGTACTTTACTTAGAAGAAAAAGTTTGGGGTCATATATAATAGGTTGGCCAATTATAGTTTCTATACTCTTATGAATTTTTTTCCAAAATTTTTGGACTGACATGCGGCTCTTGACAGTTCCTTCCAACCTATTTGTGTTGCGAAACTGAGAGAGGGCGGGGCCAGTCAGAAATCTGTAAATCAAAATGTCAGTCCAAGGCTGGGTTTTCAAAGACAGTCTTCTTAGCCGATCTAAGTTTGTCTATTTTTCTCTTGCTGTATTTATTTATATTTTTGTTCCTCATTTTTTCATGTCTGAGGGCCAAATTGGATGTGGCGATGGACAGGACTGACCTCCTTTTCCACAGAAGCTTTCCCACGTGCGATTGATCCCACATATGAGTACACTTACCACACAGCCAGTGTGCATATGGAGTTGACGCATCAGTGGCACATGAACCCAAGCCACCAATTTCTGGCATACTTGTGAATGGGCTGAATAACTCATAAGTCAGTATGTTTATACAAGAGCATGTGTGGAATGCTTACAAAGACGAGCACATTACCTTTGGCTGCCATAACATCTGTCACAACCCCACGTGAATGGAAAAGGAAAAGGGGGGTATGAAAGAACCAATATGGACAATGCTTTCCAAACCTTTATTTCTGTTGCCAGTTGGCAAGGTGACTTTTTAAAATTGGATTCTGCACTTGCACATTTTTGGAACTGGATTTGTGCAGAGCTTGATTTAAACCAGGTCTCAATCCTAGAAGATGTTTTGGGTGCCATGATTTGATTGTGTGCCCCACATCAGTCCAGTTGAGGTTCTATGCATCAGGGATTTTGGTCGCCGAGGCCAAACGTTAGAGGAATGGCAGAGAATCGTGTCGCAGTCATTGGACAGCAGGGATGCAGGACCAGAGAAAACTTGGAGGGAGTGTTGGAGTGATACGACTCAGCAAGCTTGGACATTGGGTGCGTGTGTGTGTGCTACATTGCCCTAAGTGTGTATAAGTGTTGTATCCTTAACGGGATGCCTCTCTTTGTCCTTAACCTGAGAGCTGCTATCGTCTCACCCCTCCTCTTGTCCTGTGCACTTCGTTCTATACCAGTCTCCGCATGGCTCCTCATGGAGTCACACACCACTACGGATCTCTCTAGTAGAAGCAGTGTCCCCCCACTCCCACACATGTGCTGTGGGCTACCATGGAACGGCCTACCACAGTTAGGGTTGCCAGCCTTCACGTGGGGCCTGGAGATCTCCCGGAATTATAACCATTGTCCAGACAGCAGAGATCAGTTCCCCTGGAGGAAACGGCTGCCTTGGAGGGTGGACTCAGCATGGTAGTATACCATGCTGAGGTCCCTCCCCTCCCTCAAAAGGAGCCAGCGTGGTGTAGTAGTTAAGAGCAGTGGTTTAGAGCTATGGACTCTGATCTGGAGAAACAGGTTTGATTCCCCACTCCTCCACATGAGCGGCAGATGCTGACCTGGTGAACTGGATTTGTTTCCCCACTCCTACACATGAAGCCAGCTGGGTGACCTTGGGCTAGTCACATTCTCTCAGCCCCACCTACCTCACAGGTGTCCATTGTGGGAAGGGTAAGGGTAAGCTGGTTTGATTCTCCCTTAAGTGGTAGAGAAAGTCAGCATATAAAAACCAACTCTTCTTCTTTTTGAGACTGTGGGCACCTTGAGAATGCTGACTCTGTGGCATTGTACCCCACTGAGGCCCCTGTCCTCCCTAGGCTCCACCTCTAAATCTCTAGGAGGTTCCCAACTTGGATCTGGCAACCCTACCCCCCATCCTACACCGGTGGCCGGGGGAACCTGGCAACCCTAGTACCGATGGTCTACCTTACTTCCTGTGGGAGCTCTATGCAAAAACACCTCTTCTGAGTCATGGCCATTCACTGCTCTTTGAAATTCCTTAAATGTCATCTCTTGGGTAGACATACTTGCATGAGATGCAGAAATTGTGTGCTTCAGGTACTCGGATGTGATCTGAATATGAATATGATGTTGCTTGGGATGAAAAGATGGTCCCTGCATTAGGACCATCTTTTCATGATTAGTGAATTCAGCAAACATAATTGGAAAACAAGAGTGTGATAATATCTCCTTTTAAAAAATATACAGATGTTAATGTAGTCATTATAATTTTAATAGGTATGTATGAACAGGTGTCTACACTGAATGGAGTTTCAAACTGGAGAAGCATTTCTCTGAAACAATAGTCATGTTGGTTGGTCTCATTAGCCAAGCAGATGGCCATTATGGTTCCCCCCCCCCCTCATTTTATGAAGGAAGGTTTATAATTCTCAAATATTTTATTTAGCGTGAAGTATAAGCCAATAAACACCACAATTTATGCTTGCCAGTAGTGGGAAGCAAAACCACCCAGCATGCTGGCTAATGGCATCATTGATAAATGACAAACTATACTTATAATTAAAATATGGACGGGGTTTACTCTGAAGAGCAGCCATGCTTGGCACGCCACCCACCCTTGTGCAGCTGAAGGAATAATTTGTCTTCTCTCAAATAATTTTGTACTGGGCACCATGGCCTCCATTTCTTCAGTTTCATTGCAGTATTTAAATCCATGACAGCTTCCCCAAAGCTGCCGTGTCAGCCTCAGTGGCAAAAGACCTACTGAATCATGAATGCTTCTGGGCAACCTCAGTGAAGATGACCTTTTAAGATGGTGACCAGGTCTCGGAGTATCTTTCTCCGCTTGACATGGTTGAAAGTTCTCATTTGCTTGCGCCGATCTAATTCTCCTTTGCAGAGGATTTGTGGTTAGGATTGATATGTTGCAACTGAGGCTGCAACATTTAATTAACAGATTAATCGAATAAGGTCGTGTTTGATTAATAGGGATGCCAGGTTCCTGGTGGGGGCAGGGGATTTCCCATCACCAGTTCTGGTTTCCTGCTGCCACTGCAGCAGCTGATGGCAAGATTTTTTTTTTTAAAAAAAATGCCATTGATGCAACATCATTACATCTCTTCTGGGGATAAAAGCCAGATCTGACATGATCACTCTGGCTCTGCTGTAGAAATCTCCGGAAACTCCATGGTAAGACCATAGAATTTCCATCAATTTCCAGAGCAGACTGACATAACTTCTGGGTTTCCCCCAGAAGTGTCCTCACACCGTCATGGTGATGCCCCCACCCCCCAAGTGAGGGTAAAATGTAATCCATGGGACTACTAAGCGGAAACGTCTCTCTTTTCTGGCAGTGGTGGTTCTGGTGTGTTTATAGGAAATGGCTGCAAAAGCATGAAGTATCATTTCTTTCCATTTGCTGTTGAATTATTGTTCTTGTTTCTTATATCAAAAGCAGGCTAGCACTTTCTTCAGTATCTCCTTCAAAGGTGCCTATTTTGTTAATATGCGCATTTAATCAATTCTATTAAATACATCAGTTGGTCACGAGGGAGGTAATTCATCAGCTAAAACTTTCCTAATTGGATAACGGCCCAAGTAGAAATTCTTAGCCACCTGATGGCTATTAGAAATCCTTTGAGTCTACTGTAAACAATGCGATTATAATGCCATAACTTTTGAAAAATTGTACCGTACAGTAAAAACTAAAAACCAGTGTGGGTTTTCTTCACCATGTCCCATTGACATGCACTCATTCAATAGAGTGGCAATTTAAAGCTATAACAACTTCAGTCTGGTCTGTTCCAAAATAAGGAATTCCCCACACAGCCATGAAGCTCTTTGGGTGACCTTGGGACAGTTGCTCTCTTTTTCTATCAAACCTTGTTGCGTGGACAAAATTGAGGAAAGGAGAACCATGTATGCTATCCTGAGGTACTTGGGTGGACGACTGGGTTAAAAATATGAATGACAAATAACCACTTTCTGCAAAAAGCTATGGGCCATAGACTTGGGTGTTTCTCATTTTTAGCTTGTCAGCAGTCCTGTTGAGTAGATGAGTTTGCACTGTTCTGACTGGACCAAGGATGTTCAGTGAGCGGCATGTCTGAATATGCTTCTCTGTCAACCATATCACACTGACGTCTCACCGTGACAAAAAAGAAAAGTGAGTGGTATGAGTTACGCCAGTTCTGTCTAGTATATAAACTCTCTACTCCCTTGAAGGCCATTTTCTTGTATTATACCTTCCTGTTATCCATAAATAAAAATAAAATTGGCTTAAATAAGCAACAAAGGATACAGTCCTCAATTATTATTTTACAATTTTTTGTTTGGTTTTTGTAGGGTAATTCCATAGACCCCTGTTAGGGTTGCCAGGTCCCTCTTTGCCACCGGCGGGAGATTTTTGGGGTGGAGCCTGAGGAGGGCGGGATTTGGGAGGGGAAGGACTTCAATGCCATAGAGTTCAATTGCCAAAGCGGCCATTTTTCTCCAGGTGATCTGATCTCTATCGGCTGGAGATCAGTTGAATTAGCAGGAGATCTCCTGCTGCTACTACCTGGCAGTTGGCAACCCTAACCTCTATCCTAGTTCCCTCTACTTTTTATCTCAGTATAAATGAGATCCTCATTAACTGACGTGAGATCAGTGGGGACTGTACACTTATTTCGGGGCAATCATCGAGACCTATTTCTGTAATTCCCTCCCTCGTTTGGTTGTTGTTGCAGACATCGCCCAAGCAACCAGCTATAGCAATATCCAGCCTAAAGGTTTATTATTTTTAGGTAAGGAATGAGCAACCGCAGCTCTTAAGAAATTTAAGAACTCTCAAGAAACAAAGATTAGGCTATTTTCATAAGTGTCTCTGATGATAATAATGCCAGGGAAGAAACATTTTAAAAGCCCGTGAAATGCATAATTTACACACAATGACTTGCAAACATTTCACAGAGATTGCAGCAAGGATTTTAATGCAACGTGGTCGGGATTTAAATGTAAAACCTTCCAAGGAGCCCGCAAGAGGTATGGTTGAGCAAACATCTTGATATGGTGCTAGTATTTAGGCAGAGCAGGAATCCGGTGTTTTCAGTACATGTTCAGCTTGACGGTATGACTTGCGAGCTGTCAGGTGGTTTCCCTGCTTTAGATTGCTCCATTAGCATTTGCAGGTTGTTAAGTTTCCTTTGGAGAAGCTATTAAAATATTTAAACAGAAGCAAAAATGAGCGAAGTTGTCGATGATTGAAAAAGATGCCCTAACAATGTTATCCAGTTTGGAGAGGTCAGTTTCTCCAAGTTCTAATGAATACTTGGCAAAGCTACCAATGGATTATCTCTTACCCACTAACATCTGTTGCAGAATTCTCAGCCAACAATTCCAAAGCCCTGTTCACAAGTTACAGTGAACCCATGCACTAAATGTGTACAGTGTACCCTTGATTTTTCTTTATATGTGTGTTGAATAATTCTCCTGCTACTTTCAATGCATGTAAAGCTGAACAGCTAAGCCCCACATTTATGCAAGTACTGGTCCTTGGTTTCATTTGTAAAGTGAACACGTGTTCGCTTTCTTACAAACAGATGTATGCACATACCTGCAGGATGTATGTGCATTCACTGTAGCATGAAAAGGACTAGTGCCATCAGCATAACAAAGTAGAGTTGCTGACTCTGGGATGGGAAATCCCTGGAGATTTTGGGGGTGGAAACTTGAGAGGGCAGGATTCGGGGAGGGAAAGTACCTCAGAAGAACATAATGCCATAGAGTCTTACCTTCCAAAGCAGCCATGTTCTCCTGGGGAACTAATCTGTGTAGTCGAGAGATCAGATGTAATTCTGGGAGATTTCCAGGCCCCACCTGAAGGTTGGCAACCCTATAATAAAGGGGTGGTTTGCTAACAGTGGCAACATTACAAAAACAAAATGGTCTTTAATTGTGCACCCACGAACAATTTATTGGCATAAATTCTTGAGGTCAAAATTCATTTTATTGGTTGAATTGCTCTTTTGACTGCATCTTGGGTCCCCAGATAAAGGAACTCCAAAGGCCACTTGCGGGTTCGATCAGAATGTTTGGGCATATCCTTATGGGCCCATTCTTGTTCTCTTCCCGCCTTTTCTCACTGGGAGCCATCTACTTATGGCACACTTGAATCTGGATTCTGTAAGCCCCCAGCACTGTCTTCCAGGCCACACCACAAGGCTCTAAGCCCCATGTACCCATAGTAGGGTTGCCACCTTTGGGATGTAATTCTGGGATATCTCCGGGCCCCACCTGGAGGTTGTCAGCCATATCCCATAGACAGGAACGTCGCTGTTTTTACCTGTGCAATATTGGAAGGTAAGTAAGAGCATTAAACGATATCGGCATCCCCCCCCCCCACTTCTAGTTGTAATAAATGGTAACGTTTATGTGCTGCTCCTGAAAGAAAAGGCAAAAAGCAAGTGCTAAAAGTGAGCTGTTGCAGTCACAATATGTTGAACGGTACGTGTGTGTGTGTGTGTGTGTGTGTGTGTGTGTGTGTGTGTGTGTAAATGACAGTTACAAATCATCCTGTCAACAAACTGAAATCCCTGGGCCTTCCAAGGGGGATGATTGCCATGGTTACAGTATCTAACAGATACTTCATTCTTTTCCAACCTTTATTCATGTCATAAAAATAGTAGGATCTCGTCTTTCTCGTGTCTGAAGATGAGGGGAAATATTTTCACCAGGTGTTGATACCTGCTGAAAGGCTTCCAGCCTTTCCTTTTGTGCGGGGTTGGAAAAGAGGTGGAAGCCACGGGTGCCCCCTGGGCATCGCTGCAGAACAGCGAAAGCATTGGCTAGACAAGGAAGCCAGCTCACTCAACGGCTTGGAGTATATGTAATGGCTTGTGAATTGCTGGGAGAGGGGGAATGCCCTCAGATTCGTTTGCGTGTCTAAGCGCTTGCAAATTAGAGTCAAGTTCCCCCCCTCCAAGCCAGTCATCTTTTTATTTCCCCTGGCAAATTTGTCATCTTTCAAGGGCCCAGAGCTAATAAACACACACCTGGCTCCTTGATGCACACTTTGCTTACTGAAGCCTCTCCTTGCGATGCTGCGGAGGAGGAGGAAGAAAGGTTGCTTCACCATTATTGCATGATTATTACATTCAGTCGAAATCTGTTTTTTTAATTCTGTCTTATAACCATTGCCATATGTTTCCGCGGCAGCCCTGACAGCCGTCTGTAGGTGACTAATCGCTTGCCTAACGTTCGAGTCCGTGTATTGCCTAACAATATATTGTAACCGGTAACCCATCTCAGGCGTCCAAGTTGCCTCTTCTTCCCCTCTGGCTGATTCTCTGTCTGGGATGCGTCCCATGTGTTTTTCAGATAGATCTTTCTTTGGGGGGGGGGGGCATTTTGTAGTATGTGTGTGTGTAAAGTGCCTTCAAATCGCAGCCGACTTATGGCGACCCCTTTTTGGGGTTTTCATGGCAAGAGACTAACAGAGGTGGTTTGCCAGTGCCTTCCTCCGCACAGCAACCCTGGTATTCCTTAGTGGTCTCCCATCCAAATACTAACCAGGGCTGACCCTGCTTAGCTTCTGAGATCTGACGAGATCAGGCTAGCCTGGACCATCCAGGTCAGGGCGTTTTGTAGTATACACCCCCCAAAAGCCATGTGTGAATGAGCTGAGGCTCAAACATGTGACTCAAAAGATCCATGATTGAGATCTTCCATTAAGAAACAAAAACAAAATTTAATTGATAGCCCCAAATGGTAGCCTTTGAAGATCAGGGAAGCATCACTTGCTGACAGGGTATCTGACACTTTCCTGTTCCATGATTTACAATAAATATCAGCTGGCTGTGTGGGAAAGACAGGCTCAGACACTTGTGCCTGTCTTTTCCCCCTCACAGGATACTTAATCGCAGCTTAGGAAGGACATTTGTAATCATAAAAGAGGCCATGGGGATCACCAAGTTTAAATTTGGCTCAGCCATGAAAGAGGCGGGTTTAAGCTAACTGTGTTTGTCGTGACTTTAAACAGATATCTGGGTACACAAATAGTGCACTGGAAGATTAATTGAGGGCCAGGCTGTGGTGTGGCTTGACATGCATGTGTTGTTCAGTGATAAAGCCAGGTTTTCTGTCAAGAGAAGGGTTGTTCCTGATGACTCCCACTGCTTTTTTGGTTGTATCAATTTTGCACTCTGTGTTGGGTAACTTCAGAATGGTTTGGTAGATCTGTGTGTGAATGTCATAGGATGTGGCTGGACAACGGACCATTTGCTTCCAGAAAATATGTTTCACTTCCATTAGGGATGTCCCTACTATTGAACGATGTGGATATATGGTCCAGAGGGGCCTGGTCATTAGCTAAGAGTAGGGGGAACAACTATGTGAACAATGGTCTGTGTGGGTTCATTCCAGAGATGTGGAAATGAGTGGATGTTATCTGCATTCTCTTACTCCCCCCATCTGTTAATCTCCACTCTTTCTTATCTCCCCCCCCCCATTCTGTATTTCCCTGGAGTTTGGGGCCCCTACATCAAGATCCTAGGCCATCCCTCCAAGAAGTATTTCTCCTGTCCACAGAAGTGCACAAAAAGCTGGGAGGGGACCAGACTCAATGGTGGAGCATCTGCTTTACATGCTGGTCTCCAGGTTGAGTCTCCAGTTAAAAGGATCAAGTAGTTTCAGTGGGTAGCCAGTAGAACAGCAAGATTCAAGTCCAGTAGCACCTCAGAGACTATCAGTATTTTCAGGATATGAGCTTTTGAGAGTCCAAGCTCCCTTTGGTATCTGACAAAGGGATCTTTGACTCTTGAAAGCATACGCCCTGAAAATCTTGTTGGTCTCTGAGGTACTACTGGACTTGAATCAAGGATCAGGTCTTCCCCTCTGGCTGAAAGACCTCAACCTGAGACCTTGGGGAGCTGCTGCCAATCTGAGTAGACAATACTGACCTTTATAGACCCATGGTCTCATCCACTGCAAGGCAGCTCTATGTGTTTGTGCTCTTGCACAAGGTCAAGGTCATAGGTCAAGGTCAAGGTCATACCCTATGATTGTTGGGGAAGAAGATTCTCACACACACTCCAGCAAGGTAACAATGCTCTTTCCCATTTTTCTTTCTCTTGAACTTCTTTGACTATTGGAAGTGCTTAGGATCTGGGGTGGGGATGGGTACTTCATAATTATTGCAATCTGTAACTCTGTCACTATCAACTAGTTTCTCTAAATGAGTTGGACGTGATTATCATAAGGCAGATTTATTATCTTAGCATTTGAGGTCAGTAATATAAGCAAAAGAGCATTCAAAATGAGGTCCTTAACCTTTGAATAGTTCATCCTTTCAATTTCTGCAACACATTTAACTGAGCTATTTTGTGCTAGATGGGTAGAATCTACTGGGGCCATTAACTTGCATCAAGTGACTAGCTTCCAACAAATAAAATGATTGATTACAGCCTTCTTTTTTGATGCCTCTGGAAGCAGGGCACTATTTATTTATAATTTATAGAATTGTTCTATGCCATAACTGTGTGTCTCATTGCTGAATTTTTCCATTGGTCTTGTTATTTGATAGGATTTCTTAAAGGCCAGGAATCCGGAGTTGGCAAAAACCTAAAAACTACTTTGGAGATAGCTTATGTGTGTGTAAAGTGCTGTCAAATCACAGCTGACTTATGGCAACCCAGTAGGGTTTTCAAGGCAAGAGGCTAACAGGGGTGGTTTGCCATTGCCTTCCTCTGCATAGAGACCCTGGTATTCCTCTGTAGTCTCTCGGCCAAGTACTAACCAGGAGAGATCCTGCTTAGCTTCTGAGAAGATCAGGCTAGCCTGGGCGATCCAGATCAGGGGACTGTCAAGATCATCCTGTATCCTGGCTCTTTCTTACCATATTTACTACCCCTCCCAATTTAGTATCGTCTGCAAATTTAATAAGCATCCCTTTTATTCCTTCATCCAAATCATTTATAAAGATGTTAAACAACACAGGGCCCAGGACAGATCCCTGAGGCACTCCACTAGTCACTCCTTTCCAAGTGGATGAGGAACCATTAACAAGCACTTTTTGGGTGCGATCTGTCAACCAGTTACAGATCCACCTAACAGTAATAGGATCTAAACTACATTTTCCCAATTTGTCAACAAGAATATTATGGGGAACCTTATCGAAAGCCTTAGTGAAGTGTCCTTCAGAGTGTCTGCATCACAGGTGTGGCTGTACAATCAAATAGTCCTATAAAGCTATTTTCA
Organism: Euleptes europaea; assembly: GCF_029931775.1. NCBI lineage: Eukaryota > Metazoa > Chordata > Lepidosauria > Squamata > Sphaerodactylidae > Euleptes > Euleptes europaea. Next base: position 101,256,503 of record NC_079316.1, on the reverse strand, counting down.
GTGTCTACCTACCTGGCTAGACCATTCTCCCAGCTGAAGTGTGTGTTCTTTGGCTTGGTCTTGTGTACTGAACAGCAAAATTCCTGCTGTGTCCCCAGTTCCTCACTTCTTGATACCCAAGACCCACCAGTGCAGAGGCTTAAACAGGCACGTGGTTTTTGTACTCATGCCACTCAAACTTGTGGATCGGATTGCTGTACCAACAGAGGCCCAGCTTCTGTACATATTGGAATTTAGACCCAGCAGGAATGGTAGTCAGTGCTATCAAAAAGGCTCAGCAGTGAAACATATCATTAAAATGCACTTTTCTCTGGAGAAATGGGGTCAGTCAAGGGGAAAAGAAACATCTAGTAGATTGTATATATTAGCTCGTAAGAAGACTGTGGGAAAAATTAAAATGCAGTTTTTTAAAGCTATGAACTGGATGCAAGTCCCTTTGGTGAATTTATTACTTTCTTCAAACATTTTTGGTGCTCACTTTGGGAGAAGGAGGGGCAAAGGAAAAATAAATTTAAATAAAAACTACTTGAGCTACATCTGAGTTTCTATTTTAATGATATCAGTGTATGTTGAAGTTTAGGCAGAGTTTGCTGAAACTAAGAGGAATATATGCTCTTAGACTCTGGATTTCATTATTGCTGATTTGCTGTTTTTTATGAGTTGGTTATTTTATGAGACTATTTTTAAGTAGCCTTGAGTGGTTGCAGAAGCATGGCAGAAAAACTGTAAATAACGACTGAAGTGGTTTGTATCCCCCACCCCTTTTTGCCGTCAAGTTACAGCTGACTTATGGTGATCCCATAGGGTTTTCAAGGGAAGAGACATTCAGAGGTGGTTTTCATTGCCTCCCTCCATGTAGCAACCTTGGACTTCCTTGGTGGTCTCCTGTCCAAGTATTAACCAGGGCTGACCTTGTTTAGCTTCCAAGTTACAAAGAATGGAATTTCTCCCAAAGGCACACCTTAATATTTCATTATCCAGAGCATGGCTACACATGGCTCAAAAGCGTATACCTCAAAACTCTTGTTAGTCTCTACTGGTGCTACTGGTCTTGAATTTAGAGTGTTCTACACAAGAACTGTTTTCCTTGTGCATGCCAGGTTGAGCACGTTCTTCAAGACTATATGCCAAGCGTGTCATGGGGAAGCTTCTTTTGCTACAGTGTATAATTCATGACACCATCTGTTTGTTTGCCAAGCCCCCCCCCCCCCCCAGATATCTTGGATAGGTCAGGTTGGGCTTATAGTGGTGGGATGATCGCTGACTTGGGGATCCTGCCAGGCAAAAGACAATCTGATACTTGGTCTGAGGGAGAGCACTTCTGGGGGCTACCTAGAGAAGAAGGGCCTGCTGCATAATACAGCCCCTGACACTATACCCCTAGACCAGGGGTGGGGAACGTCAGGCCCGGGGGCCATTTAAGGCCCGCAAATCATTTGGTTTGGCCCTTCATGGGTCCTGGCAGATCTCTGGCTCACAAGGATCTAAGACTGGTGATCCGCCTTCTCCTGCGGACAGGAATAGCCTCTATTCAAGGCAGATGTGAGTTTGTTTTGCCGAGAAAAGGAAACTTTGCCTCCCCTTGCAGAAGAGTCATTAGCTGTGGAGCTGCAAGGACCGCCCAAGAAACTATGTTAACCCTTTCCCACCCGGACCGTGGAGAAACGTATTCCCTCTGTACTACAAGAGGGTTGGGGGAGGAAGTGGTGACAATGGAGAGGTTAAAGGAGGAAGGGCCAGAATGGGGGGGGGCAAGTTCTTAGCCAGTGTGTCCTCATTTCATCCCTGCAGGAGGAGGTAGCAGGAGCCGGCTGTAGAATCCGTCCCCGACCATGCGAAGCAGGAGCAACTCCGGCGTGCGGCTGGACAGCTATGCCCAGCTGGTGCAACAGACCATCCTGTGCCACCGGTTGGATGCCTGCCTGCTTGCCTGCACCGGGGGAGGGGGTCATCTGGGGCAGCTGCCTGCTTGGGGCTTGGCCGGAAAATTTTTAAGTTGATAATTTTGTATGGCCCACAAATGATGTTATAAATGTCCAAATGGCCCTTGGCGGAGAAAAAGGTTCCCCATCCCTGCCCTAGACTCAATAAGGAAAGAATTAAAAACTGCAATCCCACTGTTGTACTAACTGAAGGGGGCCCTTCGTTCCCTGGCAAGCTCCTGAGAGAAGAGAGTCTGCAGACTGGGAAGGTGCTCAGCAGCTTCAGGGAGGACTGTTCTGAGCTGAGCTCTGCGCTTGGAAATTCCTGCTTTCTGTCAACTTAGGAGTGGCTCTTGGGCACCCAGCAGGTATCTTTGCTTTCTAGCAGGGCAACGAACACTGTCCATATAATGATCATGTTGGTTGTGAGCTCTCCCAGGACCTAAAACACAGCTGTCTTTTTCTGATATTTATTTTATTTAGAAAGTTTATATGCTGTCGCTCCTGCTGAAGGCATCTCACAAACTGTGTCGTGAAATCCTAAAAACAACAACATAGGGCATTTCAATAATAAAACAGACAAGGGTCATAATGACAGCATTTGACTCCTTACAATGATATTCATAAAACAGCCTAGAAGCAAACATACCAAAAGCTAAAAACGATTGAGCCCCATAGAAAAGCCTATGTGAAAAGAAATGTGATTTAGCCTCATGCCTGAAGGACATTAAGGTAGGTGCCAGGCAGGCCTCAAGGGGGAGGGCATTCCAAAGGCAAGGTGCTACCAATGGTCACCACCCACCTCGCTTCTGCAAGTTGGGGAACAGAAGAAGGGCTTTGGAAGAGGATCTTAACTTGTGGGCTGGGCAGTACAGAAGGTGGGGATCCTTCAAGTTCCCTGGCCACCAAGCCATTTAGGACCTTGAAGGTAAGAACCAGAACGTTAAGTTGTGTCCAGAAAGACGCAGCCAGGGCAGATCTTTCTACTCAAGGGTAATGTGATTACCGTTTCAGTGGGGTATTTGTCACTGGAGTTGGTTGACTTCTGCTCCAGCTGAGACCCCCCAAATCTTGGTCCATTCCCTGTGGGTCCACAACCTGACAAGAAGAGGACACCTATTCTGATAGCATCCTGAATATATATGTCACAAATTTTAATATGAAACAGGGATCTGTCTCATACTGAGTCAGATTACTGATAACGTCTTAGGCAGAGATCTTTCACATAACCTACTACCTGATCTCTTTAACTGAAGATGCCACAGCCCTGCCTTGAGTGGTTCTGGGCATCTCAGTGCTAGAACAGTCTATGATTATTGAAGCACTGGATGAAGAACCTCAAAAATCCTGGAATTATGCTATATTTTTAAATGGTATCACTAAACAAACTTGAGGACGAGCAGCACAGAGAGCAGCCATGTACCCATAGACTTTACTTCTCTCCTGTTCAGTTATCTTTGGTTAGGATTCTTCGTCTAGATCAAAGCAACTCTGAACTGTCCCTAGAAGCTAAAATGACTAAACTGAGGCTATTGTATTTTGGTCACATTATGAGAAGACAAGACTCACTGGAAAAGACAATAATGTTAGGAAAAGTTGAAGGCAGCAGGAAAGGAGGAAGACCTAACAGGAGATGGATTGACTCAATCAAGGAAGCGACAGCCCTCCGTTTGCAAGACCTGAGCAAGGCTGTTAATGATAGGATGTTTTGGAGGACATTAATTCATAGGGTTGCCATAAATCAGAAGTGACCTGACGGCACTTCTCTCTCTCTCTCTCTCTCTCTCTCTCTCACACACACACACACACACACACACACACACACACAACACACACACACAGAGACTTCTTCTCCTTTGTGTGTGTAAAGTGCCGTCAAGTCGCAGCCAACTTATGGTGACCCCTTTTTGGGGTTTTCATGGCAAGAGACTAACAGAGGTGGTTTGCAAGTGCCTTCCTCTGTATAGCAACCCTGGACTTCCTTGGTGGTCTCCCATCCAAATACTAACCAGGGCTGACCCTGCTTAGCTTCTGAGATCTGACGAGATCAGGCTAGCCTGGGCCATCCAGGTCAGGGCTTCTTCTTCTCCTTCAGACATATTGAAATTGTCTTTAAATATATCTGCCATAACTTTCCCAGGCATTTCTATGCAACTCCCACTGAAATGCACAAAAGTCATGCTTTTATTCCCCTGGGGGACAGATCATCGGGACTTTTACCAGAGAGCTTCCCATCAGATTGCACCCTGTATCTTTTGTATTATCCCTTGTCATGCTTCCTAGTGTCTGTCTTCACCAGCTGATGTGTTGGCTGAAACACCTGACAAGGACACAGAAGAAGAAGAGTTGGTTTTTATACCCTGCTTTTCTCTACCATAAGGAGTCTCAAAGCAGCTTACAATCGCCTTCTCTCCCCCCCCCCACACACACACAACAGGCACCTTAGGAGGTAGGTGGGGCTGAGAAGGTTCGGAGAGAACTGTGACTGGCCCAAGGTCACCCAGCAGGCTTCATGTGGAGGAGAGGGGAATCAAACCTGATTGTCCAGATTAGCATCTGCCAATCTGAACCACTGTGTCATTCTGGCTCTGGCAGAGGAAGAAGCAGTTCTGGTTTTTTTTTCTTTTTTCGCTCCAGGAAAAAAAAATGTTTGTTTTGTATATTCCACAGTTGTTGCCCCAGAACGCAGGAATGGAAAACAAAACCTCAAAGAACCTTGTGAAATTTGATATCCTCAGAGCAATAAAGAGAAGGTAATAAAAGTCCATGTTTTGAGAAACCTTTAACATCCGAGGCCTGGAAAGCGGAGGCTGGTTTTCGTTTAACAATCCAAGGAAATTATTAGCTGGACCAAAATCAAGAGGACCATTGAGCCCGAAGAAAAGGTCACTCCCTTGTTTTGTGAGGTTATGGGGAGTAATGTAGCAAGGAACAGAATCTGAAATCGCTTTGGCAGAATCTAATGAAAGACAGGATAACACAGGGGGATCAAGTCACTGACCTATGGGGTTTTTTTTAGTCCCCACTCTCTAAACAAAAAGACTATTGAGAATCTTAGCATCCCAGTCATTTTTTTTTTTAAGTGCAAATAATTTTGCAATGAAAAGCATTATAAAGGTGGGAAGGAGCAACTACCGGTAACTGGCTAAATTGTCCCCAGCTCCAGTTGAAAAGGGTCGGTAACAGCCAAAGGTAAATCCTATTTAAGTCACTGGAATAGATAAGTACAAGTTGCTTCTTTCTGAGGTAGGACTCTTGGGGTTAAGAAGTTCTTTTTGGCGTCACACATCCCAAGAACCCCCATGTCATCCATAGTTCGTTATGGGATCCACAATGTTACGTGAAAGCAGTTCTGTGGAGTGCCACGTTAAGCAGTTCTGCCTTACGCACGTTCAATAATGTTACCATACTGGGCATGGTTACACAAGGGCACAGTTACCTGACTTTGGTCACAGAAATGCAGTTGACTCTTGGGAACATACTTCTGGACCCTCACAAATGGAGGTGCAATGTTGACCCAAGTTGTTGTCCTTGGCAATGGATGGGTTGGATCCCCCTGATCGGTTCCACTAACAGTGACCGGTTTCTTTGCTCCAAGATCAATGGAAGAGCCTCTTGTGCCAGAGCAAGCTGCTGCTATTAGTGGAATGGATCTGGGTGATGCAACCCAGTGTTTGGAGATACACTGCCTTGGTCTATGAAGGTTGAATTTGCTATTGTATGCCTTTTAAAAATATATTTTTAGATGTTTTTCCATGCATGGTAGGTGACTGTCTAAAAACACTGCCTTCTAGAGGGAGGTTCAGGTTTTTAATGAAGTGTCCACAACATGGTGACCGCCAACCTTTTTAAGGCTGAAATTACTACCAGTCGTTGATAGATCTACCCTCTTATCTTAGTCTCGTGGGTAGCCGTGTTAGTCTAATGGGACGGGCAACACTGTAACGTTTGGCCAATACTCTATGGAATGCTAGAGTGGCATCGGCACTGTGATGACATGGCTTTTGGTCATTGGGATGCTGGCAATTCCCCCCACACACCCATCCTCCCCATTTTGCTTGCACCATGGGATCAGCCAGCAGGGGTGGGAGATCTGGCATCTCTGCTTATGCAGCTGATGAAGTGAGGAAGTGATGAATTTCGATGCTGAAATGATGTGTCCTTAAGCTGCAGCTGAACTCCAGTTTCATTTTCCTCCTGTCTAAAAGAGGTGTCCCATTGGGATCTCTAATGGTTAACTTTATTTAGTCTTATGTGCAGACATGAACTTGGTTGAAAACTTGGATGGTTGGTTTCATGTAGAAGCAGGTTATAGGACATAAAATATAGACATTAATACATTGAATTATTTTTAAGACATCTAAGCTATCCATTACTAATGCACTTCTAAATTGGCCATCAAGAAGCACGGCAATGTGTCTTATTTGAATCTGACAGCTAATGCTTGTTAAGCTGCTGACCTAAAAAAACATGCTTTTGTTAATTATGCATTCAGCGTTCAGTAAATATCTTCTAATTTTAAACTTAATTTCAACAGTAGTATGTTTTGGTATTTAAGAGCCATATAATTAGCATAGTAAGTTACAGTCCTGTTAAATCCAGGGCAGTCATTTTAAATCCAATTAGATAAAACCTGTTCACTTTGTTACTGGGCATTAATTCCCAATCTTTAGTTCAAGCAGAATTTGAAAAGAAATGTTGTTCTCAACTTGCTGGAGCATTGCATTAACGTATATTGTAATTTTTGCAGTATATTTCACCCAAAAATCTTTCATCATTTTTTGTGGATAGCAAAGTTACTGCCTCACTGTAAAAAGAGCCACTTAACTACTCTTAAAAGGGTAATGCTGCTGCGTTTATATTTCCCATCATTCAACTAAATCACCTATTGATCTAATACCAGTCAGCAGCAACAAAGAAAGCTGTATTATTGGTTAAATCAAGTCCACTATTCCTGTTCAGTTCAGGTCTTTCTGTACAATTAGCAAGTGGGATTTTTTTTCCTGGACTGTGAGGGGGGAGGACCGCCAGCTGTGGGTTGGGAAATACCTGGAGATTTTGGGGGTGGAGCTTGGGGAAGGCTAGGTATGAGGAGGGGTGGGACCTCAGGAGGGTATAATGCCATAGAGTCCACCAGAACTCATTAACTGTATGAAGGCCTACACTTTAGCCTGATGCCAAGCCCTGCCATCAGCAGTTTTAGATGGAAAATATAAGAAGATCCCAAGATCTGAAAGGCTGTGCCCTTGTAGGACAGGTGACATAGAAACTATCAAGCATGTATTGTTCAGATGTCCATTTTATCATGGGGCTCATATTAGACTTATTGATCCCCTGATCAGTGGATTCCCAGATAAGTCGGCTGAGTTCCTGTCTAAGAAGCTTCTGATGGGGGAGATTCCTCATCTTTTGCGCTCCACTGCTAAATTCTGCGCCATTGCAATTAAAATACCCAAAAATAGGCTGGAAAAAAATTGTTAAAACTCTTTTATACAAATCAGATTTCAAATTTCAAATACCTTTATTGGCATAGTACAATCTGCAGTATATAAAAGGATAAAGGTTAGAGTAAAATAAAATTAAAACAAATCATTCCTTAATGTTGTGATTCTACTTCTGACTAGATTCCCATCGGTTGACTACTTTTGTCAAAAATTTTGCCACGTTTTTGGTTATCTCAGGAAATTCTTTTATACTTCTATATTTTTAGTAATCTTAAGTTGGCAAGCCACTTTTGTGTCATGCACTAATTTTGTATATCTTATTAATACCAGATTTTTATCAATTTTTGTAATTTGTAATAGTTTTTACAGTTTTATCAAGTTGGACAATATGATAAACTAACTTCTGGCTGGTCAAATAGACCATATTAATAAACTTGAATTGACTCGACTTGACTCTTAAAAGGGTAATGCCGCTGCTTTTATATTTCCCATCATTCAACTAAATCACCTATTGATTTAATACTAGTCAGCAGCAACAAAGAAAGCTGTATTATTGGGTAAATCAAGTCCACTATTCCTGTTCAGTTCAGGTCTATTCTGTACAATCAGCAAGAGGGATTTTTTTCCCCTGGACTGCGAGGGGGAGGACCGCCAGCTGTGGGTTGGGAAATACCTGGAGATTTTGGGGGTGGAGCTTGGGGAAGGCTGGGTATGAGGAGGGGTGGGACCTCAGGAGGGTATAATGCCATAGAGTCCACCCTCCCAAGCAGCCATTTTCTCCAGGGGGACTGTTCCCTGTTGTCTGGAGATGAGTTGTAATAGTGGGAGATGTCCAGATCCCACCAGGAGGCTGGCAACCCTAGCAGAGGATGGTAGGTTTGAATGGGGAGATGACTACTTGCACTCAGACAACTAGCTTGTGAGGGAGAAAGACTCAGAATAGCCTTCTTGTTTTGTGAGTTTTCTGTAAGTTCCGGAAGGTTTATTTGCCTGAAGGGGGATTCAGATATTTGGTGCCCCCACCTGAAGGAGATACAGTCCAGGAAAATGTATGCCGCTTAGTTCTGCTGACTTGTGTGCACGCACTGGTCATAACTGCTAATTCTTAACAGAAAATGGAAACAGATCTGGAAGGAACCCCAACGGTCATCTAGTCCAATACCCTGCACAATGCAGGAAATTTACAGGGTTGCCAGTAGGGTTGCCAGCTCCAGGTTGGGAAATAACTGGATATCTTTGGGGCGGAGCCTGAGAAGGGTGGGGTGTGGGGAGGGGCTTCAGTGTCATAGAGTCCAATTACCAAAGTGGCCATTTTCTCCAGGTGAGCTGATCTCTATTGGCTGGAGATCAGTTGTAATAGCAGGAGATCTCCACCTAGTACCTGGAAGTTGGCAACCCTACCCCTCACTCCCCCAGTGACCCCTGCTCTATGCCTAGAGGAAGGCAAGTTATTAATGTAAATCGATCAGTCTAATGCTTTGGTGGGGGGGGGGGTACCCTTTCTAGGACAATTTCAGTCTTGACCACCTGGGTTAATTGGTATGTATATTCTTATACATTAAGGCAACCTTCTCAATGATAGGGAGATCTAAAGATCATTTGTGCACTAAGTAGTTGGGAATGAATGGTGCTTATGATCCAGACAAGGGTATTCTTTTTTGACATGAAATTGAATGGCTGTATTGTGGTTTGACTCTTTTTTAACTACCCAGTTCTCGTAATAGGCACTCTGCTACTCTGATATTGGGATCAAAAACATTGTTCAGGCAAAATTACAAAAATGTAAAACTATTAAAGATAATTACTTGTATTACAAAAGGTATTATGGAACAGGATGAGTACTTGGGATCTGATATGAACCCTGCTGTTAATGCTAAATGAGGGAGAGGTTTTGGTCCGGGCCATGTAATTTCTTTCCTTAACCCCTTCTCTGAAGTATGTACTAATATTGAATGTTTCACTTCTGCATTAATATAAAGTAGTTAAGTGAGAATTTTTACCGCACTAATGTTATTTGCACCCTCAATATTGTCAATGTTTATTTTTTCTCCTATTGCCTGGAGCTGAGCTCTGACTGGATTCACTTTCTGGAGGTTTGGAACATCACAGAACAATTAATTATATGTTCTATAATATTATGGGTATGAAGTGGTAATCATTGAGGAGGTCTACATTTAAAAAAAACACCTATGTGGTGCGAAAATTATGACCATGATGGTTGAACATAGTGTTAAGTAATAAATGTGTTAACGGCTGCAAATATAGTATTTGCAAAAAAAACCTAGAAAGATTCTGTGGTGCCTACAATGATAGAAAACCAAACTAATAAAATTATATGTGTCTTAAGACAGGCAACAAAATAAATGTATTAGAAAAGTGCATTTGTTAAATGCATAGGAATGCAGTAGTTCAAGCACATGCCAACACTTCCATAATTTTTGCAGTATAATTTTAGCTTTATAATATTTTAATGTTAATAAGGTAACGGCTAGAAAAATAAAACCATTACCCTAGAGATGTGAAGTCCAGAAGAACAGTGAGAAAATATAGGCTGGGAAGATTTCCGCCTCTTTCCCAATTGTTTTCAATATTTTCCAACAGCAAAACTACAATTGTTCCTTTGAAATACTTTCTCGCTTAGAATGATGAGTGAATTGTTTTGTGACAAGGTAAATTCATGGCAGATGCACTTTAAGCTGCCATTTTACACTCTGAAAATGCTTTCTAATAGTTATGCAAGTATGTAATAACAGGGTAGCACAATTTGAAATCTTAGAAAATGACAGTGGGACATTTCTTTGTGCATCCCCCGAGAAGCAATGCGTCTCCCAAAGCATGCGGAGCTCTCTTAGAAACTGTTTTCTGTATTTGTAGATGATCATTTTCTGAACTTTTTCCAAATATGAGTTTCTTCTGTTTCTGGATAATGCCAGACATTGGGTCCAGAAAGGGGGCTGAATTCCTACTCAGGAAGGGTCCCTCACAGAGGATGTGGCTACCAAATCCATTCATCATAATTCAGTCTAGTACAATGTGCCCTTTCCAACATACATAGGGCGAAAATGCACGGTCGCTTTAGCCTCCTTTATTTCCTGTTTCAGCCAGGATTCAGCCATGATCGAACGCAGTTCGGCAAAAAAAACGCAACCCTAATGGTTGCCAACTCCAGCCTGGGAAATTCCTGGCGATTTATAGGCAGTGCCTGTGGAGGGGGGGAAATCAGGCTAACCAGGTCTATGGGGAAGTACAGGAAGGTAGGGAAGAAATGCAAGCGAACCCAGCATCGTAGTAAGTACACAGAGGGTTTGAAATAGTTTTTTGTTTCCAATAGCCTGCCTGGCCCCCATACTAACTGCAGTACTTAACTGGAGCACATAAGAAAGTGGTGATCTAGGAGGGAGATCCTTCATTTTCTCTCCACAGTGCTATTCCTGGAAGTGATGGGTAACCACCAGGAACCACCAGGGAGGGTGAGTCAGAGGTTTGCAACAGGTAGGGTTGCCAGGTCCCTCTTCGCCACCGGTGGGAGGTTTTTGGGGTGGGGCCTGAGGAGGGCGGGGTTTGGGGAGGGGAGAGGCTTCAATGCCATAGCGTCCAATTGTCAAAGCAGCCATTTTCTCCAGGTGAACTGATTTATATCAGCTGGAGATAGGTTGTAATAGCAGGAGATCTCCAGCTAGTACCAGGAGGTTGGCAACAGGAGGGATTTTTTCCCCTGGGATCTTTTCCTCAGGTCTTGACTGTATATTCTATGGAGGTTTTACACACACACACACACACACACACACACACACACACACACACTGACCTGGATAGCCCAGACTAACCCAATTTCATCAGCTCTCAGAAGCTAAGCAGGGTCAGCCCTGGTTGGTACATGGATGGGAGACCACCAAGGAAGTCCAGGGTCGCAGTGCAGAGGCAGGCAGTGGCAAAACCACCTCTGAACGTCTCTTGCCTTGAAAACTCTATGGGGTTGCCATAAGTCGGCTGCGACTTGATCACAACACACACATACACACACACACACTTTGTAGTCTGAAGTGAAGTGGTACAGCCTGGGATATTGTTATCTGGAACTAGGGCTTCCTGTGTCAGAGTTGGCGCTCACTTAGATTTGCATGATATATTGTCAGCCTTAAAGCTAAGACCCTTAGTAGTGATTCACACCCTGTGGAACTCCCTCCCCGCAGAAGCTCCCATGGCTTCAAATGTATAAGCTTTTAGGCTTTTTATTTACCAACTCCTTTTAAGCCCTCCCACTCATAAAATTTTGTCAGCTGCCCTGCTTTTCTCTATTTTTTTTCCAGGGGTTCAGCTGATTGTTTTCCAGGATTTTAAGATCTTTTCCTATCCCCCCCTCCCCAATTTCATCCTGTTTTAAATGTGTAATCTGCTTTTTTGTTCTTGTTTTTGTCACTGTTTTGTGGTGATGCTTTTTCCTGTTGGCCACCTTGTGGGTATTTATATGGAGAGACGGGGTCTGAGCGGTTTAAATAAATTAAAAAAATAAAGTGAGCTTGGTATGGGATGCAATTTGGAGTCGCTTCATGTATTGCAAGCAGAGGCGCCTGTGAGCAGCTGTAGTAGTTTGAATTCCGGTTTTGTTTTCTGAGATGAAGGGAGCAAGGGAAAATCACATTTCTATTCTCTACTTCATTTATGTCAGGACCGGGGCGGGGGGTGGAGAGACAACATCTTCCCTAAATCTCAGGCTTTGCAGTTTTTATTTACTTAATGATTAATCTTCGAAGCAGAGCAAACTAAATCAGACTTTCGTTCCCAGCAGGACTGACATTAAAGTTTGTGCTCATAAATGTGTATTACAGTAATCTATAAATTGCATTTTCAAACTCTGTTTTCCTCCCTATTATTTCACTCGTTTATGTGGCTTCTTTCCTGTGAACTATGTCTGTGTCCCAGTTTGTTTGTCTAATTGCATTTGTATCCCAGCTTTACTCCAAGGGGCCCAGAATATCTTCCATGGTATTTGATTTAAAAATCTATACTCGGTTTAACTAGTCTGGACAAATTTTTGATGTGGCTCATATCCAAATAGCTGTCAATAAATAGGGTTGCCAGCCTCCAGGTGGTGGCTGGAGATCATCTGGGATGGTTCGCTTGAAGAAACTGGCTGCTTTGGAAGGTGGATTCTAGGGCATTATACCCCATTGAAGTCCCTCCCCTCCCCAAACCCTGCCTTCCTCAGGCTCCACCCCCAAAATCTCCTGGTATTTCCCCAATCCGGATCTGGCAACCCTATCAATAAGAGAGCCAGGGTGCTGTAGCAGTTAGAGAGTCAGATTAGGGTCTAGGAGGCTCAGGTTCAAATCCCTGCTCTGCCCTGGAAGCTGGCTGGGTGACCTTGGGCCAGAGGTAGGGGTGTCAGTCTCCAAGTGGGTCCTGGAGAGTTTCCAGAATTACAGCTCATCTCCAGAAGACAGAGATCAGTTCCCCTGGATAAAATGGCTGCTTTGGAGGGTGGACTGTATGGTATGACCCATTGAGGTCCCTCCCCTCCCCAAATCTCACCCTCCCCAGGCTTCATCCCCAAATCTCCAGGAATTTTCCATCCCATAGTAGGCAACCATAGCCAGTGGTATGAGCTCAGACACCAAATGGGTTGGTGTGAGAATGAAATGGAAGAGGAGGGAATAGTGCTGTAAACGGCTTGTAGTCCCCATTGGAGAGGAAAGTGGGGTAAGGGTGTAAATGGACAAAATACAGCCAAACATTCAAGAAAGCTTGAAAACATGAAGGGCTTGGTCAAATCCTATTGCAGCTGAGGAGCCGATCCATGGAGGCATCTCTGTGGGGCCATAACAGAACTCTGTTCTTCTCCCCTCTGGCTGCGCAGTTGGTGCTTCTGGCTGTTGCCGAGAATGGGAAACCAATGCCTTCTTCCCCTATCCTAGCCCATGGTCTCTTCTACATTCCACATAGGAGGAAGGGTTGGACTGGGGTATGGAAAAAGGCTGCAGAAGCCATCCACTCCCCACAATGGTCCGGTGCATTAAGCATTTTTGCATGGGTTGGGGTGTGCGTGTGTGGAAAAGTGCAGTGTTGATTTATTTTAATGGTTTTACCGTGCCATATGGTGGGGGGGAGAAGAAGAAGAGTTGGTTTTTATATGCCGACTTTCTATACCACTTAAGGAAGAATCAAACTGGTTTACTATCTCCTTCCTTTCCTCTCCCCACATCAGACACCCTGTGAGGTAGGTGGGGCTGAGAGAGCTCTGTGACTAGCCCAAGGTCACCCAGCTGGCTTCATGAGGAGGAATGGAGAATCAAACCCAGTTCTCCAGATCAGATCAGAGTCCACTGCTCCAAACCACCGCTCTTAACCACTACATCACGCTGGCAGCTATCAATAGTAAATACAAGAGTGCCCTAGTAATCCAGGTAGAGCAGCAACTCCAACAAAAAGAAAAAATGGCAGTAATCCAGAAGAAGGACATATGAAATACTGGTTCAAAATATGAAACACTGGTTCAAAAAAGAATACCAATATTTATGGTTTACTGAAAGAAAACTGTGCCATCCATCATAAGCAGAGTTATACCTTTCTAAGTCCATTGACTTAGAAAGGGCTTAGGATCTAACAATGGGCTTAGGGTCTAACTCTGCTTAGGATGGCATTGTAGGTAACTGTACTTTGGGGACATTGTTTGTGAATGTCCAGGGTCTGCTGTCCTAAACATAGAGTTGTTGAGCTGCTGTGTATTCTGCCCGAAAAAGTACAACAGGGGTGACTTCGTATTTTGGTTGTCAGCTCCAGCTCGGGAAATTTCAGGAGATTTGGGGGTGGAGCCTGAGGAGGGCAGACTTTGGGGCGGGGAGGGAATTCAGTGGGGATGTGTTGCCCTAGAGTTCACGCTCCAAAGTGGCCATTTTCTCCAGGGGAACTGAGCTTTGGAGCTCAAGTTGTACCAACAATCCTACTTATTCTTAAGAGCTTTAGTACTGGTGAGAGAGAATCAGGAGCTAGTGCTATCTGCATAGGCTTAATTTCCTTTTTAATTTCCTTTGTGATTCCTTTTGGAATCACGTGGGCCCCCACTGAACTTCTACTTGCAATAGTAAAAGTACAATCGTGTCAAGGAAAGAACGGATGCCACAATCGGAGAGTCAGGAGAAGCGTCTCAGCGTTTGTGTTCCTTTGGAGAAGGGGGCTCAAGAGGCCATTTCTACACTGCCACGAAAGGTGTACCAGTGAAAATCTCAGTCAAGGATACATAAGAATTTTATTGCTGTGCGTCATCATTTTTGGCGTCTCTGCCCAGAATCTAGAGTTATGGGACAAGACTTGATGTTTTTGGAGTCTCTGGGAGAGAAAAAAAGTAGGCCGCTTTAATTTCCTTCGCTTTCAGTATATTCTCTTGCCATGATTGATATCGCTTCAGGTAACAGTGATATATTTTAGACGTTATCTCACTGCTTATTGCATTGATATTACAGTATATTTCATCTCCTGCTTGCGGCAGCGACTGCCAGCCTAGCGGCTCCGCAGAACATCCTCTGGGTACAACAACTCGCATTTTGCTTCAATGTCTCTAGAAGCCAAACTGGCTTAGAGCGGATTTGCGTGTGCATTAAATATGCCAGGGGTGTTTGTTTTTCTCAACCACTGAACCAATGTTTATATCAGATTGAGAGTTTGAAGCTTAGGGCTCCCTAGGGTTCTGCTGGCCACAATGCACCAAAATCTGGCAGGGCCTAAGAACTTGGAGAAGCTTGTGGCAATTGTAAAAAAGATTTATTTATTTATTTGTCTTTTTGATGTCAGAACCGGCAGGAGCTCAGAATTGGTCTCTGGGAGCTAGGCTGGAGACCTTCTCTCTGGGCAGCACTTCTCGTTTTGGAAAACTAGACCATCTCTTGCCCCTGCCTGCCTCACCATTTCCTTGCAGCTTGATTGGTCATTACCCTAAGTTTGTGGGAGGAGCCTGGGGAAGGTGGGGGGTTTGGGGAGGGGAGGGACCTCAGCAAGGTCCAATGCCTTAGAGTTGACCCTCCAAAGTGGCCATTATCTCCAGGGGAACTGATCTCTGTCATCTGGAGATGAGCTATAATACCAGGAGACCTCCAGGCCCCACTTGGAGGTTGGCAGCTCTCCCTGCTGTTCCTCCTTGTCTGTTGGCATGCAGCTTTTGCTCTGGTATTATCTGTGCCAGCCTTCTTCTGTAACCCTGCTGACTTTCCCCTCCTGCTCAGTTCTACTAGCCTCCCTTTCTCTTCCTCTGTTGCCTTCCGCCCTTGTTTGGTCTTCTTGCAGAACTAGCCCTTCAAAGGGCAGTGCAGTGCTCTCGTCCACTAAAACTTGTGAAAGGTGATTGTCGCTTCCTGCTTGCATTTGACATCCAAGGCATCAGCCTTGTAGAGATTCTTTGCTGGATAGGCCCCGATCTTGCTGGAATCCCCTACAAGGGGTGTGGTGTGTATGGCAGCCCTGGATCACTAATGAGCATATTAGCATGGTGTGGTAATTAAGGTGTTGGACTAGGATCTGTGAAACTCAGGTTCAAATCCCCACTCTGCCATGGGTGCTTGCTGGGTAACCTTGGGCCAGTCACACACTCTCAGCCTCGACCCTGGCTAGTATTTGGATGGGAGACCTCCAAGGAATGCCAAGGGCATGGCGCGGAGGAAGGCAATGGCAAAACATCTCTGAATGTCTCTTGCCTTGAAAGCCCTATGGGGTTGCCATAAGTCAACTGTGACTTGATGGCAAAATAAAAATAAAAATAGTACCATGAAAGCTAAGCAATATTGTGGCAGCTGCTCTCTTTGCCCTGTGAATTAAGCAATGCCAATGTGGTGTAATGATTAGTGTCGGTCTAGGATCTGGGGGGACTCAGATTCAAATCCTCGCTCTGCTAAGGAAGCTTGCTGGGTAGGGTGCCAAGTGCCTGGTGGTGGCAGGCAAAATCCCGCCAATCCACCTGGCTGCCCGTTGACCACCTGCACGCCACGCCTACGTCACTTCCGGGTTGACCCAGAAACGACGCGGACGCTCTAGCAACCTCCGCTGAAACTCCATGAAAACCATAGAGTTTCGGCAGAGATTGCTAGAGCGTCCATGTCACTTCCGGGTAAACACAAAGTGACATAGGCATGGCATGCAGGGTGCACGCATGCATCACGCCAGGTGCTTGTGCATTGTGCGCCCCAGCCACACCCCAAAAAGCTCCTGCTGGTGGAGCTAAGGGACCTGGCAACCCTATTGCTGGATGGCCTTGGACCAGTCACACATTCTCAGCCTAACCTATCCTACAGGTAGTTTCAGAGGGTAGCTGTGTTGGTCTCCTGGGGAGCAGTTATAACTGCGTCCAGTAGCACCTTAGAGAGCAACAAGATTTTCGGGGTATGAGCTTTCAAGAGTCAAAGCTCTGATGTCTCTGATGAAGGCAGTGTTGACTCTCGAAAGCTCATACCCCGAAAATCTTGTTAGCCTCTAAGGTGCTCCCAGACTTGAATCTAGCTATCTTTACAGAGTTTTTGTGAGGATAAAATGGAGGAGAGGAGAATGATGTAAGACGCTTTGGATCCCTGCTGGGGAGAAAGGTGGGGTATACATGAAGTAAATAATAGTAGCAAAGAAGATGAGATGAGGCAAGGGAGAAATGTATTAATGCATGTGTTCGAATGCTCAAAATGATGACCCTATTGTGAAAAAGAAGGGGGGGGGGACCCTATATCATAGCCACAGAACACCATGGGAGCCCTTTAGGCAGTACAAATTCAGATAACGTTCTTTGTACAGTTTCCCCTCTTTGTGCTTGTATGATCTAACTGGTGAATTAAAACCGAAATATTGAGGATCATCTCCACTAGCAGGAATGAAGCTGCTGTCTACAGCAAGACATGAAATGTTTCACTTGGGCTGATTAATTTTTGATGCATTATCCTTTAAATAGCATGCCGAGGAGCAGTCTGTAGAGGAGGGGGGATTGTGAAGCTGACAATGAAATTAGCTCTCTGGCTCCTGAGCTGGGGGTGGGGGGGTTTCTGGGCCACAGACTGTAGAGGTGTGAATAAAAATAGGGTTTAACTATATATGCATGTGTGGATCAGAATTATGTGTGGATCAGAATTAACATCATTTTGGTTTCAATTCTACCCAGCATTCGACGTGGTAATTAGAGAATGAGCTGCTTGAGGTGACCAGAAATGGGTTTTGCAATTTTCAATATGATTGGGCTCTAGTCAATCAACTGCTCGTATAATAGTCAGATAACTGGTCACTTAATACCTGTTATTTGACCACTAGCAAAATGTGTATCACCCTGACCGGGCCAGTACAGGCTAGCCTGGGGTGAAAACGCATGGTCGCTTTAGCCTCCTTTATTCCCTGTTTCATCCAGGATTCAGCCAGTATCTAATGCATGTTTGGCGAAACCCTTTGGTGTTGCCGTAAGTCAAGTGTGACTTTACAGCACTTTCCACCACCAAAATGTTTATCATTGTGGCAGGCAGGGTATGGAAGTCACAAGGACCCCAGTGCAGCGCAGGGATTGTCCTCCCTAGGAGGTCCCTGCTGGTGAGGGAGGTGTTGTCAGTAGGTAGAAGGCAGGTTTGGGTTCCTCTGCAACAGCAGCTGGAAATGAACTGAGGAAAGCCCTATTCTGTTAGTGCTTTCAATAGGAAAAAATATATAAAACTCACTACTGAACAGTGTTCTGATGGGTAGTATGGATTTCTGAGATCATTTATATTCTGGCCTAGGGATCTAGCAAAAATTCATGGGGGGAAATTATTTGGGTGTATGCTCTGTATAAAACGTACATAAAATGTGATACATAGGCTCATGAATTGTTTTTTTGGGTGGTGAGGGGGTTCAGAGGTGTACTAGATAAGTGCCCTTTGCTGAACATGATTGCACTCCCTGTAGGCAGGCAGCACTTCATTTGTATACGTGTAATCTGTTATCTTCATCTCGTCAGATTTCAGAAGCTAAGCAGGGTCAGCCCTGGTTAGTATTTGGATGGGAGACCACCAAGGAAGTCCAGGGTTGCTGTGCAGAGGAGGAAGGCACCGGCAAACCACCTCTGTGGTTTCTCTCTTGCCATGAAAACCCCAAAAGGGGTCGTCATAAGTCGGCTGCGACTTGACGGCACTTTACACACGCCCCATCTGTTATCCACCGTGGTGGAATCTTATCTATGTAAGGGCCTGCCTTAAGTCTTCAGTGCTCAGAACTGTTAACATTTTAAGCTAGGCAGAAAACAATGTTGGGAACCAGCTGCTGGGACGAAGGGGAGAACCTCTCCCTTCCTCGAGCCCAGGACAAACTTGGGACTGCGGCACATTTCCACATTCCTCCCCACACTGCTACCGCAGTTGTCCTTAAGAGAAAAATAATTTCTAAGATATGGCCAGTGGCTGTAGCAAACCAAGTGATGCTCCTAACAGGTATTCCCCACTCAGGGTGGGGAAATTCCTGGAGATTTTGGGGTGTACCTGAGGAGGGCAGAGTTTGGGGAGGAGAGCTCTGCTCCTTAGTATAGATGTCACGACCGTTTTGGTTAAGCGATCCTTCGAAGGTCTCCAGAGGGCTGTGTATCGCTCCATAGTGAAGACAAGCATCTGGAGGCTTTTTATTTATTTAGAAGCGGGAATGCTATTTCAAGATGCAAGTTCTACCAAAGTCTTCTCTTCGTTCAGGAACAAGACAAAAATTTAAAATTCCAAGCGCCAGCAAAAAAAAAAAAGTTTAACTTCTAATAAAATGGAATAGAAGTTCCACTTAGCAGAAAGGGTTTTGAACAGTTATCACAAGGCAGCTTAGAGGATGAGTTTGAGCTAAGAGAAAAGGCAATAATTAGTAGGGGAGAATCTGCCGATGGTGTCTGTTTTATCTCTTGTTTCCATCTGTTTCTCCCCTAACGTTATGCTGTGAAAAAAAATGCGTTGAAAGAGATTGGGAGAAGGATCTAGCAGGGGAAGGGTTAAGTTCCTCATTAATTCATGGCACATGGCCAGCATGGGAGGGGCCGTGGCTCAGCGGTAGAGTATCGGCTCGGCATGCAGAAGGTCCCAAGTTCAATTCCCACATCTCCAGTTAAAGGGACCAGGCAAGTAGGTGATGTGAAAGACCCCTGCCTGAGACCCTGGAGAGCTGCTGCCTGTCTGAGTAGACAATACTGACTTTGATGGACCAAGGGTCTGATTCAGTAGAAGGCAGCTCCATGTGTTCATTATGTAATAAGAATATGGAACTACTATGGTACAGTAGTTAGTGTGTCAGACTGGTATACCTAGGTTCAAATCTGAATACTTCCATGAAGGCCACACTGATTTGGATAACAGCCACGCTCTGTCTGCCTCACCTATCTCACAGGGTTGTTGTGAGGATAAAATGAAGGACAACCGTGTGTGCCATGTTGAGCTCTTTGGAGATGGGGGGTGGAATAAAGTGTATTAAATAGACACGTAGGGAACACCATCTTTCCCTCATAACTTGTAGTTCCACCCTCAGTGAAGGTTAAACTCAGAGGGGGGAAATTGTGTGCATTAAGAACACTTCAAATGTTTCCCGGGGAAGGAAGGCAGCACGGTATGGCCGGATCTTGTCAGATCTCAGAAGCTACGCAAGGTCGGTACTTGGAAGGGAGACCTCTAAGGAAGACTCTGCAGAGGAAGGCAACGCCAAACCACCCCTGCTTAATCACTTGCCTTGAAAGCCCCTTGCTGGGGCCGCCTTTAGTCGGTTGTGACTTGACAGCACTTTAGATGCACAACATTTCCCAGCTGCAGCAGGTTACAGGTTGAAAGGTAACCTTTTTCTGAAGCGAAGAGTTTTGTGCCTTTGCATGCATGCCTAGTATATGGACCCTTTAGAACAGTATTTCAAGGTATATGTTAACTAGACCTATAAGTGCATATAAAAGTTATGTTTACACTATACTATAGTCTATTAATTGTGCAATAGCATTATGTCTAAAAAAATTGTACATACCTTAATTTAAAAAATACTTTATTGCTAAAAATGTGACACAGAGACACAAAGTGAGCACATGCTATTGAGAAAATGTTGCCAATAGACTTGCTCTATGAAGGGTTGCCACAAACCTTCAATTTGTAAAAAACACAATATCTGCGAAGCACAATAAATCAAAGCGCAATAGAACAAGGTATTCCTGTACAAGTTTTCAAGAGTCAGTGCTCATACCCCGGAAACCTTGTTGGTTTTCTAGATGCGATTGGACTCAGTGCAAAGGTGAAAGTCCTGCAGTCCTTTCCTAAAATCTGGAATTTTAAAAAGAAAACATTTTACTTTTTGTGTCTGCACTGTTGTTTTAAAGGAATTCGTATTCTTTAGTAAGATTTTCTTTAATCTCTCCCCTGTACTACTACAGGCCTGAAACTTTCAGATCTCTAAATCCCACGAAAGCCCCTGTGAGTTTGTAAATGTGCGAGGACCGTGGGCTAAATCCTTTGAACGGTGTCCTATGGGAGGGGAGAATGAAGCTGTCCTGTGTGTTTGTGGGAGAGTACCATTGCAGCATGTGTTAGACGAGAAGTGACATATCTATTACCAGCAAATCTAAAAGTTAGACAAGCAGGAAAACAGCAATCTTGTGTCTCCAGTTTGGTATGGCAATGAGTATTGAAGGGTAATCATAGTGATCTTTAATCTTGTCTGTGGAGAACTCAATTTTCATTTGGCTGAACTTTGCTGGCTCAAGAAATGGGCATTTCTGCTTTCTGCTACTGTCTGCCTTGTCATTGAGTGAATCAAAGAGCCGCTGGTTGGTAATGTTTCAAATCTGAGTTTTCAGATCCAATGCTGGATGTAATCCAGGCTTCTGTCAAAGGCTTTTAGGACTGAAATCCCAGTTTGCCTCATAGGGGGTCCAAATGAGCTTGCTGTCAAAGAGAGAAAGGTGGTACCTATTGTTAATAGTAGGCCTGTCATTCTGGAGTTGGGTGCTGCTGCTTCCAGGTTCCTTGTTTTTGCAAAGAGGGCTATAAAATAGGTTGCATAAAGAAATACTTTGGAACAATGATGTTCTCTGCACTGCACTTGATACTTTTGCGTAGGGTTTTATTAATGCCCTGATATATTGCTGTCAAGTCCTTGCTGTCAAGTCGCAGCAAACGTATGGTGACCCCATAAAGTTTTCAATGCAAGAGATGGTTTACCATTGCCTGCCTCTGTGTAGTGACCCTGGATTTTTTTTTTTTATGGTCTCCCATCCATGTACTAGCCAGAGTTGACCCTGCTTTTGAGCTCTGACAAGATCAGGCTAGCATGGACCATCCAGGTGAGCACATGAAGTGGGCCATTGAGTCGCAGCAGACTCATGGTGACCTCATGAAGTTCCACATTGTAGTTTTCAAGGCAAGAAACAAGCAAAGCTGATTTGCCATTGTCTGCCTCTGTGTAGCAACCCTGGACTTCCTTGGTGGTCTTGCATCCAAGTACTAACCAGCGCTGACCCTGCTTAGCTTCCGAGATCTGATGTGATAGTTTGCAGCGAATCAATGCAGATTAATATCTTTGCCAGCCTTAATTATTATTCTTATGACATGAAGATATCTGGATTGCATGGGAGAAAGGGTATGATGAAACCACAATTAGTAATACATTGACACATCATGCTGTGACACAAGAAGGGGTCTTTAGAGGGAGAGAAAAGTTACATCTCCTGTCATTCTCTGTGACTGCACTCCAGGGATCATGTGCATGCAAACATGCTACATTTCTTCCCATAATTACTTATTAAAAAAAATGTAAAACAGTTCCCTGTCACTAAACAGATTACAGTCCGAGGCAGAATTACTCCTGCCTAAACCCATTGAAATCAATGGACTTAATCTACAGTAATTCTATAAAGGATTGCTCTGGTGTTGGAACAAATCATTTAGGTCAGTGGGTTAGAACTGGCCCTAAGCGTTTTGCAGTTTCTTGCCCTCAGCTCAGTAAAATTTGGCTGCTCCTGCTTTCCCTGTTTCCAGAACTGTCAGAAATGACTTGACAAAAGAAGAAGAAGAATTGGTTTTCTATATGCCGACTTTCTCTAACTCTTAAGAATCAAACCAGTTTACAATCACCTTCCCTTCCCCTCCCCACAACAGACACCCTGTGAGGTAGGTAAAGCTGAGAGAGCTCTAAGAGAGCTGTGACTAGCCCAAGTCACCCAGCTGGCTTCATGTGGAGGGGTAGGGAAACCAACCCGGTTCACCAGACTAGAGTCCACCGCTCATGTGGAGGAGTGGGGAATCAAGCCCAGTTCTCCACATTAGAGTCCACCGCTCCTAACCACCGCTCTTAACCACACCACACTGGCTCTACCAAAAGATGTCTACTATTGACCCTGGAGCTGCCCAGCCAGAGTTTTGCTTTGGCCCCTGTCCCTAAGGAGCTCGAGATTCTTGACATCCAAAGTTGGCTTTCCCTTTTGGAATTTGTTCATAGTGCTCTTTGTTTGTAAAATAGGCTTGGTTCGAAAAAGCTCTTTAAAACAAAAGCTGTCGCTAAAAACCAAGGCAGTTGTGTTTGGGGTTTTCTTTTGTTTTTTGGAGATAAGTTGTAAATCACAATGTACGTTGTAGTACACTAATGGGTTGAACAGAGGATTTTAATGTGCTGCTGATGACTGTTATGTTTTAAGTTATGAAAAATTGATTGGTCTTGGGGAAAAAGCAAATGTGGTATGGGTTTTCAGAAAAGGGAATAAAGGAATGATGGGTGTAGTTATCATAGCGGTGGAATAATAGAACAAAAATGAAGGCGAGCTGTCACATGAAGGTATAATCAAATAGAGATCAGTCAGCCTTGATCACTAAATTCAGACAAAATGTGACTTTTAAAAGAGTAGAAATGCAGATTTAATAATGAAGGGAATGTAGTTGCAATTACTTTCACATTCAGATAGATACCTGCCACAAATGTTAAGAAGTTGCTGATCGTTCAGAGTTTTCCTCTCCTGAATATTTGGGGAAACCCTTTAGCATATGCTTAACTTTGTCTTCTTTTGCTTCATGAATTCGTTGAAACCAACTGAATAACTTTGACAAGGGATCTCACAAATATAACTTGTAGTGAAGCGTTGTTACACTTAGTGCAACTGTAAGCAGAGCTGCCCTCTTCTAAGCTCATTGACGTCCGTGGACTTAAAAGGGTATAACTCTGCTTGGGACGGCACTGTAAATATCTGAGGTTGCTTTCAAATTTCAATGCTGCTACTAAGACCCAGGATGCTTGGCGATGGGTCTTAAGCTTCAGTAGTGTGTATGTGTGTGTGTGTCTGTGCATGTGCATGTGCTGATCTCCCTGTTGGAGCTATTGTCATTGCTCTGCTAGTATAGGAATGGAGAAACCATATGGGAGGGCAGAAAACACTTGCACTTACCTGTAACTGTTGTTCATCGAGTGGTCTTCTGTGCAGGAGTGGTCTTCTCTGCAGGCCTACCACAGAGAAAGATTTTCAAGCTTCTGGAAACATCGGCTCCACAGAGCGCTCCCTCTGTGGAAGAAACCACAGAGGACTGCCTTCCCAAGAGTTGTCTACCATTCCATACTGATAGTCACCCAGAACTGTCTTATAAAGAAGCAGGGAACTCCCTACAAGTGTTTCAACCCAAATATATGCAGGAAAGTGACAAAGAAAAAAATAGCACCCTGTTGGAAAAAAGCATGGTATGCAAAGTGGCATTGAGCATCCAGGTACTCAAGACAGGGTATGACAGCTTCTACCACCCCACCAGGATGTGAGGATTGTGTGAGGATGCTGACCAGACCTTCTTTGAGCCTGTGTGAGCTCTAGCCCTGCGGCAAACCATAAACAGATTCCAGCAGACGGCAAATCCACGAAAGCAGTTTTATTGGTTATCATCGACAGGTTTCAGAAGCCATATTCAGAAGGACACTAGTAAGGGGGAAAGGCAAGGCGCATAGTATGTATGGAAAAACAAAAGGAGATAACTGGTAACCTAGGCAACCCCCCTCCCAGAGGCAGGAAGGAGCACTTGGTAACAGTGTGGGAATTTAGGAAGACTAAACACGGGGCACAGAATAGCCTTGGACAGAACAGCACAACAGCACCTGGGAGCAGCACAATCGTACTACCGCATACCATTCTCATGGCTTGCTCCTGACAGCCTGAGAGTCCAACACAAAGCAATGTTGGGTCCCTATCAGACCAAAACCCAAGAAACGTCACATTCAAGAAATGTAAGGAGCTTACAGATGTTTGGCATCAGAAACAAGTGTCAGGATAACATTATGAGATGTGGGGACTGAGTGACAATCCCTGGTAGAGAATCCTGACCAGGACATCAGACACCCTAACCTTGTGAAACGTATGAATCAAGGGGTTATAGAACCTGCAATGTAATCAATCCACAGTTGGACTCATCCTCCAATACTGTTCTGGTTCTTCTCACATGATACCTCCTTTCCATGGGTTCTTCCATTGTGTTATGGGAAGCAGCCCAATGGGATGAGCAACCTCATCACACCACTCCTGTAATGTAGGAACTGGCTTTTAAGTTGCGGGATGAAATGGAAGCATCTTGGGTCAAGGTAGGGTTGCCAACTCTGGGTTGAGAAATTCCTGAAGATTCAGGGGTAGACTTGGGGGATGGCTGGGCTTGGGGAGGGAAAGAAGCTAAGCCGAGGTGTGATGTCACTTTTGGACTTCCTAGACCAATAGTCCAGCCTCCAAAGCAGCCATTTTCTCCAGGGGAACTGATCTCTTTCTCCTGGAGATGAATTGTAATTCCAGGGGATCTCCAGGCCCCACCTGGAGGATGGCAACCCTAGGTCAGGGTTTGATGGACTGGCAGTAGTCTCCTCTTGGCTACAAAGACAGATGAGAAGTACTGACTTCTCTGAGGCTATCAATGAATTCATGGATGAGGTGACTTTGGTCCAGGGGCTCATTTCTAATGCCCTCCTCCCAGTACTTAAAACATGGCTGTGTTCTCTCTCTCTCTCTCTCTCTCACTGATCTATATGTACTACTCAGCAGTTACTATGGGCTAGTTTGCACATGTCTTTACATAATTTGATTTCTCTACACTTGACAGTTGGCAGGTGAGCCTGTGAAGTGATTCCTTGCATTGCGCCACATATGCCTGCGTGAGCCACTCTGCGTCATATAATAAAGTGTCGCTGGTCAAATGTAGCAGGGAATCCAATTTTGTCATTGTTATCGCAAAGCTGTTTAAGTGTGATTGCCTTTATAAAAAGTGCAAGAACAAGAAGATTCGACGGCGGTCCCCAATTCTACATATCTTTATTTTTTTACTGTGCACAGTTTCATATACTTTTCACATCCTATTTTATTTATCTCCTTTCTAAAGCAAAGTTACAATCTCTCTGCCACCTTTCTCTGGTATGAAAAATGACCCACAGCTGTGATTATATTTGCTCCTGTTATTGGCAGAACGGTTCTTCGAACAAATCTGTACATTACGGGGAGTCTGGTGATCAGGTCTTCCAATGTCTTAATTTTCACTTAAAAGCGGCTGCAGGGAGCTGCTAATTTGATCAGGGAAGCGGTGCTGTGGGAGAGGAAATTGAGCCCTCCCGCGTGCTCTTTTCCTGATCTACTCCCAGCTTAACCTGCCATTTTCTTTACTGTAGAAAAAAATACTGGTTTGTTTCCCTTCCCGGTGGCTTTACTGCTGAAGGCTCAACTTCAAAAAAGAAAAAAAAAGACTCCAAAACATGTGAATAAAAGAGTAAGCCATGCTGACGATTTCATCCTTGCCAATTTGTGCAGATTTAATACACAAATTGCATCTAGCCAAATAAGATGGACAGTATCTTCACGGTGCCCTTCCATGGACAAATTGCCGCTGAAAAGTGACAATCTGTTCTTGCTTCTGTTTCCTGAGTAGTGATCTCTCCAGCTTCATTTGCAGTCCTAAATTCACGAGCCCTCCTCTCCCAATAGTAAAACTGTCAACACTTTGGCGGCAATCTAAATGACATAGTGTAGCTCGAAATTTCCCTTCAACCAACCAGCCAACCAAATAGTGGAGTAAAGATATTTGTTGGGTGGCTGGTTCCTCTGGCTGAAATGTGGCTGACGTTGTCCAAGAAGACACAGTAGGTATGTTAACATGAAAAATAGGCTTGAAGGTTATCTCGCCCAAGGACTTGGATCTTGGAGTACCGAACCATATGAGCGTTGAAAATCATGCTGCAAACGTTCAAAGCAGGGTTATTTCTCCCATGTACAGGAAAGACGGCTGTGTATTCTTGGCATCTCTTATTGTTCTCTCGCACTGGGGAAAGGATGTGACCTTTGAAGAAGAAATTTTAAAATAGTGTAATTTTTAAAAATGCTTGTGTTGGATTCAGTCACCTTTTTTTCTCAATCTTGGCCAATCTATACTTACCTTCTCCACCCACATTGTTTTTGTCCATGCATATCCCATAATACCCTTATTCATTTATCACCAGTGGAAAAGCTGCTGGATCCAACCCTTTGTGTATTAAGAAGAAGAAGAAGAGTTGGTTTTTATATGCTGACTTTCTCCACCACTTAAGGAAGAATCAAATCGGCTTATAATCACCCTCCCCACAACAGGCACCCTGTGAGGCAGGTGGGGCTGAGAGAGCTCTTAACAGAGCTGTGACTAGCCTAAGGTCACCCAGCTGGCTTCATGTGGAGGAGTGGGGAAACCAATCCAGTTCACCAGATTAGCCTCTGCCGCTCATGTAAAGGAGTGGGGAATCAAACCTGGTTCTCCGGATCAGAGTCCACTGCCCCAAACCACTGCTCTTAACCACGCTGGCTCTTAGTCAAAGTGTGTGGTGTAAGATGCAGTCATAATTGTCAATTTTCACAAGTATCACAGATCAGAATCCTCCTTGCACTGGGCTGGGTGATTCCAGAGAGTAACATGAAGATCTTGTCATCTCAGGGAAGGGGACAAGCATAGCATTTGCCTATTTCTCCCTCCCCCTTGTCTATTACACTGCCTCTAGATACGGTGTAAGCAAAATGTTTGCCTTTCTGTCTGGTCTGGAAGATGCACTACCTATAGTCAAGGCGGGGACAACTATTGTGTCCTATGTAATCCTGCGGTCAATTGGAATGTTTTAAAGTCTGCCTCAACAGATATAAGCGAGAAGCAATGGTGATAAAACCCACAAGGAATAGGGAATGGGATGAAGCAGGCATAACGGCTGCTTGCATGCTGCCAGGCCACCCACTGTCAGAGGCAGAGAGTACAGGCTGTATTATTTATTTACTTCATTTATACCCTGCCTTTCTCTCCAATGAGGACCCAAAGTGGCTTACAGCATTCTCTTCTCCCCCATTTCAACCTCACAACACCCCTGGGAGGTAGGTTCGGCTGAAAGCATGTGATTGGCTGCCCCAAGGTCACCCATCCAGCTTCATGGCAGAATGGGGATTTGAACCCGGGTCTCCCAGATTCTGTCCAGCACTCTATCCACTACACTGCAAGGCTGACCCTAAATTCAGTGACCACCTTTTCCCTGCAGGAGAGAATGGCAACCGTTCTCTGATAAGGGAGAAAATAAAGCTGGATAGCATTGCAGAGAAGGCTTAGCCGCTTTCTGCCCTTTTCCGTTGAGAATCCAGCCTGCTGCTGTCTACGGATAAACCTGCTTTTAGTTTTGTTTCTTGGTCATGCTAGTGTGTGTGACAGAGCGCTGGGAGCGTGAGATGGAATATTGGGGGCTAGTTTTATTATATGGGTATGGGAGGGATAGTTAAGCCATGCTCGGGCTTGCCAACCTCCAGGTGGCGGTTGGAGATCTCCCACTATTACAACTGATCTCCAGGCGACAGAGATCAGTTCCCCTGGAGAAAATGGCCACTTTGGCAATTGGACTCTAGGGCATTGAAGTCCCTCCCCTCTCCAAACCCCACCCTCCTCAGGCTCCACTCACCCCCCCAAATCTCCAGATATTTCCCAACCCAGAGCTGGCAACCCTAGCCAAGTTAATTGGCAGCATTATGCCAGTGTAATGCCCTAGTACTCTATTTCCTGTAAAAAAAATCCAGGCATTTTGTCCCTTCAATCTGAGATTTGGTGCAAGGGGTATAATTTGGCCAAATTTCAGAGAAATCCATTGTAAAATAGCTAGGTTATAACAGGAGATTTATTGTATTTTTTTGTTTTAGCCTGCTGAGGTGCAGCATTTAGATCATTTTTTTTGCACATGGAAATATATATAGTTACCTGCTCAAACAATAAGTTTTCTTAAAGAACTCTGGAAATATGGTTGTGTTGAATCTGAAGTCTGTTTTCCCCAGGAAACGTTCTTCACTAGAGCAGTTAGATGACACTACGTTAAAACGAAACAGAACAACCTTTTTATTTTACATTTGAGTAATACTGTTCTCCAGCAAAACTGAATTGGCCCTTAAAGCCTGAAAGAAAAGGAAAGAACGAGTCGAAAAGAAAATGTCAAAGTTTGGCATACTAATGCAATAGTATTTTTGTGCCCTTATGTTGAAACTGGGTTTCCCAAATCCTTGGTAATAGTAGTCCCGAATGAACGAACACACAGACCGCTTTGAAACGATGGAGTCACAAACACTCCTGACTTTTCAAAAGATGGAGGCTAGTTATCTGTTTTCCCTGGGTGCAGCTCTCATAACACTCTTGAGCGGTAATGCTTTCCCTTCAAAGTAAAGGCTTTCACCCCTGACCGAGGGATGCTCGCTTTCCTTTAAATCTGAGAATGGATTTGCTGTTAAGTAGCTGTAGGCTATGGCTGGAATACAGTACTGTGATCTTGAAGATGAGCGCTGCCCAGACTAAGGTATTCACGACGCGCCTTACATACATTGTCTCATGATTCTGATCAGAAAGGGACGGGCCGCTAGGGAATGATCCAGGAAATAGTTTATTGATTTATTTGCTTCCTTTACATCCCACCTTTCTCCCCAAGGCAGCTGGCATCATTCTCCTCTCCTCCATTTTATCCTCATAGCAATCCTGTGAGCTGAATTAGGCTGAGAGTGTGTGACTGGCTCAAGGGAGCTTCCAAGGTTGAGGACAGCCGCAAATAGCATCATCTGCTGCCCCCCCATCCCCCTCCCTTTGGGTATACTGAGGGGTAACCTGATGTCAACTGAGGGGTAACCTGCTGCATATATTTGGCAACATGAGCAGTGGTTAGGCGCCATGCGAACTTTGTGTTTTTTAGTTTTAAGTTTTTAATTTGGATTTTATTTTAAATTCAGTTTTTTGGCTAATTGTATTGTTGGTTTCAGGTAGCCGGTTCAAAGTTGACTCAGCCTTCCATCCTTCCGAGGTCGGTCAAATGAGTACCCAGCTTGCTGGGGGTAAATAGAAGATGACTGGGGAAGGCAGTGGCAAACCACCCGGTAAACAAAAGTCTGCCTAGGAAACGTCGGGATGTGACGTCACCCCATGGGTCAGAAATGACCCGGTGCTTGCACTAGGGCTGTCAATTCGGTTCGGTCCGAACTGAAAATCAACCGAATTTCCCCTGATTCGGTGATTTTCTGTTCGGACGGATCCGAACTCAAAACTGGCGGGCAACCGGGGGGGGCCGAATTCAGCGAGTTCGGGAGTTCGCGAATAAATTCGGCAAATTCGGCCCCCCTTCAGGGGAGCCCGCTGAAAGGCGCAGGCTGCCCTTTAAACTGATCTGAGCCTCCCAGTTGGGAGGCGCAGGTCAGTTTAAAGGGCAGCCCGCCCCCCTTCAGCGGGCTCTGCTGGAGAGGCGCGGGCTGCCCTTTAAACTGACCTGCGCCTCCCGGCCGGGAGGCACAGATCAGTTTAAAGGGCAGCCCGCACCTTTCAGCGGGCTCCGCTGGAGAGGCTCGAGCTGCCCTTTAAACTGATCTGAGCCTCCCAGCCGGGAGGCGCAGATCAGTTTAAAGGACAGCCCGAGCCTCTCCAGCGGAGCCCGCTGAAAGGTGCGGGCTGCCCTTTAAACTGATCTGCGCCTCCCAGCTGGGAGGCTCAGATCAGTTTAAAGGGCCCCCGCGTGCCTTCAGGGAATCCCTCTGAAGGCGCGCTGGGGCCGAATTTTCCCCCGAACTCCGGATCCCCCCGAATTACCGGGGATCCGAAGCGGGGGAGTTCGGACTTCGGCACGTACCGAACCCACAAGGGTCAAATTCGGCCGAATCCGAACTGTACCGAATTTTTTTTTTTGACAGCCCTAGCTTGCACAGGGGACCTTTACCTTTTTATTGTTGGTTATATTATTGTATTGAATGATGTTACCTGCCCTGAGTCGGCTTTGGCTGGGGCAGGCAGGCTATAAATCACAAAATAAATAAATAAATACATACATACATACATACAATAAGGCAGGGAGGGGATTCAGATTTAGGCCTCCCAGACCCTAGACCAACACTCTAACCACTACACCATGCTGTGGCTGTCTTTGAGTGGCCCTTTTGGTGGTTTGGTTTGCCAGATCCACAACCCAGAGAATTGGCTTTGTCTTTTAATTTAAAGATGTAGCAGGTTGGGTACAGTAGGTGTGTTGGTAAATATCCGGCCATTGTCTTTTGTAAATGGGGAGTGGGGAGATGGGCCTGACATCCAGAGATGGCACAGGAGTAGGGTTACCAACTCTGGGGTGCGAAATATCTGGAGATTTTGGGGGTGGAGCCTGGGGAGGGGAGGGCCCTCAGCTGGGAATAACGCCATAGAGTCCACCCTCCAAAGCAGCCATTTTCTCCAGGGATACTGATCTTGGAGACCAGTTGTAATAGTGGGAGATCTCCAGGTGCTACCTGGAGCCTGGCAACCCTACACAGGAAGCAGGGCTGCCTTGGCTGCAGTTAAAAGCAGGATCAGTTTATGAGTATGGCCCAAAGGTTATATTCTACTTTTAGGCAGCTTTGTTGATGTAGTCTCATAGAGGTTTGTGGCCAAAGATTTGGCCTAGTTAGTTCAAATAACAGTCAAATCCAGCCTTTCCCATAATAAACGTAGTGGTGTTGCTCTCCCCCCGGCTGGAGTCCCTTCTCCATTCCCTTTCTGCCTGCAGTATCACACCCACTATGCTTGTAGTGTATATCAACAAGTTAATTTTCGAGGCTCTGAAATGGTTGTCCCGAAATGCATTGCATGTGTGTGCAGTGGATGCTTATCTCCCAGTAATGGAGGACAGTGATCGGTGGTGATTGAAATTGCTCAGGATATCTAAAATTCAAACATCTGCTTTGTGTGTTCAGGATACTTATACATCGTAGCAAAGATGGTATTTTTGCCAAACAGGTCCCTACGGTTGTGCCCATTACATGCATATTATCATCTTGCAAAACTGAGCATTACGTTTGCTCTTCAAAAGCACAGGCAGCACCGCGAATGAATCCAGATACGGACCCTCGTTGCACCCTGTGAGTGCAGCTGGACAAATGGTGCCGTAGCAAGCGCAATTACAGTGCTGCTGTTTGGACATGCATTTTGAAATTTTAAATCAGTCTATTCAATAACGCAAATCTTGAGGTGCCAGTTTAGCACCCGCAATAAAATATTCACATTCTTTTCAAACATTTATTTATTCAATATTAATAAATTTAGGAGATGGGAATATGGCCTTTTCTCTCTATTAATAAGGAGGACACCTCTAATATATCATTAAAACAAATTACAAGAATGTGGTGCCCGGGGGCTTCATTTTGGTAGGAGGCAGAATAGTTGCGGCTCACAGAGCAAATCCCGAGTAGAGTTACACCCTTCTACATGTCCACTGAAGTCAATGAGCTGAGAAAGGTGTAACTCTTGTTTAGGATTGCATTGTTATGTCCTATGTTTCATTTGAGTTGTCTTCCAGTGGAACAAAAATTCAGACCTTGTATTCCAATACTCTTACATGGCAATCCTTAACAGAGTTCACATCCTTTCAGATCCATTGTGGTCAGTGGACGTAGAAGGGTATCGCTCTATTGAGGATTGCCCTATTACTCTCCCTCTGCTTGTGTGACCTAGTGAAGTCTGTTTCAAAAAATACACTTCAGATTCAATAACAGGAAAAGCAGTTTCCATGTGGTCTGTTTGGGTGGATTTGCCAAGAAAGTGCATGTGAACAGTGTTATAACACACTAATACATTCAGCTTCCATTCTGCAAGTTTCAGAAGTGTTGGCAGTGGGTGGAAATCCTGTCCTCCCCAAGACTGAAGCCTTGTTCACAGGTTACAGTGAATGCACCTATATCGGTTTGTAAGAAAGAGCCAATGCACATTCACTTTACAAATGAAACCTGGTTAAATGCCTGGTTTCAATCACTAGTTCAGCTGTACATGTGTTGAAGGTACTAGGCTAATTACTTAATGCACATGTAAAGAAAAATCAAATGTACATTGTAACTTGTGGACAGGGCTTGACTGAGATGAGTGGCAGAGCAGTGGAATTCTCGTATCCTGAGTCTGCCTTCCCACGTTGCGCAGAAGCATCTTCCCATGCTGCAAAAGAGCATGTGTGACTGACCAGACCACATGGGTAGGGCCTGACCGCATGAGAAAGCTACACCTGTTTGGCCCTGCCACACAGTTCTGTGGTTCACATGTGCTCCCTTGCCTGTCCAACCTGGGGTTGCCTTGTGCAGAAGCGGATCCCATGCTGCTACTTATGCTTATGAATAGAGGCCAAGCATTTCACCACCAAAGTGTGCTTGAGGACTTCTGTCATGAGGTATGATTCATGACCTGAGCTGGAAGCAAGCATTGCCAGTGTGTGCAGAATTTCAACCGTGTTCGTACCATGGAGTTACCTAAACTGCTTTGGGGTGTACTTTGAGTTGGTCTCTAGAAAAAGAGATGCCAGGGCAGGTCTCTCTCTCTGTGTGTGGAAAGAACGCTTCCTGATCTGAGCACTCTTCCTTTGATTTCTGATGTACAGGGGCCTTTCTAAGTGGTGAGGGAGACTACACACCAACTTAGGCATCAAACATATTCCAGTTTTGAGTCAAAGGATTGAAAACAGGTGGTGAAGAAGAAGAAGAGTTGGTTTTTATATGCCAACTTTCTCTACCACTTAAGGAAGAATCAAACAGGCTTACCATCACCTTCCCTTCCCCTCCCCACAACAGAGAGAGCTGCGAATAGCCCAAGGTCACCCAGCTGGCTTCATGTGTAGGTGTGGGGAAATCCAGTTCACCAGATTAGCCTCTGTCGCTCATGTGGAGAACCCAGTTCTTCAGATCAGAGTCCACCGCTCCATACCACCTCTCTTAACCACTACACCACGCTGGTGAGCGGTGGCTCAAATGGAGCCCTAGTTCGAGTGTGTTCTTTAGAAAAAGAAACGTACAATGGTCTCACTCTCAGATTTTTCTAGGAATGACTGTGTTGAGGAGTGTGTGTACAACCAAATGTCAGTCTTTAGGTGATTGTTAGCTACCTTCCTTGTACAAGAAAGTGAGGCATACCCCTGAGGTGTTGGCTGCCCCTGTGGTGCTGATGGTATGGGAGAAGCCTATGGATATGGGCTGTGCCAGTCACTGGTTCCTGGATCCACAGTCACCAGCTGGGTCCAAGATGATCCTCTCAGACACTGGCCGATAACAACCCTTATTTTTCCCTCCCCTTGCTTTTGTTTGCCAGCTCACCAACATTTCCCAGCAGTGACACCCCAAAAAAGTTTCCTGTCCCTGGAAGTAGTTCTTTCAGAAAGGGTTTGGAGAGGCAGTCCTTAGAGGTATCTGTCCTCTCAGTCTAACCGAGTTCATCCTGGGGAAAAATGTCTGTTTAAGGTGTGTGTAAGTGTAAAGTGCCTTCAAGTCACAGCCAACTTATGGCGACCCCTTTTGGGGTTTTCATGGCAAGAGACTAACAGAGGTGGTTTGCCAGTGCCTTCCTCTGCACAGCAACCCTGGACTTCCTTGGTGGTCTCCCATCCAAATACTAACCAAGGCTGACCCTGCTTAGCTTCTGAGATCTGACGAGATCAGGCTATCCTGGGCCATCCAGGTCAGGGCTGTTTAATGTAGGTGGGATTTTTTCATGCTGTGAGGTGAAGCTGTTGATGGGGAAAATAACAGTTATGGAGAACGTAGGTTTAATGCACTATGACACAAGCAATCCCCACAGAGTCTTTTTAAAAATGGCCAAGGTAATTTGCTCTCCACCAGTTTTCTATGAGGAACGTTTGTTCAGTTTTGATGACAATGTGAGATGTCTCTTATTGCTAAAAGCAATCTCTCTAAGCAAGTAAACACTGAAGAGAGAACCTTTTTTTTCATTCCATGTCAAGTGTGTATGTCTTGTACTTGTGTGTGTTTATACTTCGGTAGAAATGTTTAACTATAAAACTTCTCGTTTCTGGGATGGTTTAAGTGTCTGTAATTAAACTTTCTAGTGCTCAGACAATTAGCTGGTAGCTAATGCAAAGACTTACATGGAAAAGGAATCTGGTATCTTCTACATACTCGTGGTTGTGCTCAAATTGCTTCCTTCTAATGCAAAAGGAAGATTTTTGTCTTAAATCTGTACATATTCAAAAGCCCCAGTGCTTGTATAGGGGCCAAATTAGGGCATGGTGTTGAAGCTGACATTAGAAAGCAGGTGAATGTCTAAACCTACATATTTCATCCTGTTTGTAACATGTGAATATTTTTCCTGCTAGAAAGGGCCTTTCTTGGGAAACTCTGCGATAACTAACCACAAGATCTGATCTCTCTGAGTTTAACATCTTTGGCTATTTTTGCAGTGTGAATAGTTAGAAAAAAAACATTAAGATATGAGGTAGGCTTAGGAGGCTGGTCAGTTCGTGGGTTAAATATTGCTGATTGACTGTTTATAGTTAGGTCACAATGAACTGTATTGTAAAATATTCCATGAAGTCAAAGATGAGTAGGGAGCAGCCTCTTTTTAAAAAATTGCATCATGGGATTATCTGATAGAACAGGGGTGGGGAACATCAGGCCTGGGGGCCATTTAAGGCCCGCTAAGTCATTTGGTCTGGCCCTTCGTGGGTCCTGGCAGATCTCTAGCTCAGAAGGATCTAAGACTGACAATCCGCCCCCTCCCGTGGACAGGAATATCCTCTATTCAAGGAGGATGTGAGTTTGTTTTGCTGAGAAAAGGAAGTTTTTTTCCCCCTTGCAGAAGAGTCCTTAGTTATGGAGCTGCCAGGACCGCCCAAGAAAGCTGCCTGCTTGGGGCTTGGTCGGCTTATTTTTAAGTTGATAATTTTGTATGGCCCGCGAATGATGTTATAAATATCCAAATGGCCCTCGGCGGAAAAAAGGTTCCCCACCCCTGTGATAGAATCATAGAGTTGGAAGGGGCCATACAAGCCATCTAGTCCAACCCCCTGCTTAATGCAGAATCAGCCTAGAGCATCCCTGACAAGTGTTTGTCCAGCCTCTGCTTAAAGACTGCCAGTGATAGTAATGTCCATCAAGGCCAACTAGCAGCAGCTCTCCAGGGTCTCAGGTAGAGCATTTTCACATCACCTACTGCCTGATCTTTTACCTGGAGATGCCAAGGATTGAGCCTGGGAACCTTCTGCTTGCAAAGCACATGCTCCGCCACTGAGCCATGGCCCCTCCCAGCCATCTCTGAGGGGCTGAATGAGAACATGCATGCATGAAAAGCCAATGGCGCTGTACTCTCCTGTTCAGAAGGAATACCTTGAAGCGGCCTGTCGAACAGTCATGAATAGGTTGACGAACAGTCAGTCAAAAAAAAATTCGGCTGCTTGACTGAGATACAGATGACATGAGGCACAGCATGAATCGAACGGGTGAGAGTTGGAGCATCGCTAATCTCAGAGCCCGCTGCACCTGCTGTATGGAGCAGACTTCTCCTTGTGATAAGGCTGGGTGTTCTGCAAAGTTTCCCAAAGGATATCTTTGTCTGTAGAGTGTTCTAAGACTCTTTGTGGTGGCTTCAGAAGACTACTACCCTGTTCTTTATTACTGTTTCAATAACTTAGTGCTTTAAATGTGTGACCGCCACCACCCCTCCCCACATTGGTCAAATTCCAACACTGTGAAGACTTCTCTTCCTTTATATCTTGCCTGAGGAATGGTTCCGGATTACTTTTCATAATTAAAACCTGAGTACCTGTTGTGTTTTGAAACCCTACACATGGCTTTCGATAAACCATTTTTCCGCCATTAATGAACGGTAGAGTTTAATTGGCTGTGTTATTCTGCCATACAGATGAACATCTAAATATAAGAGGGGGAAGGCAGTGTGCAGTGAATGTAAAATAACGCATGAAATTGAGTAACCTTGCTTGCTATTAAAATACAGCTATGTCACCACGCCCAGCCACCCAGAACTAAACTTTTCTAAGAGCTTTGCTTCCCTTAGAAAGTGGCTTTCTGTATAGCTTTTTTAAAAAAAGCCTTCCTGGCTGATAGAAACTAGAGATTGTATCAAGATGGCATGGCTTGCAACATACAATTTTGTGAGAAAGCCCCTTTTGGATTTGTATGACGCTGTTGGTGTCTCCAGGACCTGAACTGTAAATCTCCTGGTCTGAGGGTGGGACTCAGCTCGGTTAAGTTCTACAACCTGTGTGCGCTCAAGACTCCAAGCCCTTTGCAGGAGCTGAAAAGGAAATGGGGTTGGGTCCTGTACAGCACCAGGAGATCTGCTCTGCATAAACAGCAGCTTTTCCCCTCCCTCTTCCTGCAGAAATTGTCTTATGTGGCCCCTGAAACTGAGTTCCAGAGGGTCAGTGGACCCCCTGAAACGACATGGGAGTTGAACGGGGTGGGGGGGTGGGGGGTGGAAAGGAAGAATTCCAAAAATCCTCCACCCCTTCTTCAAGTGGAAAGTGCAAGTAGAAAGGGAGGTTCTGGTCCAAGCCTAGGAGTCTGCATCCTTGGGATTGGCAAGCAGCATCAAGCATCTGGATTGGTCAGGCCTGGCACAAATAACCCCGAGCTTGACTTTCTGTTTGCCTGATCGGCAGTGCGGTGGTACCTTCTGTCTGATATGTTTCAGGCTCTGGCTCAAGCAGTTGACATTTATGTTATCCAGCTCAGGATCCCATTCTAGATTTTGGACATGGCTACCATCTGTCTCAGCGTGTCCAGACAGCCAGTCATATCCCTCTGTCTATCTCCTGTGTTGACAAATGTGCTTCCTAGACCTTACCAAGCTCATCTTTTAAGTCCTGTGCTTTATCCTGGTCATATTGGACACCTGAGCAATGTGCAATTTGTATTTAATTGTGGTCCTCATTAAAAAAGGATATTTTATATGATCAGATGACAGCTTCTCTAGTATAAATCCAAAGTACATTACTAGTTGTTAGATAAAATAATTACATATTGATTGAATTCTTATAAAAATGGTAGAAGAAATCAAGATTCAGTAAAACTTGTTAGGGCTGATTTGTAGATTGCATCCAGCCTTTTCCTTAGCTTACTTTTCAGAGGATTTTAGCTTAGAATCATAGAATCATGGAATCATAGAGTTGGAAGGGGTCATAGATGCCATATAATCCAACCCCCTGCTTAATGCAGCATCAGCCTAAAGCATCCCTGACAAGTGTTTGTCCTGCCCAGTGAATGTCCACCATGGCAATGTTGTATTCAAGACCCTGAGACTCTTCTCCTCTGGCAGAGAATGGGAAAGAAAAGAAGAGGAGTAGTAGGATAATTATGAAGAGAGAAAAAGGAGAGAAGAACCATAAATGGAGGTAGACATGAGTGGATACTCTCCAAAATCGTTGGCAATGCTGTCTACAGATTTTAGAGAACAACACTGTTCAGACTGGTGACCCCAAATTGCATGTTAAGCTGCTTTGAAAGGGAACCAAAGCATTCTCTGCATATGCTCTCTCATGCATTTGGGAGGGGGATTAACGGTTTAGACGGCAGTGATATGAGAAGGGCTTTAAATGGTTTTCCCAGCCCCTTGACCAACTTAGCAAATCCTGCATGTGAATACAGCTATGATACGATGCATTTTTAAAGTACATCTAGACTTCTTTCCAGAAGTGTCTTTGTTTTTGTTCTAAAGGAGCTTCCACTTTTATGATGCACAGCTCATTTCTCTCTGGGAATTTAACCCCTTGGCCGTTTCCACACCACTCATAGCAATTTATCCTCATGGATAAATTTCAAAATTTCTGACCGCATGCTGTTGTATGCATTCTACCTGAAAATGTTTGTAGTCTGTCTGCACTTTTCTAAAAAAGAATGTAGGGGAATGTGGCGTCATTTGTGACGTTGCAGTTGCTCCCCCGCCTGCCCCATTTTTTGTTTGTTTGTGAGCATGCATTGCAGCAATGGTGCACTGTGATTGGTCACCGTCTGGCTTCCTTTTTTGGCAGAGTTCTTCAAGCAAACAAGCAATGATTTTTTAACAGAGAGGAACCAGCCCTCCCCAGATTAACCCCCCCAGTGCGTGCATGCCAGCATACTCCCTTCCGCCTCCACAACTTCCCCCCACTGGAGGCTCATGCACACTCAGATCCTTTCCTGAAGTGTGTGTGTGATTGTGCAATTGTGCAAAGTTAAAGAAAAAGACATCGAGATGGTGGGGGGAGTGTGAGCGCCTGCCCACCTTCCTCAACTGTGGGAGAATAGCAGCTGTTAACAGCCGAGCTGGGTGGGCTGGCAGGCAGGCTAACTTCGGCACCGTTGTAACGGCAGCAGAGGCCCCTGGGGGAGCCGGGTCAGTGCACGCTCCTCTTCCCCACTCCCTCCTCAACTTCCCTGAGTCTTAAAAGGAATATAAAGAAGAAAAAAAATCTATCTCTCCCTTGACCCTCCCACAGTCTAAATGAGGAGGAATGTCTGTCTTGTCCCCAACCCCACCCCTTTGAAGCCTACACACACATAATACACAAAGCACAAAGCAATGCGCAAATAAACTGGGGGGGGGGATTCCAATGCTCAAATGCTGTAATTTTTTAAAAAAATTACTTCGTTATTTCATTGCATCCTTAGTGCTAATGAATAAAAAAAAATAAAACGCTGGGCAATGCTTGGAAATTACTGATGGGAGGAGAGGCGAGAGAAGGGGAGGGAGAAATGGGTGTACACAAGGGAGGGGTGAAGAAACGAATGCTGTCCCAAACATAACCGCACCTCGGAGGGTATTGTGTTGGAAACGAGGTAAAGGAAAGCTTCGCTGTATAAGCATTTATCGATATAATGGGGATATAACGGTTGCGAGACGGCTCCAAACCCAAAGGGAAGGATAATGGTGCGGTCAAGAATAAATATAACATTTCATTAAAAGTTTTAAAAGGTTGGTGAGGAAACACCCCTTATTTGGGCAGAGGGAAAGAAGAAAACCCTCAGCCATCCGTTTCCTTTGTCTTTCATTTGGCACAAATCCATTAAATCGATCTGTGCCCCCCAGACAGCTCTTTCTAATTGGATCTCTGCTTCCATTTCTCATTATGATACTTTTAGCAGAATTGAGACTGGAGGGAGGTCAGTCAAGGCTCATCCAGTCAAACTGGCTTACAATCTCCTTCCCTTCCTCTCCCCACAACAGACACCTCGTGAGGTAGGTGAGGCTGAGGGAGTTTGAAGAAAACGGTGACTAGCCCAAGGTCACCCAGCTGGCTTCATGCGAAGGAGTGGGGAAACCCGGTTCTACAGATAAGTGGCCACCGCTCCTAACCACTACACCACGCTGGCTCTCCAGACAGAACCATCCCCTGCCTCAGCTGCCACCTTGTATTTTCCTCAAGTAAGGAAATGCCATTGGGGCGAATGGGGAAGTTAAAATGGCCCAGAAGCAAGCCAGGCTGAGTGGCTCCTGAGACACAACATACCTGCTCTGCAGTGGCAAGGTAGCTCGGAGTTGGCCAGCTGTGCCAGGCATGGGTGTCGCCACACCTATTGCCTCCTCCTGTACTTCCACCAATGGCGGTGATTCAGTAGGAGGCAGTAGGTGAGCTGACACCCGTGGTTGGCACTGCTGGTCAGATTTGGGCTAGCAGAGCTACTGGGCATTGGCCGTGCTTGCTCCTGCCTGTCAGCAGCCATCCAGGACAGTGGCCCGTCGAGAAGTTTCCCTATAAGTTAAATGGCCAATCCACCCCTATGGTAATTGCTTGGGGCAAACGTCATCTTGTCTATAAAGTGCCATGTCCATTTCTACTTCTGAGTACATAATATTTCATTGAAAAATAATAGGATTCTGTTGCAGATCCAAACTCAGTGCTTTGTTTCTTATTTATCTAGGACATTTTTATCCCCCCCCCTTCCTCCAAGAAAGAGGCAGCGAGGTGTAGTGGTTAGGAGACGTGGACTCTAGTGAGTGAGACGTGGACTCTGGTGAACTGGGTTGGTTTCCCACCTCCTACACATGAAGCCAGCTGGGTGACCTTGGGCCAGTCACAGTTTTCTCCAAACTCAGCCTCACAAGGTATCTGTTGTGGGGAGAGGAAGGGAAGGTGATTGTAAACTCCTCCTCCTCCTCCTCGAAGCTCAGCACAGCATACATTATTCTCGCCTCCTCTGTTTTATCCCTGCAACTATCCTGTGAGATAGGTTACACAGAGCATGATTGGCCCGAGGTCA
This sequence comes from Euleptes europaea, assembly GCF_029931775.1. Classification (NCBI taxonomy): domain Eukaryota; kingdom Metazoa; phylum Chordata; class Lepidosauria; order Squamata; family Sphaerodactylidae; genus Euleptes; species Euleptes europaea. Next base: position 101,215,701 of record NC_079316.1, on the reverse strand, counting down.
CAGAATGTCCTTGGCGGCTGAGTGGGGCTTTCAGCCTGGGTCTCTGAGCTCTTCGTCCAACACTCTAATCACTACACCATGCTGGCTTGACTTGATTATCATATATAATTCCAACAGGAAGCTAAAAGCCAATTAAAAACTGTTACTTTGTTTGCCAAAGCATATTTTCACTCAAGATTTCTACGACTGCTGTTGGCAAGAACATGCCAATCTTGAGCCTTACTTGCTAGAATAAACTGCCTTCAGTTTGGCCTTATACAAATGTCTTGACTGCCTTCTGTAGTTCTTTATCTTCCCCCACTGTAACTGGGACAGATCGTCAGAACTGTCATATTTTGGGACCCTGAAACTCCATTCCAACTATGCTGTTGGGCCTCAGCTCTGGGCCTCAATGAGTTTTAGTCAGTATCTTTTCTGGCAGCTGTCACCATACCACCTACTCTCCATTGCCTCTCACTCTTGGCTTTGAGCCCAGACGGGCTGTTCACCCACTCAGATTTCCTTTGGTTCTGTTCCCTACCAGATATGACCCTATGCAGCAAGGAGGGGCCAGCCTTCAAGATGCGCATCTGTAAAACACACACATGTCAATATTACGGTAGTACGTCAGCGTGGTTGCTTTTCCAGTTCTATTCCATTCGATCCCTTCTCCCGACACTGAAGCATCTTTTGAATACTTGTGGCCAAGCCCCTCTGTGTTTTAACTGAAATCAAACACTTCTTTATTTTCTTCATCCTTCTTTCATGTGGGTTGATGTGTTTGTTCCTAGAATGTTTCCCACTTCAATTTTTTCATAGTTTAATAGAAACATTTTTTTCTAAATTCCTAGTAACTGCTGCATTTTCAAAGTCAAGGGCTAGCAGTATTCAACATTTCCTCACCTCTGTTCTGTTGGTTGCCAATGTGAGAGCAGGGGAACTCACAGCATGGAGATCTCACTTCATGTATTGCGAATCCCTACATATTATGGGACTCAGCCATCCTCGTCATGCTGATCAATGCCACTGTAAACTGATGGTTAGACTACTTAATGTACTCGACGTGGGAATGCCCTTGAAGATGACTTGGAAACTTAAAGTGGTGCTGAATGCGGCAGCTCACCTCTTCATAGAGGCTGTCCAGTTTGAACATATAGTGTCTGTTCTAGAACATCTATATAAATTTCTGATTTGTTTCTGGGTTCAATTTCGGATGCTGGTATTGACTCATGTATTTATGGGATTGCCTCCCCCTGTATCAAACAGTGTGGTCAGCCCAGCACAGTTCCTGTTACCTATCAAATCCTGCCTGTTTTACCTGTTTCTGATGAATCAGAAAGAGATTGAGACTGGGAAGAGTAGCCTTGAAAGAGTTAGAAAAGATTCTTAAGTGTAAGGATGTGTCACTGGCAACCAAGATCAAGTTAATTCATGCCATAGTATTCCCTTTTACTATGTATGGGTGTGAAGGCTGAACAATGAAGAAAGCTGACAAGAGGAAAGTAGATTCCTTTGAAATGTGGTGTTGGAGGAGAGTGTTACGGATACCGTGGACTGGCAAAAACAAACAAACAAAAAAAAAACAGTGGGCTATACATAAAATCAAGCCAGAACTGACCCTAGAAGCTAAAATGATCAAACTAGGCTACTGTACTTTGGTCACATTATGAGAAGACAAGAGTCACTGGAAAAGACAGCCATACTAGGAAAAGTTGAAGGCAGCAGGAAAAGAGGAAGACCCAAAAAGATATGGATTGACTCCACGAAGGAAGCCACGGCTCTCAGTTTACTTGAGCAAGGCTGTTAAAGATAGGATGTTTTGGAGGACATTAATTCATAGGGTCACTATGAGTCAGAAGCGACTTGATGACACTTTACACACACACGCACATTTGAATTTATTTAGAGGCTAATGGAAAGGTGGGGAAAATATTATAAATAAAGGGTTATATTCTTGGAGTTTCCCTGACCTGAATGGCCCAGGCTAGCCTGATCTCATCAGATCTCAGAAGCTGAACAGGGTTTGTCCTGGCTAGTGTGTGGATGGGGGAATGTCTGGGTTGCTATGCAGAGGAAGGCAAAGGCAAACCCACCTCTGTTAGTCCCTTGCCTGGAAAACCCTACTAGGTTGCCATAAGTCAGCTGTGATTTGACAGCACTTTACACACTCTTTCCTGGAGTTTTATCCTGACAGTAGCTTTGTGAGACAGGTAAGACTCAGAAATAGCAACCTACCATGTGAACCTGCCCTTCAGTGTTACTCCTCTGAAGATGCCTGCCACAGCTGCTGGTGAAACGTCAGGAAAGAAAATACCAAGACCATGGTCACACAGCCCGGATAACCTAAAAGAACCAACTACCATGTGAACTTCATGGCTGAACAGGTATTTGAACCCCTGACACACACGCACCCAACTGAAGTATAATAAAGACCAAGGAGCAGGCAATTACATGACATTAAAGCTGCAATCGTCGGGGGGGGGGGGGAGCGCCTTAGGAGCCGGTGTGACCCCGTGCCGGCATAAGTGCCTATTTAATCTGTGATAAGCAGCACTTACACTTTCATGAGTGTTATCAACGCCAGCCCCGGGACACCATGCCACGGTTCAGGGCTCGAGTGCCGGCGCTGTTTCTTGGCAGTGTTCCAGTGGCTCAAGTCCCACACCAGAATCCTGGGAGGTGTTCCCAGGGCATTCCCGTGGCAGGGGTGGAGGAGGAATTGCCTTGTTTAGAACAATGTATTTGAAATGGGGGGGGGGGAGGCAGTGTGGTATAGGCCAAATTTTCATATCTTAGAAGCTAAGCAGAGTGGGTACTAGGAAGTGAGACCCCCAGGGAAGACTCTGCAGAGGAAGGCAGTGGCAATCTACCTCTGCTTCTCCCTTGCCTTGAAAGCCCCTTGCTGGGGTCGCCATAAGTGGACTGCAACTTGACTGGCACTTTGCACACATTTGTATTGGATCTCTTCTGATGTTGCCTAATTTTCATATGGTAGATTTTGATTTAAAAGGCGGTTAAGGGGAGACATGAAAGAGGTCTATAAAATTATGCATAGTATGGAGAGAGTGGACAGGGAGAAGCTTTTCTCCCTCATAATATTAGAACGCGGGGTCAACTGATGAAGCTGGAGGGCAAGAGATTCAAAACAGATAGAAGGAAGTATTTCTTCACACAATGCATAGTTAAACTGTGGACCTCCCAGCCCCAGGATGTGGTGATGGCTGCCAACTTGGAAGGCTTGAAGAGGGGAGTGGACATGTTCATGGAGGAGAGGGCTATCCATGGCTACTAGTCAAAATGGACACTAGCCATGATGCATAACTATTCTCTCCAGTCTCAGAGGAGCATGCCTATTATCTTAGGTGCAGTGAAACACAAGCAGGATGCCGCTGCAGTCGTCTTGTTTGGGGGCTTCCTAGATGTACCTGGTTGGCCACTGTGTGAACAGACTGCTGGACTTGATGGGCCTTGGTCTGATCCAGCAGGGCGTTTCTTATGTTCTTAAAACATTCCCTTTTCACCATCCATTTTATTTTCCAAAGGATTCACTGTATATGTAGGTGGCCTATTGATACAGATATAATCTGAACACACATCAACTGATTTGGTTTTTCACTGACAAGCTGCATGAGGTGAAGTACAATTTTATATTTTCAGAGGTCAATTAAAAAAAGATGATGGCTCTCTTGGGCTGATGCACAGGGGGATTTTTACACCCATAAGCAAATACTCTCAAACCTCAGAAGAATTCTTGGATGTCTCAAAGGACTTTTCAAAGACACTGGCAATGATTCAGTTTTGAATCAATTTGTAGAGCTTTTTTAAAGAGCAAGGATAATTAACCTTTTTTTAAAGCTCTGATCCTTGTGGTAAACATCCTGGGAAAATACGGTTCCTTTACAAAAGAAGAAGAAGAGAGCTATACTGAGAGTCTGTTAGGTTTATTTTGATGGTTGTTGGATCTAGGTTCATAGAGAATCTAAACAAATGAAAACCTAGTGTTGTGTCTGTTCGGTATACACCAAACAAGTATGTATCCAAGTTGGTTCATCGTGAGATCCAAAAACAAAGCCCATGTCCATAAATTTGGTGAAGACCAACCAAAATAACATAACACATTATGCAAGCTTTTGAGTTCTCCAGAAGTCTTCATCAGGCGGGATGTTAAAAATGGGGGAAGGGACAGAAACTCCTCTTTTAGGCTATGGGGTTAAGGCCGATGTGTATACACGGGCTCAATGTTAGGAAACAGGCAGGATCCTGTCTGTAAAACCTTCCAACCAGAATTACTACTCTGAATTCTTCCTCTTGATGTTATGCAATTATTTATCATTGATTGCTGCTTAAGACCCACTTGTTACATGAATGGAAGGGATTCTGAGGCAGAGGTTTTGGAAAGGTGTCAAAACCCTGGCACTGCAGGCTTGTTTATCAGGGTTTGACTTCATTGGCCCCATATGGAGGACTCCCATAACCCTAAAATTATGTTGTCTAGTTCAGGAGGTCATTGACAATGTCAGTCCTATTTGTAGATCCTCCCCGCCCCAAAAACAAACAAACAAACCCATGCTCTGATTTCAAATGCCAAAGCATTCATGTGTGTGTGTTAAGTGCCATCAAGTCGCTGCCGACTCATGGCGACCCTATGAATGAAAGTCCTCCAAAATGTCCTAACTTTGACAGCCTTGCTCAGATCTTGCAAATTGAAGGCTGTGGCTTCCTTTATTGAGTCAATCCATCTCTTGTTGGGTCTTCCTCTTTTCCTGCTGCCCTCAACTTTTCCTATCATGACGGTCTTTTCCAGTGACTCTTGTCGTCTCATGACGTGACCAAAATACGACAGCCTCAGTTTAGTCATTTTAGCTTCTAGGGTCAGTTCAGGCTTGATTTGATCTATAACCCACTTATTTGTTTTTTGGGCAGTCCACGGTATCCCTAACACTCTCCTCCAACACCACATTTCAAAGGAATCTATTTTCTTCCTATCAGCTTTCTTCATTGTCCAGCTTTCACACCCATACATAGTAATAGGGAATATGATGGCATGAATTAATCTAGTCTTGGTGGCCAGAGTCACATTCTTACACTTCAAAGTCTTTTCTAGCTCCTTCATGGCTGCCCTTCCCAGTCTCAATCTCCTTCTAATTTCTTGGCTGCAGTCTCCCTTTTGGTTGATGGTGGAGCCAAGGAATAGAAAGTCTTGAACATCAATTCACTTCTTTGATCAGGCTGAACACTGACTTTGATCAGTGTCTATGCCACACGCCTTATTTGTGTCTGAGGAACAAGTATAATCTCTACAGGGTAAGAGAACAGATAGTAAGGCCAGTATTCTGAACACCATCCCTTCCATGGTCACCAATGACTGCAACTGTGAATGGTGTTTTTTTTTTAACTTTTCTTCATGGTAGTGTTCTGCAGATGTTGCTCTGGGGTTCTGTTCATGTGAATCAGGAGGCCACCAGCCACGTGCTTGTGGAATGCGATATGTGGCATGTCTGAATTGTGTGAATAAGGCAATGCAGTAAATCCAAATGTTGCCCTGTTTATTTGATACAAAGATCACACGAATGCTTTCCGCAGTGGGTGGCTGGTAGGCTCCCATTTTGTGTGAATGGAATGCCAGTCTACCATCTGCAGAAGGGCTTACGTTTGAGTTGTATCTAATTACATCTCACCATGTGTTTCCTGCAGTTCGTGGCCTTTGATTCTGTTGTTTATATTTCCCCCCCTTCATAATCTCATATACATCTGTCTGCCCAGTGGGACCCCGCTGCATGAATGGGACGAGTAGACTCTAGTCCACATCATCTTACACTGTTTATTTTTATTTTATTTTATTAAACTTGTATCCTGCCCTCCCCAGCAAAGCCAGGCTCAGGGCAGCTCACACATTCTTATAGCACAAATACAGTACCATCAGATTAAAATCATATTAAAACGATACTTATAAAAAAAAACCCAGCCCCATAAAACCATAAAAATATCAAACTATATCCGAATATATCAACTAGCACCCATATGGTGGCATAGAGGCTGCAGCAGGGCCTGCGGGCAGTCAGAAACCACCTCATAGGCTTTCATAAACTTCCTATAAGATGTCCTTGCAGCCTCGTCATGAGCTGCCGCCAGACTCGCTCTACCCATCTAAGCTCCCGTTTCATATTCCTGAGCCCCTCGGTGTACCATGGGGCCCAGTTTCTACGGGGGCAAAGAGGGCATCGGGGTGCGATTTCATTAATGGCCGTGGAGAGCCGGTTATGCCAGTCCTTCACAAGCACATCAAATGAATCGCCAGGAGGGATAGGATCCGGCAAAGCCCCCTGGAATCTGATCAGATCTATGAGTCTTTCACTAGCATGAAAATTATTTAGTTTTTGAAATACCACAGGCTATTTTCACTGCAACAAAGAAACACAGGTATTACTTTGTAATTATTACCAGTCTATATGTTTATAGGATATGGGAGTGGGCATGTCAGTACGGGATTGGTCTTCTGACTCCTGTAAGATCAAGGCTACATAGAATCATAGGGTCTGAAGGGGCCATACAGGCCATCTAGTCCAACCCCCTGCTTAATGCAGGATCAGCCTAGAGCATCCCTGAGAAGTGTTTGTCCAGCCTCTGCTTAAAGACTGCCAGTCAGGGGGAGCTCACCACCTCCCTAGGTAGCTGATTCCACTGTTGAACAACTCTTCCTGTAAAAATTGTTTTCCTAACATCCAGCCAGTACCTTTCTTCCTGCAATTTAAACCCATTATTGCGTGTCCTATCCTCTGCTGCCAACAGGAACAGCTCCCTGCCCTCCTCTGACAGCCCTTCAAATACTTAAAGAGAGCAATCATGCCCCCCCTCAAACAACTGTGCATCCCATGGTAATAGTGATGTGGTTGAGGAGAGATTTATGTGCCTATGCCTTTGGAATCAATAAAGATCTCTTGATTTAGGATTCTTCAGATGGAGTTTGAGCTTCTAGGTGATCTGCTGATCCAGATGTTAATTAGACCAGGCATCAAAATCTGCTTAATCCTTTACCTTCCTTAAAATCAAGATTATAGGCTAGAGACATTAAGGGAGATATAAAAGATTTAAAAACACTCAACTGTATGAAAGTAGGTTAAAAAAACCACACCTCTAAATACTCTGTGAGCCTGAGGCACTAAAACCAACTAATAGGAACAGTTGAGGTTGTTCTCAGTAATGGGGAAGAACAGCAAGACCAGCCAGCCAAAGATTAGTGAAATTACATGAAGGCCTGGGAAACATCACAGGTCTTAACCTGACCCCAAAGGCTGAGAAGAATAGCTAAGAATAGCTAAAGCTAATAAGGTGGTGTTCCAGGCATATATCCCAAGAAACACTGTACAGAACTTTTGTGGTGCTTACTTTTGTGTAAAATATGTTTAGGATGAGGCTGCTAGGATTTTGGTGCAGCATTACAGTTCTGTGCCGAAGACATTGGCCTATGACTAAATGATGCAAAAACTGAGCTGCATTTTTGTAAATTAATAAAGATTTTATATGTTCATCAGCTCTTCCACAATGAAAAATGTGCATACTAGGACATAATTCCCTTAAACATTTCACTGCTTTTTAATTCCTTTTACTGGCTCAGAGCCTAACAAATTTTCTGGACTGAGGAACAAACAGGAGCTTCATCCGTACGTCACAATTTATGCGCTTGAGTTTTTTGTTGTGTTATTAAAAAGCAATTTATGTAAACAGATAATTTGATAGCATAGAAATTTCGTGAGCAATCCCTCCCTCCTCTGTTTTACTGGAATAATGCAAAAATCAGAGAAGGATAAGTCAAAGTTATCTATTTTTTAAAATCAACTTTATGCTTAAATCAAGTTTTGTTTGGGATTGTTTTGCCACCCCTCTTGAACATTTCGAACACTGTTTAGAGGGAGTATTTAAGTTGTTCACTTGGATGACGTGAGTATGATGGTGGTGGTCATAGCAGCTGTTCTCTACAGAGCAATGTGAATGGGTATACTTTCTCCACAAATGCTACTGATGCACTGCCATGGATACAAATTATATGTTTTCCAATAACGGAGGATCGAAAAGAGCATTCAGGTTGCTCTCTGAAGAGTCCTTAGTATTGGTGTTGCCATCTTTGGATCTAATTGAATGTGTAGAATTGTGTGATCTCATTTGGGGAAGTCGCTGTTAAGGATAGCAGCAAAAAAAGAGTATTGAAAGGCTGCTTCGAAACATGGAGTGATTGCAGGACAGTTTGCTCAAATAGTAGAGTTGCCAACCTCCAGGTGGGGCCTGGAGGTTTCCTGCAATTACAGCTGATCTCCAGAACAGAGATCAATACCCCTGGTGACAGGGTAACCAACCTCCAAGTGGGGCTTGGAATTACAACTGACCTCCATACTACAGAGATGAGTTCCCCTGGAGAAAATGTCTGGTTTGGAAAATGGACTGCTGAGGTCCCTCCCCAGGGCTGGATTTAGTCTTGATGAGGCCCTAGGCTATTGAAGGTAATGGGGCCCCTTATATGTCCAGCTGTCCTTTGTCAACAACAAAATAAATAAATTATGTATTACATGAAATCAATCAGTAGGCATAAGAATCATACCCTTAGTCTATGGTGCCTGATCATCAGTCAACAAGCACTCCTTAATATTAGATAACAGGTACAACAGCTTGACCTACATTCAACTGTGCTGCACTGCAGTCTGCAGCTGCATGCTACATGTTGCATTCAGTCCACTACATGCATGCAACCAGTCCATGCAGAATGTAGGCACCCTATATATAGAAATGAGCAGACCAGTGATATTTTAGGGAGCAGGCTAGCAGGCGGGGCCTATTACTTACATCATAGGAGCCTACACAACCAAAACACTGTTGCTGTATGTAGGTTTTAGTTTATTTGTTTTTTATCTTATATTTTGGAAATGTACATCCATTTTTTTTCCTTTAATTTTTTTGGGGCCCCCCAAGAGAGTGGGGCCCTAAGCTATAGCTTGTTTAGCTTATAAGTAAATTCGGCACTGTGGACCCTCCCCAAAACTCACCTTCGCCTGGTTCCATACCAAACCTCCAGGAACTTCCCAACCTGGAGTTGGCAAGCCTACCAAATGCATATTTCTAGACAAATATTGTGAATGTCCAGCTCATCCCTGTTCTTTGCCTGATATTCAACAAGCTCTGTAAGTAACGCCCCTCATTTCCTACCAGAGAAACCCCACAGGCAACCATAGGTTAGATGCACTCCCCTGCCTTTACACTGTCCTCTGTGAAAGAGTCAGCTCTACTTCACACAGCCGTAATACAGCAAGAATAAACTGTGTGCAGAAGCTTAAATACCACCTCCTCCGAGATGGAGCATGGTTGGTGAGACAATTGAACTGTTACAAGTTGTAGACACGGCAGAGGGACTCGGATTTGCAAGCTTGTTGTTTTTCTGTCAACAGTGAGACATGAAATGCTTCATTTGACCGAGTTTCTGTATTTGGTGTTTACAAGCTGTGAGAGAGAATCATACCTTTAGGGACTGGGAATTAGAGCCTACTGCCCTTCAGACTGCTGGTTCAAATCCAGCTCAAGTCAGCAGTGATTTTTAAACACCTCCCTCGGAAAAGTTCCTTTTGAAGCAGAGAAGGCAGGGCCGCTTTCTAGCCTGCCTCCCAAGGGATGCACCCCCATAATAGTAAAAATGGATACTAGTCATGATGCATACCTGTTCTTTCCAGTATCAAAGGAGCAGGCCTATTTATTATATTAGGAGCTGTGGAACGCAGGCAGGATGATGCGGCTGCAGTTGTCTTGTTTGGGGGCTTCCTAGAGGCACCTGGTTGGCCACTGGGTGAACAGACTGCTGGACTTGATGGACTTTGGTCTGATCCAGCATGGCTTTTCTTACATTCTTATGTTCATAATACAAATTCATCCTAATATTGCATCCCGTTTCACCTTACACAGTGATAAGGACACGGATCTTGGGGGGTTTTCTCTTGAAGCTAGCAGGTGCTTCTAAACTGAAGACAGAGAAAAGAATAGCAACAGTAGTAACTATAATAACTATCACCCCCATGTCCTCCAACATAGACTTAATGTGTACCCATCACTGTCTTCCAGGAGAGAATTGGATCTGTGTGATCTTTATTGGTAGTTGTTGATCATACAGAATTACAAAGCAAATAGTGCCATCGTATGCACAGTCACATGATTATTAAAGGTGTACATTTTTAAAGGATTGCACTGTTAATAGCTTAATTTGACTATAACTTGTCACTGACTAGTCTACCTTTTTGGGTTAATTAAAACATTTGGTAATGAAATTTCTTTTAATTACACAAGTATCTCACATTTAATTTCTCCAGTATCTCACATTTTTACTCCAGTATCTCACAAGTCATTCTTTCATTATTGCTATTTCATTCTTTGCAGCCAAGCGATTGCCGCTTTCGAGCTACAATTGTTGCATCCTAGAGAAAACGTAGGAGGAACGCTCTGGGGAAACCAATACTCTGCAGAAACACCTTTCTGAAGTAGGAGCATGTGTAAAGATTGTCTTTTTGATGAAGAATTGCTGTCGAAATATGTTGGGCATCCGCACCTGTGTTAATTCATTCTTACACTGTATCGGTTTGAGGGTGCCCTCCTTCTTTTCTTTCTTTGCAAGCATTTAATAGTTGAGGAAAGCCAACAACTGTAGTATTGTATGCATGGAAATCATGTGGACTGTGAACAAATGAAAGGGGGGGGGGCAGCACTAGGCCAGACTCTGCCATAACCACAGGGTAACTGGGGGGGGGATAAGGTTGCCAACTTCCAGGTACTGATGCAAATAAAACAGTAGTAGGCAAAATTGAATGAGACAATAAGCAATGGATAGCAGGCAGCAAAACAGCGAAGGCTGTAACTATATTACAAAGAAATAAATGTACAAATGAAGCTAAGCAACAAGGGTTACAAAGCAAGGAAATAACAATGCCAAGAAAAAAAATCAGCTGGAGTTGCTGATAATAAGTGCAAAAAAGTTCATGTAAGACATAGTCATATTTTAGTCAATATCAATGTCTTTGCAAGCATTTAATAGTTGAGGAAAGCCAACAACTATAGTATTGTATGCATGGAAATCATGTGGACTGTGAGTGTGAACAAATGAAAGGGGGGGGCAGCACTAGGCCAGACTCTGCCATAACCACAGGGTAACTGGGGGGGGTAAGGTTGCCAACTTCCAGGTACTAGCTGGAGATCTCCCCCTATTACAACTGATCTCCAGCTGATAGAGATTAGTTCACCTGGAGAAAATGGACGCTTTGGCAATTGGACTTGATGGCCTTGAAGTTCCTCCCCTCCCCAAACCATGCCTTCCTGAGGCTCTGCCCCCCAAATCTCCAGGTATTTCTCAACCCGGAGCTGGCAACCCTGCGGGGGGGGGGCAAGGAGGGCAGCTGCCCTGGCATGCAGAGAGGGTGGCAGAACTGCCTCTCCTATAGGCACCTCTGTACCGGGTACAGTACCTCTCTGCATGCCATGTGGTCAGCGGCTGCCCTTCTTCCCCCCCCCCAGTTATATCTCTGCCTGACCGTCACATTTCAGCTGAATGCTGTACAGGCTGTATCTGCATGCTCTGTATGTACAATCAGTAGGGTTGCCAACTGCCAGGTAGTAGCAGGAGATCTTCTGCTAATTCAACTGATCTCCAGCTGATAGAGATCAGATCACCTGGAGAAAAATGGCCACTTTGGCAATTGAACTCTATGGCATTGAAGTCCCTCCCCTCCCCAAACCCCGCCCTCTTCAGGCTCCGCCCCCAAAATCTCCTGCCAGTTGAATAGAAGGACCTGGCAACCCTAACAATCAGGGACTCCTGCCTTGTACGTACGCTTTCATGGATTTAAGAATGTATACCTTTTCCTTTCTGCATTCAGGGCAGCTTGCAACAACTTACAGCCCATCCCTGAGCTGAGGAAAGGTGTTGGTGGGTGCCATGATGCCCATGGTCACCCACTACATTGGGTACCCCTGCCCCTTGTCTATCTTTTTAAAGTTAATGTATGGGGGATTGGGGTCACACACAGTGGGTGTGATCCTGCTGTGTTCACTGAATGTGTGAAGAGGGCTTATGCCACAAGAGAACTGGTGCCATCATCAGTGTGCTTTGGAATGTGGGGCGTTGGCTTTATAGTAAGAATATCTATCTATCTATCTATCTATCTATCTATCTATCTATCTATCTATCTATCTATCTATCTATCTACCTCTCTCTCTCTCTCTCTCTCTCTCTCTCTCTCTCTCTCTCTCTCTCTCTCTCTCTCTCTCTCCCGGCAAGCCAGGCTCAGAGCGGGTCACAACATTATAACCATAAAACCTAAGTTAAAACATACTATAAAACTACATTCTCAATACAATGCAATAAAACAAGACGGTGTTCATTAGTCATGAATAGTAGCCACTAGAAACCAGGTCAGGCAGTGAAAACACCATAAACGGTACAGTAAAGATGGTGTGAACTATGGCTATTTGATTCCAAGTGTGTTTGATAGGGTTGCCAGCCCCCATGTGGGGCCTGGAGATCTCCAGGAATCACAACTGATCCCCAGACCACACAGATCAGTTCCCCTGGAGAAAATGGCTGCTTTGGAGAGTGGATGAGCTGCCCAGTTGTACGTGATTTCTTCTTTGTTGGCAGTTGAAACTATTTTCTTTCATCAAGCTTTTTCTTGAGAGGTTAGTATGAACTTGCTTCATTGTTTTGTCCCTCCCCCCCCCCCCATGTTTAGTGGTTGGTTTCAATCTTGGGGCTGTTACATTTACTGTGTTTTTAGCTGCGTGTGCTGCCCTGTTGTTGAATTTCTTGTTTTATGATGATAGTTTTTATGGTGATGATTTACTGTCATGGTAGCTGCCTTTGGCTGTTACGGGAAAGCTGGATAGAAATGTGTTAAAATAAAATGAAATCCTTACAGCACAATCTGTTTACTTGGTGGTAAATCCTATTTATATCAGTGGGCCTCACTTGTAGGTAAGTTTAGGATTGCATTTTTTATGGATTATATAGTAATAATACTGTAGATGAGAAGTAGACATGGTGAGAACAAATGAATGGTTAGAAATCCTTGTAACGATCCATAGCCATGGTTCTTTGTTAATGTCACTATGCCAGATCATTTTCTCTATTTGTTCTGTCCTGTTATAAGCTTGCTTTATGCTGTTAATCTCTTCCGTAACACAGCTTGTGGGTCTATCGCACTACCTTTCCCGTAGCATCAAACTGGATATATCTTTGAGAAGCCCCATCTTTGGATGTGGTGAATATTTTACTGTAAGAAAAGCACCCTTGTAGTAACTTTATGAATGAAGACCAGTTTACGCATTCAGCAGAACAGGGTAGTAAGGCTTCCCCTGGACTGGACCATTTCAGGCTGAAACCGGACAATCTTCAAGGAAATGTATTCAAACAAGCAACCCTTCTCCCTCATCCTGAAGTGAGACAAGCTGGGGTGGGGAGGGGAGGAAGTTACTGCTTGATTCTTCTGTACAAGCTATCCTACTTTGTCTTACACATTAGCTAGAATTGATAATGTTATCTGTTTCTCTTACCAATGCACAGTATATTTGATGACCTGATTGATTTGGGACTTATTTGGGTTCCTTTCCACTAAAGTGATCTTGGTTTTCATCCAATAAATAATCGGTAGCCCCTTTCTCAAAAGATCAGTACAGGGAACTGTTGCCTGTTGTGAGCACCTGAGAAAAAAGGCCAAAAACGGAAAAGGCAAGAGAACTGAACCGCTCAATAGTACTTTATGTGATATTGACAAGCCAACAAAGGGTCAAAATTGACGAATAATACTAGGAAGCTTGTCATAATGGTTAGTACTTTGTACCTATCATTTGCAGACAGAAGACTTCATTATTCCACTCTGACAGTAATAGTTCCTTCTGTTATCAGTACATTTGCTTATTGTAGAAGGAAAATAACTTACAGGCTTTGGGAAATCTGAAGCTGCAATTCATTTTGGTGTGGCTGTTTCAGAGATCCTTTGAGATTACCATGTATCTAATTGTGGATATGACCCTGGAATGCAGATCGAAAAACCAACAAATAGGAACATGTAGAGAAAAGGAGGATTTTTTCGACAAACCAAGGTGAATAATCTGCCTCGAGTCCAAGTGGAAAAGGTGGACAATAAATAAATAAATCCACTCCCAGACTTGTAGAAAAATCCAAAGACTTTAAAGTAAAAATTAGGGATTTAAAAAAAAGACCATGACATGGAGAAGCAATGTTTGTGCTTGTGCAGACACAACTCCAATACATAACATTACAAGATCACGGCCACCATTTTGGGAGTTGCCCAGCAACCCCCATAACCATTGCCTAGAAAGGTTAGAAAAGGTGTCCAGAATTGGTTCGAGGCAAGAGAAGAAGCTATGCAAAATCTGCTGGGGGGGGGGGCAAGCACTGGCTTAGGGAAGGAGGAGCTGATGGTGGCATGGCCATGCAGGCAAACAAACAAACAACCAGTGTGGTGTAGTGGTTAAGAATTAGGGTTGCCAGGTCCTTCTTTTCCTCTGGCGGGAGGTCTTTTCTTGAAAGTGTGTGTTCATGTGTGCGCATGCGCGTGTGCTCCGACGCACGTGCATCACTTCCGGTTTAAAACCAGAATTGCCACCTTGCAAGGGGGCTTATACCTCTAAGTTTGAGTGGTAAAGCGGCCCTTTACCACTCAAACTAAGAGGTATAAGGCCCTCAAGAGGTGGAACTTCTGATTCTATACCGGAAATCACGCGTGCGGTATCCACGTGCACATGCACATTTGCCCGCCAACCCTCAGGTGGTCGGGCAGAGGGGCAAATTGCTGGGGTTTGCCCGCCACCAGCGGGCACCTGGCAACCCTATTAAGAATGGTGGTTTGGAGTGATGGACTCTAATCTACAGAACCGTGTTTGATTCCCCACTCTACCACATGAGGAGCGGAGGCTAATCTGGCGAACCGGGTTGGTTTCCTCACTCCTCCACACGAAGCCAGCTGGATGACCTTGGGCTAGTCACAGAGCCCTCTCAGCCCCACCTACCTCATAGGGGGTCTGTTGTGGGGAGGGGAAGGGAAGATGTTTGTAAGCCGGTTTGATTCTCCCTTAAGTGGTAGAGAAAGTCGGCGTATAAAAACCAACTCTTCTTCTTCTTCTTCTTCTTCTTCTTCTTCTTCTTCTTCTTCTTCTTCTTCTTCTTCTTCTTCTTCTTCTTCTTCTTCACCAACTGATGCAGCAGTGATGGGAGGAGGTGGCAACTATCCAGGGAGGCAGGCAGTGGCAACTGTAGAGATATTGGGGATTGGAAGAGTGTGTGGGCAGGTGAGTGAGAAAGGGAGGAATAGTTCAGAAGGAGAAAAGGGAGAAAGGGAAGGGAGGAATAATTCAGAAGGGTAAGAGATGCTTTGGTTTGGGCAGGTGGGTTGAGGCAGCAGGAAAAGGTAAAAAACAGCAGAGAAGGAAAGGTGGAGGGCAAGTACACAGCCATGAAGGAACAAGGGGGGAGAAAGGCAGCAGGAGAGCAGAAAGAAACAGTAGGAAGAAGCTCCCCCTCCCCATGAGTTCCTCGCGGGTCCCCGGTTGTATCATAGGAATTCTTGCTGGCAGTTCCATCCCATGAGTATTTTTTTATACCTAACTACAGTACTACAGTACTTGGGAATGGCTTTCAGACTGATGAGGCTCATCGTGAGGTCTGCAAATGTATTTTTTTGGCTCCCATTGAGAGAAAAGGTTCAGAGGTGAAAATGATTGTGTTTGGTTTTCTGTCTGACTTTATCAAAAGTAAAAATGAGCTAAGGTTTAGGGGTGAATCTAGTGTAATTGCATTTTGAGATGATCAAACAAAATATGAAATACAAAAAATGCACATTACAGCAGCATGCTCATGGTGCATTATTATTGCTTAGACAAAAAAATAGGATTTGTTTTTAACCTCTGCAGCTGCAAACAGCCCTACGGTCCTTGTTATATGTTGGTCTGCCACCCTTAATTGAGCCTAAAATCTGCCCCCCAGGGTGGTTCCATCACTTTTGCGTCCTGGTAGACCTATTTCTGGCTGTTAAAGCCGTGGCTTCAGAACATTCAATCAGAGCCTTATTCTTGAGCCTAAAACAAATCCTCTCTTTTGTAAAAGAATGAGAAAGGAGGTAGGCATAAAATCTAGAAAGATGTGCACCATGGGAAAAAAGTGTGTGTGAAGCTACCTTTATTTCGCCAGGTTCAAAACAGAAGCATGCGAACACTTTTAAGAAATGAAAAAACAATTGTTCTGCAAATTTTAAAATGGTACGAGTAACATCATTTGTACCCAGGGTTGCCAAATTCTAGGTGAGGCCTGGAGATCTCTCAAAATTAGAACTGGTCTCCAGACTACAGAGATCAGTTCCCCTGGACAAAATGGCTCCTTTGGAAGGTGGAGTCTGTGCCATGATGCCCTGCTGAGGTCCCTCCCCAGATTCCTCCCCCAAATCTCCAGGAATTTCCCAGCCTGGAGTCGGCCACCCTATTTGTGCTTGTCTAGCTGAGCAAGTAGTAGGTAGAATCTTTGTTGTATTTTTTTCAACCTTGGCAGTTGTTCTGGGATGTTAAGTGTTGTATCTAGGGTTGTGCTGCTTGCTTGCAATGTATCTGGGTTCTACTGCACCTCATATCCATTAAGTCAAAAACAACCCTCTAATATCTTTAAAAAAAAAATTACAGCTCTTAAATGAAAGTGGGAGGATGAAAGGCCCCAGTTCCGGCTTGAAACACAGTTTAATTATTTAAGTGTTTTAATTATTAACATAGCTGGTTCTATAATCTAAACGGTATTTTAGGGCTGAATGTTTCGTCGCGGGAATAAAAGCACTTAGGCTTCTTTTGAGTCGTAACACTTGTGCTGTGAGTGGACAGTAGCATTTGTTCCCTTTTACTGTCACCTCCCCTGTTGGAATTGTGATCTCCTTGGGTCAGGGATCTGTGAGGCTAACAAAAGTACCTGTATAGATGGATGGTGCAGTGCAAATAAATAACGGGGTGCCAAGTAGGAGCAGATGATGGTTTTCTTTTGCTGGCCATCTTCTGTTTATACGTGGTGGTTCAATTGTTCTGCCAAGTTTGCATAGCAAGGGAATGTAAAGAGTCCTTCTTAGCAGTTAGCTTTAATTGTAGAACCCCCTGTCCTTAAAGGCAGTCAGAGTCTGCAGTTATATACTTTTTAGCTAAACCGTAGAACTTTCCTATCGGAGTCTGGGTTCAGTGGTCAGGGTTACGCCAATATGGGGTAATCTGTTTTCTGTTTGTATCGCGTAGTACCTATTCACCATCCAAGCCCTTGAAATGTGTGTGTCATGCGCCATAAAGTCACTTCTGACTTATGGCGACCCCATGAATTAATGACCTCCAAAACGTCCTATCGTTAACAGCCTTGCTCAGGTCTTGCAAACTGATGGGTTTACTGAGTCAATCCATCTCAATCTGGGTCTTCCTCTTTTCCTGCTGCCTTCAGCTTTTGCTAGTGTTGTAGCCTTTTCCAGTGAGCCTTGTCTTCCTTTGATGGAAATGAGTGGTATAGAAACCGAACTGTATAAATGTAGCTGCTATTTTCTGTATGGGCTGTCACACGGGGTTCATGCCATCATGGTAACATCATATGTCCACTGCTGCCACATGTTGAACTAATCATGGGATGACCAGTCGGCCACACCCAATTTTACTGAGCACTGGCTTCTCAGAGCCCTACTTACAGGCTCATGAAAAGCTGTCCTGCACAGAATTTTGTGTATGCGTGACTTCTAATCTCATGACTGTTAATGCAAGAAACTAGCAGATCTGTCTATCTAGTATATTTTAATGTCACCCTTCCTCCAAGGAGCTCAGGGCAGCATACATTGTGCTTCCTTTCCCATTTGATCCTCACAACAACCCTGTGAGGTAGATAAGGCTGAGGAAGAATAATGGTTCAGACACCCAGTGAGCTTCCTGACAGAGTGGAGATGCAAACCCTGGTCTCAAATCCTAGCAGGACACTTTAACCACTACCCCACATTGTCTGTGCCAGTGATGGTTGTACCCAAAGCTTATTATCCTAGAAGATGATAATGTTTGCCTGTGAACAAAGTTCAGAGGTACAGTTCAGTGCAAATCTGCCAGTGACCATCTAGAAACTATAAAGGCTCAGAGGAATGGAGAGCCAACGTGGTGTAGTAGTTAAGGGTGTTAGTCTAGGATCTTGGAGACCCAGGTTTGCATCCCCACTCTGCCATGAAGCTTCCTGGGTGACCTTGGACTAGTCACTCCCTCTCAGCATAATCTACCATTCAGGGGGGGCTGTTGAGATAATATGGAGGAGG
Source organism: Euleptes europaea (assembly GCF_029931775.1). Taxonomy (NCBI): domain Eukaryota; kingdom Metazoa; phylum Chordata; class Lepidosauria; order Squamata; family Sphaerodactylidae; genus Euleptes; species Euleptes europaea. The sequence continues at coordinate 101,197,381 of NC_079316.1, read as the reverse complement.
GGGGAATTATGTACACTGCCCTGAGCTCAGAGGAAGAGCAGGATTTAAAAAGTACTAAACAAATGATTGAACTAGGTTAATTCAAAGTAAATAGAAAAATCTCCTTGACACCTAGAAAATACAGAAAATTGGTAATCAGAATACCTTTCACCTCCAGGGGTTCCTGTAGGGTTGCCTAATTTGGGTTGGAAAATTCCTGGATATTTGGGGGGGCGTGGAGCCTGAGGAAGGTGGCTTTGGGGGAGGGGAAGGACCTCAGTGGGATGTAATGCCACAGACCCCATTCTTCAAAGTTGCCATTTTCTCCAGGGGAACTGTTCCTTGTAGTCTGGATAGGAATCATAACTCCCAAGAGATCTCCAGCTGCTACCTGAAGGATGGCAACCTTAGGTTCTTGGGACAGTTCCCTTGCTAACACTTTGGGGTCCAGTACATCCTGCTGAAGCAGTCTAGGTTTCAGAGAAATGTTAAGATACCATAAGAAAAACAATTTATGCTTCCGGACTGGAGAGCACCGAAGCAAAACAGGGTGTGGGGAAAGTACTGGATTGAGCTATGAAACGACAAAGGCGAGCCCTTTTCGCATCTTGATCTGATGTCTTCCTCTCTTTTTATTCCTCCTCTGCCACTCTTTGGCATGCTTGGACTAACTTGATAGTTTTTGCTTTGCTTCACCAGGAGAGCGCTGTTTTGGCAGAAATTTATGACTTTGCATCGAACACAGTGGATCTGTCACTCCCAGTAAATTTTGTCAGTGTTTTGAAGCATCTGAGATCATTGCAGCGTGGCCATAAGGTTCAGATATAGTCTTATTATACCAGCTACCCCTTAGGACAAACTAGGTTCCCCTTCTCCCCGTCCTGTTTTATTTTCACGTGCAAAAATGTCCTGGGGCACATCCGGCAAGGTGGGAAGGAAATGACTTTGCCGTGACCTCTTCTGTAGCAGCCCATGCAGTAAATAGACCACAAAAGGCTAAAATGTGCCTTGGATTCTGAGAGACGCATTGTTCACGTTGCAGACAAAATGTTCAGCCATTCATTCATATGCTCTCAGTGTGCATTCTCTCTGTAGCAGTAATAAAAAAAGGAAAGGCAGATACATCGCTATGCAAGGTCAGTCGGTGTATGTGACGCTTGGCCTGCGTTGTCACACTAAACCTGTTGCATGAAGCGTAGTACAGAGAAAATGGGGGGATTCTTGGTTGGGAATGAACCTGGGCATACAGTAGGGTTGCCAACCTCCAGGTGGTGCCTGGAGATTTCCTGGGATTGCAACTGCTGTCTGGGCCAGGGATCAGTTCACCTGGAGAAAATGGCCATTTTGGAAGATGGACTCTGTGGCGTTATACCACATTGAAGTCTCTCCCCTTCCCAATCCCTGCCCTCCTCAGACTCCACCCCCAAAATGTTCAAATATTTCCCAACCCAGAGCTGGCAACCCTGGCATACAGCATGTTTGGGGGTGGGGTTGTACTCCCCTTTAAAGCTGATGCTCAAAACTTGTGTCTGGCACACTCCTGGATGTTGAAGTAACAATGGTACTAGAAGAGCTTCCTTCCATCTTAGGCAGGTATACCAGCTACCTCCCTTTCTGATCATGGTTATTTATCCCTCGGTAACTGTGGTGTTTTGCCATGTAAAAACTGTGCGTGTGTGTTTTATTTCTGGGTTTTAATGTGGAGTTTTAAATGTACGTTGCTGCGATCTAAAATGTAGGCCTGTAGAGTAAGAAAGTGGAGGGCTGGATGGGTGAGTGAAGGGTGTTATGATGGGATGGTAGCTGTACCGCAAGGGCCGGGGTTGACTCTTTTGTTCAGAGAGAGGCTTTGTGTGAGAGTTAGTACCAAGCAGTGTGTGTGTGTGTGTGTGTGTGTGTGTGTGTGTGTGTGTGTGTGTGTGTGTGTGTAAGGAGGCACTTGAGTAAGCTGCTGTAGAGAGTAAGAGAAATCGGTCTTTGTGGGGGAGTTATTTGCCTGGGAGGCACGTTGAGAAGTTAAGCTGTATGGTTAGGTCTATTTAAGGAACCATTACACTATTGTACTTGTCTGAAACCATTACACTTATCAACCATACAGAAACCGTTATGCTGTTTTATTTATAAATAAACTGTATTAATGATTAAGAAAAACAACTGTTTATTTTCGAGTAAAGGATCCCCTTTTATCTCAGTCATCCCCACACATCGACTGTTCTGTAATTTTACCATAAACAACTAAGCCATCCTGTTTCCTTTGGGTCCAGCAAAGACTTCTAAGTCGACAGCCTTTGGTAGCAGCAGAAATAAGGAAGGCGAGGAGGCAACACAACACACGTCACCTCCAAACACTACAGAGAGGAGCCTTTACAGAGGTTACTCATAAAGGGGGTCACACAGAGAAAGTGAAAAGAAAAATTCAGATTTGATTACTGTGTTGCATGGGTTTGCTTTAAGCTCAGCAAGTACTACCGGCATGATCTAGCTGGCCGGGATCTTAACAAGGGTTTTTGCTCGAAGGGTATAATTTTGATTCTGCTTTGAACTTCACTGGCTTCCATTTGGCTCCCCACTTCAACATGTTGGGTTTAGCCTTTTTAAAGAGCTACATGGCCTGGCACCGAGATACCTTAAAGACACTTTCCCCTTCTCTTAACCTAGTTGCACATCCAAGTCATCTTCACTCTGCCGTCTAGCCCCGCCCCACCACCACCACCACCGGAGGTGGGGTGAATGGCTATACTGTAAAGGACTGAACTGCCTCCCAGCAGCCAGCTTCACCACTCTCTGAGAGGCAGTGAGAATCTTAAAAACTCCAATGTAATCTACGCCACTATGTCACTTCTGGGGAAAACCTGGAAGTGATCTAGGGACAGCTCTAGGAATAGCTGAAAACTCTATGGTAAACCATGTCGAGGAGGTCCGGCCTGCTCTCCAGCAAACCGGTTCCTCTTTGGGTCAAAAGTTGCCAAATGTTTTCCTAAGAAAACCCAAACTTCCCACTGGGCTTCAGGATTCCCCCTAAAGCACAATGTAGGTAGATTCTGCCACCAGCTCTTAGTTCCAAAAGGTTAGCTTTCACAGGGAAGAGCTAAGAGCAACTCTTCCCCCAGCTAGTTTCCAAAAGACCAAAAAGACAGCGCCAGCCCTGCAGAGTAGAGACTCAGTCAGGGAGAGTAGCTGTCAGCAAAAGTTACAAAAGGTAGGTGGTTTCCCCACACACGCATTCAGGCACTTGGATTTTGCCTTGAGACCAAAAAGGGTTTCCACAGACTTTAAAATAAAGTCAAAGATTTTTATTCTAAAGAAACGTGCTCATTGCAGAGAGTAAAATATTCGTGAGAGCAAAATAGCATGAAAACAAGAAAGTCTAACAATTGTTAACTACACAGTAATTCCTAAGCAATAGGCGAGGCTTTGCAAGAGGTTATCGAGACAAAAGGACTTGCATCCAAGTCGTTACCAGATTTCCAATTGTAAGGATTGTTCCCATCTTGCCCCTTCTCCCTGGGGCAAAGTGATGTAGCATGAGGCCATGCCAGCATGTCCCCAAAACTTTGTGGCAATGACAAAACCTTTTCAGTGATGGCACTGTGACATTTCCTTCCAAATGATGGTTATTTCGAACAACTTGAACTATTACTATACTTGTTATCTGAAACATGGCATGGAGCTGATGAACTTGTTCTAAGAACAAACTGGTTACAGATGAGCCAGGATGTGTTTTCCTCTTGAATTTCTCTTGAGGCTTCTGTGCCGGGAAATGCTGTGTTTGACTTCACAGTCCTGGATCGTATCCTGTATAGAATAATGAATGTTAAAAAATGCTTTCAGTACAAGGGTGCACCCTTTGGGAGCACTTCACTGGGCTAACCTTTTTCCGAATGGATTTCTTCTGAATTGGTGGTGAAAGCTGTTAGTATATGCCAGTGGGGGGGGAATTTGCAATTAAAAATGATTTATCAAGTTTAAATATTTATTAAGGTAATATTCATTATGCAGAATAATAATAGAAGGGAAACATTTCGGCAGATTTTAATATATCACCATAGTAACTTACTGAAACAGTGAAAATAGTTGTACAAAATGCCTTTTATCAGCACAATCTGTGTAATGGGGTACTTTGCCATAAGTTACTTCAGACTTGGATGTCCTTCAGGAGCAATCCATGAGAATGGGAAGATTCTTCCAGTGATATAAACAAAAAAATGTGCCCATGTATTTCCCTTGAAGGTACTTCATTTGCTTTCAAAACTATGTGGGCTTCTGATTTTACATGTTTCTTTGCTTGATTTTTTGTATAGCAAAGCCAAGCAGCAAGCAGCATCACTGCAATATCATTTGACTACATTTTACTACAATTATATCAGTCTTTAATTTTTTTGTAGTGGAAGGAATTGCTAGAAGGCTGGAAAAAAGCATCTTAAAGATCCAGGTACGAGGATGAACAGAAACATTTTGGCCCGGTGACTAAAAGAAAACAACACAGGAGAAAGCAGGTTCTTCAAATAATTGCCTCTCCTGCTTCTCCTTATGCCAGAATTCTCCCTACCTGGTTGAAGGGCTACCAATTTAATCCTTCGTTCTTTTCTGACTAATAAACTGCTGTTTCACCATTTCAGCTAACACAACTCAGTATTCATTTGGAATATATATGTTAAAAAGCTAAATCATGTGTTTAAAACTGTGTGATGGAGTCATTTGGTCACAGGGAGCACCTTACTTTGCCTGTAGTTATACTGAGGGATAAGATAATTGATATAACTGTTAAAGAATTAATCTCTAAAGAGGTTATCTTTAAAAAAAAAAAGAAAGAAAAATGAACTGCATAGGGTAGTCTTTGGTTGTTTCCTGTAAAAATTTTTTAGATGCTCCCCTGCTACCAAGTTTACTGTTTTCTTTCCTAAATTTTGAGAAATCCCATTTTCCCTCCTTCTCCAACCTCTCCTCATAGTAGCTTTTCTGTTGAGACCCCTATTCCTGCCATATTGTTGCTAATCTTGTTCCTGTTCTGTGGTGAATTTTGAAAGTTTATATAAAGCAACGTTGGGGTATCTGATGTATATCCCTATTCAGGGATATAGTCCATGCTTCGTCAGTTGTTGGGGCAGAAATATTGCATCTGAATGTCCAGAATGAGTGAAGCAAATTCAGTCTCTGACCTTTCCTTTCCTTTGGGTGGAGCAAAACACTGCAAGTAATATGGACGTTCTTCCTGTGCTGCTGTGGCATCCAGAACTTATCCCATGGTCTTCTGTGATGATGTGATGCATTTTCTGACCACAGCTCCATAGTATTCGTGGTTGTGGCTTGGGAGCAGGACGACATTTGGCCTAATGGTGCTCTTTTTTGCTACCCATTATGGAGAGGGAAGGTCCATGTGAAATTGTCATTTTTTAATGGTAGCCACATGATTTTTGTAACATCTAGTTCTGCCGTTAGACACATATACCTTTTTTAGTACTGCAAGATGTTCTATGAAGGTCAATGTTGTCTATACCAGGAGTCTCCAACATGGTTCCTGGCAACCACCAATTGTTTTCAGAAATATGGGCAGGGCCAGGTGGGCTTTTTGCCCAGCAAGGCTTCAGATTGGCCACTGGAGATTAGATTGGCTGTGCAGATTTTGAAAAATTGTTGCTTTGGCAGCTGCTGCCACCACAGCTCAGGGATCTTCACTATTTGGCTGAAAGTAAGCTGCAGCAGCCGTTTTGTGGTTGCCCCCACCACACCATGTCCGAATTCCAAAGGTGCCTACTGGCTCAAAAAGGATCGGGACTATTGATCTATACTGTATGGCCTTGGGGATAGGTCTTCCACATCAGGTACTACATCAACCTTTATCTGATGCTGCCAAGGATTGAACCTGGTACTAGGGTTGCCAACCTCCAGGAACTAGCTGGAGATCTCCTGCTATTACAACTGATCTCCAGCTGATAAAGATCAGTTCACCTGGAGAAAATGGCTACTTTGGCAATTGGACTCAGTGACATTGAAGCCCTTCCCCTCCACAATCCCTGCCCTCCTCAGGCTCCACCCCCAAAATCTCCAGGTAGTTGCCAACCCGGAGCTGGCAACCCTATCTGGGACATGACTTTAAAACATGTGTTTTGGTCTTTTCCGAACAATACATAGAGATCAGGGCCCCGGCCAACATCATGAACCTGATCCTTCCCCCTCTATTTGTTATTTGTGTCCACCAAGAGCATCCATGCAAAGCTTTTATTTCCTACAGGATTATAGGAGCTGCAATTCCAGTCACCAACAAAACATTTGTGACCTGGCGAAAATGGCGCCGTACTTCCCATTTTTATTTGCCTTGAAGTTTGGCTGGAAAAGAATTTTTCATATTGTTCATGGCACCCTATGCTTTTTTCCACCTATGAACCTCCTATTGTGCTTGCTGTTTCATGTGGGGTATTATTTATTGAAATTGCCAAGAAAAGGTAATATATGGGGAGAACCCCCTTTCTTTTTTAAGGGTTTCCTAGCACGGTGCATGTCAGCATGGTGGGATCTGGATAATTTGCGGCAGAAGACGTGCTGTGCTGGGTAACATGACTACCACAATGCAGGCTGCTATGTAATTATTTCAGCATTTCACAGTGTGTACACTTCTGTTGGGAAGTACAAATATGTGGGTAATACCTGTGGATAATTAACAAGTAAAATAACCTGCGAAGGGGCTGGCGTTTAGCTATTACCCTCTGAAGTAAAAAATGGTTGTTGAGAGTTCGGGAAAGAAAAACTACCCTTGGGCTTGCAACTAAGGTGGCTTGGAGTTTTGTTTAAACAGCGAGGAGCATAGAAAGGAACCTGGGAGCCACAAGGGTCTAGATGCATCCGCTGAAGAAGAGTAAATGGCAGGACATTATTTGGAGATAAATGACGCATGGATGCAGCAGCATCTGGACCATTGAAACTGTGCGCAGTTCTGTGTCAACCGAGCACTCATAAAGTCGTATATCTCTGGCACGGTGGGCTACTAAACTTTACTGATAGTGTTAGCCAAACAGCACACGCGCTTTATGATTATTTTGTTTTGCCGTTAAGGTTTTGGCATTTGGGTATGTAGTTATGCAAACAGCTTTGTGGAGCATATAGAAACTCTTGAAAAATCAATGTTTGGAGTGAGAAAAAACGCAGGCCCAGGCTCTGTGCTTGTACATGGTGGTGTTAATTTTTCAATTGTTATGTTAGCAAGACGCCCACCAAATGGTGGGAATATTAGAGAAGCGTGGCTGTAAAAATGGGCTGTATTAGAGTAGGCATGCAACTGCCAAGCCTGGCTTTTAGTTTCTCTTCAGCACTGGCTCTGCTCCATCTTTGTTTTCCTTTTCCACTGATACTCCTATCTCTCAGCCTCCTATAGTTTCCAGCCTCCAGGTAGGGCATGGAGATCTCCAAGAATTACAAATAGTCTCCAGACTACTACTTTCCTGGGTAGACTTTATCCTGCTGAGGTCCCTCCCGTCCCCAAACCCCTTCCTCCTCAGACTCTACTCCCATATCTCCAGGAATTTCCCAGCCCGGTGTAAACAGCCCTAGCTGCTGTAGAAACAGTATTAAGAATAAAAATTTGAATTGCCTTAAATTCAGTTAAAGTACATTTAGTTTAGGAGAAGAGTCCTATGCTCGTGTATGTGGGAGAATTAAACTTGAAATGCTGCCTTCCGTCTCTTCCACAATGTAAAACTAGGGTGGGAGAAACAAAACCTATTAGTAAAATTCTCCTTTTCTGCCAAAGTGCCAGGCAGAAGCTTGGCACCCTACTAAGCTTTGCACCGTACAAGAGTAGGTGAGCGTTCCAGTAGGTGAGTGTTCCAGTTAGAGCTGGAGGCAGATCTGAAGGACCTATTTATAAATGCAGAGTTCCTCTGTTTCTTTCCCCCCACTAGCCCTTGGTGCAATCTGGTATCTTTGACTGCACCTACCATGGCCGAACCTAATTTCAGCCTGCCCAAAACCTCCTCTGTTGCTTCTTAAGACAAAGCTGCAGTCTGGAGCTTTCCCATCATGCCCAGAATCCTCTTTTTTCCTCTTCCCCCCTTTTTAAATGGGCATGTGTTTGCACATAACATTTAGGTGTGGCATGAATAGCGCCTTGACACTACCAAGTGTACAATGTTGGGTTGCCACCTTTTTAATTTTTTTAAATTATTTTTAACACACCAAACAAAATACGCAACACACAACATACATAACACAGAACTGACTTGTCTTTAATCAACCTTTATCCAGAATGGGTCTATAACCATTCTACCGTCTATCATTCTTAAAAGCTATGCAAATAAAATATATCAAGCATGTACAGTATAGAATATGGGCAAACCAGAAAGAGCGGGAGTAAAAAAAAACCTAAAAGCCAACTCAAGCTTACAAAATACAAAAACTACATTGCCTATTGTTGTTTAATACCATCTAGAATATTACACTTAATTAATCTGACATTACCGTTATTGCAAAATACCCAAAAAGCATACATGTAATAAAACTAAACTATAGCTGCTATTATAATAATTGTTCCAGTGCTATTATATTATATAATCATTGCTACTGGCACCATTCATTTTATCGTTTTCTTTTGTATCACTTATGTTACTCTGAGATGTATTCACAGTACATTTTCCAGTTCTTTAAAAACTCTTCTCTGGGTCTTTTATTCATGAAGTTTGCCACCTTGGGGCTGCCACCTTTGATTGAGCCTAAAATCTGCCACCTAAAGTGGCAGATTTGCCACTTTGCCTCTTGGTAGAGCTACTTCTGCCTGTTAGGTGCCACACCTTTTCTTTGCTGCCAGAAGTGGGGCCCGTCCCATCTGGGAAGCAGGTATCAATGGGTTTCCCGATTTGAGCTAGGAACTGAGGGGTCGTTCGAATTTCCCTCTCTATGCACTTTCTCATACTCTGCATCCAAACCCTGCCCAGGTTTCAGCTGTCTCTCACTGGCAGTGGCCAGGTCAGCAGGTGTGGATACTGGCACCGCCTCTGAAGGAATTACACGCCCCATTTTTTTCCCCAAGCCACAATGAAGCAGAAGGTTTTCTTGGGGTGCCACCAACTGAAGCAGCAACTCTGTGCCCTTGGCCTGAAGAACAGGTCTGGAGAACCTGTAAGCTTGCTTGGTACATTATGATGTTCTGGTTAGTCCTGTTACCAATGCCACAGTCTGCCATTACTATCTACCTTCAGTCCAACATCCCTGCATTCCCAAAACTGAAACCAGGTAGACTGAGAGGGCTCACATTAAAACCACATGCATATCACACCTAATCCAATCATACCTGCTAATGTTATTTACTTGCTTTTGACATTTACATTGCCATTGCGTGTTTAGTTCACTCTCCTCTACTTAAGGATAGATGGACTCACATTCTAGCTGCATCTGAAGAAGTGAGCTGTGGCTCATGAAAGCTTACACCCTGCCAGAAATGTTGTTAGTCTTTAAGGTGCTACTGGACTCTTGCGCTTTTCTACTGCTATTAAAACCAAAGTGAAGGTATGTGGTTAGCATACAATCCAGGCTCTAGTAGAGCCATGAGTAGGAGACCCATTCTAATATGCCGTAATAAGGAGAATAAACTGCCATCACTTATTCAGAGGCAATTTCTTCACTTTTTGTGGTGCGCATAAAAATGCTGGGGCTTTTATAACATTCTTTAAACATACCATGAGGCCTGTTTTAGTGGTTTGAGTAGCAACTTATTTTAGCACTAATACATGATATATAAGTATCATATATATTTTTGAATGCTGTAAGCCTTCCTGAGCCTATGGGACAGGGCATGGAATAAATTTAAATACTTGCACACTTCTTTAAAAACGTCAGTTTATGAAGGATACCCATCTGAATGAGGAATGCCTTTACCGATCAAAGCATTGTTCATTTGTTTCTGAATTTAAATGAGCTGAAGTAACTTTTTTCATTAATGGTATCTTCTACAAAGACAGAATCAGGATAAATGAATATATTTGATGGAAGTGCAGTTAGGAGGGAATAGGAAAAGTTTGTTTCATGTATCCTAGAGGTTTGTGCTTCTGTGTCTCCCCCCACCTAAGCTTTTTGCCAAAAACGAGAGATCAGTGTTATTTGTGCTCAGCGAACTCGAGAATGCCTTTCCCCAGCAGTTGTAAACGAGTTCATCTACTCTGGAGTTATGGTTGACAACTCCAGCTTGGGAAATTCCTGGAGATTTGGGAGCAGTGCTTGAGTAGGGCAGAGTTTGGGGTGGGACCTCAGTGGGGTGTGATGCCTTGGGCTGCCAACCTCCAAGTGAGACATTGAGATCTCCCAGAATCAGAGCTCATCTGTAGACTGGAGAGGGCAGTTTCCCTGGAGAAAACGGCAGCTTTGGAAGGTGGACTCCGTGGCATTGTACCCTGCTGATGTCATTCCCTTTCCCAAACTCTGCCCTCCCCATCCTTCACCCTCAATTCTCCAAGAATTTCCCAAATCATAGTTGACAGCCACATTCCCTCCGAAGTTGCCTGCTGGGAAACTGGCCTCTTTCGTCTGGAAATCAGTTGTAATTCCAGGAGAACTCCAGGCCGGACTCTGAGATCTATCTGAAGTAGGCAATTCTGTGAGTTTTGCCACAAATATATTTGAGATTTCACTCAACCGAGCAGGCAATAGTTGGAGTGGAAAGTATACATTGAGGATGCTGCATACTTTTTGTTTAGTGCTTTCAGTTAACGCTACAAGAAAGTGATAGGTAAGTTCCTGATTGCCCCCAACAAAGATACTAGACACAAAATTGAGGGAGCAAATGAATGCCAGTGATGGAGTTCTGGAGGATGCAAGTTTGGTAAATCATATTAAGGATTAAATTGATGCAGTTCTGGTATGTCTGGGAGGAGGGATGATATTCTTTAGCAACCTTTTTAATATACATGTTGGAAGAACATCAAAATGCAAGAAGATGTACGACAATCTAGCGGCAAAGAGTAGACTGGAGAAGGTATATGCAGAGTCGTTAATGATATTATTTAATCATGGGAAGATGTAATGGTCAAAAGGCTTTTGAAAAAGATGCTTTGAGCAAGTACAGTGTATCTGGGGAGGGAAAGAGAGTGCTTTAAAAATAAAGGTTTTTTTTTAAGAGTAGCGGGTTTTTTATTAGGAATACATTTAGCCACATGGTAACGTTTGCTCTCTCTGGCCACAGCGTGACTCCCTCTTTTAATTGCCATGCGTGAGGCCATTCTCTTGTTCAGAATCCCTTTCTGTCCCTACTGCGATGCCCTCACTCTTTTGTTGGGAAATGCCTTAGCATGCAGCAAATGTAATGCGAGAGAATTTTGGCTCTGCGACGGGTGCCGACAGGAACAGGTTTTATTTTGCGCTTGGCAGCTCCTTCTGTCACGGCTGCTGTGCAGATGGCTACACATACGAATGAGATGCCTGAAGGTTGGCCGCGATCAGCCATCTTAGCCTCAGGATTCCTTGGCCTGCCCTTTTCTGGTGCCAATAAAGAAACTAGGGTCCGTCGGCCGCAGTTGTTGGGGTTGGGTGGGATGCATTTAGCTCCTCTTTTTTTGCCATCAAGCCACAGCTTGCTTACGGCGGCCCCGGTGGGGTTTTTGAGGCAAGAGACCTTCGGAGGTGGTTTGCCATTGCCTACCTCTGCATCATGACCCTGGGATTCCTTGGAGGTCTTCCATCCAAATACTAGCCAGGGTCAGGGCTGAGGGTGTGTGACTGGCCCAAGGTCACCCAGCAAGCTTCCATGGCGCAAGTGGGGATTTGAACCTGGGTTTCCAGATCCTAGTCTGACACCTTAACCACTACACCAAGCTAGCTCTCCTTTGGCTGATGAAAAGGAGATCCTCGCCATGGGTATTAGACCCAGTCAGAGGGGCCAATAACTACTGTATTCATTCCAAAGAAAGATGACCCCAAATGTGAGATGACTCTTGTTAAACAATGTTATTCACACACACAGCGTTGTTATCGGTCATAGCTTTAATTTGTATACAAATAAGATGATCCCCTCTTTCTTTATCACGGTGTTCCTGGGGGGTGGGAACCCTAGTCTTGCCTTCGAATAAATACTGCATGAATGGCCTTGGCGGCCACGATACTATCACACCTCTATCTGTACCACCATACTACAGATTGTATGGGAAGTGTGCGGATCTGGTTGTGTGGATATTTGAGCTTCCATTCAATCTGGCACCTCACTGGAAGAGCAAATTTGTTGTATAAAATAATACCCCATTGAGTAAGAACTCCACGAAGCGTTGTTCAAACATCTGCTTTTGTATAAACCTGTTAAAGGAAAGCGTAGTGTGTGTTAGGATGTGTGTGTGTGTGTGTGTGTGTGTGTGTTAGCAAATCCTTCTAACAGTTTTGCTTTAACCTGACGCTTCCTTGGGCGGCACAGGATTTGTTTAGACCTCCAACTTCTGTGGATGAATATAGATAGCTGTTCAAGAGTCCAGGCATGCTGAATTGGTTCTGCTGTGCTTTTAAGCGTGCGGCGATTTAATGCCTTGTTGGAAATGGCTCCTGTGAAGATGAGGGCAGGACAGGATTCAGGCAGAGGTGAATGTGGTCTGTAGCCAGCAAGGGAAGGTCTAGTGGCTCAATCCAGAGAGCAAGCTTCCCCCAAAAGATTTTTGTGGGGTCAGAGAAATACCAGACCTATCTCTGACCAGTATGCCAGGAGACTTCTTTGGCTGGTGCAGGCTTGTTTTCCTGCAGTTTCTCCTTTGTTCGCTTTCCCAAAGAGGGAGGGTCAGCCTGACACAGGCCCATATATGCCTTTTCTTTGGGCCAGCCTCTCTTTCCATGTCAGTCCCCAGATGTGAATGCAGACTGGCTCTCTGTTCGCGCCGCCAGTGGCCAAGAAGAATAAGAATAAGAGTTGGTTTTTATATGCCGACTTTCTCTACCGCTTAAGGAAGACTCAAACTGGCTCACAATGACTTTCCCTTCCCCTCCCCACAAGAGATACCCTGTGATGCAGGCGGGGCTGAGAGAGCTGTGACTAGCCCAAGGTCACCCAGCTGGCTTCATGTGGAGGAGTGGGGAAACCAATCCAGTTCACCAGATTAGCCTCTGCCACTCATGTGGAGAAGTGGGGAATCAAACCCGGTTCTCCAGATCACAGTCCACTGCTCCAAACCACTGCTCTTAACCGCTGCACCAATTTGGCAATTGGACTCTGTGGCATTGAAGTCCCTCCCCTCTCCAAACCACACTCCTCCTCTCACTTCCTTGAAGGTGAGGATGGGGGGGGGGCTTGTTCAGAGCTGCCTGACCATCTAGATCCCCGCTGTATGATCTAATCCTGCCATTCTTACATTTCAAGAACCCCAGGACAACATCTCATAGAATCCCAACACTGGAATAAGTAGGGTTGCCAGTTCTGGGGTGGGAAATGCCTGGAGATTTTGGGGACAGTGCCTGAAGAGGGCAGGGTTTGGAGAGGTGAGGGATTTCAGTGCCACAGAGTCCAATGGGCAAAGCGGCCATTTCCTCCAGCTCTATCGGCTGGAGATCTAGGGTTGCCAGGTCCCTCTTCGCCACTGGTGGGAGGTTTTTGGGGTGGAGCCTGAGGAGGGTGGGATTTGGGAAGGGGAGGGACTTCAATGCCATAGAGACCAATGGCCAAAGTGGCTATTTTCTCCAGGTGAACTGATCTCTATCGGCTGGAGATCAGTTGTAATAGCAGATCTCCTGCCACCACTTTGGGGTTGGCAACCCTATGGAGATCACTTGTAATAGTGGGAGATCTCCAGCCACCACTTGGAGCTTGGCAACCTTAGGAATAAGCCACTACTTAGTATTAGGAGGCTATAGGGTTGCCATGTCCCGCAACTGGCAGGAGAGGCCCAGGCTGGAGGCTTGGTGATCTGACCTCTGGCATGTGTGGGAAGTGAAGTCAGCAGATCTCCAGCAACACTGGGATGTTAGGACTGACAGCCCTGGTATGGTAGCATAACCAAGCTGATCTGGGTTTGATACCAGAAACTCCTGCGCCACGCACACAGTAAAAAGCAAAACAGAGCTTTATTAAAGAAAGTTTGAAATTTAAAAACAAGGGATACAATTCTAGTGGTAGCATGATGCACAAAAACAAACTATCGATCTGTCTACTTAATGCAGCGTAGTTGTTCCTTGAGGCAAAAAGTTTAATACAAGCGCCTTTCAGGCATCAAGGAGGGGTAAGGGGGAATAGGAGCCCCGTGGCGCAGAGTGTTAAGCTGCTGTACTGCGGTCCAAGCTCTCCTCATGACCTGAGTTCGATCCCGACGGAAGTCGGGTTCAGATAGCCGGCTCAAGGTTGACTCAGGCTTCCATCCTTCTGAGGTTGGTAAAACGAGTACCCAGTTTGCTGGGGGTAAAGGGAAGATGACTGGGGAAGGCACTGGCAAACCACCCCGTAAAACATAGTCTGCCTAGTAAACGTCGGGATGTGACATCACCCCATGGGTCAGGAATGACCTGGTGCTTGCTTAGGGGACTACCTTTACCTTTAAGGGGGAATAAGGATGAAGAAAAATGTCCCCCACAACAGCTAAACTTATGGAGAAAGCTGGCCACAACCTCTTGATCTTTACAGCCAATCACAGGGCTATCTTCATGGCATTTTCCAGGGAGGGAGTACGCAGACCCCTTCCCTTACAGAAATCTCAGCTGAGATGCATGATCCAATTTAGCCAGCTAACAATCCTGTCCTGGAGAAGAACTGGTGTGTGTGGGGTGGGGTGGGGTAGAGGGGTCCTCTGCACCTGTAGAAGGCAAAAAAAAAAAAAAAAACACCCTTTCGGCTGAAAAAAATTCTCCAAGGTGGATTCTCTCTTGACACGGGGATGCTCTAGTGTTTGAGCAAAACTCTAAGCTTTTAGCACAGAGTTTTGCTCAAATAACAGAGTGTCTCTGGCGACGCATTGACATCACTTCTGGGAGCATGGGGAGTGATGTCAGCGTGTTGGGATGTTGATGCCCCCCCATATTTTTCGTGCCACTTTCCCTCTTCTTGCCTCCTGAGGTAGACACTAAAAGGCCACATTTTGAAAATCTATTTCTCTCCCCCACCCTTTTGTGTTTTCAAATATCCATAGAATACATAAAAAGTTCTGGAGAACTCTCCTGGAGAACATACTGTTTTGTGGAATTTATTAGGTTGGTTCTAATAAAAGGTATTACTTGCATTGTGGGTTGTGTCCGCATTCTGTGCTCTCACACCCAGGAAGGTGTTGACAGTTGGCTTACAGTAATCGGGAAGAGAGACCAACCACTTTAAAAAGTTGCATTCTTTAGAAGAGTGGATGTCAGGCAGATTTGGGTGGCCATGTAGGGTTGCCAGGTCCCTATTACCTCACTGAAGGATAGGAGAACCGGTGGTCTGGGAACCCGCAGGGTCACTTTTAAGACTTTGATGAGAATCTTTGTTATGAAGATGACATTCAACTGAAGAAGCACATGCGAAACGAATACCAAGCCGGAGGTATCGTCTTGGCTTCCTCTGAAAAAATTGTGTGCATCACCGAGACTGTTTTCATCCATACCACACGTTTGTGGTGGACTTTCTTTTGAACTTACCTTAGGGTTCTGCTTTACGTTGAGAGTGTATTTTGTTTTGGTGCATGATTTCACTTTGTACTTTCCTTGAGTTGAATCTGTCGAATTTGGACTGTATCAATGCATGATGTAATGCTTTTTCATTTTGAGTTACAATAATATTGCCAATAATTTGTGAACATAATTTTGAATACAATTTTGAAACAGTATATTCACGTTTATTGTGAGCCTTCGTGCTGCTGTTTTTACAAGTACCTGGAGGTTGGCAACCCTATGGCCAGGCCTATCCTTTGATTTCCCAACCCCAGAACCAGTTTTCCCAGTTCAAGTCTTCCTTTTTTATTTTTTAAGCTGACTTTTCCAGTACTGTATCAAAAGTCTGCTTATAAGAGTAGGCTTCAAAACCACCGTCAGTAGGAGAATAAATTCCTTTGGCAGAGAGCCCAGGAAGAACCAGTGAATACAAAATCTAATGAAAACAGCGGGATTAGAAATGCATTAAGTAACTTCTAAGAAAAGACTTTGGCCTTATAATAATCATTGAGAAGCAATGGAATACCAATTTGAGATGCATATTCTGGTCTGTTTTAATATTTTAAAAAAACTCTGGAGTGTATATTTTACAGAAGCAATGGTACAGCTATTCACATAAGGAAGTACAGTGGAGATGAATAAGCAGTGCAAAATATGATAGACTAGATAACAGATAACCATATAATTTGATTATACCGTGGCTACATAGTGGCACATGTGAACATAATGTTATTTGAAAAGGGGTTATGACCTACCGTAATTCCCACCCTAGAGAGCAACAGGAGAGAAAAGTGCAGCTGAAGTGTGACAGGAAAGGGCCTGTTGCTTGAGATGATATGGGAACAGCAATTTTAAGGGTAGCTAGAATGTGTATTGGTTTAGCATACCCTGTTTGTGTCTTTTAAATTCTGGTCTTATTGTTACTATTACAATAAACGCCCTGTGTTATGAGGCAGTAAATCAGGGGCCTGCAACCATTTGCAGTTAAAGAACCAAACCGCATCCAAATTCAGAGCAAGAGACCAAGAAAGAGCCCGTATAAGAAAGCTCATTTGCGGAAATGAAAACCTACAATTTCACACCAGTAATAATTGACATGTTGATTAATAATCCATACAATTTCTGCAGCCCAAACACTGGTTGTTATGAGTTCTTTAACTGGGAAGAAAACGTGAGCAGAGGTGAGAGGTATATGCAGTCAGGAGCTAGGGATGCACACTGACATTTTATTTGTGTTCATTTTTGGTCCATTTTGTTCATTCATCGTATTAATCATATCCTACTGGTTTTCTTTTCTTCTAGGTGTTACGTGTGTTTCAGTTCTTTGTTCAATTCATTGCTTCTCATTTCTGGCTGTAGTTATTTTGCCCCCCTCCCCCAATTTGGGATGACATTCTCTGGGTGGGGATTTGCTCACCCAACAATTCACCCTGCCATACTTCAGAAAGATAGGCAAAGGGCTTCCCGATTTCAGGGCAATTAAAATGCACGCTTGCCCAGCAAGGAGGAGGTGTGAATTCCTGTATGAGTTTTTCCTTCGTTCTTGGTATCCTCAAGTGGGGAGGGCATTTTTTGAACAAAAACCTCAACAGACAGTGTTTGAGTGGGGGCCCTGCCCTACCTTATGGCCCTTGTTCGATTTTCACTGGTGTCTCCTAGCCCTGGTGACTTCATGAATCTGAGCTGGGATGGAGGAAAAATGGAAAAACACCTGAATAAGGTGGGGTGAGGCATGGGAGAGAACAGGGTTTGGTCCTTAAGAACATAAGAAAGACCCTGCTGGATCAGACCAAGGCCCATCAAGTCCAGCAGTCCGTTCACACAGTGGCCAACCAGGGGCCTCTAGGAAGCCACTAACAAGACAAGTGCAGCAGCACCATCCTGCCTGCGTTCCACCGCACCCAAAATAATAGAATAGGCATGCTCCTCTGATACTAGAGAGAATAGGTATGCAGCATGACTAGTATCCATTCTAACTAACAGCCATGAATACCCCTCTCCTCCATGAATATGTCCACTCCCCTCTTAAAGCCCTCCAATCTGGCAGCCATCACCACATCCTGGGGCAGGGAGTTCCACAATTTAACTATGCGTTGTGTGAAAAAATACTTCCTTTTATCTGTTTTGAATCTCTCACCCTCCAGCTTTAGCAGATGACCCCATGTTCTAGTATTATGGGAGAGGGAGAAAAACTTCTCCCTGTCCACTCTCTCCAAATCATGCATAATTTTATAGACCTCTATCATGTCTCCCCTCTGCCGCCTTCTTTCCAAGCTAAACAGCCCTAAGCGTCTTAACCGCTCCCCATAGGACAGTTGCTCTAGTCCCCTAATCATTTTGGTTGCTCTTTTCTGCACCTTCTCAAGCTGTGTAATATCCTTTTTTAGGTGTGGTGACCAGAACTGTACACAGTACTCCAAGTGTGGTCTCACCATAGATTTGTACAACGGCAGTATGATATCAGCAGTTTTATTCTCTATTCCTCGTCTAATTATGGCCAGCATGGAATTTGCCTTTTTTACAGCAGCCGCACACTGGGTTGACATCTTAATTGAGCTATCCACTACCACCCCAAGATCCCTTTCTTGGTCTGTTGCTGCCAGCACAGATCCCATCAGTGTATATGTGAAGTTGGGATTTTTTGTCCCAATATGCATCACTTTACACTTACTCACATTGAATCTCATTTGCCATTTTAATGCCCATTCTTCCAGTATGCAGAGATCCTTCTGGAGCTCTTCACAGTCCGATTTTGTTTTAACTAGGGCTGTCAAAAAAAAAAAAAAAAAAATTCGGTACAGTTCGGATTCGGCCGAATTTGGCCCTTGTGGGTTCGGTACGTGCCGAAGTCCGAACTCCCCCACTTCGGATCCGTTCAATTCAGCGGGAATTCAAAGTTCGGGGAAAAAATCGGCCGAATAAAGCCATTAAAAACACAGCCGCGCCTTTCCGCGGCTCTGGGGGGGGGCATTTTTGGGCTTAGAGGTTCCAAACTTTCAGCAGAGCTTCAAAGGACGTATATTGAAAGACTCCCCAAGTTTTGTAAAGATTGGGTCAGGGGGGGCTGAGATATGGGCCCTGAAAGGGGTCCCTCCACCATTAATGTGCATCTCTCAGCAGAGCTTGCCGCCCACGCACAAAGCTCCCACAACAGTTTGCAAAGCAACTCAACTTGTAAAACAACACCTTTGCAACAGGGAAAAACCAGAAGACACACAACTGAAACCTCCCCCCTCAAACCAGGGAGCGAGAGACTCGAGGGGGAACGCACACCCCAGGCAGAACCGACGAAAGCCCCCTTTGGCTTCCCCCCCACCCACAGAAACTGCTCCCTCCCCCCACACACACACAGACTCTGCTTTCCCCCACACACACACACATACACAGGAGAAAAAGTATAGATTAAAGCCCCCAAAGGGGTCTTACTGTGGCTGTCTTCTGTTCCATCAAGAGGGGCTGAAGAGGACTTGTAATCCAAGATGATTCCAATTAGGCACGGGAGGTTTTCTCTGGAGAAGATGCACAGGATCGGCTGATCCATTCATCCCAAAAGGGGAAAGGGGAAAGGGAAAGGGGAAAGGGGAAAGCCCATATCTCGAGACCCCCTGACCCAATGTTTACAAAACTTGGGGGTATCTTAAGAACACTGGTCTGAAACTCCGCTCAAAGTTTGGGATCTGTACCCCAAAAAATGCGCCCCCTGCAGCCATGGAAAGAAAAAGGGGGGAGCCCATATCTCGGGACCCCCTGACCCAATGTTTACAAAACTTGGGGGGTATCTTAAGAAGCTTCATCTGAAGCTCCAGTGAAAGTTTTGTTTCTGTACCCCAAAAAATACGCCCCCTGCAGCCACAGAAAGGAGCGAATGTGCACAAGCACCCCCCCCACACACACACGAGGATTTCGCTCTCTCTCTCTCTCTCCCTGGCCGGGCCGCACATCAGCTGATTCCTCCAGTACTCAATCCTGACTGATTGGCCAGAAGAAGACCCAGCTTGGCCACCGATTGGCCGGGGGAGGAGAATGCTGCTTACTGATGGTTATGCTGCTTACTGACGGTCGAATTTGCCGAATTTATTCGCGAACTCCCGAACTCGCTGAATTCGCCCCCCCCGGTTGCCCGCCAGTTTTGAGTTCGGTTCCTCCCGAACTAAAAACTACCGAATCAGGGGAAATTCGGCTGATTTTCAGTTCGGGCCGAACCGAATTGACAGCCCTAGTTTTAACCACCCTAAATAATTTGGTGTCATCTGCAAACTTTGCTACTTCACTGTTTAACCCCAACTCCAGGTCATTGATGAACAGGTTGAAAAGCACCGGTCCCAACACAGATCCCTGAGGGACCCCACTGTTCACATCCTGCCATTGGGTGAACTGACCATTGATTCCTACTCTCTGCTTCCTATTTTTCAGCCATCTCTCAATCCATAAGAGGACTTTGAACCAGGATGGAACTCCTTCTATGTAGTGGGGTTTGATGGTACATGATGCTGGCTTGTAGTGAGTCCCTCAGGGTCCGTATTGTCTACTTGGACTGCAAGTGACTCTGGTAGCAGTCTTTCACATTGCCTGATCCTTTTAACTGGAGAGGCCAGGGTTTGAACCTGGGGACTTCTGTGTACAAAGCAGATGCAATGACTCGTGGCTCCTCCCCTAAGATAAGAGATAAGAGCAGCTGGGAGGAGGGAAGAGGTGTATTGGGGAATCAGAGCAGCAGCTTTAACGTGAAATTAAAGAGAAATGTGATCTTCTCAGATCTCTCATGAAGAGAGAGGGAGAGCCCTCAAATCCTTTTTCATTAGATCTCCCGTGTCTCATCTGGGTTGGCTTTGTATGGTGGGGGGAGAGCTGTCCTCTGTCTAGACTGTTCTGCAGCAGCTTGCTTGCCTTATAGGGAATATAAGCAACATATTCATCATTTCCCATCCCCCTCAGGGGGATGTACCGTGATCAAAATTCTCCTTTGTCCCTCCCCCCCACACACACACTGCACTACTTCGAGCCTGCAGCTGCCTGCCTTCCAGGAAGCAAAAGCAAATCTTTGCCTCTCTCTTCTGCAGTCACAATGTCCTTTGTGATGTAGCCTCTGCTTCTGTTCTCCCTCTCCAATGACTGCATTCCAGGCAAATCAAGGTTTTTGCTCCTGGTAGGAGCTAGCCTAGGAGACAAGCCAGTGGAACAGCAGAGCAGAGAATGCAACATCAAGCTAATAGGACCCCAGGTGTTTGTATAGACCTTAAAAGGTTCACCAAAGCTATGGAGACAGTGTAGTAATTCTTGGAAAGTGGAATGCTTGTGGTCAGAAATGCCTTTGGGGATGACCCTTTTCGGCAGGAATACTTGCTAACTCCTGGTTGGCTGGCACCCCTATCATTTTCTACTCTTGCTGCCTCTCTTCATCATTTTTTTTACCTTTTCATCCCACCTTGCTTCCTGGGAGGTTGGGGCATACATGGTTCTCCTTTCCCCCTATTTTGTGATCAAAAGAGGCATTGTAGGCTAAGAAAGAGTGATTGGCCCAAAGTGGCTGAGTAAGTTTTGTAACAGAGTATGGCTTTGAGTTGGGTCTTCCCAGTCCTCTGATGCTGTAACCAGCATTAAACCACACTGACTTCCTTTCCTTTGCCTTGTCTAATTAGATTGATGAGTTAAAGAATGAAGGGATTTGACATGGATTACAATGTATTAATTTGCAAATGCACAATCCTACCAGGAGTTGCATAGGTGAGCAAGACTAACAGCCCATTCCTGAAAAGTTGGTGTGCGGTGTGCCTCTTCCTAAGCCAATTTGCATACGCCATGGGAACAAAAAAAGCCTTTTCAAGGCTTTTTTGTTTTTGTTTTCAACGGGGCCAAAAGCCCCATTGAAAACAGTGAGGCTGCGCCTGCTCAAAAGCAGGCACAGCAATGGCGTTCCCACCGCCAGTGTAACCGGCTGGACCGGGATAGGAGGCCGCCTAACCGGAGACTCCTCCTGCCCCCGGAACGCCCCCTGCGCTGGCACGGCCTCTCTTCGGCATTGCCGGCGCCGTGGAGAGGCCGCGCCAGTGGAGGGGCAAGGTGCAGCCCCGCACCGCTCACCTGTTAGTGGGAACAGCCTCGCTGCCAGCGTAAGTACGTATAATCACACGATTACACGTACTTATGCTGGCGGCGAGGTCACGCTGCCTCCTAAAGGGTTGCAGCCCAATTTTAAGGAATGGGCTGTAAGTTCACATATTAACATGAAATAATTCTCCAAATTTTTGGTGGCACGCTTCAGGTTATGTTAAATTGCTCATCCCTTCTCCCACAGAAGGGGAAATGATACATGAGATGGATTATTTTGAATTTTCAACATACTTCTTCAGAATTTAAGAAAACCAATAGTGGGAGTGTAGTTGGGACAGATTATTTGACAGTTTAATAATGAACATTTTAATACTGTTTCATCTGTTATATGGGCAATGAAGGTATGAATACCTATGACTGTCTATATTGATTCTTTTAAAAGTAAGTACCATCCAGAATCTAGGCTTTTTCCTGGTGTGTTTGTCTATTTCTTTTCCCACACACACAAATGTGCTGATCAATAGTACAAGAAACCAACCGGCCATTTTTCAAAAATAGCCATAAAGAATCCAAGATCCATCCTGAGAAAAATTGATTTCTGTTTCGCTTGCTTAAGATGTAATTTCAGCAAAGCATGAGGGTTACAATGGATTCACCTGACTGTTTCCCACTACAAGGTCTCTTCTATAATCTCCAGGAAAAGGAGATCTGTGGAACTGGGTCACAGGAAGGATTCAGCACAATACTTGAAATTCCACATCGTGGTTCCTATGTCTCCTGAAGAAATTGACCGCTGTGTTAATGCCTTCAAGGTTCTTCATGGCTCCCTGAATCAATTGGATTTCCTAGAGGGGCCACTTTATGAATAGAGTCCAAGGAAGTGGGCCAAATTCTCAGTCCCCACCCCCAACATGGCCTCATGGCACAGATGCCATTCCCTTCTCATGCACACCTTGCCTCTGGTGGGGTCAACCTGTCCCCCTCCGGGAACAGGACTTGTTCTTGCAACCCATAATTGCAAATCCCTACTTAGAAACAAGTTTCTTAAGCTGTTTTTCAGAGAGGGAAAGGCAATTTGGAATAGGGATCACCTCTCACCATTTATCCTCCAGGACTTACTTACTTACTTACTTACTTACTTACTTACTTACTTACTTTGTTTGTTTGAATTTCTACCCTGCTCTCCCCAGCCTAGGCTGGGCTCATTCTTCCACCTTTTGAAAACACCATGATTTTAGATTTTTCATAATTGACTGACAACCCTTCAGAGCTACAATAATTAATAGTTTTACAACTTCCTGAAGTACAATCTCAGATCTTGATAACAACAAAGTGTCATCTGTATAAAGCAATACTGGAATTTCATGATTGGCTAAAACCAGTGCTTGGCACCTCAAATTCTGCAGTCAGGGAATCAAATCATTCATAAAAAGAAGTGGAGCTAAAAGTCAACCTTGTCTAACACCCTTTTGGAGAGAAATAGTACCAAACAATGGGCTTCTAGACCACATGGGATTTGAGCTGTGGGATTCTCACATAATTTCAAAATTAGCCAAAGGAGTCTCTGATCTACTGTGGTTTTGGCCAGCTCATCCCAAAGTTGGTGTCTCGGAAGAGAATCAAATGCTGCTCGGAGATCCATAAAAGCTGCATAAAGGTGACCTCCTGGGTATGAAGAATATTTCTCAGCTAAATTGTGCAAAATTACAGTGATCAAGAGCGGGCACACCTCTTCTGAAGCCTGCCTGCACAGGGTGCAGAATGGATTCTGATTTGACCCAGTTCAAGAGCTTAGAATATCGGGAGGCTGCATATACCTTACCAACTACGGCCAATAAGCTTAAGGGGCAGTAATTTGCTGGATCAGATTTGGGTCCCTTTTTATATATGGGAACAATTACCACATGTCTCCACGACGGTGGCATAATTCCAGAATTGTTAATTTGGGTGAAAACAGGAGCCAGCAAATGACTCCACCACTGTGGATTAACCTTCAGGAGACCAACTGGTATAAAATCTGGCCCTGGTGCCTTACCTGGATGCATTTGCTTAATTATAGAAACACCGTTTTTGGTGAAACCAGGAGCTCAGTGTCCGGAGGTTCCAGCGGCGGTCTCTCAGAGACCATTTTGGAGGGATTACCAAATATGGATGAGAAATGCTGTTCCCAAATTTCTGGAAGGATGCATGCTGGAAGATTAGTTTCTCTAGAAAGGCCATTATTGACCAGTTTCTAGAATGTGTGTGTTTCATTATTATTAATAGCTGAAATAAATATGCTTACATAGAGCGAGCCATTTTTTACACTTAATCAGTAGATTAAAAGTGCACTTTAGTGAGGTTAGCTCTGATAAATGGGAAGATGGGTTTGGGCATTTAAAAAGACGATGTTTTGCTGTAATCTCTCTAGTGTATTCTCTGCACTCCTTGACAAACCACACATTCCTTCTTCTGTGTTCAGAAACTGGGGTCAACTGGGGGCAGACTGTCTTGAAAAGCCCCAGAATACTCGATAAAATTTTGATTAATTTAAAAAAACCTCCCTGCAGCTATTCCGTTCAGTGAGAAGAAGTGTACACTCTCTTAAAGTGGTCTTACATTATTTGGGCCCTGAAGTAGGTTAGATACTGGCCCTGGGGTTAACATACATTCTGATGGGAGCTGCATTGTAAACTGTACAGGGAGATGGTCTCACACACACACACACACCCCAATAGTCACCCACCCCAAAGTCATGGGTCTGTGGCAAAAGCCTAGGGGAGGCCAAAACATAATCAGACTAGTACCTCTACAAGTCATGCGAGTGTAGACTGCTGATAGAGCTGTTCCTCTATACCCATTTAGAATCACAAGACCATGATTTATTGCATGACTAAATCGGAGTTTGCTGGCCAAATTGATCTTAGAATCTCAGCCAATGCAAACAGTTTCCCCCAACCCAGGTTACTTTGAACCTGTCTGAAACAGGGAATAAAGGAGGCTACAGCGACCATGCGTAAATGACCTCATTGTTTAATAATTTGTTGCCAGTTGTTCAAAAATCTAAATAACCATATGAGCAGTTAATATACACTGACCTGCTGCTAAATTTCAAGAACTAAATTGTGGTTGTTGAAAATCATTTTGCTTTTCCGGTGGGGAATTCCCTAAAGAGAGATCACTTCCATTAGCTTCATTGGGAGGCAGATCCTCACTGCTGACATCCAGGAGAAATTCATGAGTTAATGAAGGACTCAGCGATTAAGGGCTACCCTAAAACAGCATACCTGTTGGAGATAGATATAGGCACAGGAACTCCAAAGATGCTTGATTTCTTCTTAAATTCAAACAATTAATCAATCTTCAGTTGTTTTGGTGTCTTAATTCAGTCCCAGATATCTGAGTCTGACCAACAACTTTTTTTGAGCTCATTTGAGGCAGAAGATTAAACAGAACACCAGTTATCTGGCAAGTTGGCAAGCTTCCAGGTCTCCAAAGTAAATACTTGTTAGTAACTCCTGTCATCTCCCAGCTCTTAAGGTAAATAGCCGAGTGTTGTTAAAATCGGCCACTTCAGAAGGTCACTCCCCCAAGGACTCAGTCAACTTGATCGGTGTCAGTGATGGTGACAAGGGGAAAGATGAGAGACGCAATGAGCGATATAGGGAAAAGAGAGGCAAGGTGAAAACAGGATGACTGAACAAATGCAGCAATGGCTATTATGATGTCACGGAGAAGACCACCAACTCCCATATGAACCTACCCAACTGCTAAGGTCGCCTTATAAGGCCCTGCTTTGAGTTCCCCTGGCAACCCAGGAGAGGGCTTTTCCGGTCATGGCATGAACTCTCTGTCCAGGTATATTTGTCTGCCCCCTTCTGTCACTGTCTTCCATCAGTGGGTGAAGACTTTTTTTGGGGGGGGGGGTTGGCTTAATTGGGCAGAAAGGTGGCATACAATGATGTAAATAAACAAATAAGTGCAACCCAAAGCCCAGTCAAAGCCTTCTAAGCCACTGACTTCGATGGACTGAAAAGGATGTAACTGTTTAGGATGTCGGTGCTAGAATGATGTAGATGTTTTTGTGTTTTTGATTCTTGTGTTTTTGACTCCTTGTGTTTTTGATTCTTGGACTACCATTTTGAATTCTGAAGAGACGGGCAGCCCATTCCTGAGCCTTCGGCAGCCAGGGACAGCGTGGCCGAGGCGCATCTGCGGCTCCTCCAAAGCTGTTCCCCAGGCACCAAAAGGCTTTAAAAAGCCTTTCGGAGGCTTTTTTAATTTTTAAACGGGCCATTTTTCCCCATTGAGAACAGCAAGGCTGTGCCGGCATATCAAGGCGAAAGGGGACAAGAAGCTGCCTACCGGCAGCTCCGCCCCCCAGCACACCCTGGGAACACCCCGGGATACCGGTGCGGCGCTTTGTGCTGGTGGGACACTGGCAGAAGGCCCAGCCGGTGTCCCTGGGCGGTGTTGCCACGGCGGCGCTGGGAGACCGGCATCTGGGTCCCTTCTGGCATCCGTGCCAACCTGGACATCGTAACAGGCACGGCTGCTGGCGGTCGTGTTACTTAGCCGGCGCAGCCCTTTCCTGGCCTCCAAAGGACTTTTGTCCTTTCAGGTCAGGAATGGGCTGTGAGAACCTTATATGAACACATATGGACATGGTGTCTCATAACCTTTCAGATGCCAAGCAGATGTTCAGTGCT
The DNA here is from genome assembly GCF_029931775.1 of Euleptes europaea. Lineage (NCBI taxonomy): Eukaryota > Metazoa > Chordata > Lepidosauria > Squamata > Sphaerodactylidae > Euleptes > Euleptes europaea. Next base: position 101,171,102 of record NC_079316.1, on the reverse strand, counting down.
ATTTATCATGGCCGCATGGACCCCTCCCCCCTTGATCTGCAAGCTGGATTTCAGAGGCCACCGTTCAACAGTCAACAGTTCAATACTAGTCATGATGCATACCTATTCTCTCCAGGATCAGAGGAGCATGCCTATTATCTTAGGTGCTGTGGATCACAGGCAGGATGCTGCTGCTGCAGCCGCCTTGTTTGGGGGCTTCCTAGAGGCACCTGGTTGGCCACTGTGTGAACAGACTGCTGGACTTGATGGGCCTTGGTCTGATCCAGCAGGGCGTTTCTTATGTTCTTATGTTCTTAACACCATCATGAGAATTATGAATGCACAGTTCTTCATACATAGAAGACTCAGAGGTAACAACATGGTTCACACACTCCCAAGTACTTGTGGCAACTTCTGCTCCTCCTTGCAATATGTATTTGAGAATATTGTAGGACAGAAGTAGAGGGCGCAGCTTGTGTGTCGTTTGGCGATCGATCCATTCTTTCACCTCAGATAAGAAGGCCCTACAGCATTTTCCCTTTTCCTTCCCAAGGATTAACAATCCCAAAGAAACGAGTTATATAAGGTCAGTGTGAGGTGAACGTTAAAAGTCAAAATGCCTCCTGTCTGCGCTCATCCCTGCAAACATGTGAATTTGGTGTATGTTATATTTCAAGCGTTTGAGGGCAGCATATTGGAAGAACAGAAAGTTGTCATTAGTATTCCTCCCCTTGTCCCCTCAGCATTGTGTGTGTGTGTGTATTGGGGGGGGGGTCAGACTGGGCCTCAGTTTTGTTTCAGCTACTTTACAGTATGCATAGTATTACGTTCATTAGCATTGCTTTTGTCTTTGCCTGATGACTAAGAATAGCCCAGCTTAGCCCAAAGCTCATCAGAGTTGGGAAGGTAAGCAGGGTCAGCCATAGATGAGAGACCACCTACACATGAACACATGAAGCTGCCTTCTACTGAATCAGACCCTTGGTCCATCAAAGTCAGGATTGTCTATTCAGACCGGCAGTGGCTCTCCAGGGTCTCAGGCAGGGGTCTTTCACATCATCTACCTGCCTAGTCCCTTTAACTGGAGATGCCAGGGATTGAACCTGGGACCTTCTGCATTCCAAGCAGATGCTCTACCCCTGAGCCACAGGTCCTCCCTAGGAAGACTGAAGTTGCTATGTGGAGGAAGGCAATAGTAAACCACCTCTGCTCCTCTCTTGCCTGGAGCAACCCATGTATGGGATCGCTATGAGTTGGCTGTGATTCAGCGTCATGCTTTTCTTCTTCCAATGTCTAAGGAACACGACAAAAGCTTCTTTTGGTCTTCCAAAAGATGTGTTTAATTCATTTAGGCACCACAAAAGAGGATTGTCTTATACAAGGAAGTGCAGATAATCTTGTCGCTATTGTGCAAAGATGTGGGGTGAGAATTTGGAAGTGTGCTTGATGTGCTTTTCCTCTTGCAGTCTTAATGGTAATTAATCTGGGGATTTACTTATAGCTGTCAAAGTTGGTTTGTCGCAACAAATGTTTCTATAAAAGGAGTCACCAGGCAAAGGGTGTTAGAAACACTTCGCAAAGATGAGATTAAACCTTAAACCAAGCAGATGCTGTCTATCCCAAGGATAGCTCATATGAAGTCTCTTGTGATTGTAGGAGAGGAACTTTACTGAAAGATGTCTTCCATAATATTTATTTATTTAGTAGGCAGCAGTGATTCTGAAGGGGGGTGGGGGAGACTTGACAAATGAAAGATTAAAGAAGAAAGTTGAAAGTATAACATTGTGCATCAATATTCCATTCAAAATGATGGCTCCCAAACTCTCAAACCCTCTTCTAAGCTTACTGTACTTTTCCCACATGTAAATTAATGCCCTGAAACTTTCTTTCTCACCAACATAAAAACAGAGGAATCCCTCTCCAATTACCAAGGCTATATTTTATGCTTCATGTTTAGTATTTATAAATATATGGCCTTCCTGAGCAGTACTCTGTATTTCTTGGCTATTGTGGGCATAATTTAGACCAGGGGTGTCAAACATATGGCCAGCAGGAAGGATCCGGCCCCTTGATAGCTCTTATCTGGCCTGCGAGGCAGCCGAGGCAGCCACACACACACACCGCTCTCCATCTGAGCTAGGGTTGCCAACTGGCAGGTATCTCCTGCTAATACAACTGATCTTCAGCAGATAGAGATCAGATCACCTGGAGAAAAATGGCCCCTTTGGCAATTGAACTCTATGGCATTGAAGTCCCTCCCCTCCCCAAACCCCTCCCTCCTCAAGCTCTGCCCCAAAAATCTCCCGCCGGTGGCAAAGAGGGACCTGGCAACCCTAATCTGGGCTGGCGAACCCGCAGCGGACCACCAAGGAAGTCCAGGGTTTCTATGCAGAGGCAGGCAATGGCAAACCACTTCTGAATGTCTCTATCCTTGAAAACCCTATGGGGTCACTGTAAGTCAGCTACGACTTGACGGCACTTTCCACCACCAGTGATAGGTAATGGATCTCAGATGTTCCTTATGTATTGATGCAGTATGTGTAGTTGTTTGAATTGTTTCTGTGCAACCATTTTATCTGTATAAAACTGTAATGTGCAGTGTTCCATGGTACTGGGGAAAGGTCAGTTGTTTTATGGCAGTGGTTTTCAAGCGACATTCTTCTGGGAAATGATGGTTAGTTTGTTTTTTCAGAGAGCGATGAGTGAAGATGTTGTCCTAAAGGCTTGAGGACAACTGCTGATCATTCCTTACAACATGGAGATACAGAGGAATGTAAGATGCAGTCTTTATGCACTATGGTGAGGACAAACAAGCCTGCTCAGTGTTGCCCTGGGAACAGTGCACACCCAACAGTCCGCCCCAGAATCCTCTCCAAAGCACTGGGATTAGTGGCAGATGAACATGGAGTACTTTGAGGGTATTCTAGCACATTCTAGAATATGGGCAACTTTGAATGTGTTGCTTTGAAGCAAGGATGACGTGACCCAGTAGTTATTTAGATAACGTGCAGAACTGAAATCAGACTGCTATGTTTGTGGTGACATGGAACATTTTGAGAAGAACATCATATACCATTTTATTTTGGCCCCCAAGCCACAGCTGACTTATGGCAACCCAGTAGGAGGTGGTTTGCCTTTGCCTTCCTCTGCATAGCAACCCTGGACTTCCTTGGTGGTCTTCCATCCATGTATTAGCCAGGACCGATCCTCCTTAGCTTCTGAGATCTGACAAGTTCAGGCTAGTTTGGGTTATCCAGGTCAGGGCTCCTATAACATAGTTAGTGAAAATCTGTTGAACTCCTACGCAGCTTTTATGTAGTGGTTCCAGTTTTGGGATCAGGCAGTCTAATTAAGCTGAAGATATTGAACCTGGAAATGCAACAAAGCAAAATGATGTGTAGCTTTTATTTTACTAAGTTAAACAATGAATTGTCGTCCTAGGTAACACAGCACATGCTGCATGGCTTGTTTTGGTTGATTGTTTGGATGATTCATTAAGAATCCTGCTAATTACACAGGTTTTTAAATGCACGAAATTCTTTAAGGGAGGCAGTGTTATGATAAATTAGGCTCCTGAAACGCTGAGATGAAGTTTTCAGAGTTCAGGAATCTGATCTGAATCGTTACTAAAAGAGATTTTTTTGTGTGTTATTTCTGAAGTGGAAGGTACTTTTTTGCTATAGCTGGTAAAGGAAGTTTCGTCACCTTCGTTGCAAAATGCAAAAAGAACCAATCCACCTGGATTTCTAGCTCCATGTTGTCAGAGTGGGTTTTGAAAGTGGAATGAGGGAGTTTCCCAGATTTCCCCTTGATGTTGTTACCAGTCCAGTAACCTGCTAGAAGTTTTAACAGTATGAATGCTTTAGCTGTGCCCCAACAGCTACTCCGTTTGTATAGACAAAGAGCAATCCACAAATGGCAAAATTCTGTTTGTCTGGGATCTAATTTTTGGCATGCTTGGGCTTACCCCATGATATTTTTTCTTTGAACAACAATCCCTCCTTCCCATCGCCCAAGCGCACGGATCACAGTGACTCGATGCTGGACACATAGGTTTGCTCTGTGCTTCACAGGGAGCATTGTGGTGTCTGTGCGGTAGATGAAGCATGCATCCTCTAAGCAGCCCTGTTTGCAAGATGTTCCTTGTGCTGCGTCATTCTTGCTTCCCTACTCCATGTTTAGCCAATCATAGCTGAATCAGGCATAGTGGAAATACTGCAGACAAATCCTTGAACATGAGAGAGAAGAGGCTTCTCAGACCTTGGCACAGATTTACAATGCAATCCTAAACAGAATTGATTTCAGTGGCCTTAAATTTGAGTAAGGTTGCCAACCTCCAGGTACTAGCTGGAGATCTCCTGCTATTAGAACTGATCTCCAGCCAATAGAGATCAGTTTACCTAGAGAAAATGGCCGCTTTGGCAATTGGACTCTATGGCATTGAAGTAGGGCTGCCCGCTCTGGGTTGGGAAATACCTGGAGATTTTTGGGGTGGAGCCTGAGGAGGGAAGGGTTTGGGGAGGGAAGGGATTTGCCATAGAGTCCAATTGGCAAAGCTGCCATTTTCTCCAGGTGAATGGATCTCTATCAGCTGGAGTTCAGTTGTAATAGCGGGAGATCTCCAGCTAGTACCTGGAGGTTGGCAATCCTACATTGAAGTCCCTCCCCTCCCCAAACCCTGCCCTCCTCAGGCTCCATCCCAAAAACCTCCCATCGGTGGCAAACAGGGACCTGGCAAGCCGAGATTTGAGCTACTCCGCATGGGATTGCAGTTTGAAAAACAGTACCTTGCAAGGGTGGACTAGGAAGCCAAAATGGGAAAAGGGCTCCATCCCTCCCTACTATATGCCCCCCCACTGCATGGAGAGAGGCTTGGCTGGTGGTGGCAGTTAACAAGTGACTTTGCTACCCTCTGCCTGGCAATTCTACTGCAAAGAGGAAGGCCCCATCACAAAAGCCAAGAAGAAGATGCTGACTTTATATGCTGACTTTCTCTATCACTTAAGGGAGACTCAAACTGGCTTACAATCACCTTCCTTTCCCCTCCCCACAACAGACACCCTGTGAGGTGGGTGGGCTGAGAGAGCTGTGACTAGCCCAAGGTCACCCAGCTAGCTTCGTGTGTAGGAGTGGGGAAACAAATCCAGTTCACCAGATTAGCCTCAGCAGCTCATGTGGAGGAGTGGGGAATCAAACCCGGTTCTCCAGATGAGAGTGCACCACTCCAAACAAGTGGACGGAAAGGAATTTCAGAATACCAGCTGGGAGAAAGGAAGACCAGGACTGATAAGGATTTGATCAGGCTTTGTTCTCCTTCTGTCATTCTGGATACAGTAATAGCAAGATAAATTGATAAGGCACACCTACCATAAAATGCTCAATCATCTTTTGTAATGTGTTTTGAGATCAGTGGGTAAAATAGATGTATTTTGTGTAAGGAATTATTTATCTGTCTGCATCTGCCACACATCTTTTAAAAAATCACAGAAATGCTACTTGGAAAAGAAATCTAAGAATGTGACTAAAAGCGGTTTGGGCACACACACACAAAAAGCTTTCTAAATTTATATCGACTGACTTGAGGGAAAACTTGTATAAAATTCCATTTTGGTGGTATTTGACACCGTAACAGTGAGCTGTATACTACAATCCAGTATTGGCATTGCTAGGCATCGAAAACACTCTGCTTAAATGTAGTCTGGTTTTGCTGGATAGCAATATGTTTTTTGAAAGAAATACTGGAATTTGGTTATTGACGTGACTGGATGTAGCTTACCAGTGAACCCTAAAGTAGTTACGCTTCAGATAAAGGAAATAGGTTTAGAAATAGTTTTGAATTTTATTACCTCTGCCAGAATGTGAACTTTGTATTTTCTTTTAGAAAAACATAAGGCCTGTCCTCACTAATGTTAGATTGATTTAAAAGGATTTGGGAGAGTGCCCTGTTGCCCAAATCAACTAGCTACAGAGGGACAGGAATTAACCCTCAATCTATTTTTTTAAGGGCACTGTTTGCAATGTACTGGAATAGTAATGTTCAAGTTAATATACAACCTTAGTTTTTTTAATGTCATAGATGATCCAGATGTGATTATATTGTCTTCTCCCTCCCCATTAGACTGGTCAGAAGTCCCCCTCCCCTAATGTTTGATGTGTAAAAGCATGTTAGGTATCTTTAATAAATGAAGAAAAGCCACAAAAGGATATTGTTTGGGAGTAGTCTCTTTCTTACAATCAGTGCATTTTGATCTAGTGTCTGGGAACTGCATATATGACAAATTCTTTCTACCATGAATGTGTGAACATATGAAGTTGCCTTATTAGTACCCCTAATGTTACCCCAATCTTCGCAATCTGTTAGGTAAATGCCTATCTACCCTGTGAAGTTCTTAACAGTTTGTCTGGTTTTTGAGCTTCTGGTGCCTGGTTTCTAGCTCATTTGGGAAGAGAGTTACACAATCTTCTGTACACGATTCTCATGTACTAGACCAAAATGTGCTGATTGTAATTAACAGATCGTCTCCAAGTTATATCTTTTTGTTGCATTTCTTTATAGTAACTGTATTTATCACCAACTAAAAAGGCCCTCTTTCTGGTGAACACCCACTTTGTCTCTGTTAGTGGAGGTACACTGAGAAGGAACTCAAATGATAATCCTAACCAGTGGGCAGGTTTCTGTGAGAAAAGGTATGCTGATCCCAGACTAGGAAGTCTCTTATAGGTAATGACTTCATATTTTGCCCAGAGGTGACCAGGCAGCCAATGAAGGTCTTCCAAACTGGTGGGATGTAGTAACTATAACATGTCTGCTGCTAGATTTTGGACCTGTTGAACCATCTCCAAGGGCAGCATCATGTAGAGCGCATTGCTGGAGATCTAACCTGAATGTAATCAGAGCAAAGGTAACCAAGACCAGTTCATGCTTCTTGAAGAATGGGCTGCAGCTGGCACACCTGCCAACGCTGGCAAAAGTCACTGAGTGCAATCAAGCGACTCCACCAGTGTATGAAACCCCATAACTAGCCGTATTGGATTGCCTGGTATGGTGAGCAATATCCCTGCCTCGGCTCCTGCCCCCCACTGCTGCTATTTGCTCCATCTGGAGCAAAAAAAAACTGGGATGGGAAATGACGTAACATCCAGTTGTACCCGGAAGTGGCATCATGATGCTCTGATTTTATGATTCCACAGATTTTATGTTTTTTACCAGGGGTTGGGGAATTCCTAGAGCATCATGATATTGCTCCTTCTCCCCATTTTTGCTCCCAGTGGAATGAAGAGATTTCCTGGCAACTGAAATAAGTCTTCAGACATATATCCAGGAATTTTAAATGGTGGGAGCATGAGTTCATGCTGCATGCTGTGTATTTATATTTTGAAATTGTCCTTAAATGTTTGGGTTTTTTTGCTGCTAGTCTCATGATAGGTTATTAAAGAGTGGTAAGCATCTGTATGACCTTTGTAGTGCAGGGAAGAGTATTAGACAGGATGATGTTTGCTATGCAGCAGAGTAATCTCCAGTTGTCTTTGACGCTCCTAATGAAACTGGTGACCCAACTTGTGCGCTGGCCTTCTGCCATATTTAACATATGGCCTTCTGGGCTCTGAATGTAGGACGGTCAAAAGATCATTTGGGAGCCAGTGAGTGCATGAGCAGGGTCTTGCCCAATTCAGCAGTAGCTAAAGTTGTTTGCACGTGGCACCAAACGGTTAAAAGGATATGCCCTGGCTACTCCAGCTCAAAGCAGGATTAACTCTGCAATTCAAAACAAGATTTTGGAGTGCACTTAGCTCAGAGGTCAGAGGAATCTGGATTTGCATCCACCCCCCTTGTAGAATTGGCTAAAAATAATTTTGTGGGATTAGAGTTTCTATTAAATAGAATGCGTATTTACAAGACACTCTTGCCTTAAAACAGAAAAGCATTTTTTTATTTGACTCTAACATCTCCTGGTGCATAGTAACTGTTCATTAAAATGAAAAATACCTAAAATGAAACTTAGCTGGGTTACTTGATGACCCATATTACTGATTATTGTGATTAATAATTAATTCTAATATGAGGACTTTCCTGCTCCCAACTGGCTAGAATCCAGACAAGGTTGCCTGTGACCTAGAGAGGTTACTGACTACCAGCTGTTGAATGGTTTAAGTAAAATGAGCTGGTACTTTCAGTTCACTGCGTCCCAAAGGACTTCATGTTCACAGTGGAGCAATGATGAAATATTTTAAGTAATAAATGAGAAAGATGAATTAAATAAGGTAAGGGGTTAGGTTTGTAATGGCATTATTGTAGTGAGACGTGAAAGTTGGTGATGGGTTGCTGTAGAGTATCTGCCCAGCTCCAGTGGTAATGAGGCCCTGAACTGTTGGACTTCAGAATCTTTGGTGAGCTGGTTGACAGACCGGAGGTGCTAGTGGAAAGTACTGTAGTCCATGACAGGCAAGGGTTGTGCTCCATGTATTGCAGTCAAATACCATAAGAACCAGAAACAGGACAGGTCAAGGGATCAGATTCCAAAGGCAGCAGCTGAAGATCAGGGCAGGCAGGTGGGCTGAGTTTCAAAGGTACCACTGCAGTGTGGGTGGGGAAAAGAGAACAAGAGCTTGGCTGGCCAGAAGTGTCCTCTCCAGTGAGAAAAATTGCTCAGCCTAAAGAGCAAGCAGTGAGGCTGAAGTATTTATAAGGCTTAGTGGAGCTAGACAGAATGCTGAGCTTCTCCTGCAGCCTACATTGTGCCCTGAAGGCTCACAGTGTATTCGGTCAGATGTACAGTAAGAATAACTTTGGTGGTGTAGCAGGATTGCCAGGCTGTGCTTGGCAAATGGCAGGAATTTTGAGGATAGGGATGGGAGGAGTGCCACCACTGCATGTGCTTTGAGGTCACTTCTGGAAAAAACAGGAAGTGATGTCACACCACTCTAGGAACTGGAAATTCTATGGAAAAATAAAAGTTTCCAGCAATTCCTAGCGCAATGTGATGTGATTTCCAGGTTTCCCTCAGAAGTGATACCATACTGCTCATTCCACCCTCGTTTTATGTTGGTCCCAAGCTGTTGTGTATGCATGTCAGTAAGTGTGAGTGAATCAAGGGAACAACGATCCTTGTAATTGCATCAGGGGAAACCCTGGGCAGCATGGAGTTCCCCAAGGTTCCTGAATTGCATGTTCCCATTGGCTACTGGAGTTTTCCCCCCCAATCACGGACTGGGGGAGAGTGGCCCGCCAAGGTCAAGGCCATCCACGGTGCCCCGCCGCCGAAGTGCAAGCAGGAGCTCCAGGCGTTCTTGGGACTCTTGAACTTTTACCATGCCTTCCTGCCCAACAAGGCATCAGTCACGGAGCCGCTGCACCGGCTCCTGGACAAGTCCACCCCGTGGTCCACCCCGTGGCTTGTGAGGCCGCCAAGGGCCTCCTCTCATCCTCCAGCCTGCTTGTGCACTTTGACGAGCGGCTGCCGGTCGTCCTGACCTGCGATGCCTCACCTTACGGCATCGGCGCTGTCCTCAACCACCAGTTGCCTGATGGTCGGGAGGCCCCAATCGCTTTCTACTCCCAGACCCTTTCGCAGACAGAACATAACTACGCACGGATCGATAAGGAGGCGCTAGCTGTTGTGGCCAGCGTGAAGAAATTCCACGATTACATCTACGGTCGCCCGTTCACCATCGTCACAGACCACAAGCCGCTCCTGGGACTGTTCGTACCGGATCGACAGACGCTGCAGATCCTGTCCCCCCGCATGCTCCATATGGGCTGACAGGTCCATATGGTGGTCCATATTCCTCAACGCGTACTCCTTCCGGCTCATTCACCGACCCGGCAAGAGCATCAGTCATGCGGATGCCCTCAGCCGCCTGCCGGTTGAGGGGTCCAACCCCGACCTATCCCCAGCCCACAATGTGCTGCTGCTGGAGACCCTGCCCGAGCCTCTGCTCCACGCATCGGACATCGTTGCCCATTCCGCGAAGGACTGCATCCTCGCCTGGGTTCTCAACTGGGTGGGGAAGGGGTGGCCGGGGGCCCGGCCAGAGGCTGAATTCACGCCATTCGCCACCCACCAGCACGAGCTGTCTGTCCTCAAAGGGTGCCTGCTCTGGGGGAGCCGGGTCGTCATCCCGGCCAAACTACGCACCAGAGTCCTGGAGGCTCTGCATGCCTGCCTGGAGGCTCTGCATGCCTGATTGTTCACATAAAGGCACTGGCTAGGAGCTACGTCTGGTGGCCCGGTATTGATGCCGCAGTGGAAGAGTGGGTCAAGCGCTGCCAGCCCTGCCAAGAGTCGCGGCCCGAGATGCCATGCAGCCCAGTCCAACGATGGGAGTCAACCGCTTACACCCGGACCTGACGTTGGACCGGCCCCCTGGCCAGGAGACTGCTGTTGCCCCCAGGTCCTTGGAGCAGGAGGACCTAGTCTACGTGCGCAACTACGGTGCCGGCCCAGCCTGGGTCCCTGCCACAGTCCAGGAGGTGATGGGGCCAGTATCATATAGGGTCGCCACTCCAGAAGGGCAAGTCCTGCGGCGGCACATAGACCAACTGCGATGCCGCCCGGCGGACTTTCCCAACCCTGCTGCCGTCCAGGAGATGCCAATGCCCCCAGCTGCTGATAGCCCAGACAGCAAGAGAGCTGTGGCATTGGAGGTTGAGTGTCCTGGGGATCAGTCCCCAGGTTGCGCGATGGACCCTTCCACAGGTCGTGCGGGAGAAGCCACCGCCCCCAACAGCACAGCTGATCTGGCGCCCAAAGAGCAGCCAACGGTTCCCACTCCAGGGCCGCACCGTTCCCAGCGGGCCCTGTCGCGCCCAAGCCACCTCAAGGACTTTGTGTGCTAGGTGGGGGGTGCTCTGACTTGTGGGGGGAAAGTGTTATGTATGTATGTAAGTGTGAGTGAATCAAGGGAATGACGTCGACGATCCTTGTAATTGCATCAGGGGAAACCCTGGGCAGCTTGGAGTTCCCCAAGGCTCCTGAACTGCATGTTCCCATTGGCTACTGGGGTTTTCCCCCACAATCACGGACTGGGGGAAAGTGGCCGCAGGCGGCCAAGCGGGCATATAAGCAAGGGTCTGGTCACTGTAAGTTAGTTCTGTTCTCGTTCACGTAATAAAGCGGTTGCTGTTGGAACTCCGTCTCTGACCTTGTGTGTTCCCCCATGCTGACTTAACACAAGCAGTGGTGGGTGATGAAGGTTGCTGGTGGAAGTCTCCTGCCTCAGTGGAAGACCTGTCAGCCCTATGATGCAGGAGGGGATTTGCTGGAGCCTGGCTGTTGGGAGCCTCAGTTTGAAAGAAAGTTCCCAGTTTCCTTGAGAGCATATATATCTGTCATTTTCTGTGAGACAGTCTTAAGTGCAGGGAGGGAGGTTGGTGAGCACACAAGAGAGGCTTCTCTGTTCAACTCCTTGTTGAGCTCTAGAACTCCCTTCCACCACTGGCCAAGTTAGGCCCTTGCTTAATGGCCTTCCAAAAATTGGTAAAGGTCATTCAGGGGAATGAAATCGCAATGGAGTATTTTTATTCTGTTGCTTTAATGAGTTCTCTATTTCCATTGCTTCCAGCTCTTTCATCTGTAATAGGTGTTTGTTGTTGTTTTCTGGTATTTTAAGCAGTTACATTCTTTTGCTGATTTATATAGTTTTGCTAATTTTTTTTGCTTATTTTCAGTTCATTATTTTCATATTTTAATGTTGTAAGCCACCCCGAGTACCTCGAAGAGGATAGAAAACTCATAATAAATAGATGAAATGTTAAAATGAGAACAAAAAGAATTTAAGAAATGTTGGTCATTTGGGATCTTCAAGCTGAATCCTCCTCTGAAGTATGAAGAATAATTTCACCTGTGTGGTAACTACAAACAGTGCAGGTCCCCTCTCCTGTTTCATACAATTAATGTTGTTGGTAGGTTGCCACTTACCTGGTGGGTATGGGGGAACTCCTGCCCTGTCCCATGTTGTCTGCCTTCACTATGATGAGTTGAGGGAGAAAAATACAGAGGACAGAATGGTGTCCTGTGATGTCATAACATCATTTCTAACTGTATAACTGGAACTAACATCACCATGCCACAGGACACTCTAGAATTACCCAAAACTCTATGGTTTTAACATAGAGTTCCAAGTTAATCTTAGAGTGTCCTGCAGTTTATGATTATGCAGTCAGAGATAGTACTGTGACATTGCAGGACACCATTCCAATGAGTCTCCACCCACCCAGCCTCCCGGGGGTTGCCAACTAAGGGCTGGCAACACTAAATATCAAGGTGCTGTACAATGTAATTCAGGAAACGAATCCTACATATTATGAGGGGAGAGGGAGAGAACCAGACATGGGGAGTCTATGAAGTTCTGCCCTTTTAGCTTAATTTACATTGGTCTTTGGCAGGATCTCCCTTTTCTGTGGCATGTGTCCCCTAAAAGGACAACTAAACCTTTAACTTTGAGTGCACATATATATCATGCTATTCTCCTTACCTATGAAATCAAGCAAAGTCAATGTTAGCCTGAGCTTTATGGGGGGGGGGAGGACAGAGCAAAGCTCCTTCTAATTACTCATCCAAGACCAGCCATTGTGCTTCATGAATCATTCAGAACAAGCATACTTGTAATCTGCTTCTTGATTATATCTCTTGGCTGCTGTGCTGGATTCTCCTCCAGTTAATTTTCTTAGCGATAAGCTTTTCTCCCAGACCTGGACTTGTATTCCCTTTCCTGCCCGGGTTTCACTCCTCTGTATTGCTTTTGACCTTCTTTAATCATTGCAAATATGAACAGTTCTTTTAATTGAAGGGAACACGTCTTCTTTAAGGGCCAGATGGCACAGAAACATGTTGCGATTGATTTCCCATTAGCCAGTGCTTTGAATTAACTTAGTATGTTCCTATTTGGATATGTGAGCTTCAGCTCTTACGAGGCTCGGTTTGGTGTTGGCCCAGTCAATACAGTTAAATAATACAGGTCATAGGCCAGAAATTTTCTCCCACAAGACTTAGCTGGCAGCAGACCTTTGGCATAATCTCCACGTGTGCTTTTCAAAGTTATCATCAGGATCTCTAGCTGTGTGTACCTTTTCCTGGGGTTGAATTTTTCCTTTTCTTCCCAGTGTGTTAGTATCTTTTTCTTAATTTCCAGTTATCCTCTCCATCTTCATCATTCTCATGCTTCTTCCCCCTTGACTTAAAACCACAGTTGAGTTCTGCAAACCCTGTTCACGGAGACCGTTCTTTCTTAATTATGAGCAGTGACACAGCGCTGTCACCAAGTCTTTGCTGAGTCACCTTCCTAAATCTCTCTCCTTCAGTGGATAAATGTGGATGGATAAATGTGGCTCTGTTGAGGCAAGCCCTGGGGACAACGTTCTGCTCAAAGAGAGCTTTTCAGGGGACCAAAAGGATAGGGAATATGAGCAAAACATGAACAAAAAGGAACAGGAGCCAAAAGTTTATTTAAAGGTTACCTTGCATTGTTTGAGAAGCACATCCAATTTAAAACTACCACACAAAGCATTTATGTCTCTATCCCTCCTCTGCTGACTTCCCTCATCACATAGGCCAGTTCTGTGCACACAACAAAAGATGATTGAGCCCTGAAGTGGTAGAATGTGTTTAAGAGGTTACTGTAGGGCTTCCTGTGAAGGTTACTGTAGGGCTTAGATGGCCCAGGCTAGACTGATTTCATCAGATGTCAGAAACTAAGCAGGGTCAGCCCTGGTTAGTACTTGGATCGGAGACCACCAAGGAATACCAGGATCGCTACGAAGAGGCAGGCAATGGCAAATCACCTCTGTTAGTTTCTTGCCTTGAACACCCTACTGGGTTACCATAAGTCAGTTGTGACTTGATGGCACTTGACACACACACACACACAGATAAAAAGGGGGGATGTGGTATGGTATAACTTGATCTTGTCAATTCTAGGAAGCTAAGTAGGACCAGTACTTGGATGGGAGACCACCAAGGAAGACTGTGTGGAGGAAGGCAATGGCAAACCGCTTCTGCCTCTCGCTTCCTTGAAAGCCCCTTTCTGGGGTTGCCATAAGTCAGTTGTGACTTCTTGGCACCTACATACATACATACATACATAAGTAGAAGGGAAGAATTTTTCTCCCTTCTGTGCAAGAAGAGACATAGCTGTAGAGGGGAGGGAATATGGGGGTGTTCAAGGGATGGTGCTGAAGTCTGAGGCCAGCAATACTTGCAAGAGTTCTTTTTTTCTGCTTCCATCATTGGCTGGGGAAATGTTGGCCAAGATGGCTATTGAGGCTGTTTCCCATAGGAAATCATCCAGGACAAAATGGGCTCGTCCCTTTCCCAGGACACTTCCTGAACTCACAGTCAGAGTGCTACAGGGATGAACTGATATGATGGGATGTTGCCATGTGAACTTCAGGTATCCTGATGTGCAGCCAAAGCTGCAAATGATGGGTTCCCTCAGCTGATATGGTTGCCAACCTCCAAGTGGGGCCTGGAGACTTCCAGGAATTACAGCTCATCTCTAGATGACAAAGATGAGTTCCCCTGGAGAAAATGTCAACTTTGGAAGGCGGACTCTATCACCTTATATGCTGCTGAGGTTCCTCCCCTCCACATACCCTGCCCTCCCCAGGCTCTGCCTTCAAATCTCCAGTAACGTTCCAACCCGGAGCTGGCAACCTTAGGCAAATTTGTGTTTCTGATAGTTGCGGAATGAGCTCTATGCTTGCCCTCAAGTGTCATGCTTAAATCAAACAAACAATCAAACAAACAAACAGGCCTAGATGCAATGCTGGTATTTCCCTATGAGGTTGTCTTCAAACCAATAATCCCTTTTAGTCATCTTACAGATTGGCTTTCAAAAACAAAAGGTACACAACCCTAGAGACAGTACAATATATTCCCAAAAGAGATTTTCCTCCCCCCCGCCCCGCCTTCCTTGTCCTTGTTGGCTTAACTCAGGAGGTAATAATCCATCCTTATCAGGAGAGGAGGTTCTCCCCCTTCTGCCTGCCACTGATATTTTGGGAGGTGAGTTTTCAAGCCCATTACATCCATTATAGATAGAGAAACAAGATAATGCAGTTAAGTGTGCAACCTTAAGATGCAGAGACTGACAGCGCTAATGGTATATGCAATGGCTGCCTTTTAAGATGCATATATAACTCCTACTCAGCTGTCTGCAAGTCCTGGATGTATAGTTGTGAAGAAGTAGACAACTCCCTTTGAATTCTGTTCTGCTGCAGGATTCATTACCATGCCAACTCAGTCTGAATTGTAATTTCCTGACAAAAGGAAAGCACACACACCTGTGCAGCATTTCCTTTTCCTTGATGGTTATGTTTTTGTTTTTACTCCTTATGCTTTTGATGCTTCATGCTTTCCTCTTCTTGACCAACAACATTCCTATAGGGCCATTGCTCTAATGCTCAAAACTTCATCCATAGACTCAACAGCAGGGTCACAAATTAGGGGGAAGCAGCATAACTTAGTAGTAGAGCATATAAAGTGTCCCAAATCCAGCCTCTAACACTTCCCGGCAAAAGATATCCAGTAGAGGAAGCTGCTTAAAAAGAATTTCTACCTGAGACCTCATAGAGTTGCTACAAGTCACAGTAGACCATATGGGACTAGGTGGACCATTGTTCTAACCCCAACTGAAGTAGCTTGTAATGCTCTTATCTGTTTGTTTCCAGTCAATTTTTTGTTCTTGTTTTGAGGTTCAACAGCACATTAAAAATAAATAAAAATACTGAAAACTAGCACTCCTTTCATTAACTTCACTCCAGGCCCTTTACAAAAATGGTGGTGGTAGAAAGTGCTGTAAAGTTACAGCCGACTTAGAGTGACCCTGTAGGGTTTTCCAAGGCAAGAAATGAACAGATGTGGTTTGCTGTTGCCTCCCTCTGTGTAGTAAACCTGGACTTCCTTGAAGGTCTCCCATACAAGTTCTTTTTTTAAAAAAAATACTTTTTATTGCTTTTTCCATAAAAATAATACATTTCTTATTCGGTATTCCATATAGCTTATCTTTCCATATATTTATGAATAATAATACATAGCTTAATGCATACCTTCATAGTCAAATACATATAATAATTTGAACTTCCCCCACAACTTCCTCTAACCCATTCTTAATCAAGTCACTCCTTTATATTACTATGTGTCTATTCCTTCTGAACTAGTATATATTTATTTATAATTGTCTATTTCTTTCTAGTGTCCATATATACTCCATAACCTAGTAACCCAATCTCTAATATATTCAATTAGCATTAAAGATATTTAGGATACATAATTACTCCAAAAACAAGGATAGACCTATATATTCTTCTACATTATCAAGTTAGTTAAAAAACTCATTGTTATTTCCCTGCACCTCCCCTTACTCCCAACATTTCAATACCTCCAACCCTTTATCCCTTCTTTTTGAACGACTTTTTTCTGTCAGGGGTTTCTATTGGTTTTTTCTTGCTTTCTTAATGTAGTCTCTTGGAGTCCATGGTGACCAGTTACTGCATCTTGCCCAGTTGAGTTTTCATCCCGTCGTGTTTCTTCTTGGTCTCTTCCTTGGATAGGATCTGTCAGTTCTTTATTTCTCAATAAAAATCTTTCAGCCTCTGCTAATGAGTTGACCGCACATCTGATCTGTTTGTAGATGAAAGTAAGTCCTTGTGGTGTTAACCAAGCGTATTTTATTCCATTTTTCCTCAGTATCATTATGAAATCTTTATAAGCATTTCTCTTTGCGACAAAGTGGCGAGGTATATCTTTTAGCAGTATTAATGATAATCCATCTACTGAAAGAGGACTATCATATTGGATTTGCATGATTGTATTCTTCATTCTGGGATCATAGAAGGCAATCACAATCTCTCTAGGTGTTGATTTCTGCATTTTTGGTGACAAGGGAGCTCTGTATATTTTGTCTATTGCATAGTTTAATTTTTGTTCATTTAAATGGAAAATATCAGCAAGTGACTTTATCATAGTCTCTCTAGTATCTCCATATTTTTCCGCGAGATTGCGTATTCGTAGATTGGATTCTCTCGATTTCATATCCAAAAGTGCAATCTGGTCCTTCAGAATCTCTCCTTGTGTTTACAATTCTCCAATTTGTTTCTCATTATCCTTAGTTTCCATGCGAATTTCCTTTTGTTCCTCCTCCCCTTTTGTTATGGTAATTTCCATCTTTTTCATGTCTGTTTTTAATACCTTCACTTGGTCTTTGTCTTAATCTCATTCAAAAGGTTGTCAAGTTTCTGGTCAATTAGTTGGGTCATTTGCTTTGTTTGTTGTTGAATTTGTTTACTGAGTGTTTCAGTGTTCTGCATCAACATTTCCTCCAGTCTTTTATAATCCATGGTTCCCTGTGGAGCTGGGCAGAATTGGTGTAACACAAACCATCAAGTTTCAGGAGTCCTCTAGTTAGGCCTTTAAAGACATCCGGTTCTTCCCACAAAGTCTCCTCACAGTAAAACGTGGCTGGAAGACTCTAAGTGTTTCATATCGGAAATAGAGCTTCGTCCCTCCCCCTTCCAACTCGGAATCTTCAGTTGCTGCGTACAATGTTACTCAAATCGTCTGTTGTTATGTCTACCCTTGAAAAAGATTTATAATTCCTCAGTCTGGTTGGTGATTTTTCTTATTTTTATCAAATTATCTCATGGTCTTGGGTGGGGGGGGGGCGGGTTTGTAGCTAGTTGAAAAAGCTCCTCAGTCTTTTTTTTTTTTTTTATTGAAAAGCAAACAAAAGGAGTTTTTGGCACTTACAGGTCTCGGATGTCGGGGTTTCTGTTGTTAAAATGGTTCAATAGCTGGTGTTTGGTAGAGGAGATCTGATCCTGAATCCATTAGAGGCGCTCACGGCAGTGGTTTCTTCCTCAGCCGGGCGGGACAAGCATCCAACGCCCCCCCCCCCCCAGGCTTCGTTCCCAGGGGAAAGTTTGGGAGTCAAAACCGCACTCTTCGGCAGCAGGAATTTCCTGCTCCACGTTCCACCTTTTAGGGACGTGGTTGGGGCACTAAAAGTGTCCCGTTTTTGGAGCGTCTCCAGGTTCTCTCAAGAGCTCTTGAGAGAAGTTGTGATCAGATCAGCCATCTTGCCGGAAGTTCTCCATCTCCCATACAAGTTCTAACCAGAGCCGACCCTGCTTAGCTTCTGAGATCTGATGAGATCAGGCTAGCCTGGGCCATCTTGGACAATGCTACAAAATTGTGTTGTGTGTTAAGTGCCATCAAGTCACTTTGGACTCATGGCGACCCTATAAATGAAAGTCCTCCAAAATGCCCCTTCCTTTATTGAGTCAGTCCATCTCTTGTTGGGTCTTCCTCTTTTCCTGCTGCCCTCAACTTTTCCTAGCATGACTGTCTTTTCCAGTGACTCTTGTCGTCTCATGATGTGACCAAAATACGATAGCCTCAGTTTAGTCATTTTAGCTTCTAGGGTCAGTTCAGGCTTGATTTGATCTAGAACCCACTGATTTTTTTTTTTGGCAGTCCACAGTATCCGTAACGCTCTCCTTCAACACCACATTTCCAAGAAATCTATTTTCTTCCTATCAGCTTTCTTCACTGTTCAGCTTTCACACCCATACATTGCAATAGCAAATAGGATGGCATGAATTAATCTAGTCTTGGTGGCCAGAGACACATCCTTACACTTCAAAATCTTTTCTAGCTCCTTCATGGCTGCCCTTCCTAGTCTCAATCTCCTTCTGATTTCTTGGCTGCAGTCTCCCTTTTGGTTGATGGTGGAGCCAGGGAATAGAAAGTCTTCAACAATTTCCATTTCCTCATTGTCAACCTTAAAGTTGTGTAATTCTCCTGTAGTCATTACTTTTGTTTTCTTGATGTTCAGCTGTAGTCCTGCTTTGGCACTTTCTCTTTTAACTTTCAGCAGTAGTTTCAAATCTTCACTATTTTCTGCCAGTAATGTAGTGTCATTGGCATATCTCACATTATTAATGTTCCTCCCTCCAGTTTTCACTCCACCTTCATCTAAATCTAATCCAGCTTTCCTAATTATATGTTCTGCATATAGATTGAAGAGACAGGGAGATAAAATACATCTTTGTCTGACTCCTTTGCCAATTGGAAACCATTCCGTTTCTTCATATTCTGTTCTAGCTTTGGCCTCTTGTCCAGAGTACAGGTTGTGCATCAAAACAATCAGATGTAGAGGCACACCCATTTCCTTTAAAACCAGCCATAGCTTTTCGTGATCAACACAGTCAAAAGCTTTGCTGTAATCTTTGAAACACAAGCTGATTTCCTTTTGAAATTCTCTCGTATGCTCCAGTAACCAGTGCATATTTGCAAAATGATCTCTAGTGCCTCTTCCTTTTCTGAAACCACCTTGAACATCAGGCATTTCTTGTTCCATATATGGTAACAGCCTTTGCTGTAAGATTTTGAGCATCATTTTACTTGCATGAGAAATTAATGTGATTGTCTGATAGTTGCTGCAATCTTTGATGTCTCCTTTCTTGGGAATTGGAATATAAATGGATCGTTTCCAGTCTGTGGACCATTGTTTTGTTTTCCATATCTGTTGGCATATTCTTGTCAAGATTTTGATGGACTCCGTTACAAAATTAACCACTTCATTTCCAGCAAATACAGATAGTTACAGTCTCTGTTCATCCAAGTCATTAATCTTCAGCATCTTTTTTTCCCTAAAGCAGTAATTGGCATTACTGTTGCATACAAGGGGGGAAAAGGGGGGATGCATGGACATGCAATACTATAGCCAAGTTTGTTGAGAGCCTGTCAATGTCCAGAAGATCGTCAAATGTATGAATTCCAAAGAGCAAGAAAATCTTAACTATAAAATTAACCAACGTAGCCACCCCTGAGAGACAAACTAAATTTTATGAGTGGCACAAGCTGGAATATGAGTGCCCAAAATGACTCACTGCTACACATATGAAATGGGGAACACCTTAAAAGCACTCTGTTTGGTTCCAGAGTGCTGCGAGGAGGAGGATGGGCTCTTTGTTTCCCTCCCATGCTGTTTTTGCCAGTGGAAACTGCTGCTGGGGGGGCACTATTTACGCCTTTCTCTGGCTCCCAACTTGTGTGCATTGATATGTCTGATATGGTTCTGGCCAAAAGTATTTCTGCACCCACTAGGACCATAATATGTGTACAAGACAAGCTTCACCTGCACCCTACCTTTGGCAATATAAATTCACAGGGGGGGAAAGACCTCAAGATGAGGAACCAATGGAAAAGTAAGAGCTTGGTTGGTTGGTTGGTTGGTTATATCAGTTGTAGATTCAAACCCTGAGGTGACTTTGAGGTATTTCTCTCAGTGCCTGGTTTCAGTGTTGTACTGTCAGATTCCAAATTCTACAGACACCTTAAAGAATGCAGTGTGGCATTTTTTCTGTGATTAAGTAAGAAATTGTAATGGTAAAATAAGGTGTCAACCATATCCAAAAAAGCAAACACAGCTGAAATTGAGCTGGCATTATCAGTTTTTTTAAAAAATGCACCTGATGTCTCCTTTTTTCCATTCTGCCCTACCACATCTACCCTATGTGTGTGTGTTAAGTGCCATCAAGTCGCTTCCAACTCATGGCGACCCTATGAATCAATGTCCTCCAAAATGTCCTATCTTTAACAGCCTTGCTCAGGTCTTGCAAAGTGAGGGCTGTGGTTTCCTTTATAGAGTCAATCCATCTCTTGTTGGGTCTTCCTCTTTTCCTGCTGCCTTCGACTTTTCCTAGCATGATTGTCTTTTCCAGTGACGTCTTCTCATAATGTACAATACTCATAAAGTACAATACTCTCAGTTTAGTCATTTTAGCTTTTAGGGTCAGTTCAGGCTTGATTTGATCTAGAGCCAACTGATTTGTTTTTGTTTTTTTTGGCAGTCCACAGTATCTGTAACACTCTCCTCCTGCACCACATTTCAAAGGAATCT
Source organism: Euleptes europaea (assembly GCF_029931775.1). Lineage (NCBI taxonomy): Eukaryota > Metazoa > Chordata > Lepidosauria > Squamata > Sphaerodactylidae > Euleptes > Euleptes europaea. Next base: position 101,150,222 of record NC_079316.1, on the reverse strand, counting down.
ACTTTCTTCCTGTAGGCTTTCTTCATTGTCCAGCTTTCACACCCATACATAGTAATAGGGGGTACTATGGCATGAATTAACTTGATCTTGGTTGCCAGTGACACATCCTTACACTTAAGAATCCTTTCTAGCTCCTTCATGGCTGACCTTCCCAGTCTCAATCTCCTTCTGATTTCTTGGCTGCAGTCTCGTTTTTGGTTGATCATGGAGCCAAGGAATGGAAAGTCTTGAACAATTTCAATTTCCTCACTGTCAACCTTAAAGTTGAGTAATTCTCCTGTAGTTATTACTTTTGTCTTCTTGATGTTCAGCTGTAGTCCTGCTTTGGCACTTTCTCCTTTAACTTTTAGCAGTAGCCATTTCAAGTCTTCGCTATTTTCTGCCCGTAATGTAGTGTCATCAGCATATCTCACATTGTTGATGTTCCTCCCTCCAATTTTCACTCCACCTTCATCTAAATCTAATCCAGCTTTCCTAATGATATGTTTTGCATACAGATTGAAGAGATAGGGAGATAAAATACATCCTTGTCTAACTCCTTTGCCAATTGGAAACCATTTTGTTTCTCCATATTCTGTTCTAACCGTGGCCAGAGTACAGGTTGCACACCAAAACGATCAGATGTTGTGGCACCCCCATTTCCTTTAAAACCAGCCATAGCTTTTCGTGATCCACATAGTCAAAGGCTTTGCAGTAATCTATGAAACACAAGCTGATTTCCTTCTGAAATTCTCGTCTGTTCCAGTAACCAACTTAAATTTGCAATATGATCTCTAGTGCTTCTTCCTTTTCTGAATCCATCTTGAACATCATGCATTTCTCATACCATATATGGTAACAGTCTTTGTTGCAAGATTTTGAAAATCATTTTTGGACACACACCTTAACATGGCGAGGGGGTTTGTCACAACAATACAACAATACTATACAATACCTTTATTGGCATCTTGAAATAGTAAAACATGCAGTACAGCCGGCATAAAAGAATAGGATAAAATCATTATTAATTAGAAATTATTGTTTATCAATCGGAGTTAAAAGTTTGTGGTGAGTTTGAGCTCTCTTGAATCAAATGATCTTTGGAGATTCTCTCAGTGAGGGCTGTAGCCAAAAAGGAGGCTACTGAAGCAGTGAGATTCCTGTCCTGGTCTGCTAGGAGGAAGTGAATTAGATCACTTCTTGGTCTTGTACTTCGAGAATCTGGCAGGTGGCTAAACATTAAATGGCAAGATCCGCTGTGGAATGAGCAGTTCAATAGGATATAGTCCACCGAGTCGGGGACTCCAGCATCACAGGCACATAATCGGGCATTGTGTGGAGTGCGAAGAAACCTGCCGTGAGTCACTGCGGATGGGAAGGCAATTAATCTGGTCAGCATAAAAGGTCTTCGCTGGGATGGAAGTGCTAGATTGTAAAGCTAATTAGCACAAGATCCGTATGTTGTAGTAATGCCTAAAGAGCCAGGAGAACAGATTCTCGGGGTGTATGGAGAAAGGAGCTGTCTTTCCTGATCATATAGTCGCAGTTGGATAGAGGGGGTTTGTCTGTGTCAGCAAAGCTGGGAGCAATGCTGTAAGGGGTCTAGACTCTATTAAGAGACTAAACTCCTAGCAGAGTCACTCAAGATGGAATGGTCACAGCTGAGACACCAGACAAAGATGCATCCACCCACTTCAGGGATCAGTGGCCACATCCGCAGAAAAGAGCAGGCAGTTCCAGTGGTGATGGGGGCAGAGGAATCCTTGAAGGTTAGCTACTGGGCAGCAGCAGAAGTGGAAGGTGACACTGGCAGAGGATCTTTCGTAGACAACAGCAGTGCCACTACAGCTAACCCCAGTTAACACTGTGCAGAAGAAGGCAATGGTAAACCACTTCTGACCAACCCTTACCTTGAAAATCCTATGATGAGATCTGCCCTACCTACCTTCAAAGCTGACCAAGCCCAGCTTGCCAAAAGCATACTTTGAAATTATAATTTTCTAGAATCTCCTGATTCTGATATTAGTTGACTAATGATGGTCCCAGCAGTTCTTGAGGCTAGATTTGGGCAGCTGCATTCTGCCTACTTCTGAACCCTCAGGATTTAAGACTTCTGTTACAATAGAAGTGTAGGTATCATGGATTTTGTGTGTAAAGTGCTCTCAAGTCAAGCAACCCCATAAAGTTTTCAAGGCATGGGATGGACAGAGGTGGTTTGCCATTGCCTGCCTCTGTGAGGCAACCCTGGACTTCCTTGGTGGTCTCCCATCCAAGTACTAACCAGAGCCAACCCTGCTTAGTATCCGAGATCTGACGAGATCATGCTAGCCTGGACTGACCAGGTCAGGGTGGAATAATGGATCGAGAAGATTATTTCCTGTGATGTTGGCTCTTCTGATGCAGTCTACATTTTGAGATGACAAAATTGTTAAGCCCTGAAAACTTTTAAGGATGCTTAACTTGGCCTTTATTTTTGCCAACAGTGCACCTTCTCAGGCCACAAAATGGCATACTAATGGAAGGCTGAAAAGGTGTTTATTGTAGGAGTATTTAACTGAAAGCTGCAACCGTGTGCAATTCTAGCAGGGGTACATGCTTTCTGCATAACCTCATCTCATTTCAAGCTGGGTTTCAGAGTAGCAAATTTGTGCTTGAAATTTAGAGAATCTATTACTTGTCGCACCAGTAATGCATTAATTTAACCCCCCTTCCCCTCCTTCTCTGCACTGAACCATAGCGTGTATTATGTTTCCTAAATAAATGCTCTAGTATAAATGTTGCTCATTCTTCTGCGAGGCCATGCGTCATTTGACTGCATTACAGGATCCATGCATCCTGAATTATTGGTATGAGCTCTTTGCTGTCCAGTTTTTGGCATTCACTCTGCTAAATAAATCAGAATGAATTCCATGGCCCGTATGACACAATACTGGAAGTTTTTTCTAGGCAATCTGAACTAAACATAATGCAAAGGAGAACCAGGAAATCCCCCTTTCCCCTTAAATATGTTTGCGAGATATGTTATAGGAAGCAGCCATTTTGCTGCTCTTTCTTTCCAAGGCAGGTGACAACCATGCAGCATTTTGAGAGGTTTATTATGTGTACCTTTTTAATATGTGTTTTGTTGCTGGAGAGGGAGAAATTTGACACACCAATTTGAAAGAATGGGTTGCATCATAGCAATATAATTACAATATCCATGTAAGGAAAGGTCTTACAGGAAAGAAGGGGGGGCTTATTGAACAGATCCCTGTTGTTTATAAGACTACGGTTGCCAGCTTTGGATTTTAAAAATGCTGGGCTCCAAATCAAGGTCACAATGCAAAACTGAGGTAGACCCATGTTGTACCAAGTTGGAGTGGAGTAGGACCAGGGCCAGAGAGAGGATGGAACATAAATTCTGGTGGAGCCAGGGATGTGGTCACTCATAAAATAAAGCCAACTCTGAAGATTTCTTGCTTTCCAGACTCAAATGCTGGCTATCTGCCAGAACACATCCTTAATTAATTCAATAACTTCATTTATACCCCACTTTTCGGACCCTAAGGGGCTTACATCATTCCTCTATTCTATTATCACAACAACCCTGTGAGGTAGGTTAGGCTGAGGGTACATGCTTGGGCCAAGGTCACCCAGTAGGGTTGCCAGGTCCCTCTTGGCAACCGGCAGGAGGTTTTTGGGTTGGAGCCTGAGGAGGGCAGGGTTTGGGGAGGGGAGGGACTTCAGTGCCATAGCGTCCAATTGCCAAAGCGGCCATTTTCTCCAGTTGAACTGATCTCTGTCAGCTGGAGATCAGTTGTAATAGCAGGAGATCTCCAGCTAGTACCTGGAGGTTGTGCAACCCTTTCACCCAGCAATATTCCACCGAAGAATTGGGATTTGAACCTGGGTCTCACAGATCCTAGTTCTACACTCTATCTGTCACACTATACTGGCTCTCTCTTTAATGGTCATCCCCATGGAAGTGTGGAAGACGGGCAGCCTTTGGTGGAGTTTCCAACTCTTTGCCTCAACCTCCAGTAGGCACTCACTGAGAAGACCTTCAGTACACATGAGAGAAACTCCAATTATTGGTTGTGTCCCTGCCGTTAAGTATCAGAGTTTCATTTGACTTGCGCTCGTAGCCCTAGTGGGAGGATTCGGGAATCTTTGATTCCTCTTTGAAATCTAGAATCTTATGAAGGTGCTTTACAACCCAAGTGGCATGCCATAGATCATAGATTAGACATAGGGAATTCCATAACTGGAATGCCCAGTATTTTTTAAAAAATACAATTATAAGTCACATAGGGGCCTGGTTGTGATCAGGACTGTGAGCTGGGGGGAGAGAGATTTTGAATCGTTCTCCCCATACTGTTTGGCCAACCTGAAATGGCCCTGAGGATTTTTGCCCCAATTGCAGATCTCCCAGGTCTCAACTGGTTGGGCCCATAGTCTCCTGTGTTAGGCTCTGCTATGATATGAATTCTTGGTCTCATTGAGGCGGGCTGATCCCCAAATGCACAAAAAAAAGAGGCGAAGCAACAAAACCAGCAGCCATTATGTGATTAAAATTAATTAGAAGGCACGACTGAGTATGAAAAGGCATGCTTTTAAAAACTCAAACACACAACAGAAAGCGTGGCCTACTGATCGAGTTCTGGCCCACGTCTTGTGCCACACGCCGGGCTTCAGTAACTGACCTCCTCGGTAAAGGAACCTGTCACCCAGCAGATCCCACTACGTGTTTAACCAATCAGACTTAATTATTGCCTTTGCTAATTGCAAACACACTATGTTTACCAGTACAGAGAGAGCAATTAAACCGCAGCTGAGTAGTGCATTAATTAGGCCCAGGAGTGTCCCAGCAATGAAAAGTGGCCCAGCCGTCGCCATGCAAAGAGGCTCAACGGAGAGACGAGGACAACTTTCCATGCCAAGTTTAGCAAATGTTAGGGGTTGTGGGTTTTGTTTTATTTTTTTGTAAAGTTTGCCCCGTCTCCACTCCAGAAAAACCTAAAGGCAGATGGTGGCTGAAACTACGACTGCCAATAAGGAGGCAGACTAGGGTACAAGAGTCCAGGGGCCCAGGTCACCATGGGGCATCCGAGCAGCCTGGCAACGTGGCACTATGGCATAGTTAAAGTAATAGCATACTTAAGAACATAAGAACATAAGAAAGGCCCTGCTGGATCAGACCAAGGCCCATCAAGTCCAGCAGTCTGTTCACACAGGGGCCAATCAGGTGCCTCCAGGAAGCCCACAAAAAAGACGACTGCAGCAGCACCATCCTGCCTGTGTTCCACAGCACCTAAGATAACAGGCATGCTCCTCTGATACTAGAGAGAATAGGTATGCAGCATGACTAGTATCCATTCTAACTATCAGCCATGAATACCAGGGAGTTCCACAATTTAAGTATGCGTAGTGTGAAAAAATACTTTCTTTTATCTGTTTTGAATCTCTCACCCTCCAGCTTCAGCAGATGACCCCATGTTCTAGTATTAGTACTCACACTTCTTGTGTGTGTTCTTCTTGTAGAAGGGGCCAGTGTGGTGTAGTGGTTAAGAGCGGTGGTTTGAAGTGGTGGACTCTGATCTGGAGAACCGGGTTTGATTCCCCACTCCTCCACATGAGCAGCGGAGGCTAATCTGGTGAACCAGGTTGGTTTCCCCCACATGAAGCCACCTGGGTGACCCTGGGTTAGTCACAGTTCTCTCTGAACTCTCTCAGCCACACCTACCTCCCAAGGTGTCTGTTGTGGGGAGGGGAAGGGAAGGTGATTGTAAGCCAGTTTGAGTCTTCCTTAAGTGGTAGAGAAAGTGGGCATATAAAAAACAACTCTTCTTCTTCTTCATAGAGTTGGGTGGGGGTTGGAACCATCACTTTATTTTTGGAGTCCAGAAACACCCGGGTGGGGTGGGGTGGGGTGGAGTGGGGGTCCAAACCAGCTTATAAAAAGCATTCTCCACTCTTCCAGATTATCTTCACAACAAACATCTTGTGAGATAGTTTAGGCTGACAGCGTGTGACTGGCCCAAGGCAGAGTGAGGATTTGAACCTGGGTCTCCCATGGTCCAGTCTGACACTCTAACCACTACACCACACTGGCTCGTTGAAGGCAGCAGCCCTAGAGAGACTCCAGACTCCCTGGAACACAGAGATGGGCTCCTTGGGTGAATTGAGTTTCCAAGGGCAGCCATGTCGATCTGCAGTAGGAAAGCTAGACGGAGGTCCAGTTGCACCTTAGAGACCAACAAGATTTTCAGGGTGTGAGCTTTCAAGAGTCAAAGCTGCCTTTGTCAGATGGGTGAACTGAGATTACCGTGGCCCCATGGAAGGGCTTACTCTTCAGTTCTAGAAGTTCATCCTGTTGATTTTTAAAGGACTTTTAAAATGATTCATGTGGCTTTGAAAATCAAAAGTGACTGCCTGTGTGAGCACTGTGTGAGTAGCTGTAATTTATAATTGCATCTCTGCTCTGCATTATAACAGACAGCTCATATTCTTTTGCCATTATTAGGTGGTCTTATGCATCCACATTACAATGGTAGAAAATAAAGCCTGTCGCATACACCACTGCAGTCCTAATAATTAGGTCTTTGTTATCAGAAATGCCTTTGACCTGTTGCATATATGAGTTAATAATTGGGCTGTCCGGCAGTTTGTCCCAGTTCTGGTTAAACAGGGTTGACACGAGCACAATTGTGCATAGGAGCCATTGACTCATTTCACAATGTGAATGTCCAGGTTCTCTGAAAGGGCTATTTCCAACAGGCCACTGCGCTTATACGTCTCTTTGAAGATGTTGATATTAACTTAAGTGTTCTTGCTACAAAGCTACTGTGTATCTGTTTTTTTTCTTGACATATGGTATTTATGAAACTCCCAAATTTAGAGGTCTTCTTCCTAATGCACAAGAGACACAAGGGACGGCAGTTTCTATGAAGGAAATCAGAATTAACTCTGAATTTAGGAAGGAATAAACAATATTGGTGGTGGAAAGTGCTGGTAAGTCACAGCCAACTTATGGCGACCCCATAGAGTTTTCAAGGCAAGAGATGTTCAGAGGTGGTTTGCCATTGCTTGCTTGGCATAGTGGTTAAGAGTAGTGGACTCTAATCTGGAGAACCGGGGTTGTTTCCCCACTCCTACACATGAAGCCAGCTGGGTGACCTTGGGCTAGTCACAGTTCTCTTAGAGCTTTCTCAGTCCCACAACGCACAGGGTGTCTGTTGTGGGGAAGGGAAGGGAAGGTGATTGTAAACCTGTTTGATTCTTCCTTGGTAGAGAAAGTTGGCATATAACAACTCTGATGCGCTGCCACGTTGCCCCCCCCCCAACGGCGGGTCCACCGTGCCCTACAGCCCCAGCGGGCGTCAGCTTCCCAGGCCTCAGACGAGAAGGTAAGCTAGGACGCTCTCCTCTGCTTCCTCTCCTGGCATAAGGTGTTGCAGCCCGGCAAGCCTCTTCTGTGGGGGCAACGCCAGCGTTCGGCATCTCTGCACCTCTCTCGTTGCCCCCGGGCCCGGGCATCCGCCCCACTGATCGTGAAAGGCCCGCCTCCTCGCTGTCCCGGCTCATGCCACCCGCTCTCTCCACCGGAACTTCTCCCTTCAGACCCGGTAAGTGGGGCATCCCCCCCTTGGCCCTGGGTCTCCCGGAGGGTTGGGATTGGCAGCGGGGGTGGGGCGTAGTCCCAAGGGCCTGTCTCGAGCCGCAAACTCGGGACACACCTCCCCCCAAGGCTTCGTTGACTCGAAGAGTTGGGACAGGTAGTCAGCGTCCCCGTGCTGCCGCTCCCGGCGGTGTCGTATCGTGAAACTGAAATGACTTGCCCGTAGGAGTCGAGCCCTATACCCTTGGGGCACCAACACCTGCCTCCGGTCTTCCCCTTGGGCCTGTACCACCCGATACCACAACCCCCTTCCTTCAGTATGTGAGGTTTCCTGACTTCCCTCCGTTTGTCATGTATGTCCCCTTCACTTACGGCTGTCAGGTGTCTCAACGCCTCCAACATCTCGTCTTCTTCTTGGGCTTTCTGAAACTCGAGTCCAGTTCCCAATCTAAGTTGACTTCTGCCGCTCTTTGCCAGGGTTCTCCCTGCAATGTTCCTTCGTCGGGGTCCTCTTCCTCAGCTATCAGGGACAGGGCCGCTCCCTGCCATGTGGACCACACCTGGAACATTTCTGCGAAGCAGAGCGCATCGCGGCCCAACAATATGGGGTATGGCGGCTCTGTGACTCATGCCAGCTCAATAGGGTAGACCTTCCTTCTCCATCCTAGGTGGACACAGACTACCGGGTAATCCGCTGAATGGCGGTGAAAGCATGCCACAGTAACTTTCCGCAGTAACGGTAAATGGAATGGCAATAAGTGGGAGCGGATCATTGAAACCGAACTTCCACTATCTAGGAAGGCGGTCAACTCGCACCCGTTCAGTCGTACATGAGCTAGGACTGGGGCGGGTCGTGTTCCTGTTTTCTCCATGGGCCGTGCTTCCTCCCAACTAAGTTCGCACTCCATCAAGGGGCATTCCCGGCGGAAATGCCCCCATTTGCTGCAGGTGTAACAGGGCCCCGCGGCTCCCGGCTCCGGCTTTCGCAGGTAGTCTTGGGTCTCCGGTCCTCCTGGAACCCCTTTGGAGTCGTCTCTCGGAGTACCACTAACTGGGGGAATCCACCGAGGCTTAGGGAGCGGTGTTTTGGGACCTCGGGGTCCGGGACGGGCTCGGCCCCCATGGGCCCCTTTCCAGGTTGCTGACGGTCGGACTTTGGGTGGGCTTCCCTCCCCTCTTTCCTCTCTGTTCTCGCGGGCGATGGCATTTTCTAACAGCCGGGTGGCCTCATGGAGATCCGCCAGTTTGTTATACAGCATCCAGTCTTTGGCCTTGGGTGGGACCACTGTCAGGAGTTGCTCCAACACCACTAAATTGGCTACTCGGCAGGCCTCCGTATTCCGGGGGGTCAACCACCAATACGCGAGATCCTGTAGCGTCACAACAAAGGCCTTGGGGCGGTCAGTTTTCTTCCCCGTCAAGGACGGGAATTTATGTCAATAGGTCTCGGGAGAAATTTCATAGCGATCCAAGATTGCCTTCTTCAGGCAGGCATAATTATCAGCTTCGGTCTTAGACAAGGCTTCATTGCGACCTGAGCAGGCCCTTTAGGAAGGGCCCCAAAATGAAGGTCCACTTTTGTGCCACTCAGACATCTCTGCTACATGCTCAAAGGCTTCCAGGATCACCTTGATCTCATCATCTGGGCCTAGTTTGGTCAGAGGGGTGCTCAGGAGTTTGGGCCCTGTGGATGGGCCGGCGGGGGTCCCTCCTGACCCCTGAGAGGCTCCACCGGACATCTGTCGGATCTCCCTCACCAAGACCTCTTGGGCATCTAGCTGGCATTGGGCCATGTCCCTGAACAGCCATTCATCTCGTTCCACCAACCACTGGTCGAACTGGGTAAAATCCATTTTAGCTTCAGCCTCTGTGCTAGCCGCCGCCTCAGGTATTGCCTGCTGAGTTGGCTTTCCCATTGCAGACGCCTGTGCACCTTGGAAGGTGGCTGCTTGCTCCAGGGGTCAGGAGCTGCTCCACCCCAGGGGTGGGGGGGATTTGGGGCCTTAGGCTGCCCAGCGGAGGAATCTCAGTGCCAGCATGCTCCACCACGTTCTGATGTGCTGCCACATTCCCCCCCCCCCAGTGGCGGGTCCACTGTTCCCTGCAGCCCCAGCCTCAGACTTGGAGAAGGTAAGCTAGGATGCTCTTCTCTGCTTCCTCTCCTGGCATAAGGTGTTGTGGCTATCGCCCGGCACACTCAACTATCTTCCTCCTTCTCGGCCTCTACCTCCGGTCCCGCCTTTATGGGCTCTCCTCCCCTTTAGGCTTCCCCGAGCCCCGCTCCCCAAGGACATTTGGGGCCTCCTTCCTCTTTTCCCCTGGTCTCGCTGCCACGCCTGACTGCCCCATTCCTCCTGCGGCTGATCTGGCTCGTCCTCTCCCGCAGGCCTGGGCGATGGGCTCTACCCGGCTTCCTGCCTGACCTTGGCGCTGAGCCATTCCTCGGCCCCACTGGCCTGGTCAGCTCCCGCCTCCCTCCATCCCACAGGCTTCTCCCTCCCACCATTCTCCCCCATCCTCACCTTGCGGCCTAGGCGTCGGCCCTTTCCGCGCCATCCTCCCCTCCACCCACTGGGCCGCTGTGCTGAGGTCTATCCTCCCCCACACCCCAGGGCCCCAGGGAGCTGGCTCCCGTGCGTGTGGGCATCTCTGCCCCCTCCCCGGCAGCGGGGAGGACAGCCATGGCCTGGCAAGGCCTTTCTGCAGGGGCAACGCTGGCATTCAGCATCTCTGCACTTCTCCTGTCGCCCCCGGGCCCGGGCATCTGCCCCGCCAGTTGTGTTGGGCCCACCTCCTTGCTGTCCCGGCTTAGTCCGCCCGCTCTCTCCGCCGGGGCTTCCCCCTTTGGAACCAGTAAGTAGGGCATCCCCCCCTTGGCCATGGGTCTCCCGGAAGGTTGGGGTCAGCGGCAGGGGTGGGGCATAGTTCTGAGGGCCTGACTCGGGCCGCAAACTCAGGACAACAACCATGTTAGCTAAATTGCCCTTTAACTTGGGGAATTAGCAAGCAAGATGGCAAACTACAATATTTATATAGCGGGAGCAACCTTTGTATACCAGAGCCGGTAACTGTGACCTTTAAATAAAGACCGAAGCAAAGGATTCCGAATTAAGAGAGTTTATGTCATTTCTTTCATTCAGTGATGCAACAAACATACAAAGGTTCTAAGAAATAAAGGTAGTAGAATATAGACAGCTGCCCATTTGGCAGGAATCGTTGATGGGGTAATATTTACCATTCTTGAAGAGGAGTTGTCCAAGTTCACGTAGACTAAGATAGCAGAAATTAAGAGCAAAGGCGGGGGCAAGGGGTTCCCGTAGACTTGACCGGCGAGGCGGGAGGGAGCGTGGTCAAGCTGCGCAAAACCAGACCAACAGAGTAACGGCAAAGATACCAGGAAAGACCTAAGGTAACATTATGGGCTGGGGGCACCCCAGATATACTGTTTTTCTGTGGGCGGGGAGAGGGGATTTACCCCTCCTAGGTTCCCAGGTGACAAAAGGTGACAAAAAGGATTAATCTTTGGCTGCTGGGGTGGGGTAGTGAGAATTTGGAAATCTATTTTGATTCCAATGGTTTTTGCAACCCAGAAAGAACCGGGAAATCTCTGCTGAAGTGATTAACGTTCTGGAACAATAGGCGCAATATCTGCAAACGTCTGGGGATCGCTGCTGCATAGCTGGAGGAACGACTCATCACTGATATCAGGATCGCTGCTGATTGCCCATTAAGCTGCTGATGTTGCAATGGGAAAGGGGGGTGTTGGCACTGACTACGTGACTGTCTGCTTTCCATGACATGTCTGCGGCTGGAACAGAGTCTGCACAGGAACATGGAGTCTCTCAGGTTCACTGGAGGTTGCCCTTGCTTCTGTTTCCTAGCTGCTGGCTGAATGGAGCTCGCAGGAGCGGCCGTGTCAGTTTCAACAGAGCTCGCAGCAGCCGTCCAGTAGTGTTTGGGGCTGGCGTGTGGCTGGAACATTAGTCGTGTGCCTGCATATCGGGTTGCCAGGTCCAGTCCAGGAGTTTAGGTGGCCCGTATGCTTACAACCAAGTCTTTTTCTTCTTCCCCTTGAGCTGAGAGAGTTATGAGAGAACTGTGACTGGCCCAAGGTCACCCAGCAGGCTTCATATGGAGGAGTGGAGAATTGAACCCGTTTCTCCAGATTAGAGTATGCCGCTCTTAGGCTCTCATAAACAATATTACAACTGAAATATTTAAAAAATGGTGCATTCATTTTACATCCCCATTATTTGTGCTGTAATAGTTTTCTCGATGTATTTATTAGCTTACATATGTTTCCTAGTACAGCAAGCTTCTTCAAAGAGCTGTTAAAATAACTGAAAGGTGAGGAGCACAGCCAAACAGCCTTTCAGAGGTCATGGTGAACTTGGGGAGGCCATTTTTAACTTGATTGATTTGTTATGCATCAAGGGAAATTTTAAGTTTATTGAAGGAGAAGCTGGCACTCAGCAGACAAGCAACACAGATTTCTCCCAACAATCCAGCCTTTGGAAAAGTAAAATATTGTTTGTTTGTGCTGGATCTCCAGCCTTACATTCTTCCATTACCAAGCAGAGCAGTTTCCCTGTCAATCTGACCACCTGCACTGGATTGTATCCAGTAATCCAGTGTTAATATACTGCCCGACTTGGACACATCCTAATAGATGATGTATATCCTCATATGAGAATGTGCTGTGCACATCCAGAGTGCATTACTATACAATTGAGTGGAGTAGGGGGACTGATGGAAAGCCAAATCATCTGAATTCTTTCATCTGAACTTGTTGTTCCGCTTGCTGTCTTCTATTAGCAGCCATTCCCCCACCTCCATTCTTGCATTCTAACCTTTGTAGAACTGAAAGGCAAAATAACAAACAAACCCAACTGGCTTCAAAATAGGGTTGCCAGGTCCCTCTTCGCCACCGGCGGTAGGTTTTGGGGGCGGAGCTTGAGGAGGTGGGGTTTGAGGAGGGAAGGAATTTCAATGCCACAGAGTCCAATTGCCAAAGCAGCCATTTTCTCCAGGGGAACTGATCTCTATTGGCTGGAGATCACTTGGTATTGGTTCACAAAGCATATTTATACTGTGGATTTAAATAGGGTTGTCAACTTTGGGTGGGAAAATGCTTGGAGATTTTGTAAGGTTGCAACCCTAAGATTTTGGGGGGTGGAGCCTGGGGAAGGTAGTGTTTAGGTAGGGGAGGGACCTCAGTGGAGTATAATGCCATTAGGGTTGCCAGGTTTCCGGTGGTGGCGGGCAAACCCCCAGCAATTTGCCCCTTTGCCTGCCAACCAGCTGACGGTCGGCGGGCAAATGTGCACGTGTGTACACGCTGCTGCAGGTCACTTCCGGTTTACAACCGGAAGTAGGTTACCGGAAGTCCCTCCTCGCGAGGGGCCTTATGCCACTCAAACTAAGGCCTCTCATGAGGCGGGGCGTCCGGTTGTAAACCAGAAGTGATGCGCACGCGCACCAGCGCATCCACACGTTGCCGTGTGATCCCGAGCTGTGCCTTAAAAGTCTCCCGCCAGAGGAGATGTAGGACCTGGCAACCCTAAATGCCATAGAAACTACCCTCCACAGCAGCCATTTTCTTCAGGGAAGTGATTTATGTAGGCTGGAGATCAATTGTAATTCCGGGAGATATCCAGGCCCCACCTGGAGGATGGCAGCCCTGGATTTATAGCCTTTTATACCAGACATCGTATCTCCCAAAGGATCCTGAGAATTGCTGATTTGCAATAGTACTGGGAATTCGTTGTCAGAGATATTTAGTTGTCCTAACAGAACTACATGTCCCAGGACTCCTTGAGGGAAAAGACTAACCGCCTGGCACTTTCTCACAGCCCAAATAATGTACTTTCAATCCACTTTCAATGCACTTGAAAGGTGGATTTTACTGTGTGAACTGGCAAAATCCACTTGCAAACGATCATTAAGGTGCACTGAAAGTGGATTGAAAGTGCATTATTTGGACTGTGAAAGTGCCCTACTACATGTCTGTAGCAGATGGCTGACTTTTCAGGCAGCCAAGGTGGCTTATTCAGACATGAAATAGACTTTGCTTTAGATTTGCTCAGCAGGTAGAACAGTCTAGTAGAACACAAAGTATTCCTTTGAAGAGGGCATGGCATGAGGAAGAACCATACTTCAGCTGAGCCAAATTTGGGGCTTTATTCTTAACACTGACTGTCTGCTTTCATAGGTCTCCTTCAGTCAGTGGGATGGAAGTATGACAAAGAAACCTAGAGAGGGAAGTAGCTAGAGTTTCTAGGGACAGACCCCACTTACCTAATGCCCCTTCCTTGAGAATGATGTTGAGAAGGGCAAGCAGACCTTCTCAGCTCTGCCCGCTTCCAAGAGCGAACTGTTTCTTCCCTTGAGCAGGAGCTGCCTTTAGACCTCCGCCTACTCAAGCTCCAGAATCCACCAACCCTTCTTCATTACACTCTGACCTCATTCCTGCTCTGAGCTTGGCCTGTGGTTCAGAATGATGTCATTCTTGGTTAATTCAAACTGTCACTGATTTTAAATTAAGCATGACCTGCCCTTTATCTAGTCCATTAGTCCGCGTTCTTCTTATCCCGCCTCAAGAAAGAGGCTCACTAAGAAATACAAATACACGTAAAATAAGTTTAAATAAACAAAACAGGATAGAGAACAATAAAAAAGAAGGCTCTGCAGAGCATCCTGGCTGGTGTCCACTGAGTTTGTCCATCAAGGCTGCAGAACGTGAGCCACAAGTCTGGAGCTCTTTGGCTCTTGCCCTTCGGCTCATCCCTAGGGTTGGCAACCTCTAGGTGGTGGCTAGAGATCTCCTGCTATTACAACTGATCTCCAGCCGATAGATATCAGTTCCCCTGGAGAAAATGGCTGGTTTGGCAATTGGACTCTATGGCATTGAAGTCCCTCCCCTCCCAAAACCCTGCCCTCCTCAGGCTCTGCCCCCAAAATCTCCTGCCAGTGGCGAAGAGGGACCTGGCAACCCTACTCATCCCCAAGGGGAGTCCATGATGATTCTGGGTCACATGTAATCTAAGTTGGCAAATGCATTAGGAGCGCATGCACCAACAGGGGCAACCTGGCATGAGACCATTATGAATTCTACCAGCTGTGGAGATGCAAGCCCACTAGAAATTCAGCTCACTCATAGGGTTGCCAGCTCTGGGTTGGGAAATTCCTGGAGATTTTGGGGATGGAGCCTGGGGAGGGCGGATTTAGGGGAAGGGAGGGACCTCAGGGAAGCATAATACTATAGAATCCACCCTCCAAAGCAGCCGTTTTCCTCAGGGGAACTGATCTTTATAGTCTGGAGATTAGTTGTGATTCTGGGACTTCTCCAGGCCCCATCTGAACATTGGCAACCCTACTAATTCAAAATGGCCAAATGAATACAGGTCCTCAAGGTGAGAAGATCTCGTGATACATTTAAACTTTCCCCAGATCTTGAACATACCCCAAAGGTTAAGAATGTAATGCCCTGTATATTGAGTAATCAAAAGGTATTTTCCCTATTAGTGTAATCAAAAGATATTTGTAATCAAAAGGTATTGAGTAATCAAAAGGTATTTTGTAATCAAAAGGTATTGCGTAATCAAAAGGTATTTTGTAATCAAAAGGTATTGAGTAATCAAAAGGTATTTTCCCTATTAGTGTGTCTTTTCACTTTCAGATATTGTATTGCTTAAAAAGCAAGTCCCATTCTGACTAAATGGTTCTATTTCTCTTCCGGTTAATCCTATTTCTAATAACTCAGATTTAGATCAATTCACTTTTAGAGCCTGAGATTTCTTCAAACACACTAATCAAATTCTAACATGTTGCCAAAGATTTCTGTAGATTTACCATGATCAAAGCTACATCATCTACATAACAACCTGTTTTGATTTTGGATTGCTCAAACGTCACACCCTTAATTGTTTTCCATTTAATGCTGAGCAGTTGCATAAACTGCTATTACCATAGCTTACAGAAGTGATGGTAGACTGTCTGGTTCCCTGTGCAAAATAAAGCTCTCAGAGATACCTGTTTGCATTAAACTATTCTTTCTTATTTTGAAAAGAATATTCCGAAGTAAAATCTTAATACAAAGCCTTAGTACTTTTTCCTACCTACTTGAAAGCTTTCTTTCAATCATAGAAGAGAAATATAGGGAGCAACCCTAAACCGTTTTGCTCAGAAGTAAGACATGTTATAAATGTGTGTGTGGGGGGGTATGCCCAGGTAAGTGACTTTAGGATTGTTGCTGTAGTCTGTCTGTCTCTCTTTGAGCACAATCCTGAAGGGGGGTGTAGATCTGCGCCAGCCTGGAGTGGCAGAGCCGCACCGCCTCCTCAGAGGCTTCCTGGCTGCTGTGGAGAGAGAAAAAAGCATTAAAAAATAAATAAATAAAAAGGGGGAAATGCCCCATAGCATAAAGCGAAGCTGCACCACCCAAAAAGGTGGCACAATCCCACTGCCACTCAAGGGGCCATTCCTGGGGTGAAAGGGCTGTGGAAGTTGCCTAAAAGCAATTCCACCCCTGGGAACGCCCCCCCACAAACCAGTGGCACCTCGGCTCCTAAGGAGCTTTGGCCCCCCCATTCAGGAATGTGCTGCACCTCTCTCTCCCCCCTCTCCGGGTGTGCTGACCCCTGCGATTGACCCCAATAATAATTTTCCTCTGATAGAAATTTTTTAATCTACTCCAAATCTGCTTTTGGAAAGAATTATGAAGCATACAATATCATTTTATTAGATAACCAGATACTGTCTGGAATAAACAAATTATCTGTTCTAAATTACTGTCACTTGAATGACAGCGTGGTTTAAATGCTGCTAAATATCACCTGCAAGCTAGTTTTGACAATTAATGCAATTCGATGAAGTAACACATCCAGACATGAAGCAGGCAAGGTAGACTTGTGTTCCGTTGAAACTGGCATGAGTTCTGTT
Organism: Euleptes europaea; assembly: GCF_029931775.1. Classification (NCBI taxonomy): domain Eukaryota; kingdom Metazoa; phylum Chordata; class Lepidosauria; order Squamata; family Sphaerodactylidae; genus Euleptes; species Euleptes europaea. Next base: position 101,133,706 of record NC_079316.1, on the reverse strand, counting down.
TCACACATTCACACTGTGGTTGAAGGCCACCTCAAGTAAGTGGCTTGCTTGGGGGAATGACAGGTCATACATCTAATGCCACAGGTAACATTTTGAGATCACCCCAAACACAATGCTTTCCTGAAATGGGTCAGAACAGCAAGAGGCTATGTGAAAGCATCTCAGCAGTATCTGGAACTACCAGCCTCGGTAGCACTCATGTGGCCGTTCTCTCTGTAGAGCCAGAGTGATGTAGTGGTTAAGGTTGGTGGTTTGGAGCAGTGGAGTCTGGGGAACCAGGTTTGATTCCCCACTCCTCCACATGAGCGACGGAGGCTAATCTGGTGAACTGGATTTTTTCCCCACTACTCCACATGAAGCCAGCTGGGTGACCTTGGGCTAGTCACAGTTCTCTTACAGCTCTCTCAGCCCCACCTACCTCACAGGGTGTCTGTTGCGGGGAGAGGAAGGGAAGGTGATTGTAAGCCAGTTTGATTCTTCCTTAAGTGGTAGACAAAGTCGGCATAAAAAAACCAACTCTTCGTCGTCGTCCTATGAGAACCAGAAGGATCCATGTGGGATCTGCTCATATGGTCACTGTTAACCGCTTGTTTTTTTGTTTGTTTGTTTTTTTGTGGTCTGCCACAGTCACAGGAACTGTAAGGATCAGCTGGACAATTCCATACATAGAAATTCTACTTTGCAATAACATTCACTTTCCCATCAAATTTCCCTGGCCATAAGACTAATGGCAGCGGTTGTCTATTCGGTTCCTATATTTAGTTCAAATCATTGACTAGTCACTGGAGTGAGGCACATATATACACAAGCTACTCTTTGGATACTTGAACACATGAAGCTGCCTTATCAGACTCTCAGTCCATCAAAGTCAGTATTGTCTACTTTGACCGGCAGCGTCTCTCCATGGTCTCAGGCAGGGGCCTTTCACGTCACCTACTTGCCTAGTCCCTTTAACTGAAGATGCTGGGGATTGAACCTGGGAATCTTCCACTGAGCCACAGCCCCGCTCCGACAGATAGTGCCTTATCTATCTATTGCACTTTGTCTTGTCTGAAGCTTAATCCAAGGAGCCAAGGGTGACACTCAGGGGTCTCCCCTTATGAAATTTTATCCTCGATCTATTAATGTTTAATATGAGGGGAGGGACCATGGCTCAGTGGTAGAGCATCTGCTTGGCATGCAGAAGGTCCCAGGTTCAAATCCCCAACATCTCCAGTTAAAGGGACTAGGCAAGTAGGTGATGTGAAAGACCTCTGCCTGAGACCCCAGAGAGCCGCTGCCAGTCTGAGTAGTCAGTACTCACTTTGATGGACCAAGGTCTGATTCAGTATAAGGCAGCTTCATGTGTTCAATGTTTGACTAACAGTGTGTGTTCAGAAATGAATTGGAATATCTTTATTTCTGCAGCGGTGCACTATATGGAACGGAGAGGGAGAAAGTCCCCCCGTCATTCCCTTCCTTAGCTGCCAGCCTACTTACAATTTCCATTCTGAGTGGGAAGAATCATTACTCCTGTAGATTTTCTCTTCTCTGCAGCAAGAAGATGGTGCAGAGTGTGTGTGCCAGTTTTAAATGATTCTGCTCATCTTTCCCCCTCTTTATTATCTCTTACTATCTGTGTTATTTTCCCGGAGAAATACTGGGTGCAATTTAGCACAACTTTGATAGCTGAGCTTTTTATCAGTACTGCAAAACACTTTTCTCCCTTTTTGTTTTCTAAATGAAATTTCAGCGTATGCGGTTCTGTAAGGAGTAGTAAACCACCAATGGCAAAGGCAATGCCTTGAAAATACGTGTAATCTCGCCTCCAAACTCCTTCTCAAGTCTGCAATTTCTTACAATTATACACAGATACCCTTAGCATGTATCTATGTGGGTTTGTAGTTAATATTTTGTAGTTACCGGTAATATTTTTGGGGGAACAATTTCAACTTAAAATCTACAATTTGCCTAAATCTAGAAAATGCATTTTAAAAACAGAGCTGTAGTATAATGCCTATGAGATGAAGTCAATTTTATGTATTTATTTTTACTTATTTCATTTATGCCCCACTTTTTTCACCCATTGGAGATTCAAAGTCACAACAGTGCCCTCTCCATTTCATCCCCATAACAATCCTGTGAGGCAGGCTAGGCTGAAAGTGTGTGACTGGCCCAAGTTCATCCAGCAAGCTTCCATAGCAAAGTAGGGATTCAAACCATGGTCTCCCATGGTCTCACTCTACCCACTGCACCACCCTGGTGATGCCCTGCTTGTCTATCTTATCTGTTTCATAACATGGTGAAAATGATCTGAAAACTCAAATGGGTTGTGGGATGGGCCATGGCTCAGTGGTAGAGTATCTAATTTGCATGCAAATGGTCCCAGATCCTATCCCCGGCATCTCCAGTTGAAAGGACCAGGTAGTGATGTGAAAGACCTTTGCCTGAGACACTGAAGGCCGCTGCCAGTCTGTATAGACAATACTGACCTTGATGGAATGATAGTCTGATTTAGTATAAGGCAGCTTCATGGGTCACAGCACAAAATGAAATAAAGTGTACTCTCTTAGGGCTGTGGCTCACGAAAGCTCATACCCTACCAGAAAATATTTTTGTTAGTCTTTAAGGTGCTACTGGACTCTTGCCCTTTTTGACTACTGCAAACAGACTAACATGGCTACCCACTGTGAATTCTCTTAGGGCAGGCATTTCATGCCCCAGTAGTAGAGTTGCCAGCCGCCAGGTAGTAGCTGGAAATCTCCTGCTATTACAACTGATCTCCAGTTGATAGAGATCAATTCCCCTGGAGAAAATGGCTGCTTTGGCAATTGGACTCTATGGCATTGAAGTCCCTCCCCTCCCCAAACCCCAACCTCCTCAGGCTCTGCCCCAAAAATCTCCCGCCGGTGGCAAAGAGGGACCTGGGAACCCTACTCATCCCCAAGGGGAGTCCATGATGATTCTGGGTCACATGTAATCTAAGCAGGCAAATGCATTAGGAGCATGCACCAACAGTGGCAACCTGGCATGAGACCATTGTGAATTTTACCAGGCAGCCTCGCTGCCAGTTGGGCCCTGGGTGAGGCCATGCCCTCCAGAGCAACAAGAGAGGTACAGGACACCTGGCTGAGAAGTGGTCATCATCAGGCCAGGCTGGCTGCACCCGCGGCCAATCCAAGGCCATGCCCTCCTTTCAACTCTCATGGCAGCTGCCATCCTCATGGGGGATGGGGGCAAGAGCTCGGGGGTGGACACTTGAGCCACACTGCCCTCATGAACGCCTGGGGTACGAGCAAGGGAGGACGTCCTGGACCAGCCCTCTGGAGGTGAGCATTGGGAAGAGAGGAAGAATGTTTGGGTGCAGTTAACCCCTTCCTCTCTCTACAGCCTGTTGAGGGGAGATCTTGGAGGGCATGCCAGCCCCTGCCAACTTCACCCATACAGTGATTCTGATGAGGGCTGCATCTATATGGTGGATGGGCTCTACCCTGGTTGCCATTGCCTGCCTCTGTGTAGTAACCTTTCTTGGCGATCTCTCATCTAACCCTGCTTAGCTTCTGAGATCTGATGAGATCAGGCTAGCCTGGGCCATCCAGGTCAGGGTGGAGGGCAGCCTACAGTCCACTAAAATCTTGGAGCCAGTGTTAAAATCTGGGTGTGTTTCTTTTTTAACCTGGAGTTTCATTGGAGAGCTTTAGGTTTTAATCTGATGACTATGAAACTGACTACAGTCCTTCACTGCTTTCAAAATAATAAGGAACTCCGATTCTCCAGGAGCACATTTCCCCCTCTTATAGTGCTATATAAACAATGTTGTGTTTTATGTATTATTTATTAGGCATTATAGCCAGAGTGGGCCCTGTTCCCCCTAATCTTGCAAATGTTAACATTGTCACACTTGTATTGATGCTCCCTTCCAAGAATACAATTGAGATTGTGTGTATTACAGTTCTCCTCCTCTTATAGCAGAATGGTGGTGAAGCAGAGCTTGATTAAAAGGTTGAATTTACTGTTGGGGAGCAGCTCAGTTTTTAATGCATGCGCCACTTTTATTAACCAGTGACATATATGGCTTTATTTTATGGCATCTCGATTTGGAACATAAATATTGTCGTCTTATAAGCACAGAGTCTGTTTGAATCTGCCCTGTAACTGGCACAGGCCTGGTTCGTGTGCTTACTGGAATGGCTATCGTCTTCACATACTGCAGAAGCATTGAGGAGCATCAGCCTTTTTTACTGCAAACATTTTTGGGAGGGGAGGAGACCTATATTAATTGTACGCAAGTGCATTTGGATCTCCACATGGAAGGCCTGGAGATGTTAAGGCCTAGGAAAAACTGGAAGAATTGGGGGGGGGGTTCCCCTGTTTTTTTCCCCAAGGCCTTCATTTCAATTTTTCCAGTGGGAAAACAGGAAATTCTGGGGACTGCTGGAAAAACTCCCATGAAATATTTTCTCTTTTAGAACGAGTGGATTACTTTTAAAGACAAGGTAGTCATGCTGCAGACAGGTACAGTTCTTAAATCCATTGTTCTTAAATGCATTGCTGCATTGTTCTTAAATGCATTGCTGCACCTAGAAGGATACCAAACCTTTATGAGGGGAGCATCGCTTCTCAACTGTTGTATGCCTTAGGTTGTCATTTTGACCTGACTCTTGCCTTGTGGTTGACCTTTCCCCCCTCTCCTTCAAACCACTGTGACACATATACCCACAGACTAGGCAACCAATAGCTTATTGTCCTACCTTGCTAGAGGAAAAAAAGATCAGAAGGAGGAATTAAGACAAACTAGTAGATTATGGCAATTGATAGTTATAACATTATACCACCACGCCAGAGTAGCAAATGCTGATTATAAAAAAGTCGGAAACAAGCCCTCCAGTGGTGGGAGAGGAATGGCAGATGTGGGGGGCTGCAGGAAGGGATATGGTACTGATGTGGGTAACCTTACGCGGAAAATCTCTCAAGTGAGACATCTTCCCCAAATCCTGATATGTTCCTCCATGTCTGAAATAAACTATCTCTGTATCACTGTGATGGACCTGCATGGCACGCTACGATGATGGATGGCTAAGCCAAAAAAGGTTAACCTCTTTCCATTTTTCACCCTTACATATTTGTTTCAACTCTTTCCCATTTCCCCCCACTGCCTCTAGGTGGTCAATTAATCTTGTGTCTCTTCATTTCTACTAAGAAAACTACTGTAAACTTATCTTGTTCTCTAGGGAGGTGTGAATAGGCTTTAGATTTTGAAGGAATATTTTAAAAAAGAGAGGCAGTCCACCACTTTGCATGAAAAAGACCTTTGTGGGAATTGCTTTGGGTCTCTCCCCTTCCCCGGCTAAAGATTTTTCTAAAACTGAAGATTCATTCTTTGAATGACAGACATCCCTTGTGATAACCTTACTTTTGATACAGGATAAATGGCATAAATTCTCAGCCCCAACATTTTTACTGGTATATACTGTCTTACACCAAATCCTTTTTTTTTTTAATGGCAGGATCTCAGAATACAAGTTTTGAGTATGGGAAGAAAGTAGTATGAATAGATTTCTGTGATATAAAGGATTTTTTTAACTTGTCCAGTGAAATTGTTAAGGGCAGGTCAAACAATGTTCTTATTTCCTGGTTCCTTTATCTACAAATTCAATTAATTTGTTAGTATTTAATCAATGAATTGGTTAGGATTTAAAGGCTGTATATCCCATTAATATTGAGATGGCTTTTTAAAAGGCCATGTCTCTTACGAATTTATCATCAGCTGTTATTCTTGACACCTGGATGGAACCTCCATGTACACAGGTAGTGTACCTGATGCTGGGGTAACAATGGGGTGGGCAGAAAAAGGAGGGACGACAAAAATGTCTCCAAAATCCTCTGCTGTCGTATTCTTATCACTCCATATTACCTTCCAGCTTCTCTGCAAGGAAATGTGTTGAATCAAACAAGTTCACATGGACAGTTGCAGTTTTATCCAAAAAAATTTAGGTTAGGTATCTCACTCTAATCGAAAGGCAACAGCAGGGGTTTCTAATTGGGAAAAAAGTATTGAAATTATTTGTGTGTGTGTGTCTGTGTGTGTTTGAGATACTGTGTCATATTTGTCTGTTCCTATTCAAAGACTCCACTCAAAGCAAATCAGTTTGGAGTTATTTCTGCAAATTAAAAAAAAAGCAGTGATTATCCAATCTGCAGCAGTAGACAATATGCATTCCACATCTGTCATTTCTTTGCAGGAAGAGAGATTGTTAACGTTCATGCCATTCACAATTAGGGGAACCTTCTGCCGTCATGTTGGCATGTTCAAATAGCTACTCTACCGAAACGTGTGGGTTTTCCTCCTGAACTGTGCCTATCTAGAAAAGCTTAATCAATTAAAGGGCAAAGGGCTCTTGAAAGTCTTTTGTGTATTTCCACACAGGATTGTGTGTTGTCAAGTCTACTCTTTCCTCTGAAAAATGCTGAATTTGTATTGTTTGAAATTGTGTTCTGTAGAACGAGCTGGAAAGAGCTGGATTCCTTCCCCCTAGCTAAAATATTCGATCGGCTACATCTGTATCTGCCATGTGTTTGCAGTGCACTGTTATAAATAAGGTAGGATTTCTTCATCTGTTATACTGCAATGCAGGCTTTCAACAGGAAAATGCCATTTTCTACTGATGGCAATGGATGGATAGCTGTACCTAAAGGATAGTTTTGAAATTTGGATATTTATCTTCCCACTTACTCTCCAATAGCTCCTGTGATGCATGGGTTGGATTCACAGCACTATTGCTTAGCTCCAAAATTAGAGGTTTTGGGCCACATGATATCTATCTTGTATCTTGCTTTTTAAAAGGTGATTGGGTTTTGTTTTTTTATGAGTCAATTCCAGTTCATACATCGATAAGCACTTTGGGGAGAGAGAAGGGGTTCGGAGAATCTTTCCGTAGAGCAAGACCCATCCACCGTATCCATAGTTTTCCCCTGCCCCCATTCAGAGCATTCTCCTGACTTGGAAGAATGTGGAAACAAACACCCCTGGGTGGCCAGTGGTCCAACCCTGGTCAGTTTGTGAATCACTTTGGCCAACCAGAAGAGTCTGGTGCTTGGCATATCCAAAGGGAGTCTTGGGCAGTGGGGGAGTCAGTGTGATAGTTTGCAGAAGAAAGCAGCCGCTGTCTTGCTCTGTGCTCCTCTTTGCCATAAACATTGTAGAGGGTAGTATTGCAGCCTCTTTGTCAGGTGACACAAAGAGCCAATGGGATTAGGGTTGCCAGTAGGGTTGTCAATTGCCAGGTAGTAGCAGGAGATCTCCTGCTAATTCAACTGATCTCCAGCCGATAGAGATCAGGTCACCTGGAGAAAAATGGCCTCTTTGGCAATTGAACTCTATGGCATTGAAGTCCCTCCTCTCCCCAAACCCCGACCTCTTCAGGCTCCACCCCCAAAACCTCCCACAGGTTGAGAAGAGGGACTGCCAGGTCCCTCCTCACAACCAGTGAGAGGTTTTTGGGGTGGAACCTGAGGAAGGAGGGGTTTGGGGAGGGGAGGGCCTTCAATGCCTTAGAGTCCAATTGCCAAAGCGGTCCTTTTATCCAGGTGAACTGATGTCTGTCGGCTGGAGATCAGTTGTAATAGCAGGAAATCTCCAGGTCATACCTGGGGGATGGCAACCTTATATCTGTGGCTTGTCTTCAGATTAGTATGGCACTAATTTTCATAAGAGCCCCGTGGCGCAGAGTGTTAAGCTGCAGTACTGCAGTCAAAAGCTCTGCTCACGACCTGAGTTCTATCCTGACGGAAGTCGGTTTCAGGTAGCCGGCTCAAGGTTGACTCAGCCTTCCATCCTTCCGAGGTCGGTGAAATGAGTACCCAGCTTGCTGGGGGTAAAGGGAAGATGACTGGGGAAGGCACTGGCAAACCACCCCGTAAACAAAAGTCTGCCTAGGAAACGTCGGGATGTGACGTTACCCCATGGGTCAGCAATGACCCGGTGCTTGCACAGGGGACCTTTACTTTATACTAATTTTCATGCCTTTTTGATTTTTGACTTCCACTTCGGTAGGGTCTAGAAAGGTCTGCGATCACAGGCCCTTTTCTTTTGCTTCTTTGCAGTTTTCGACACCTCTTCATGGTCGTTGTTCTCCTAATGGGCTGCTGCCTTGGTTCTCTCTCTTTTATGAAAACTCAAGAGGATACTGCTGGGACTCTTCACCCCCCCACCCCCATGTTTCTATCTATATATATTTAGCACATTTTTATTCTGTCATCTTCCATGGAGCCCAGAGTGGTGGACACGGTTCTGCGCTCTTTCATTTACCCCTCTGACAACACTGTGAGGTTGCCTAGGCTGAGAGAGTTTGACCACCATAAGGTCACCAAACCAGCTTCATGACAGAGTGTGGATTTGAACCCAGGACTGCCAGTTCCTCCCTAGCCACTGGAGGGGGTGGGTTAAGGGGCATGAGTCTCCCAGATCCTATTCTGACACTCTTAACTGCTACATAGGATTGCCGGGTCCCTCTTTGCCACCGGCAGGAGGTTTTTGGGGCGGAGCCTGAGGAGGGCGGGGTTTGGGGAAAGGAGGGACTTCAGTGCCATAGAGTCCAATTGCCTGTCGGCCATTTTCTCCAGGTGAACTGATCTCTATCGGCTGGAGATCATTTGTAATAGCAGGAGATCTCTAGCTAGTACATGGAGGTTGGCAACCCAACCGCTACATCACACTGACCTGGTTGTGAGCTAAAGTGTCTTGGGTCGAAAACGCACGGTCGCTTTAGCCTCCTTTCTTCCCTGTTCCAGCCAGGATTCAGCCAGGATCGAACGCACGTTCGTGCGTTCGATCCTGGCTGAATCCTGGCTGGAACAGGGAAGAAAGGAGGCTAAAGCGACCGTGCGTTTTCGACCTGAGTTCCTTTAAAAAAAAAACTGGAATTCCTTCTGCAAACATATGTGTGTCTTGAAGAATAAATAAGTCACTGAAATAGTGGAGGGGAGTGTGTTTCAAGGGGCATAAAATGGGAGAAAATCTTTTAAAACCCTAAGACTCCAGGTGCAGTAAAAAACCCAAAAAAAAAACCCAGAAGTGACAAAGGTAACTATAGTTCCTGGTAATTCCTAGAGCTACCCATGTCCCTTCCTTTGTTTTACCAGAAGTGACGTGACATCACAATTGGACTCTATGAGCGTCGGCGACGCTGTTAAATTTTTCTTTTGTATTATCTATGAAATGAATGTGTTGCTGAAAAGTTACCCAACAGTAAAAATTGTGAAAATAATAAAATTTATATATATATATATATATATATATATATATATATATATATATATATATATATATATATATATATATATATATATATATAAAGCAATTGGTGACACCCACACCCATACCCCCACCCACAGCCCTCCCGCTGGTCGCCAGGCTAACTCCTGTTCTGAAATACCGGTACTGTTCATATATTCTTTATACCATATGGATCTGTCTTCCAAGTGTAATAGAAGAGTATAACTCTGTTTAGGATTGGACTGTTACTCTGATGTTGAGGAACAGCTCAAGATTGTGATTCACCCTGCAAAGACTGTGGAGCCATAAACCCCTTTGTCTACACTGCTTACGGAAGGCAAAAATCTCAAGAAATCCCTTGTTCAAATCTGACTTCTTCTGCAGCTGAATGATGTAGTTTTTTTGTGGAGTTGTTGGCTTGGATCCAGCAATGTTTGAGCGGAAACATAAATGGGTTTAGCGCAGTTCTGCTTGCAAAGGATCTTCTGCAACACGTAGCACATGCCTTCCTGTATTTTATAGTGCCAGGAAACTGCTTGCACAATGTCTTGTGGAAGTGAAAAAATGGCTTGGGATATGCTGTCTTTCACTTAGCTCAAGGGGCCATCTCGAGGCTTTCCAATCCTTTTTTTAAGGACCCTATCGCTTGTGGAAATCTGGTGGATCCTGGCCTCTTTCTGCCTCTTTCTTCCCTGTAATCAATAGTATAATATTAAGCAATGTTGTAAGGATTACTGAGATCATATGGTCGGGTGGAGAGCCAGTGTGGTGTGCTGAATATCGCCAAGGAGTCCTGAGTTCAACTCTCCATCTGCCATGAAGCTCACAGGGTGACCGTTGGCTAGTCGCTTTGCCTAACCTACCTCACAAGGTGGTTGTGAGGATGAAATGGGAGAAGTGGACGACCTACTCTGCCCTGAGTTCTTGGGAGAAAGAGTGGGATAAAAATGTCAGAAGCAATAATAAATAATTCTATATGTGAGCATTATTATTATCATTATCATTATTTTTATTCTTATTTTCATTATTATTTTCATTAGTATTATTTCTATTATTATTTATTACTATTAGATTTCCTTCTGTTAATGTAGCAATCCCAACTCTGTTTGCTGTGGAGACAATGTGTACTGTATAGCTTTGTGGCTCCAATACATTTTAAATTGCTGCTTAACGCACAATTATTACCTTATTTGGTTTTAATTAAATGTGAAGCCATGCATGTTAAAAACTCGGTTTGCAGATTACTTTCCCGTCTGCAGTAGTTCTCGGATGATGGGATTGGATGTTTCCAATTCCAGCGTATGCAGAGGCAAGAACTTTTTTTTTTTTTGCACCATGACCTCTGCGATCCCTTTTCTTTCTGAGTCGCACTCTTTTACCACCACCACCCCAATCTCCGTAGCATCCCACGCAGTCGGATTTGCCAGGTTGCAGGGACCAGATTGAATTGTCTGGCTCAGCTCCTTTGAAACACCGCGAGGCTCAACTGTATAATCCCAGAAGAATTAGGGGGAACGGGGGACGGCCCGTGTCACACCCCCTCACATCATCTAAGCTTGTTGTCGGGTCTCAGGCTAAAGAGGACAATTGCATAACTGTTCAGGCATGGAGGCGTGGGCCACATAGCCGTTCAGGAACTCGAACTCAAACAGGCTGTTAGGCTATGGGATACTCACTGCTAGAGATATGAAGGCCCCGGAAAAAAACACAGAAAAATATGGGGACACACATACACAACACCCCCCCATTTTTTCCTGAGGCCTTTTCTTCCAGTTTTTCCAACAGAAAAATTGGAAGTTTGGAGGAGCACTGAAAAAAAAAGCTCATATGAAATATTTTCTCTTTTAGATCGACTGAAATGCTTTGAAAGACATTCTGTAGACGCAGAGACAGCTCTTGAATCCAAGACGCACTTCTGCGCCTAGTAGGATCCCTAATCTTTGTGAGGGGAGTGTGCGGGGGCTTTCATTGCTTCGCATCTGTTGCATGCCTTCTGGGGTCCTTTTGAGCTGACTTTTGGTTGGCCTTTTCACCTTTCCCCCAAACCACTGTTACGCATAGTCCCACAGACTAGGTAACAAGTCGCTTATTGCCCTACCTTGCAGGTAGGAGAAAGAATCGATCAGAAGGTGAGACAGAAACGTAACGAAAGCCTCCGAGGAAAACTGGAAGTTTCACGGAGAACTTAGCTCTCTCTCACCAGATAGCAAAAACTGAGGTACATGTGCTAAGATAGCATAGGGTACATCAGCTTGCAGTTTTCTGTCAAGTACTGGTTATATTTGCAATTTTGCTTGTAGAAAATGAAGGCGTGTATGACTTTTAAATTCCATAAATATGTCAAATATTGCAAGTTTATATGCTAAGGAAGTTATAAATGGTGCGTTTTTGTTGTCAAAGCAGTAAAATTAATTTAGGTTTGATAGGACAGTAAGTATTAAATACTTCAATTTTTCCCCAAAAAATTATTTTTTCCAGGAGGGAAAAAAAACTGAAAATAACTTGGTTTTGTTTCCCGTGGCTTCAAAATTTCCAGAGGTTTTGCATCTCTATTCATTGACCTGAGTGGTCCTCAATGTAAGTCAAGGGTGGAATCCATTGTTTTCTTACCTCCATATCACTAACATTGTCATGGGTCCACTTTGGCTGCATTGGGAGTCTGACCTACAAGAAAAATAATCAGAGTAGTTTGTGTGTTACTGTTTTATTAAAGCTAGATGGAAGAATGTTCAGAGAAAGCTTGGGGGCTTTGCAAGTTTTCTTTTGCAGTTCATAATAAATAGAGGATTGCAAGTCTGTAGAACTGCTCCACCAGCCCTCTCTGCCTGTCTCCCCTGCCTTGCCAAAGCTTACTCTTGTGAACTTAAGAGTGAACAAATGATGGGGAGAGGGAGTATTATTGCTGCTAGGGATACTCGAACATGTCCTGGTTCAGCTGATACCCTCCTGATTGCCAGCCACAGACAAGGAGTCATTTTTTCAATGGACTTTTTTGTCAGTTTGTTGATTAGTTTGTGGCTGTTCTGCAGGTCACATCACCCTTTTCACCTATATACATTCTCACAATGTCTGATAGAATTTTACTGCCCTGTTGCCCATGGGGAGCAACTGATCTACTCTACAGACAGTTGTTTAAACAGTCAATTAAATCAGTCACAAACCCTATTGATCAATTATAACTAAATGCTGTGTGTTGTTGTTGCTTTTTAAATTATAGCGTTTGATGCTCATCTAAGTAGTTTTCACCCATTACCACTTTTGAAAAATACAAACTTGTTTGGTAGATGTTTATGTGGTTCAGAGCTGAACCAAACAGACCCGATGAATAGGGTGCCAACGTGCAGGTACTAGCTGGAGATCCTTCTATTACAACTGATCTCCAGCCGATAGAGATCAGTTCACCTGGAGAAAATGGCTGCTTTGGAATTGGACTCTATGGCATTGAAGTCCCACCCCTCCCCAAACCCCTCCTTCCTCAGGCTCCGCCCCAAAAACCTCCCACCAGTGGCAAAGGGGGACCTGGCAACCCTAGCTATGAACAGCTCATGTCCAGCCATGTAAGTTTGACTGTTGAACATGTTTGATGCAAAATTTACAGCACAGTTAATTGGTGCTGGAAAGCATGGCAGACGTTCTTCCAGTGCCCCCTGGCTCCAAGGACTGGGAATTTATCGAGGCCCCCCAGGGCGGAGAACCAATGCTGGGTGACGTCATTAATAGCCAGGCTTGAACTCAGAATAAAGGTTGAGATGTGGCTGGTCAACTATAGTGGAGCCTCTTTTTATGTACGCAAATATCTATTCTGCTTTTGTTGGCCTCTCAGGCCTACGAACCCGCAATGAAGTACAAAACAGCCCCAAACCAGCAAATAAAAGCTAACCAATAGCACAAAGCTGAACCAATTATAACACAGTGTAATAAAAACACCGTCAGCAGTTGAACAAGGCAATTTGAACTTCAGATGGTTTGTGTGAAACAAAATTGTCTTGACCAGCTATCTGAGGGCAGCAAGAGAAGGAGCAAAATGGATCCATCTAGGAAGAGGGCTCCATAGGCCTGGGGCCTCCACTGAGAATGTCCTGTCCTATATAATTATTTGTCATAATTCTGGTGGGGAGCGCCTAACTGGGCTTCTTTCAATGGCCTAAGTGTGTGGGTGGGCTAGGGTTGCCAGGTCCCTCTTTGCCACCAGCGGGAGGTTTTTGGGGCAGAGCCTGAGGAGGGTGGGGTTTGGGGAGAGGAGGGACTTCAATGCCATAGAGTACAATTGCCAAAGCCGCCATTTTCTCCAGGGGAACTGATCTCTATCGGCTGGAGATCAGTTGTAATTGCAGGAGATCTCCTGCCACCACCTGGAGGTTGGCAACCCTAGAATGGGCTCACTACTTGAAGCTGGGCTCAGAAACCATCCGAAAGTCAGTGCGGTTGTCTCAGGCTTACATGGGGGTAGTATTTCGTCCCTCATTCTGATTTTGTAGGTAGTTTCAGAGCCTTTCAAGGCAGCTCTCCGTAAGAGTTACATTACATTACATTGCAATTGATGGCATTCAGAACTATTTTATAGCTGGTTTAAAATAGCGTTTTGAAGACCCGTTTGAGAGTGCAGTTATACTGACTTGCAAGATTGTTCATCAGTGTTATAGTGTACTAGGCCTGTGGGCTTTCATTGGTAGATCAATCAAGGAAAACCTTTGGGCATGGAGAGAAAGTCTTCTGAGCAAGTCCTACTGAAACAAAGGGGCTCTTCTGCTGCTTCCATTAATTTCAGTGGGCATTGCCCTTGACCACTGGTTTGCATCCCTGAACCGATTCACTGACTAAGACTCACTTTAAACAGTGAAGGTGAGTATTAATTGGTGGAGTGACCAGTTTAGGGCAAATTGGTCTACTTTTGAGGCTCTTTTAGTGCTGATGTGTTTTTGTAGTATGGAATGGGGGGGCGGAAATCTTTCCTTCTAGTAACGAGAGGTAGATTTTGTTAATAAAATTGCAAGGTCTGAAATGTCCTTAATGCTGTCCAAAGAGACTTATTTAGATGTTTTAATGACATACACTAAAAAAAAAAAAAAGTTCCAGAGCTGATGATTAATCAAGAAGAATTGGTTTTTATACTCCAATTTTCTGGACCTTTTAAGAAGCCTCAAACCGGCTTACAATCACCTTCCCTGCCTCTTTCCACAACAGATACCTTGTGAGGTAGGTGGGTCTGAGAGAGTTCAGAGAGAACTGTGGCAGGCCCAAAGTCAACCAGCATTTTTCATGTGGAGGAGTGGGGAAACCAACCTGGTTCACCAGATTAGCGTCTGCCGCTCATTTTGAGGAGTGGGGAATCAAACCCGGTTCTCCAGACTGGAGTCCACCATTGTTAACCACTACACCACGCTGGAATCTTCTTTACCACTACACCATGCTGGAATCTTCTTTACCTTAGATTTCATAGATGGGGCAAGTATTTATGCAAAATTTAACCCAGACAGCTAACCTGTGAAAAATCAGGTGAACTAAGCAGAGGGGTACCACCCTGATTTAACCTGATCATGCCTGAGCTTGGAAGCTAAGCAGGGTTGGCCACAGTTAGTACTTGGATGGGAGACCACAAAGGAAGTCCAGGGTTGCTATGTAGAGTAAGGCAATGGCAAACCAGCTCTGCTTATCTCTTGCCTTGAAAACCCCATAGTCCCAGGGTCACCATGAGTCCATTGTGACTTGACAACACACAATTATTATTAAACAGAAGGGCACAGAGTCCTGTATCTGACAGTCTTGCTGTGCAAGCAACCATTAAAATGTTACACTCATGCATACTGGGAGCACACAAACTGTGCTTAATAGGAGTGCACATTACCCATGACCCTCCCAGTTTGTGCAATTGCCATGTGGTGTGAGTGGGAACAGTGTGTGTATAGGTTCAGTACTCACTGATAACTGGATTTTTCAGTGTTCGTATTCATGCTGAAGCTGTATGCATATGGTAAATTCACAGTCGCCCCTATTCATGCAGCATGGCAAAGGCATATCTGAAAGATCATGAGTAGCACACACTCCTGTTATATGTGGTTGTCAGGCTTCTAAAGGGAAGCAGTGCTGCATTGGTAGATTATGAAAATAAAAAAAAATGACAAAAACCTACACAGCTGGAAGTGTGTGATGCTGGTATATTATATTCTGATTTTCTGCTCACCATGTGAGTTAAATTTTGTGCGAATTTCTGCAGAGAGCTTGGGAAAGGTAAATTTGATTCTGTAGGCCCCAGCCAACTGTCTAGAAAGTGTGTGGTAAGCAAAATGCCAACTCTTCTACAGATGCAACAAATGACAGAATAGATTAAGATTCCACACACTAAACTGACTTAGTTTCATCAAAAAGCCCCAACAGTTTGTCTAGCAGTAAAATGTAGTTCCATCTTCACAGTGAGAAAGCACTGAAAATCTCCCAGAGCATCTCACTTCAAGTTAAAGGAGAAAAAAAACATTCTGTGATATGGCAGGTCATCTAAGCATAGGATGGCCAAGTTGCCTGTTACGGTGGGAAATCTCCTGCCCCCTTGCTCCTGTTCCCCACCATCACTTGATGCAGCAGTGGGAGCAAAAACGGGGAGGGAGATGGCAACGCTGTAAAGACCTGGGAGTGACACTGCTGCATTGAGTGATGCTCTAGGAATTTCCCCAATCACTATGGTACGTGTGCTAGTCCATACACATAGAGGTTGGAGGAATTCATAGGTCTCTTATGCATGGGACTTTTTCCGGTTTGTTGCTTGCTGGACCCACACTTTCTTCACACAAAGCTATTCACCGGCAGTCTCCAAGCTCAAAACGAGAAGCTTTTGAGTCCCCGCCCCTTGAAATGCTGCTTTGTAATTGGCAATAGTGCTTAGAAGTCCCACCCCCCAGAAACCCAAGTGCCGGGTCAAATTTTTTTAAAAAACCCAAAAACAAAACAGAGCTCCCTAAAAGGAAGGGAGGGGGGAGAAACCCAAGCCTCATTCCTAAATGCCTCTCCTCTGCTCAGAAATAACTCCCAGGAAGCATTTGAATCCCCACCTCTTGACATGCTTTGTTCTTTCTGTGAGAGAAACGGCCCTCCCCCAAACTTCCTTGTCCTGTGCTTTCCCTTATACATGGGGATTTCAAGCGGGCTGAGCTCAGGGGAGATGGAAGGATCAGGTTAACAGAGGAATGGGAAGACCCAGACATTGTGAGGGCTGGCAGCGAGGTCATCTCTAATGGACGGAAAACTCATGCATAACTCAAAGGAACAACCAAGACAGACTGGGGGCGAACATGAGTGAAAGTACCCATGCATAACCGACCATAGAGTATTGCTCTGCTTGGTAGTATCACTTCTTGGTCTACACCCGGAAGAGAGGTTGCCATGTTGAGTGATGTTCTCCCTCCCCATGCCCCCCCCCCAACCTCCTGGGATTGTCAGGCTTATGTTTGGCAACCGTGTCCGAACCAATTGGTCATAATGGTCTCTTATTTCAGTAAGTTAAAGTGCACTGTCGAGTTGCAACTGACTTATGGCAAACCCATGAAGTTCCACCTCATGGGGTTTTAAAGGCAACAGATGAGCAGAGGTGGTTTGCCATTCCTTCCTCTGTGTAGCACCCTATTCTTCCTTGGTGATCTCCCACCCAAGTACTAACTGTGGCTGACCTGTTATGGGGAATGTTGGGGGTCTCCAATATTTAATGAAGGAATTAGCTTATTGGAGACAAATTTTAGTTTCTCAGCTCTGCATATGTCCAGGAAAAGTCCAGATATAGGAGGATAGGGTCACAGACCTTGCTTAGCTCCTGAGCTCTGACAAGATTGGGCTAGTCCAGTGGCTGCCAACCTTTTTTCACTTACGTACCCCTTGGCAACCCATTTCCATAAACTGTATCCCTCATATTACCAAAAAGTTTGTAATTAATATAGTTGCTGTTATTTCAAATGCCTTTTCCCGCCATTGTTCAATTTTTTCATGTACCTCTAAATTTCTTGGTTCGTACCCCGGGGGGGGGGGGAACCACTGGGCTAGTCCACCCTGTTAGGGCTGCTGGTCTCTTATTTACAGCATTATTTTTTGCCAAATTGCGATGCTAGAGAGATACTATTTACTGCGTAACCCAAGTTAACTATAGTGATGGAACGATGAAGTAAAACTATCTAAAGTCTTGCAATTTATTTATGGTTAATTGGCAATGTTCAGTAAACATCAAAACAGTAGTGATGTTCAAGAGATCTGCCAGTTCTTTGCTTTTATGTGAAAACCCAGGATAGCCCGCGCAGTTACAAATAGCGTTTACCATGAAATTAAACAAGTAAAGTACGCGGAGTCCCTAATAAGCCAAAAGTGTGTTGGCTCCTAAATGAAGACTCCTGCGGGGCTGTGGAGGATCAAGCCCTCCTTCCTGCCTTTGCTTGAGATGACATCATGATGCTATTACAAGTCACGCAGCCACCTCCATAAGGGCAAGGCAGGCTTCAGGGGAGTATTTTATTGCAGTCCAAGGTGGTTAAATTGTAGGCAGACAATGGTCTCACTTTGGTTACAGATATTAATCACTCTTTTCTGTGATCAAATGTACATGTTTGAAGTAAGCGTACATTCCTCTGGGACAGAATTGGTTTAAGGGGATTCATGCTTCAAGGAGGTAATTGGCGTCTGTTCATATGCTTGTGTGTGAGAGTACTGAGCATGAACACACATCAATGCCCATTTCCCCAGTGAATGCCATGCATCGCCCAGGCTCTGCCTATCAGCCAGACCCGTGCCTTCACAGATCTTTCTCTACCATAATTCTCACTGGGAGCCCTTATGCTCCCTTAATTTTTCAACAAAGCCTCAGCAAAGTTTTCTTGAACGTTGTGTGTCTGGGGCTTCCAATAGGCTGACATTCCCCCGATGTCTGATAGCTGAGTCATACGTTTTTCTGAACTGAAAAAGGAAACTCACACACGAGACTTCTTTTTATAGTGTGTATGAATAAGAGCTCTCCACCTTCAGAGGACCCCCCCCCATATCTCTGCATGAGTCATAGTTCTGGGGGCAGATAACTGTTTTGAGTCTCTGTGCCATAAGCCAGGGAGTGATATCATCACACCGAATGGAAAGATGCTACAGAATTATATTGACTTGCTCCCAGCCAGTAATTTGGCTACAGGCTTCTAGTTAATACACATTATACCACACAATGTATTTCAAATGGGACAAATATTTTTGCCATTTACTACTGATACAAACAATTGTCAGCATTTGTCTCTAAACTACTTATTACTAAAGGTGATAATAGACAACTTTCTATCGGCTTTACATGCATATAATGGGTCGACTTTGACAATGTTTCTAAATCCCACATCTTGTTCAAGTTTTCTCTCTTATGAAGCATGCGGCACACTCCATGTGATAATTCACTGATCCGAACCCCACTGAACTCTCACAATCAGCTTCGCAGTGAGAAAGGAAACTAAGGTTCAAGTGGCACAAGGGTGAAAACTGGGTTCCCAGCTGTCCACTAATGGCAGACAAATCGCCTGCCGATTCGTGCTGCTGCCCGCCGACGCTCAGCTGGTTGGCATGCAGAAGCAGGCCAGTGGAAGGGGGGAGTTATCGGCATCTCCTGTGTGATGACATCACTTCTGGCTTAATGTGGAAGTGCTGGCATCACACTGAGAGGATGCTCTAGCATTCTCCCCCAAACCATAGAGTTTTGGGCAAGTACTAGAGCATCTCCCTGGTACAATGCTGGTGCTTCTGCATCAAACCAGAAGTGATGCCATTGCACAGGGGACGCAGATCGCCACCCCCAAACCCACCTCTCTAAAGCTCCCGCTAGTTGCCAGGAGGGACCTGGCAACCCTAGTGAAAACGGACAATTGTGTGTTGTAAAGTCAGGTCTGAGACCATCATTCTAACTACCACTAAAGAAAAGTAACTCTGAGAGCGATCCTCAGTAAGTCTACTCAGAATCCTACTGCAGTCTATCTGCTCCTGGGAAAAAAGAAAAAGAGGTGCTGTCAGACCTTCTCCTGCCCATCACGTATATCTCTACACCTTACTCTCTTTGGCAGCAATCTGCATTCTCTAAGCAAGGCTGCTACTGAGTGTGTAGGTTGGCTTTAAGCCTCCAGCTGACATTGGTAATTTTCAGAGATGTGGCATACATCTGATGCCATTGAAACCATTAAATACACTTCTTGATGTTTTCCTGGTACAAATTTGTGAAAGGCTGAAAACAAGTGTGCCATCTCGAGGAAAACTATACTCTTTCTCCAAGAGGGGCTGCCCAGGGAATGGAGAGAAATGCCCTCTTGACGCTCCTGTAGCAGAACCATAAAATGTCATTCCAAAAAGAGAAGTCGGAGATATTTCGGCCTGCCAGGGACACCTGTTCACATTATTTTAAAGCCTCATTTATGCTGCATTTAGCCAGTTTTCATGGCCCTTGGCTCTCTTTTCGATTCCTCCACTAAATGTAAAGCTCAAGACAGCAGAGCTGTTCCAAATTTGCTAATTTACTGTGCCTGGAAGAAAGAGAGCCGCTTGAGAGAACCTTATGTGAGTTCTCTTTTTTGCAAAAGAAAGTGGCGTGTGTTCGTGTGTGAGAGCATATATGTCTGGTGCATGACAGCATCATTATTAAAAGCCTTCTGTTACCTCGGTTAAGACCTAGGCAAAGAGAAGACTTTCTCAGTGCCACTCAAGGAGTGAGTGTTTTGGCTGGGTGGTGATTTGAATATAAATCTTTTCCTTTATTCCTTTATTCTGTTCCGTATGCTCACACACCAACAGGTCATGAGCAAAACAAATCAATAAATTTAGTAATACAGAAGTAATAAAACATACAGAAATATAAAAACACAAAATATCATTACAAGCTGTACAGAAACATTTTGCCAAGTGAGGATTACATTTAAATCAGTGTTAGCCAATATCTTTGCAACTCTCTCTTGCTTCAGGGCAAGTCCCCACTTCTGGATGTATACTGTGGTCCATTTATCTCTGGCAAGATTATACTTTTTACAATCAATTAAAAATGCCAGTGTCTAAGTTCCCTGATTTACGGTCAAAAAATCATTCAGAAAAAGGGACCCCTGAAAATCTGCCTGCTAACTCCCCTAATGGTAGTGCATCTAATCTGGCCTTAGATAAAAAGCATTCTATATTTAGAGACCTTTATATATTTACAATAAGCAGGTAGGATCCTTGGAATGGGGAGGCCCATATAGTTACCCTACACGCTCTACAGCCAAATCTAAATATCCTGTGTCCATTTCCAGTGCTGGGTCTGATCTATGTGATGTATTTATTGAGCACATTCATGTTCGCCCTCTCTAGATTCCTGCCCAAGGCACACAGACACATGAATCTGCCTTCAGTCAGACCAATTGGGAGTCTGTATTATCTCCTCTGTCTTGAAGTGACTTTGCATGGTCTTGGGTAGGGGTCTTTCACATAACCTACTGCCTGATTCTTTTGACTAGAGATGCTGGGGATTGAACCTGGGGCCTTTTGCATACAAATCAGATGCTCTACCACTGAGCCATGGGCTCAGCTCTCAAGAAAAAAAAAAGTAAACAATGCAAAATTGAAAACAGTCAATCAGCAAATCAATAAAGAAGTCAATAAAACTAATTTCCCTGCAGTAGCCCTGTCTGTGTTAAAATCAGCTGTCCATAAAAACCAGCAGTACATTGAAGCAAGTCATAAAGCATGAACAAGCCAGGCTCAATAAAAGAAGAAAGGATGTAGTAAAATGTTAGCTAAAAGCCTGGAAAAATAGATAGACATCGGCATGATGCTTAAATGCTAATAGATGATGATCACAGATGGAAAATGACAATCAAAATGATGGACAGATGTATGCATAGTGAGTTCATTTGTAGACTGCATGGACACCTGAAGCATGCATTGCGTTCCAGCCTTCATGGAACCCTTGTCAACAGAGGGCCAGCCAACCCTATGCAAGGGTTGCAGAGCAGATTCTTCCCATGTGAAGGATCTTATTTTTCCACATGGGAATGATTCACTTGCATGGGAGGAAACAAAGAGTTCCATTCAGGGACATCATTAGGATGAAACCTGCCTTGGCTGACCCCGGCCATTGAAGCTCAGCCTCCTCTGTTCTGCCTCATGCTGGGTTCTGTTTCTTGTATTTGGCAGGCCAACAATTCCATGGTCCTGAATGATCCTTGATTGGAGCTGTGTCCCCGTCCTATGACTTCCATCAGGCCAAACACTCACACGATCACATTAAATCTGTTTGACTTCGGGGGTCCCCAGACTCTTTTGTTTTTGATGCAACAAACTAACTAACATAGTTACCTCTGTGAAATTTGTATTTCTTCAGGCATCTTAAGGCTTTAATCTTCTTCTTTTCTGGGGGGGAGGGGGCAACGATGAACTCTGCCTGGATTGCGAAAATTCCTGAGAGGCATTTTGTGATTTGGAAATTGGCTTGCAATTATATCATCGGCTTCAAGTCAATTAAAAATGAATGAGTCTTCACCTGAGCCTCAACCAGTATTTTATTTGTGCTGTCTGTTTCAAATGGGAATTAAAAGTTGGTAGACAAAGAGATGGTGTGTGTTCATGTGCCAGTCTCTGAATTGCCCTCTTGCAAATAGGGATGTAGAGAACAATATTGACCCCTAAGATATAATGTCCAGTTAGGATTTGATTAAGACTCCATGTGTGGGTTTTTTAATGGCTGTTATCAGTATATCAAATAGTCAACATGGCTTCATCCAAAGATACTTAAGTCTGCTGATCAGGGCCACTTTGACATAAGGGAATTTTTCTTCAAACTTGGTGGAATTCCCAGGTTTGCAATAAATAAATAAATCCCAAACCATAATGGGAGAGGGACCCCAAAACCCAATTGCAGCCAATGCTGTGGGCAGGTGGAGGAGGAGAACCAGGAGCCAATCCCAGTCCACATTCCCCACCCATTGCCAACCTGCATTTCTCTCATTGTGAAGTTTTTCAAGAAAGATTTAAGTGCTGTATCTGTGGGATACAGTTGGGTTGGCAAATTAAGGGGAAACCACTCTGCCCCAGCAAGTTTAGGGAAAACTGTTTACAGCACACACAAGAAGTTCCAATTCAGCTGCATCAAAATCCGTCGTGTGACAATGAGAGACCAAATCCTTAGTGTTATATGTCTGTCTAAATGCCAAAGCAATGATGCTGGTTTTAGAGTGGCCACCAAAAGACACAGCCCCCAATATTCAGCTGTCCACTAGACCTCTGGCTCTCCCACTTTGTCCAGATGGAATGTGGTGTTAGCAATAGCTATCAGAGCACTTCTTCTCACCTGAGAGGAGAAATAACCTCCCGAAAGTGGGAAGAGGGCTTCTCCCCCAATGCATGCTGTGCTGGCTGAGACACTGATTTTGCTATGGTGATCGCAAAGCCATGGACTCAGGACAAATGGGTGCCTCTCTGCTCCCAGGCATTGTTTAACTTAACTGGGGTAGCACCCCTCTCCACTTGCCTCACAAGAGTGGGGGGAAGATTATGGCTGCTAGCAGGGACTGTGGACTTTATGTAGGCTATCTGTTAAGTACCCACGTTCTTGAATAAGATAAGATGTTGGGATCTGTCTTTGAAATATAGAGAGAAATTTATCTCTGCTTTCCTTCCACAAAATGAACCTCAACACAATGAATTATCCTAGATTGTATAGGGACCTGGGATTCCTGTCTCATTACCAATGCTGATTTCTCCACACCTACTACCCCTCTGCATATCACACCTGATCCACATTCTAGCTGTATCTGAAGAAGTGAGCTGTGACTCATGAAAGCTCACGAAAGCTCATGCCCTGACAGAAATTTTGTTAGTCTTTAAGGTGCTACTGGACTCTTGCTCTTTTCTTCACCTGATCCAATCAAGCCTTCTAATGTCATTTACCTGATATTGGCATTTACATGCTATTACATGTAACATTGGGTGTGTGAATTCTCTCTTTTCTACTTAAGGACACATGGACTCACATTCTAGCTGTATCTGAAGAAATGGGCTGTGACTCATGAAAACTCATACCCTGCCAGAAATTTTGTTAGTCTTTAAGGTGCTACTGGACTCCTGCTCTTTTCTACTTGTACAGACAAACATGGCTACCCATTATGATCTTTCTGTCACAGGCACAGTGAAACTGTCAATCAAAACAAATAATGCAGCGTTTTAAAATCTTCCATCTGCAACACTAATGTCTTAACAATGCGGCACGAATGCAATAACTAAGAGTAAGCATACTATGAATTCTATAACCATTCTGTTGAACAGTACTTACCCACTGAGTTAGTCTTACTTTAGCGTGGAGCTATATTGTATATTGTGAAAAAACCCTCCACTCCCTGTTGTTTCTGGCAAGGATAATTGCTTGCACTGAGATGACAGGGGGAAGTATTTTCCCCCAAATGTAGATGAAACCGAAAGCCATGCCACCTGTGAAGCAGTGATGTTGGCAGCCTCACAAGATTGCCTCGGATGAAATCCAACTCTGATATGATAGAACTGGTTAGCAGTCATTTGCATCACTTGATTTTGGATTGTTAGCCTGGATTATTTGATTGTGGTGGTGCGGAGTCTGATTGTGGACCCCCATTAAAAACATTGCTTCTGATGTAGAAAGCATGTTCTACCTGGGATGGGTCAACACCTGATCCATCCCCACTTGATGACACAGTCACCAGGTGAAGAAACCTGCCTGTATGGAAAAACCCTTTGTTACGGATTTCTCAGGCTCTGTCCTTCGACATGTTAAAGATGGTGCTAAGAGACTAATTTCCTGAACCAAGGTTTGTGTGAAGAAAACAACAAGTTTTCTGCTGCAGCAGCCACACAATTAGTATATTGCTCGCATGTGCGTGTTCTGCACTTAGCCAACTTTTAGCCCTTTCCAGGAGAAGTTGTGCAAATATCTGCATTATGGAAAGAAAGATTTTGTTTGCCATTAATAAAGAGGTTGCCACCTAGTTGTGCCTTTATTTGCTCTAGGGTAAACAGCATCTGACAGCTCCTCTTATCACTGTTTTCAAAGGTCTTCACACACATAAAAAGATGAAAGCAGCAGTAGAGGTTGTATGGGCGTGTCTTACTGAAAAGGGGATGGCTTTGTTTTCTTGGGATGGTTGTCCCGGTCTGTATTTTTAAGTGAGTCTCAGTGAACCTGGGCATTGGGGAAGAAGAAAGCACATATTGAATTGGTTTTGCACTAATGATTTCAATCTTCAGAAGAAGGGAAGTGAAATTGACATGGCTTTATTATCCCTTACTTCAACTGACCTAGGGCACAATCTGGAAAAGTTCCTTTAGTGTGCTGTGCTGGTGAGGTGAAATTGACAAAAGGATTCTCTGTGCTTTGCCTTGAGATTTTATTTGGCCTGTCCTCCAAGGTCAAGTCAATTTAATTTCCCTGGGCTGGATTGCCAGCCTGGGTGAAACTGACAATCTCTCAAGATGAAGTATGAAGAAACCCCTAGCCTACCCAGTTTCTTACTCCCATCCCACAATATTATCTGAGAAGGTTTTCTTTTTTGCAACTTCTTATTTTTAAAACTTTTAACTTTATTTTTAAAACTTTATACCATTGCATCCAATGAATAATACATTATATATAACCTTGACTTCAAGACATGAATGGTGCATCTTTTTAAATACAATGGTGTATGCTGCCTTACAACATTGTACAAAGCCCATCGCTTTCATTTTGCAAGTGGCTGGAACTCCCTGATCCAGATTTCCTCCCGCATACTGTCTCTGATCTATTCAGTCTATAGTTACTGAGATGTGCATAAAAAAGGTAACCAATATTAGTACCTTGCAGCAATCCATGCAAGGAAACCTTTGAAACACTTGAACCAAAAGAGAGCGAACATTTATTTTATATATATATATATATATGTATGTATATGTATATACACATAAACCAAAGTCTTCACTAGATACCATCTTTCTTCCTAGTAAAGCTAAGTTTCTACCCTTATGCCTCCAGGAAAGAACTTCAGAATGTGTTCACGGTCAGCCAGAGATAGGATGTGCGGATCTCTGAATAATCAGGGTTTCAGAATTCTGCATATCTCTTTGATATCACAACCAGAAACAATTATGCGTTTGCACATTCAGATTGTCTTGCACAATCTTGATCTCCACAATTTGTGATTTGGAGCACAGGACTTGGGCTTCTTTTATGGAGAATTTAAGGGGAATTGCTGGCATGTACACTTGGATTGCAGCATGAGCTTGCATAGGTAAAAGACTGGATACACGAACCAGAGATATTTCTATGTAAACTTGTACAGTGATAAATGTGTTTATCTTTAAAAGTTACCATGGACCTCTCATTTTTTTGCATTCGGTATCTAGTACTGTTGATGAATATCTTGTCATGTAGGTGTGTGTGTGTGTGTGTGTATATACACACATATATATACACATATATATACACACATTTAAAATAAATCCTTGCACAGCAACACACTGGCATCATAACAATGTAACAGGATTGGCTCAGTGACAGCAGGGACATTCTGGGTTGTGAGCACACTTGGACTGCCCTCTGAACCAGCCAGCTGTTTACACTCTGCCAGTTACCTGTGGAATATGTTAATGGCCAGCGAAACAGATGTACCTTTTATGCATCCTGATCTGTGGCATAGTTTCGCAATTAGATGCTCTTGTAATGGGCAAATCGGAATGTGTTCGTAAACTGTGTAATGGGTTAGTTTTGAGGAGACTTGAAATCATTTCCCTGTGGGCCTGCTTGGTTCCCTTTTTGGTACAGTTAATCCCCCTCCTTCACTTGATCCTTTTTCTTTTTCCAATAAATATTAACTGCCGCAAGAGAAAGGCAAGAGTTAGGTGCAATTGGCAAACCGCCTTGTTTTAAACATATCCATTTATGGTGATACGTAGGCAACTGGTTCCTATAAATCCAAGCAGAGTAACTGTTTTATAAGCCCGAGTAGTCAAGTTGTCCTTCTTCCTGAAGCAGCCAGTTATCATGGGGGGGGGGGGGGGCTATTACGGGCTTTATCCGGATGGTCTGTGAATTGGCATGCTAGACCAGTGCTTCAAACCAAACAAACACCATCTGACAGCTTTGTTGGGGACAGGCCATGGCTGGAAGGGGGAGAGATCCACCACACAGTGAAGGCCTCCCTTGGAGCTTCTGGTAGTACCTTTTCCTCTCTTGTGTGGCAGTAAGTCTGTAGCAGATAACTTGTGGGCCTTGCTGGGTTTTTGCGCTCCGGGCTCTCTGTCCCCTCCCTCCACCATAAAGCCTACTGGGTCTTGGTGAGTTTCTCACTAGCTAGCCATCTAATACGTCTTCATCCTGCCCTTCCTCTAAGGAGGGGCTGTGGCACAGTTTGTAGAACATCTGCTTGGCATGCAGAAGGTCCCAGGTTCAATCCCCGGCATCTCCAGTTAAAGGGACTAGGCAAGTAGGTGATGGGCAAGACCTCTGCTTGAGACCCTGGCCTGGAGAGCGGCTGCCGGTCTGAGTAGATAATACTGACTTTGATGGACCAAGGTCTGATTCAGTATAAGGCAGCTTCATGTGTTCATGTGAGCACAGGGCAGCATATGTGGCTCTGTCTTCCTCCATTTGATTTCTACAACAAGTCTGTGAGGTAGGTTAAGCTGAGAGAGAGTGTCAGAGATCGGAGCAGCTGCTCTTTGTAGCCTTCTGAAGCTATTCTTGCTTGGTTCTCCCCACCCCCATAGGATCAGCCCCATATAAGCAGCCCTTCCTATTAATGTGATACTTTGTCGAAGGCTTTCACGGTCAGAGTTCATTGGTTCTTGTAGGTTATCCGGGCTGTGTAACCAAGACCACGGTTACACAGCCCGGATAACCTACAAGAACCAATGTGATACTTGTTTTTTATAATGGAAAGATATATTGGAGGCTTGAGTGTGATCCAGATGTCTGTGTAATTTGAGGACGCCTGAATGTTTCTTTTTTAAATGAGAAAACATTCCCCTCATTGGCTCTCATTCTCAATAGTAGTATCAAGTGGTGTTGTAGAATAAAGGTGGAACAAATGGATCCAGCCCAAACCTAGGTAAACCTAGGCAACTGCCTAGGGTGCCAGATTTTGAGGGGTGCCCAAAAGGCAAGTAGCACCTCCTCTGTTGCTTGAAGGGAAGCTTGGCATTAACTGTCTGTTGCCTCTGTCATCTGTAGCTGCCATGATGGAACATAGAGGGATTTTGAAGAGCTTACCTCTTTTTTATTTTTACATGGTTTGTTTTGAATGCCCAGTAAATGCTTCCAGTGTGTGGTTGGCTCCACCTCCTGTGGCAGCCATTTTATGGTTGCGCCCACCACCCTGTGCAGAATCCCAGATGTGCCCACAGGCTCAGAAAGATTGGGGACCCCTGGGCTAGATCGAGACCTGTTTAGTTTCAGCAAAGTGACCCAGATCATTGCACCTTCTGACATAACCTAGAAGCTAATGACCCAGCATCAACCATGCTCCTCCCCATCTAGTGAACAGAACTTTCTAAAGGTTCTTTGCAACTTCTTATTGCTTCAGGAAGCTTCAGACTTGAATGAACCAGAGCTCACAGGCCTCGTTCCCAGATGCTAGCCAAGAGCCACGCACCTTTGCTACAATGGTTTGGAGTTTCACAGCGTGGCCTCCCATGTGGTCTCTGCAAAGCCCCAAGGACATCTCTGGTACTGAACAAAAAGGGTTTTAATTTATATTCTATCCCAAGCGGTCTCTTTGTTAGCTGTTTGGAGTGTCCTTAATCGGGGCAATGGCAAGATGAATCTGCACGGACATTTCTAAAATATATAAGGCTGCTCAAAGCACTAGCAGATATTTTCTTAATAGGCACATGCCATTACAATTTTATATTTTGTTTTGGACAGTGCATTTCAATTAACTTGATTGCTGTATCTTAAATTGTTTAGGGAAGGCATATCTCTGTTACTTAGCGTCTGTGGCTATCAATACCCATTAATTTCATTGTGTCCACTTATCTCTCAGACAGGGATGGTCTCCGTTGTCATTGCCTGACTGGGCTGTGAAGCTAGACTGTTTTGCCTGGTTTCTCACCCTGCCCCCACCATTAATACATAAATAATATATCCATCTCTCTGCTGTATTAATGACTCAAGTTAAATCAGAATGATGGAGGAAACTGGGATGGTTTGTGGAGCCAAGATGGTTTCGGTTCATCTGCATTAGGCTCAACCTTTCCTTATCCAAAAGCAAGGGGGTAAATTGGGTAAATTGGATTAACTCATGTTTTAGATACTAGACTGAATTTTGTTCACTGCAACTAGTAGATGCTCGGGAAGCAACTGTGGTGGACTGATATTCAAAAGGAGCTGGATGAACCCAACTACCACTTTTAGCTTTTCCATCTGCTCCTCTTTCTCAGGGTGGTCATGACAGTTTCTTGATATGAGTACCCATAGGAAGTAAGAGTCAAAATAGATGTTCCTTGTTGTATGAGTTCCTCATAGGGACTTGCAGCCATATTGCAACTTCTGTGTGGAGGAGGAAGAGGAGAAGGAGGAGAAGGAGAAGAAGAAGAGCTGGTTTTTATACCCTGGTTTTCTCCACCTTTAAGGAGTCTCAAAGCAGTTTACAATCGCCTTCCCTTCCTCTCCCCACAACAGTCTCCTGAGAGAGTTTAGAGAGAGCTGTGACTGGCCCAAGGTCACCCAGCAGGAGGAGTGGGGAATCGAACCCATTTCTCCAGATTAGAGTCCGCCGCTCTTAACCACTACACCACGCTGGCTCTCCAGTGAAGATAGCCCGGTTTTGATTGGGATCATGGTGCAGAAGAAGGAAAGTTTTCTTCCTCCTCTCCCCTTTACCATTTCTGGTAGCCAAAATTAACAGAGGGCTGCGGGGAGTGGGCATTACTCAGCCCGTCAGGAAGCTGCAAGTGCAAATGCAAGCATTCGGTGCATGTGCAGCCTCCCAACTGAGCAAATAAAGGCCACCCCCACCCCTGGTACTGATGGGTTTAATCTGCAAGTCCCTTCGGGCAACTTCTGTTAAAAGTAACATCTAGTTTGGTTCTCATTCATATTGAGGTCAATCTCCTTCCCAGGTTTAAGCAAATTATTGATTGAGCATGGAAGTAAAAGGATTGCTGGGAGGTACATAATAAGAAAAATATGTGATTTCAGAGTTAGTTTCGATACTTATACCCTGCTTTTCTGCCTAGTTCTCCCTGCCCACAGTGGCTGACAACATCATTCTCCCTTCACCATTTTGTCCTCACAGGAACAATCCTGTAAAGTAGATTAAGATGAGAAAGAGGGTCTGTCCGAATGATTGCTTTTAGCGTCAGAGTGGGGATTTGAACTTGGGTCTTGCAGTTCCTAATCCAAAATTCTAACTACTACATAACACAGCAACTGTTAATGAAAATGTGGTATCGATGAATACATTCCACTCCAGTTTATGCTTTAATTCTACTTTCTGTGTCTTAGCCATAGTCTTTGATTCCCTTCCTCACCCCCCAGTGCCCACTGGTTGCTACTTTTGATGGTGAATGGTGAGTTCTTCCTAAGTGGAAGAGAAAACCAACCTCATGAATGTGGCAAAACGTATGCACCTTGGATGCTTCCTGCCATTCAAGAAGCACTGTGATATTAATTTTTTCTTCAAAGAGAGAACCTCACATTAAGTCTTGTTACATGGAGAAACAGTCACATTACAGAATTTTGAATATGAAGCAAATGTATCTTTCTTAGGCCTAGTCAGCTATTCCTGGTTTCCTAGACAGCATTTCAGCTGGCCAAATAATCCTCTGAATATTTTCATCACAAGAAGCTCAGTTCTTGGAGATTAATCTACTCTCCCCTTGGTTTTATTACACTTTGTCACTTTATTCATTTTCTTTAAAGCTTGCATGGTATCCTGACTGGCAGTCCCAGGGGGGTCCTCATGGTAGCGATCTGTGTTTTCCTGCTTTTAGGATCATGCATACTTCCTTGGCCAACCTAGGAAGCTAGCTGTCATCTACAGGGTTCCCGAGCAAATGCTTGTTTCAAGAACAAATATTTATTCTAGAATGAAGCATTTGGTCAAGAACCAAATTCCTTTCCTCTTACGTGGACTAAAGCTAGGTATCTTGTATTGAGTCATATCACAAGGTGAACTTACATTAGGGCCAGAATTTTGCCTTATACTGGCCAGTGTCCCAACAGAATCTCATTTCTATTGAGTGGGTTTTATGCACAAGCATTTCTACTTTATCTTAGAAAAGAGCCATGTTCTATCAGATAATGAATTTGCAGATGGTATCTCATTTTACAGATAAGCAAATGGTAATGTCACTCAAGGTCGCAATCTGTAACTTATAGCATAACACATTAAAAATCAGATGGCATCATTTCACTTTTACTTTATTATTTTACTTACTGCTTTGTTATTGGTTGGGAAATGAAACTAGAATTTCCTCAAAACAGTGCAGAATTATATGCCGTTGCTATTCTTACCTAAGGTTGTCAACTTCTAAGTGGGGCCTGATGATCTCCCAATATTACAACTGATCTCCAGACTACAGAGATCAGTTGCCTTAGAGAAAATAACTGCTTTGGAGGGTGGAATCTATGGTATTACTTATCCTACTGGGATCCCTCCTCTGGTACGTATGTTTTCACAAATGCAGAGCATTCTGGTGAGGGGAGGCCAATCCCATTTGCAGCCATCTCATTCAGATGTGCGTGCTACATGTGCCAGCACATAGATATACAGTAGTATGTGGTTTGGGTGTATGCACTGCCAGCACTTGTGCGCATGTGGCCAAGTGACCCCTGTACCTTCTTTTAAATGAGACAGGTGGTCCTGAAGTACTTACATGGATAAACACTTTACTAGTGACAATCATTACATTTAAACTGAGTTCTCTGATGCTACTCACATGCTATTTCTAATGGGTTGGATCCAGAGGCTGTTTCATGCTGATGGAAGAGCAGGGCCAATTTTGCTGATCCCTGCACTCTGCCCTTCATGCTCTTTTGAGAGAGTCCCCTATTCCACAGAACAGCATTTTAGAAGAATTAGAAGAGTTGGTTTTTATATGCCGACTTTCTCTACCACTAAAGGAAGAATCAAACCGACTTATAATCACCTTCCCTTCCCCTCCTCACAACAGACACCCTGTGAGGTGGGTGGTGCTGAGAGAGCTGTGACTGGCCCAAGGTCACTCAGCTGGCTTCGTGTGTAGGAGTGGGGAAACAAATCTAGTTCACCAGATTAGCCTCCGCCGCTCATGTGGAGGAGTGGGGAATCAAACCCGATTCTCCAGATCAGAGTCCACCGCTCCAAACCACTGCTCTTAACCACTGCACCATGCTGGCTCTCAGTGGTGATCCCAGTGGGCTTCAATGGGAGGTGAGAAAGATTTATTCCATTAGTGGCACCCTTTGCTGCTGCTCTTGGATGCATGTCCTTCAGCATCTTGGGAGCGCCTCTAATGCTGTGTTTTTGACATCCTATGCTTCAATGCCTAAATAAAACAGTGGTCTCCTTCAGCTTCTTCCAAATTCTGCCCACTTTCCTCACAGATAATGAAACATCAGTCTCTCCGCGGGATTATCCTCTCAGGCCCAGCCTGAGTCTGGCCTGTCAAAGCCATGTGGCGTTCCCAGCCCACTCTGCCTGGTAGCTGTGTTCTGCTGGAGCCAGCAGGGGCTTGAACTTACGCGGACGTCATGCTCGAGGGGGCTTGCAAATGCCAGCCCCTCTGCCTCCTGACACTAGCAGATATGGCACACAGGACAGAGAGCAAATGCTTGGCGCAGGCGGAAGAAGAGATAGGACAAGACAAGCCAGGGAAAGGAAGGCCAAGTGGGCTTTGCAGCCTGTTCTCAGTCCAGCTCCAGTTTTGATAATGAAAGTCAAATTGCGTGTGATGGGTGGTGAGCAGAAATGAGCCTAAGATTATGTGTGGTGCTAAGAAGCCGGCCATTAGGAATCCTGGAGGGCTCATTAATTTGAAGTCCATCCTGAGTGGCAAGCAGTAAACCTCTAAATAGCATCATTTGTCAAGTTAAGGCTCATTTCAGATAAACACCTGGAACTACTTACAGTAGCAAACTGATGCAGTGGCAGCATTTTGTTTGGAAGTGCCACAAATGAAGGGTGGTTTTTTTTTTTTTTTTTTTTTGCAGCTGTAGTAGTTTTATACAACAGAAAGGCCCATTCCACGTATGACCGAGAAATATCAAAACTAGGGAGAGAGGGGGTGGTATGTTTTAGACAGGGGTTGCAGGAGTGATGTACAAGTAAGGTTGCCAACTCCGGGTGGGGAAAGTCCAGAAAAGGGGAGGGATGCCTCTGTTCAATGTTGTGGTTTTCAGCCCTTCCACACGCTGTAAGAACCCTTTTCATATTTAATGAGGAAGGAACCATTGTAGATCAGATCGGAATCCCTATCTGTACAGTGGATGCTGGTGCTTATTTCAGAGAATATTCTCATAATAATGAGTCACATTTGTTTGGTGGGTATAATGCGATAGAGTCCACCCTCCAAAGCATCCATTTCCACCAGGGGAACTGATCTGTGTAGTCTGGAGATCAGTTGTAATTCCAGGAGAACTCCAGGCCCCACTGGGAGGCTGGCGACCCTGTGCACAACCTAGGTCTACAGAGAGAAACACAGGTCTCCTCTGTGGCTTGATTAGAACATTTTGTGCAACTCTGGTTGGCTGACCATAGAATCATAGACCACCTGCAGCCCTACCTGGAGAAGCATGACTGGGCCACCGGGACCCATGTGGTGACCATCACCAGGCTGTATTTGTGTGATGCACTCAATGTAGGCTTTTTGCAAGGCCTCTGTAAAGAAATATCATAAACAGGGAGCTGGGAGCCACCACACTGTGTGGACATGAAGTTCCTCCTAGCCAGTAGGCTTCCACCACATTGGGAAAGTCTCCATGCTATACTAGACATGGTCATGTAAATGGTGTGTAGTGTCAATGTGGCCAATCACCTTTCCTCTCCACCTTTTAGGCATTGTGAGGTCACAAGGAGGCTTGTTCAACAATGCTATCAGTTGGATTATGTCATCACTGTTGCTACTTGAAAGTGGTCATTTCTCACTAGGCAGTTGAAACAGATGGAGAATTTAGTTGCTTAAGAATGTCATGGTTTTCAGAAGGTTTACATGTTAATTTCATCTGATTATATTTTAATTTATTAGGTTTATAGGAAGGTTGGTAAAGAGTTATATCTACAGGTGCTGTAGGTAGGACTTTATTTCTTTTACTTATAGTCATGGCATGTGTTAGCTGCTTAGTGTTGCTAGTAATTTAGGTGGGTTCATGTTGGGTTTGTACCCTACTAGTTCATTATGCGAGAAAAGCCATTTACCATATAGGAAAATGGATGTAATTGTATTTTATAGACCAAAGCTTCTTAAACTGTGGGTTGCGACCCCATATGGGGTCACGTAACTGAATGCAAGGGTCACCAAAAATTTGGCAACAGTAAAATATTTCTTTATGATTTATTATCAATAAATGTTTGGTTTGTTTACCTACTTTATATACCTATATACCCGGGGTCATGTAAAAATTTCTCGGGTGAAAAGGGCTCGCGAGTGGAAAAAGTTTAAGAAGCCCTGTTATAGACTAATGGCTGTATTAATGGTATTCAAATGGCAAGATGATTTTCTTTTGGTGGGGTGAGAGAAGTAGACTGCCCTTTTACCTTCTGAATAATGCTAGAAATAACTTGATCAGTTTCAGCAGCCAGAGAATAATTAGAACAATGCATTTGGAGAACTATGTTACAATGAAGAAAGAGTAACCTTGGTCCTAGATCATATGTTAGTCTGTCAATAGCAGTAGAAGAGAGCAAGAGTCCAGTAGCACCTTAAAGATTAACAAAATTTCTGGCAAGGTATCAGCTTTCGTGAGCTACAGCTTACAGTATCTGAAGAAGTGACCTGTAGCTCACAAAAGCTCATACCCTGCCAGAAATTTTATTAGTCTTTAAGGTGCTACTGGACTCTTGCTCTTTTGAACTCGGTCTTGTGTGACTGGTTATTTGAGGGGAGGAGGTAGTTAGTTTCTTGTTTGGGTCACTGAAAAGAGGAGGGATAGAGCAGTTTAATGTAGTATCTTTTGATGTTTTACACACTGTGAGAACCCTTTTCACATTTAATAAGGAAGGAACTCTTATAGATCAGCTGTGGAATCCCTATCTGTACAGTGGATTCTGGGGCATATTTGAGAGAACATTCACATAATAATGAGTCGCATTTGTTTGGTGGGTTTTGCTGTCACCATTTATGAATGGAGAGGGAGTCCCAGAACACCGCCAACCTTGCCTGTGGTGACACATTGCAGGGAGAGATGGGTAGAGGCAGGCAAGCTGTCCTTCAGGGAGGGGTCTCTTCCACTACTGGTGTTCTCATTGAAGAACCCATGCTATGCATAGGAGGATCTCCAGGGTTTCCCAACACAATTTGAAAACCACCGGCCTTAATGCATGTCATCTTTTCTGTAAGGTGAAGTAATACTTAGCTGTACAGCATACTTAAGAGAGCCTGCCTGGGGATGTCACATCACACAACGACGAAGCATTTTGAGAGACTTTTCTCCAAACCTATATAAAACAATTCTTTGTGTTGTGTTGCTGTACTAACATTTGTTATAGAAAGATGGCTGCTGGGAAGTAACGGTGGAAATTTCTGCTGGCATTTCATTTGCAGGGTGTGGATTATGAACTCAACTGAAAGGTCACAGAAAAGAAAATCATTGATATCTCATTAATTGCAAACACAGAAATGATCAATGTTTCTTAAAGCCTGTACTTGACTATGCAAACACTGTAGAATTAGCCATAATTCAGCAGATTTCCCCCCCCCAAAAAAAAATCTGGCTGCACTTTCACGATCGCTCCCTTGCACTCCACTATAATTCCGTATCTGGCTGTCAAGTGACTTGAATTTCTTGGCATCTTACAGTTTACCTCTTTCTGAGACTTCCTAAATTTTACCCTGCTGGTTTGAAAAAATCAGCAGGGAAAACGAAGCTTTATTATTAGCGTTCAGAAATCTGTTTCCCAGTGCACGAGGTTGCAAAACTGCCTTTCCAGCCTATAGATTGCAGAAAGGGAGTTGCATTTGTCCTTAAAAGAACAAAGCAACTTGGTTACCATAGAGATGGAGTTGGCTGTGCTACATTAGCTACCTACCCTAAGGCAGCTGATGCATTTAGGCTGGGCAACTCATAGTGGAGCAAGTTAACATACCCCACTGCCCTTTCTGTCCTCGACACAAAGAGTGGAAAAATAATTGATTCAGATGGAGCAGGGGAGGCGGCATGGTGGTCTCGTTTCCAGTTTTCTCTCAATTATTAGAAATTGTCATTTATGCCTGGAGGAAATGATTTCTACGAGCAGCACGTCACTTGGGGTTGCGATTCAAAGGAAGAGGTGAATTAACTAACAGTCAAGCGCACCAATGTGAGAATTTCGTTAAGACAGAAGACATAGCTCTCAAACACTTCACCAGAAGCATAGGGCAAAAGTAAGCGTTTATTATCTTCCGCTGCACATTAGGCTGGTATTAATATTCTGCCTGGTCAGGAAAGCACTATGCAGTTTACAGACTTTAGAATGCACAACACTAGAATCTGATAACAGTAAGATAGAACTGGAACAAGAGATCAGATAAACACCCGAACATGAAAGAGCTTTGGCTTAAAATAGGGCATCAGTTAAAAAAACAAAACAACAGGTAAAATATATACCCAAGCTAATAATAATAATAATAAATAAATAACCATTGCCCTGAAAAGCCTGCTAGAGGACATCAAGATGTTTCTCCGTATGGTCACCACAGGGCAGGGCCGAGAGCTTCTTGTGGAGGGAGTTCCAGAGTTGGGTGCCCCTCCTAATAATACTTTATTTCTTGCCCATGCCAGTCTGACTGGAAAGAAGGCTGGCACCAGGAAAAGTCCTGGTGAGCCGGTGGCCTGGGGGCTACCCAGTCCCCTGGCAAGGTGAGTCTGCTCTTGTGCTGGGCCAGACAAGGCCAGTCTTCTCTGGAGCCCCGACCCTGGATGAAGTTGCCAGCACCACCAGCCAGTCCTCTCTCTAAGGGGAGGTGTGTGACCAGGGAAGGGGGACATGACACAGGAGGGGTCCTTTTCTCGGTCCATCTTGGCTTGCCAGTCTGCCCTGGGACAGAAACTTATCCAAGAACCTCAGTTTGTAGGGAGCTTGTATGGGGGAAATTATCTCGAGCCTCAAGTTTCCATGGGATTCTTAGGGCAAAGGTAAGCAGGACTCAGAACTGTTTGGAAGCCTTTTCAGTCCCAAATGAGCAAGTTCTTTTCCAGGGAAAAACTTCAGAGCAGAAGTTTACAAAACGAATCCCACTGGGATTTGAAGTAGGATACTTGCACAGGATGCCTGACTCGGATGGTCCAGGGTAGCTTGATTTTGTCAGATCTCGGAAGCTAAGAAGGGTCAGCCCAGGTTAGAAGACCAAAATAAGTGGGAGGGGGAGCGAGGCCTTGGAAGCCAGGCAAGAGTCCCCTCAGTCCAGCTGGCAAGTTTGCCCCAGAAGTTTGTATTGGGTCAGTCAGGCCTTGCCTCATGACATGCTATGGTCTGTTCCTCTTCCGAGATCTTTTTTCTCCTCTAGCTAGTTCCTTCATTTGGCCAGAGAATGGGGGTGATATACAGGATGAACCCTTGCCTAACATCCTTCAGGGTTCTAGGTCATGGGCCACTGCAGGCTCGAGTCCCGACGGAAATTGATTGATGTTGAGAAAAATCTTTTAAAGTTTCAAAGTCACAAAAGCATGTTACGAGAGAGCACATGGTTACAAATTCTGAATAGCTCAAGTTATCTTGTCTGAGATGATGTAAATAAAGTTCCAAGCGTTGGGAGTGTGTGTGTGTCTCCTCAGTTTGACTACATCCAGGCAAATGTTGATTGGATGATCACAATCTTGGTCCTTCGGTTGTCAAAGCGCCATAGGGGCTCCAAATTGTAGATTGTCCCCCCCCCCCCCATCTCTTTGGCATCATGCTTTCAATGGCTCGGTTTGTTTTTATATTGATAATGTATAGGGTTGCCAGGTCCCTCTTCACCACCGGTGGGAGGTTTTTGGGGCGGAGCCTAAGGAGGGAAGGGTTTGGGGAGATAATAGAGCCCTTGAGGGTCAGCTGGTTAATGAGGTCTTTGTACCCATATGAGCTGTGAATCAACTGAAGAAGCCTTTGGAGAAACGCACACAAATCCGGAGGTGGCGTTTTGAACTCTCGGAGGAACCTCTGAAGGAGCCTGATACAATAATTGGATTATTTTGGAACTTGGACTTTGCACTGTGAACCATGGAAGATGGACGATTTAAGTTGATTTATTTGGACCATTAAGATTTTTTTGGATAGAATCATATGGATCTTATTTAAGGCTTACATGCCTTCATTATTGGTGTAGTAACCATACATTTCTTTTTTTCCATTCTTGCTTGATTGCATATATTTCCTAGGTGTGCTTCAATACATCTTTTTGCCTTAATTGTTCTACACTTACCTTTTTGAATTTCCTAGTGGTGGATTGTATTTTTGGTATTGATTTAATTGTAGAGCTGGTGCTGTTTTTCTCGTCAACTAGTGTTTATTCAGCATTCGTAACTTTTGCTTAGATTTAACTAGTACCTGGAGGTTGGCAACCCTAATAATGCATGATGCTTTTATGGTATTGTTTTTAGTTATAAGCCACCTCTAGAGGGACTCTGGAGAGGGGGCATAAAAATTCCTAAATAAAAAAATAAAATAAAAAATGGGTCTTTGAAGGGAAATGTGGCTTTTGCCGCGGCTCCCCTGGGTCAGGGGGATTCTGTTTCTGTAACAGTTAGGGTTGCCAGGTCCCTCTTCCCTACCGGCAGGAGGTATTTGGGGCGGAGCCTGAGGACACATTGACATTGATATTGACTAAAATATGACTCTATGTCTTACATGAACTTTTTTTGCACTTATTATCAGCAACTCCAGCTGATTTTTTTCTTGACGTTGTTATTTCCTTGCTTTGTAACCCTTGTTGCTTAGCTTCATTTGTACATTTATTTCTTTGTAATATAGTTACAGCCTTGGCTGTTTTGCTGCCTGCTATCCATTGCCTTTTGTCTCATTCAATTTTGCATACTACTGTTTTATTTGCATCACCACCTGGAGGTTGGCAACCCTAGTAACAGTCCCTGGCTGTGGTGTTCCTGGTTGAAAGTTGATGGCAGTTGGGGGATCAGCAGTAGTACATGTAATCAGGTTTACCAGAGACTCTAAAATAAACTGTACGTTGAGCCTGTCTCATGCATTACATGTTTACCCATACATACAGGGTGGGGCTCTGGCCCAGGAGTAGAGCATCTGCTTTGCATTCAGATGGTTTCATCTTCAATCTCCAGTTAAAAGGATCAGATAGTAGGTGGCATGGAAGCATAAAAGTAAAAATAGAGCATGCACATGGCTTGTATCCCATGTACTTATGTCCTACTTAACTGTTCGCTTTATGGTAGGGGTTGTTCTCAATTTATAGACCCGCTTTTTGCGGACAGGGAATGGTTACCCGCCAAAATTAAGGTGTCTCTTCTTGTGACTGCTCAGGACCCAATAAAAATTGAATTGGTGGCAAGGTCTCTACAGTTTGTAATCAAAGAACATGAGAGCTTGTGTATCAAATAAGGCTGGTTTAGGACTGTGAAATTAAGTAATCCACTTAAATCGATTTTACTGTAAAAATGATGGAGGTCTGATGTACCTAGTATATTATAGTCTTATGTATTTGCTTTTGTATGCTTTATCTTTTATGCCAATAAAGGCTTTGGAGTCTGGATCCCATGTGCTGCCAATGGGAAAAGCTGACAGTCCGTGGCCTTCCGCACCTTCCCCTTCTCCTTGGAGCCCTTTCTGATTCTGGGAAAGTTTACTGTGGGGTGGAGGGACTCATGTGTACAAATAACTGTACTGATAGGATGACTGCAATGCAGAGGGGAAAGGGAACAAACTCAGTTCTTTATGCCTCTTGTGTGAGTGGTTAAGCCAACATGGTGTAGTGGTTAAGAACGGTGGTTTGGAGCAGTGGACTCTGATCTGGAGAACCAGGTTTGATTCCCTACTCCTCCACATGAGTGGCAGATGCTAATCTGGTGAACTGGGTTGGTTTCCCCACTTCTCCACATGAAGCCTGCTGGGTGTCCTTGGGCTAGTCACACTCTCTCAGCCCCACCTACCTCACAGGGTGTCCGTTGTGGGGAAGGGAAGGTGATTGTAAGCCGACTTGCTTCTTCCTTAAGTGGTAGAGAAAGTCAGCATTAGGCTTGTGCATATTGATAAACCCGAACTGAAAATAAACCTGAAATTAGCCATTTCAGTAAATTTCCTGTTCAGGTTTACCGAATACACAAACCTGGGGAGAAAGCTAAAGCCGAATAGGCAATTCTGGAAAAATATTTCAGGTCCGGGGGGGGTGTCATTTTTGAGGTAGAGCCCCCAAATTCACAGCGTAGCTTGAAGGGTCTGTCCTTGCACAACCCCTGAAGTTTGGTGAAGATTGGGTCAGGGGGTCTGATTTTATGAGGACCAGAATGGGTCACCACCCTCCATAGAGAATCATTGCAAACTTTGCAATATTTCTCTATGGATGGGGGGGTGACTCCTTCTGAACCCCATAAAATCGGACCCCCTAACCCAATCTTAACCAAACGTTGGGGTTCATGCAAGAAGTGTCCCTTTAAGCTATGCTGCAAATTTCGGGGCTCTACATATTCTTTCAGGAAACCCGAAAATAAGCCAAATGCCCATATTTACCGGTATGAGTGTTCAGCTTATTTCAGGTTTCCCGAAAAAAAACGGGCCCAATAAACCCGAAATTTACTGGGTTTTTTTTTTTACACAACTCTAGTCGGCATATAAAAACCAGCTCTTCTTCTTCTTCTTCTCTGCTCACAGAAGAGAAAAAGAGGGAGTGTTTTTACCTTGTTCCTCCACTCCAGTGCTGCTGCCTCATGTACATGGTCATTGGTGCATGCAAGTCCCTCAACCCTGGAAATTAACTTTTCTGGAGTCGGAAATGGCTCGGGGGAGTAAGGAAGATTCCCAGTCTTTATGTCCATGAAGCCCAATGTTTGCAAGGAGATGTCTTTGAAGCGGGAATGGCTACAGCTCCCTGTTGCATATACACTGAATTTTGCTCTCAGATGTTGAACAGAGCTTGGTTCCTATGTGTTCCTACTCAACATGCACATGTTTCCCAGTAGTTTCCTGGGTCTGACAACATTGTTGCACTAAACAGGGGCTGTTTGCACATCCCCAGTCTAATTGAGCCTGTGTAGCTTGCTTCACTGTGTGCCTTTGCTAAAGGAGACACAGCATTATCTGGGCCCAGCTTTTTGTTGCTTTGATGAACAGTTGTAAAATAAAAATTAATGGCCTTGAGACAATTGTTCTATAATACGAATAGAACAAATCCATGTTGTAAAACTGTTTTTTTCCCCTTCCAGTTGACAGCTGTGTCTGAATAACTCCTTAGTGAGTGAAAGAGAAAGGAAACGTCTCTTGCTATGAACAGACAGGGGCAATTCACATCAGTGCTGAATTGATAGTCATTACCAAGTGTTATACTTACCGCAATAAGCTTGCAGTCTATTGACACAGTATCACATTGACATGATAGTCATAGTTCTGTTTCACAGGAAATTAAGAGCCAGTTCGCTGTTGAGCATCTTAGCGAGGCATCAAGTATGCAGAAGCCTCCGTGTACTGTTGAGGTCATAGTTTCAAGTGGCTACTGCTGGTGCATCTTGCTGGAAACGCCTATTTCCACCCAGCTGGATTGCCCTCCTTTCCCCCTGTGCAGTAACTGCTCATGCCTGCAGATGGGAAGAGGGTGAACAGGGAAATGCAGTCAGTGCCAGAGAGAAGAAAAACACCCAGGCAACCTCTTTTGTATTTCCAGTACTAAAGAAAACCTAGATGACAGTATACCGGAGGGCGGTAACTCTGATGGATTTCTCCTAAAAGGAAGGGTGGAGCAAAGGAAAGTAGAAGGAGATGCTCCAGCATCGTGTCCCTGTAGTGGTTACCTGAGCCCATACAGGCACATTGCCACTTCTGTACATTTTGTATACTTTTAATGAAGTAATATGAAACCATCCCGCTACATGTCATGTGATAATGGGAAAGATAATTGATTAAAGTGCACAATATACGTTGACCGGGTCCCTTATTAAGGAATGCATGTTTCGAGATCAACACTGTATTTTTGTCCCTTTTTTTGTGTATTTATCTTTTTGGGTTTTTTTTTAAACTTAACTACGATAAGGTCTTACAGTGCAATCCTGAAGGCAGGGAAAGCAGCATTTCTCCAGTGCAGGGGCTCATGCTGGCATCAGAAGGGGGTGTTCCCAGGGCGGGGCTGACTTTAGTCAGCTCCCTGAGCCCTTTCACCCTGGGAACGCCCCCTTTTGCCAGCATGAGTTTGCACCTGCAAAAATGGTGACACAACCCCATGGAACTGCATGGAGCAGTTTCACGGGGTTGGGTGGTGTTTTTTTTACATTTTTTGGTTTGCTGCGCTGGGCCAGCAAGCCGCTCAGAAGGTGGCGCAGCAATGCCATTCCTAGGTGCCCCGCAACTACCCCCCCCCCAAGAATTGCGCTGTTAATGTCTTATGTGACTGAATACATGAAGCACTTCCCAGCCTACATTACATCTTTTTAGTGGGCTAATACAGATGGATTAGGTCAGATGTGGCAGATATTTGCAGAGAACACTTGAGAGTATTGGGTGCTGCATGTCCAAGGAGGATTTGCTAGACTGACTTTCCACCTGAAAGTTATTTTGCTCCAATGGAGTCCAATGCAGTGAAGTTCTTCTTAAGTGCCATTGATTTCAATGGGGAGAATTAAGTACGTCTGTGGTTTGTGCAAACAAGGAGCCAATTTTCAACTTCATTTAAAGCAGCAATTATGTGCCAGAGTACATAAGTATTGGCCCTTTGTTTTAAAGGCTGACTAAGCTTTCTAAGGTGGTGAACACGCTTGCTTCTCGGGATGAAAAAGGCATTGATGAAAAATAGTTCGGATATAGGGTTGCCAACCTCCAGTTAGTAGCTGGAGATCTCCTGGTATTACAACTGATCTCCAGCCGATAGAGATTAGTTCACCTGGAGAAAATGGCCGCTTTGGCAATTGGACTCTATGGCATTGAAGTCCCTCCCCTCCCCAAACCCCGCCCTCCTCAGGCTCTGCCCCAAAACCCTCCTGCTGGTAGCAAAGAGGGACCTGGCAACCCTATTTGAAAACTTTTCATCTGTACTTGTTCCTTAGTTGCAGAACTTATATTCTCACACTCCGTATAATTTAAAGGCGTGTGCTTGTTTTGTAGATCACATTTTTTCATATTGGCAATATTATATATAATACATATATTTCCTTTTAAGATAAATAGCAGTATCTTTTTTTAAAAAAACTTCACCCTCTCAAGTTTCTTGTCATAACTCTTTTAAAAAGCTTTCTGTGGAAGTCCAATATTCTTCATCATTATCAAGAAGATCTTAATACAATAAAAGATGCTCCATATATGAATATTTATTCTGGATAAAGAAGGTCCTGTTGAAACAGATGATGAAGCAAAAGTTTGAATGTTTGTTGAATGAAAAGCCACAGTTGTGAAAAGAGACTTTTGGGGATGCAGTGACTATTGGATATATTTATGTTAAAACGTATCTTCCTGTTCTGTGATACAAAATGGAATAGATTAAATTCTCTGTGCTATTTTCTTGTGTTCACAGTCATGGCAGAGTCAGAGACTCGTTTTATCACTGTGCACTGAATTTTATACAAAATATTGGATTGTTTCCTATATGACTTGTTCATGACGATTTCTACTCCAAACCTTTTGGAGCAGGAAGAAACTGTCCTTTGTACTTTCTTTTTCTAATTTAAATTTTACTTCATTTGTACCCCCATTTTCCTCCCCAGTAAGGACCCAGAGTGCCTTACATCATTCTCTTCTCCATTTTATCCTCACAACAACCTTGTGAGGTAGGCTAGGCTGAGAGTGTGTGACTGGCCCAAAGTCGCCCAGCAAGTTTCCACGGCAGAGTGCGGATTTGAACTTGGGTCTCCCAGATCCTACTTACGCTTTAACCACTGCAACCACGCTGGCTCTTTTTCTTCTTCTCTTTGGCTTTGGGCGGGGGGGGGGAGGGAAGATATGTCATGCTTTATGACATGCGTACGTCATACACATGTATAGGATGATAATGCTGCCATAATTTTTTTTCACTTTTGCTGGCATATGTTGAATTCTGACACTCGTAAATTGGCGTCCCAGCTGTGCATTTTTACTGCCATGCTACATCTCACTCCCCTGGAGTGAAAATATGCTTCCCAGGCTGTAGAATTAAAATATATTCTGAGCGCCAGACTTTGCAGCAGTTGTTTTCTTCCTGAGTGGGATAGAGGCTGAGGAAGAAGTAGACCTAGAACTGTGTTGTCAACTTTCCCCCTCACTTTTGGTGATCCTGTGCTTTTAACAGCTGCTCGACTTGCAGATATTTAGCGAGTGGATTCCAATCTCTTCAGCATGCCTGGGAAAAATAAACCTGCCCAAAGTATATGCCTTGGGCTGCCATTGAAGGCACAGGAACTCTGCCAGAACAAAAAAGCAACCAACCAACCAATACTCTGGTCACCTTCGCAAGTGAGAGGCTGCCCAGAAGAACATGCAGAAAACAAAGCTCAGCTATCTCACCTTCGGAGGCCGGAAGTTGGCTCTTAAATCTTCGGATAAATGTATTCCTACAGTCAGCACCACTGAGAAGGTGTAACAAGATAATGGACTACACCGAGAAATAACTGTGCCATAAAGTATAGCTGCATAGATGTCAGCGAAGGAAAAGCTGACCAGGGCTAAAGTGTCCACTATTTCTAGGTGTAAAAGTCTCCCAGCCGCAATAAAAACCAATACTAAAACCTATAGCAGCTCTGTAGTGACCTACATCACGGCAGCAAGGAGATTTGTAAGCCCTTCCAAGTTTCTTGGCAAAGAAGGCTGTTGAGGATCAGGGGTCTCTTTTGGCTGAATATCAGCATTGACAAAAAGTGGCATAAACACTGTCAGAATAAGACTCACTTTCTTAAGATCTAGGACACAAAGGGCCTGCTAAGCAAAAGCCGTGATATTTTGGTAGGGTTTGTTTGTTTGTTTGTTTTTACTGTCAAGTCACAGCTGACTACTGGTGACCCTGTAGTGTTTTCAAGACAAGAGAGGTTCAGAAGTGGTTTGCCATTCAGGCTAGTCTGGACCATCCAGGTCAGGGGTTAATTGATAGCATCACTGAACTGATGCTTACCAAGCAACGTTTGCTGCTGTTTAGAAAATTGCATTTCCTCCCAGCCTCTTCAGTTGCTTATAATAATAATAATGGTGATAATGGTGATGATGATAATCACCATCATCATCATCATCATCATCATCATCATCATCATC
Organism: Euleptes europaea; assembly: GCF_029931775.1. Classification (NCBI taxonomy): domain Eukaryota; kingdom Metazoa; phylum Chordata; class Lepidosauria; order Squamata; family Sphaerodactylidae; genus Euleptes; species Euleptes europaea. The sequence goes on along the minus strand of NC_079316.1, from coordinate 101,088,961 downwards.
TGTTGGATGTTTAGGCTGCTCTGTCCCGATGAGTTGGGTTCAGAGTGGCTTATGACATTATTATGCAGTTAATAACCAATACAATATAAAACTGATGCAATATATAACATCAATCAAAATCAACAACGCCATTCATTCCCAATATTCCAGCAGTAAATAAGAGGGGAAAGGAAGAGAAGGGAGTCCAGCAAGATGGAAACCGTTGCTGTCTTCATATGCCTGGTGGAACAACGCTGTTTTGCAGCCCTGTGAAACTGATTTAAGTCCCACAGGACCTGGATCTTTCTTGGGACAGCATCCAACCAGGTTGGGGCAAGAGACAAAAAGGCCCTGGTTGAGGACAGCCAGACGTCTTTTGGGCTAGGGATAAGAGCATAAGAACATAAGAAAGGCCCTGCTGGATCAGACCAAGGCCCATCAAGTCCAGCAGTCTGTTCACACAGTGACCAACCTGGTGCCTCTAGGAAGCCACAAACAAGACGACTGAAGCAGCACCATCCTGCCTGTGTTCCACTGCACCCAATATAATAGGCATGCTCCTCTGATCCTGGAGAGAATAGGTATGCAGCATGACTAGTATCCATTCTAACTAATAGCCATGAATACCCCTTTCCTCCATGAATATGTCCACTCCCTGGCATTGGATCTGTGATGTATGTGAGTGTTTGATGTTTGATGTCTTTGTACCAACTTTGTCCGTAGCAGTGAACATGTCATAGTTCCCTCACCCATTTACTCCAGTTGCATTTTTTACTTTTCAGATTGGATTGATTCCCTAGCTTCTACATGAATGACATTTTAGGGTTTGGGATATCTTGCAGCAGGGAATTTGGCACTGACTATGACTGGCTAATGGGTTTCCCACATCTCATTGTTTAGATCCTCAGCCTAGCCTGAATCATAGCGGTTTTGTGAAATAAAATGGGGGAAACTCCACCTGTAATGCCCTGCACATTGTGGAAGAAGACATCATAGATGCAAATGATAGATATGTCTGCACTTGTTTTTGCAGTGGTTCATCCCCACCCCCAAGAATTCCAGAAATGGTAGTTAGGCAAAGGAGCTAAGAGCCTCTGTTGGGAGTTAAGGTAAAGCTCCTGTGATAGAATTACATTTCGCAGAATTCCCTGGGAAGGCAGGAGGATTGTTGAAACAGTGTAAGTTTGTAGCACAGATATGCCCAAATAAAAGGAATCATTGTTTTCCCCACCACTGCGTATAGATTTCACTTTACAACATTTGAAAGAGGAATCAGTAAGCGTAGAGATGCTTCTATGTTGTGAGTAAGAGAAACAGACAGAAATAATTTGATGCTTGTGTATGCACCTGGCTGGTTTGAGGATTTTGCCTTTTCAAAGGCCGCTGTTGACCTCACCAGTTCATGATACAGAAGAATTGCTTGAAACTTGTATAAGGCAGGCAAAGTTATCCTTATGTGGACGTTTATAGGGTAATGGTATGGGGGTCATGAATAGGGAACTTTGGTCCCATCTTGCTCCTTGGACTGCCAGCATAGCATGCAAATAAAAAAAAGAAAAGGCCTAATTTCTACAATTCCTAAGGTCAGTGGCGGCAGGGGCAACACATGACCCGATAGGTAAATAAAGCTGTGTCTAGCTTTATGTAATTAGGGTGTCTGTCTTGGCTTCATGGTCTGAGCAAGTCATCATTCAGGGCAGGTCGAGCCACTAGAAGTCACCTGCCTGGGCCCTCTGAACACTTGCTCGCTCTTCCAGCCTCCAGCCCTGACAGCAAACCCCAGAAGTGAACTTTTGTGGCTTGCCTCTGATCCAGTCTGAATCTTTCTTCCCCATTATGACCGCAAACGTTTTCGTTTAGGGAGTACAATGCCCGGACACAGATGAAATCTCTGCTTAGCCCAGATGTGCCCCCGGATGCAGTATCCCCTCTCTGAGTCTGGATCTGACAGCCAGAAGCCGAGAACTGTCAGCCTCCATTTAACGTTGCCTACGGATCCGGGGCTCATGGCCCAGGCTGGCATTGTGGCATTGACCTCAAAGTCCTTGCTTCGTATTGAGTTTTGTAATGTCATAGTCATGGCTAGATGGCTCCTGGCCTATTTATAGTATGATTTAGGAAGTAGCGTCTGTTGCTTGATGCACCTCTCAAAGGCAGAGAGGATTAGTGAATGACATTAATCGTTGGGGCTGTATCATTCTGAGCCAGCGAAAAAGAAAAGATTTTATCTCCCCCACCCGTGTGTAAAGTTGGTGAATGATAACAGTGTGATTCTTAGCAGGCAGCAGGGTACTATTTATGCTCAAATGCAGATTGTTCTTAAATATTGAATGTTATCCGGCCGCCATTTAGCACTCTTAAGTCCTATTGATATCAATGAGAGTGTTAAGTCTGTATCTAGATCTCTCGTTCCAGAATCAATAGTATGCAAAAGTGCTTACCTTTGTCAGCGCCCTATCCTCTGTACTGACATTTATGGTCGAGATGTGTGCATGAGTGAAGAAAAAAATCAAACGTTCGTGCAATCAAAATTTTGTACCACATTGAATTTTTTTACTTGTATACATCATGCAAATGGAACTAGTTTGCATAATTTTCCTTCTTCTGTTCAGTTTATTCTGCAGTGCTTTCTGTTTTGCATAATTTATTCTGGTTTTGCTGATCACAGACAAGAGGAACTTTGCTGGGTGGTCCACTTGAAGGGGCAGTGTAATGCTGGTAGGCTGATAGGAACATTTCCAACTGTCATTGCAGTTGGTTTCTTCCAATTAGTTTTATAGCATGAAAGAGTGTCATTATGTATTCCCCCTCAATCTTTTTCTCCACAAGGGATAGCAACGTGGCTTTAAAAAATAGAGCTGAGATTCTGGGGCAGTTAATTCTGTGCTTAATGATGCACAGCTAAGTGGTGGCGAAAAGTACGGTCAAGCTGCAGCCAACTTATGGCCGACCCCGTAGGGTTTTCAAGGCAAAGAGACGTTCAGGGGCGGTTTGCCATTGCCTGTCTCTGCATAGCGACCCTGGTATGCCTTAGTGGTTTCCCATCCAAGAACTAACCAGGGCTGACCCCTGCTTAGCTTCTGAGATCTGAGAAGATCAGGCTACCCTGGACCACCCAGGTCAGGGTGCACATCTAAGTGCTGTTTCTTTTCTTAAGCTGCATAATCCAATGGGACACCTCATTGATGTCACTCTTGTGCAGAACCTAGCTGGATCATGCCCATAGAACAGCATAGGTGTTTGTTTGTGTGTGTGTGTGTGTGTGTGTGTGCGCGCGCGTGTGTGTCTTTCTTTGTGTGGGGGTGTTGACAAAGAGGTCAAAGTCAGAAAGGTCATAAGAGAATATGTGACAGCAGAATTAGAACTGCTTCTGAGTATGTGTGCAGACACTGAACTAGTGAAGAGCGACGTATGTGGAAAAGGGGCAAAAACCATGGCTGTGAACCAAGTTTCATTAGCTTTTTAGGACATACGGCACACGAGTTGCTATGACCAGGGATCAATGGTGTGTGCAAAACTACTCTGCGTGTAGAGTTTCTAAACTACAGAGCTGAAGCCAATTATGAAAATTAAGTCTGATGTAATAGCTAATGAAACCAGTGTAGCAAACCCAGCAAGTGCCTCTGATTGCCAAGAACATCTTGCTTTCACACAGTACTTATATAACAGTCATATCAAAATGCCTTGAGAATATTTTTGTCCAGGACACTTCAGTATCTTCTATTACCCCGCCACACACACACACACACACACACACATTGCTATTGGCACTGTTTGGAATGTTAAGTAATCATTAACAGTCTTTGTTGCTTGTTTGGTTTAAATTCCCCTTCTGAGCATCTTTAAGAAGGTGTCTAATCTTTTTTCTCTGCATCAGTATCCAGGCGAAAAGAAGGGTTCTTTGTTTTCCTTGCACCTTGCTAATGCAAAGAGGACAGATCGTAAAAATCTTATCTTGTTTGTCAGCAGCCACAAGGAGGTGAAGCCTATCTGGGCCCTGAAAAAAGGAACGTTTTCTTTCTTTTTCAAATCTATATTAAAAAAACAACAACAACATGGTTTTAGCGGAATAATACCTAGAGACCAGCGGATTCCTTCCATTCTGCTCCAAAGTTATCGTGAGAGCCAGCATGGTGTAGTGCAGGGGTGGGGAACGTTAGGCGCGGTGGCTGTTTAAGGCCCGCGGAATCATTTGGTCTGGCCCTTCATAGGCCCTGGCAGATCTCTAGCTCAGATAGATCTAAGACTGGCGATCCGCCCCCTCCTGCAGACAGGAATAGCCTTTATTCAAGGCAGATATGAGTTTGTTTTGCTGAGAAAAGGAACCTTTTCCCCCCATTGCAGAAGAGTCATTAGCTATGGAGCTGCTAGGACCACCCAAGAAACTGTGTTAACCCTTTCCCACCCAGGCCATTGGAGAAACGTATTCCCTCTGTACAAGTGGGTTGAGGGCGGAAGTTAAAGGAGGGGTTAAAGGAGGCAGGGCCAGAATGCGTGTAAGGGGGGGGGAGTTCTAGCCAGTGTGTCCTCATTTCATCCCTGCAGGCAGAGGTAGCAGGAGCCGGCTGTAGAATCCGGCCCCGACCATGCAGAGCAGGAGCAACTCCAGCATGCGGCTGGATGGCTATGCCTGGCTGGTGCAACAGACCATCCTGTGCCACCAGGTGGGCGAGTGCACCACGGGTTGAATGCCTACCTGCTTGCCCGCATGGGGGGCTGGGTTCATCTAGGGCAGCTGCCTACTTGGGGCTTGGCTGATATTTTTTATGGCCCATAAATGATGTTATAAATATCCAAATGGCCCTTGGCGAAAAAAAGGTTCCCCACCCCTGGTGTAGTGGTTAAGAGTGGCGGACTCTAATCTGAGGAACCAGGTTCAATTCCCCACTCCTCCACATGAAGCCTGCTGGGTGACCTTGGGCAAGTCACACCTCTCTCATAACTCTCTCAGCCCCACCTACCTCACAAGGTGCCTCTTGTGGGAGCGGGGGAAGGGAAGGTGATTGTAGGCCGGTTTGATTCTTCCTTAACTATAGGGTTGCCAACCTCCAGGTACTTAGAATTCAAAACAAAGCACAAGTACAAACAAGCCAAAATAAAGGCAAATAAATGAATATCACAATAGAATATGCTGATGATAAATATATTATGAGGAAAACCTCAAAAGGACAACCGCAGAACAAAGGGACAAAGGTCCAAAATTTACAATAAATAGAAACGTGAAGCGTTAATAAGTACAACAGGCGTTAAAAATGCTCACAAAACATGAAAGACCATATATAGAACAAGAAGCACGGGACAAGAATACTGTGCATTGGGCTTCTGGTAAAATTCCCATTTCATAGAGATATTTTCAAGCTTTAGATTCCTCCATGTGCTTGTAGCTTCATTCAGAAGTCAAAGGAGTGTACCTTCCTAATACATATGGACGGCTGGTTTTCCTCATAATATATTTATTATCAGCATATTCTATTGTGATCTTCATTAATTTGCTTTTATTTTGGCTTGTTTTTTTTGAATTCTAACTTCCTGTTTAAGCACTTGTGGCCAATTTTTGATTACTAACCTCCAGGTACTAGCTGGAGATCTCCTGCTATTACAATTGATCTCCAGCTGATAGAGATCAGTTTAGGTGGCGAAAATGGCCGCTTTGGCAATTGGACTCTATGGCATTGAAGTCTCTCCCCTCCCCAAACTCTGCCCTCCTCAGGTTCTGCCCCCAAAACCTCCTGCTGGTGGCAAAGAGGGACCTGGCAACCCTACTTAAGTGGTAGAGAAAAGCGGGGTATAAAAACCAACTCTTCTTCCTCTTCTGCTGTGATTCCATTATGTCTTGGATCCCCTCTGGCTGTCTTCGAGCAAGAAGCCAGGATTTCAGTAAGTCTTGGCACAAGAAACAAGTTTATTGCACTTTGCTTTCTAAAGCTATGTTAAACAAAATTGTCTCCTCCTGCAAGGAAAGTACTTAATTTTTTCCTTGTCTTCTGTAGAAGTGCAACGGAACAAACCAATTCTGTGCAATGCAGGAACAAAATAAAAATTAAACCAGTTCTAAACCTACTTTGCCCATGAGCAGGAAAACTATTTAAAACAACCACCACCACCACACATACTGTTTTGCAGAAGAACTGGCCATGCGGTTCTACAACAGAAACCAAAGAAGTAAATAAACAAAAATAAACATTTCTGGGTTTTTATGGGCCCCGGGCAGCCATTCATACAATCATAGAGTTGGAAGGGACCACCAGGGTCATCCAGTCCAACCCCCTGCACAATGTAGGAAACTCACAACTACCTCTCCCCTACACCCCCAGTGACCCCTGCTCCATGTCCAGAAGATGGCCACAATGCCCTCCCTCTCATCATCTGCCTAAGATAATAGAATCAGCATTGCTGACAGATGGCCATCTAACCTCTTCTTAAAAACCTCCAGGGAAGGAGCACTCACCACCTCCCATGGAAGCCTGTTCCACTGAGGAACCGCTCTAACAGTTAGAAAATTCTTCCTAATGTCTAGACGGAAACTCTTTTGATTTAATTTCAACCCATTGGTTCTGGTCTGACCTTCTGGGGCAACAGAAAACAAAGCACCATCCTCAATATGGCAGCCCTTCAAGTACTTGAAGATGGTTATCATAATCCCTCTCAGCCTTCTCCTCTTCAGGCTAAACATACCCAGCTCCTTCAACCTTTCCTCATAGGACTTGGTTTCCAGACCCCTCACTGTCTTTGTTGCCCTCCTCTGGACCTGTTCCAGCTTGCCTATATCCTTCTTAAATTGCAGTGCCCAAAACTGAACACAATACTCCAGGTGAGGTCTAACCAGAGCAGAGTAAAGTGATACCATCACTTTATGTGATCTGGACACTATACTTCTGTTGATACAGCCCAGGATCCCATTTGCCTTTTAAGCTACCGCATCACACTGCTGACTCATGTTCAGTGTTGGGTTTACACCAGGAAGTGATCTCAGCTATAAATGCGTATTATTTGTGGTGAGGAACATTGGGTCAGTACCACAGGAGCACAGAAGTCTAAGGGGCTCTGCAAATTGATGTCCAGAATGGTTCCTAAAATGTGATACCCTCTCAGCCTAACCTCCCTCATACTGTTGTTGTAAGGATAAAATGGAGGGGAACTGAACAATGGAAGATGCTTTGATTCCCCATCGGGGAGAAATGTGGGGTATAAATGACTGGAGTAAGGCTACTTGAAGGATGGTTGGATCCACCCCATTGCTTCTAGGATTTGGACAGTAACCCCTCCCCCCCCCACAATGCATTTCATTTATAAATTTAATAACTTTCTGCAAGATTGGGCTTCCTCTAGTTGAGTAGAAAAGTCCCCTGCCTTATGTACCTGGCTCCATTGTTTTGATCTCCATGCTTGGGACCAAGGTCAGAATTAGACAATGTTTTGAAATTAGTGTCTCTGGTTGTGGGGGCACCTTACTTAACTTACAGCCATTCCTTTACGCTCTTCATTTACAATCCATAGTGCAGCACTCTTACAGAGCTTACTCACTTTTCTGTGAGTAAGCCCCTCTGAATAGACCTGAGTGGACCTGCTTAGGACTGTTCTGTTAGGAGAAGAAGGCCAGACACTTTGCCTCTATGAGAAGGCTGTATTTCCAAAATCGTTTAAGCCTCCTCCCCTTAGTTGTTTGTAGCAGCGGGTTCCACAGCATAGGATGTCAATCACCTTAGCTTCCCTGGCATTAGGTTGTTCACTCTGCAAAGAACTGGATTTCACCCTTGAAATCCTGGTTTGCCTTAAGACGTTGAAATAAGCTTAGAGGACAGGAGGCTGCCTTTACAGTAAGTGTCTAATTGGGGATTTGTCTGATTGCAGAACGATAAAAGACGCATGCAGGCCTCTAGGTCCATTTTTTGCTTGGCTAAATCTCGACTTGGATGCTTTGGTGGAAATGAGCTGCTAGCAAAGGGCTGGCCTGAGGGTCAGAAAGGCGGAGTTTAGCACCATGCTCTTGCTGAACATTTCTCTGGGTGTTTTGATGGAGTTTCTTGAGCTATTCAGTCCATCATTGGCTGCATTCTGGACATCGTCCATTTGAATGTCCAAGAAGGAGAATTTCAAGCACATCACTTATTAAATGATGCTATTTTTTTCTGCGTGGGTGTTGGGGGGGGGGTGATTGTTCGTGAGTTGGATCCACAAAAACTTTTCCACTGTTGAAAAATGGAGAAAGGGTCCCCAAAGGCCACATAAAAAGCTATGCTGAGGATCATGGGACCTGCATGGACAAAAGCCATGGGGGACAGAGACTATAATAAAGAGGGGAATTAGGTTAGACTGGCTGAAAAAGCTGGCTGGATCTAACCCTATGATGTATACACTGATTTCAGTATACAAAGTGTTTTGCAGCATGAGGGGGAAAAGAACAGGTGCTGCCCCTTGGACTTTACAATCGAAAGCCTGACTTTTGGATTCAATATGCCTACCACTTGTGGTATATTGGTACGGTTGCTTTAAGGACAACTCCCAGAGGCTCTCTAGAACAGAGAGGCTCAGGTCTTGTGACTATAACTGGAGGAGGGGTTAGAGTTACTGGGGCCCAGTTGTGGCCTCTTTAGTTAGTTGGTTGTTGTGTTACAATAAACACAGTTCTTATATCCACATCTGGCTCCAGCACTGGTCCTTCCCCTCCTTAAAAGGCATAACACCCCTGAACTGAAATCATGAAGACATTTTGGAACCCAGTCAGGAAGTCAAGTTTATTAATACGGTCGACTGACCAACCACGTGCCAACACATCAAAATTTCCAGACACAATAGTTTTGCAACGCAGAATCACAGACTGCCTGTACATATAAAGGCTTTTCGGACTTTTGGCTAAGATCAAGTGTGCAGTCAGGAAATCTGTGGCACCTGGAGTTTCTTCTGGGTACCAAAGTTATCTTCAGTACTTTCGTTTGTTCATGTGTTAAGGGAGGAAGTCTCTAGCTTTGGTTCTTCTTTTGCTGGATTCTCTCTCTCTCTCTCTCTAACCACATCAGCAACATGAGATTTCAGCCTAAGGCAGACAAACATGAGAGAAGGTGTCAGAAGGGGATCTCAAGTAAACGTATATGAAAAGGAAAAAAGAAATAAGGAAAGTCAGAGGCTGTTTTCGTTCTTGTCCCGTTCGGCTGATTCAGGGTCCTCCTGAGCTTCTGCTGCTTCTCTTGCCATTATAATGGCAATGTTTAAGGAAGCAGTTGTAATGTTTTGCTTCATTACACAGACCTTGCTGTAAAATGCTCTAAACCGAGAGCGATAAAGAACAAAGGTTCGTAAAAAGTGGTTGCAATGTTTTGCTGGGTGGTAGGACAGCAGCTATTAATGACTTTATGGCTATCCACATATATGGCAGCATATCTATGGATAATTGGCTGGCTGGAAGTTGGGCATTTTTCAGGTAGGAAGGAGGTGTTAGTTGCTGGGAGCCCCCCAAGCTAAAGTCATTCATGCCTATGAATTAGGTCCTTCTGTTCCCCACCCCACCCCAAAAAAAACAAGGTAAGAACCCTGCTGGATCAAACCAGTGGACCAGCTTCCTTTTTCGCACAGTGGCCAACTAGTTACCTCGGAGAGTCGACCAACAGGGCATAGAGACCAAGGCCTTCCCCTGATGCTGCCTCCTAGCACTGGTGTTCGGAAATTCACTGCCCCTGGATGTGGAGGTTCCTTTTAGTCACCATGGCTAGTAGCCACTGATAGACCTGTCCTCCATTAAACTGCCTAATCCCCTTTTAAATCCGTCAATGCTAGTTGTCATCCTGATGTCCACTGACAGTGAATTCCACAATTAAATTACTTGTTAAGTAAAGAAGTGCTTCTTTTTCTCTGTCCCCAATCTGTTGCCCATCAGCTTCACTGTGCGCCCCCTCCCCCAAGTTCTAGTCTTGTGGGAAAGGGAGAAAAAGTCCTCCGGGTCCACTTTCTTCTCTCCAGGCATAATTTTGTAACCCTCTATCATGTCACTGCTTAGTCATTTACAAAAAATAAATGAACTGGATAGCCCTGCACTCTCTAGTGTTTCTTTGCAGGAAACGTGCTCTTGGTTGAATCCAAAGATAAACAGAAGTGGGTCATCCTAGTCCCCAAGGTACAGAATTTGTAAATATAATCTGGTTTAGACAGTTTACATATCTTCAGTTTTGACAGTTCCAGTTGTCCCTTGTCCAGTTGTCCAGAGTATCAGAGGCATAGTCTTTGTTGCTTGTTTGGAGGAAAGTTTTCTCTTCCCAGAAACGATTCTCTCTGTTTTGGGAAACTTTTGGGGATCCCTTTAAAAAACGTTTTTAGCATGTGCTCGGGTAGTCAGTCCAGGTGGGGTTTCAGTCCAGAGGATAAATCTCTAACTGGGGGCAGATACTTTTTTTCTCTAGGGCGCATCCATGAACGTTAAAGCGTCATCTGTCTAGTACATTTTTTTATCCCGCCCTTCCTCCAAGGAGCTCAGGATGGTGTACGTGGCTTTCCATGTCCCTGTTTCATCCTCATAACCTTGTGAGGTAGGTTCAGTTGAGAGAGATTGACTGGCCCAAGATCACCCAGCAAGCATTAAGACCTAGTGGGGATTTGAGCTTTGGGTCTCCCGGGTCCTAGTGCAGCACTCTTACTACTATACCACACTGGTTCTAACGTGCATCTTGTCATTTCACAGGTCATAGCTGGACAGGTCCTTTTTTAACTCTAATTTTACTGCAGCCTGTATTTTTTTTCCTGGCACACGTTTAGCTAGAAGAACAAGAATATCCACTTTGCTTTTATATCATACAGTCAAACCCAAGCTGTGGTTGCTGATTCTTTCCCAGTTGTCTAAACACGAAACAGTGTTTCCCCTGCTTCCTCCCTGTACCTGACCTTCAAGATAATAACTGTTAATGGGTATGTTTTACAGCCCATTGGGGGACTCCTAGACATCCTGGATCCATATTCTTCTAGTAAAACCTGTTGTTATGTGCTCCCTATGTTCTTATTCTATGCCAAAGGGCATCGTTTCTTGGGCATGATTCTTTGTGGTCTCCTAGTTCTGTTAACTGGAGACTCAATGGCATTGCTGTAACATTTACTGTATTTACAACAATTGCAAGTGATATACAAGAAATGAGGCGCTCCAACAGGCTAGAAAATCTTTTGCCCACATCGGATCCTCGTGATGAGATCCTGCACACCAATCGTGTGCTTCGCTCTGGCTCTCAAAACTCAAGCCGATGCTTCTTCTTTATCATGGTACACATGTGTGCCTGCGTGCACATTTACTCCCCTCCCTTCACCCAAGAAAGGCCAAGCTGTCCTGAGTACTTGGACAGAGCTAGCTGGCCATTTTGACCCCTGTTGAGGAATATAAACATTTTGGGGAGGCCATTGGTTTTGGCTGTTGCTCCTTTAGGCCAAACGATACATGCATCCTCAGGAATTCAAAAGCATTGCGATATGAAATGCACAGTCATGGATGTTATGGGCTTCATCATGGCAGCTGGAAAAATCGGAGCATGGTCACAGAATTTCCTGTTAGTTGTATCACAAATTCACACTTCAAGATTGTCCACACAAGTGTGTGTCTGAGAATGCTCAGGGTTTCTCAGGCAAAGCAAATTACAGGGTTGAACGGCCTTTTGTCATAGGTTACATTGGCCAAACATGCCATTCTTTGGGATGTCATTACCGAAGGTAGTCCTCGTGTCTAAAGCTAGAGTAAATGTGATTACCAAATGTCACATTCCTGCGATGGCTAATGATATTTACTCTGCCCCCTCCCCTCCTCCCTCCCAGCTATCTGAGACAAGATGCTCGTTTTGAATGTTAACTCGAACGAGAACCATTTCCCGTATTAGTTAAGTAATTTTATTTCATGACTCATTGCTGCAGAGCTTCAGGTGGTGTCTGTAAACATATTAAAATATTATTACCACTTATTTTCCAGATGAAAGATACTGTATTGTATGTGCCAAAGACATTTCTCGTCTGATTCTCTCCCCCCCCACCCCGTATTTCAGATACCATCGCAAATTCAGCATGAAATCACTGCAGTGATAATTCATACCCTTCGCTGATATCTTGCATTAAACCAGAGACACCTCAGATACTGGAATATTACTTGTAGGATTATAAACTATGTGAATACAGATGGCAACATAGGGCTCTGTGACATGTTAAGACACTGTTAATTCTGTTACCAGCAAAAGAAAAGCTGGGCAAAGAATGTCAGTTTTTTTTTGTCTGCAAAATAATGTTTCAATCAGCTGATCTTGTGGTTGTGCTGTATTTTTTTTCTAACTGGGGAAAACATTTTAAGGGTAATGGGAAAAGGGGAACACTTTGGGAATCAAAAAGAAGCCAATCTAAACGGAAGAATTTTGTTTCAGTTGTTGAGGCCAGAAATAGGGATTCCTGTCTCCAGACTATGGAGATCAGTTCCCCTGGAGAAAATTGATGCTTTGGCTGGTGCTGTTTATGGCATTGTACCCCAATGAGGTCCCTGTCCTCCCCAGGCTCCATCCCTAAATCTCCAGGTGTTTCCCAAACTGGATCTGGCAACCCTACCCCCCATCCCCTGCCGGGGGCCACGGGGGACCTGGCAGCCCTAGCCAGAAGGCTCTTGAAATGGTGAAAAGAGGAGCTTTTGGACAGCGAAGAGATGCAGGAGTATTTCATTTCAGGTTCTTTAGACTGAAAATGTGGATATATGGTCCAGAAATTAAGATTACTCTCATGACCGCAATGGTAACTTATGTTGAGCTTCAAAGTAAGAAGATAATGACTTGGCTGTTAAAATGTTCATTGACAGAGCTTTGGGAGAAAGAGCAAAAAGGTTTCACGGGAAGGTTTGAAAGCCTGCTCTTGGATATATTTAAGACGATTTTTTTAAAGTGTGTTTTGAGGGTATTCATCATACTGAATTTATTTTTAACACCTCGTCACAACTGTAGCAGTTTTATCAACACAGGTAGGTTACACATGTGGTTGCCAGCCATTGAGTATTTTGCAGGGGCAGGGCTAGGCATTGAGTGATGCTGCAACATCACTTCCAGTTGCATAACCGGAAGCCATGTCACACGTTCCCATGTTGTTCTGGCAGGCCCCCAAATCTAGGGTTGCAAAGTGCCAGGTGGCGGCGGGCAACCCCCCGCCAATCCACCTGGCTGCCCGCCGACCAACTGAGGGTCAGCGGTCAACATGTGCATGCGCGCCTGCCTGAGGCGACATGACACTTCCAGTTTACACCCAGAAGCGCCGCATCGCGAGGGGCCGTTTACCACTCAAACTCGCAGTTTGAGTGGTAAAGGCCCCATTGCAATGCAGCACGTCTGGGTGTAAACCGGAAGTGCTGCGATCACATCGGCGCGGCCATGCGTGCGTGCACGATGACTCGCCTCCACCTGAAAAACCGGACCAGAAGAGGGACCTGGTAAGCCTACCCAAATCTCTATGAAAAAAAGCAGAGAGATCTGCAGAATTGCTAGAGTTCTGTGGCGGTGGGTTACATCACTTCTGGTTACATGACCGGAAGTGATGTCACCACAGTATTTCCCCACTCATTTTTCTCCTGCTGCTGCATCTGGGCAGCAGCGGGAAGCCAGAGGCCTGGGGCAGGATGGCTCCTGACAGAGCAACAGATCTGTTAAGCCTAGTCACACACACCCCTTTTTGTAACCGGGCATATTAAAAATTAGGACCCTGGTCCTCTACTTTTACCTGGGCAACATAGCTGGACTTGCTGCATCTCCGATTCTGTCTTCCTGCTCAAGCCACGGCCATCAGGGGTCAGAAGGGCTCCGAGTCAGGCCTAGCTGCCCGTGTGGCACAGTTGGCTGTCTGTGTACTGCTCCTGTGTCATATCTTTTGTGACCTGTGATCTTTTGGTAGCCAGTGTGGTTAAGAGCGGTGGTTCGGAGCGGTGGAGTCTGATCTGGAGAACTGGGTTTGATTCCCCACTCCTCCACGTGAGCAGCAGAGGCTAATCTGGTGAACTCCGGTCTGGTGAACTGGATTTGTTTCCCCACTCCTACACACGAAGTCAGCTGGGTGACCTTGGGCAAGTTACAGCTCTGTTAGAGCTCTCTCAGCCCCACCTACCTCACAGGGTGTCTGTTGTGGGGAGGGGAAGGTGATTGTAAGCCGGTTTGATTCTTCCTTAAGTGGTAAAGAAAGTCAGTATATAAAAACCAACTCTTCTTCTTTTGTCTGGTGGGGAGGAGTCGCGCATGCCAGCACTCCAGCTGACCCAGTAAATGCCTCAATCGAGCCTACTATGAAACTCCCTTTAAAAGGCAGTGAAGGGCTATTGCTCTGGCCAACCTGCACAGACAACAAATAAGATCCCACCATAAAGGAGAGAAACCAGCCATTTTAGAAGAACATAAGGAAGGCCCTGCTGGATCAAACCAAGGCCCATCAAGTCCAGCAGTCTGTTCACGCAGTGGCCAACCAGGGGCCTTTGGGAAGCCCACAAACAAGCCCACAAACAAGACCATCCTGCCTGTGATCCACAGCACCTAATATAATAGGCATGCTCCTCTGTTCCTGGAGAGAATCAGATGAGAAGAAGGAATCAGAATCGTGTCCTCAGTGGCACTGCTGCATGGAAGAGAACGGCTGAAAGCTCTGTCTGTGACTATTACCTTTTTAGCTGGTGGGCTGACATTCCTTTTGAAATGTAAAAGACATTGTAAATAAGGTGGTGATAGCATTGGTGAGGGTGGGTGGGGGACTAAAAAAAACCTCGCTCCCAGCATACGTCTCCATAAAATGATCCAACAAAAGATCCATCGCTTCCCTTGAATGAGCAAACATATGTGCACCTTTGGCTTGGGGGAGTGAGTGTTTCAGATGCTTGCCTGGGGCTTGCCTAGTTTGCCCGATTAAGATTCCAGCTAAAGTGGTCCCAAGTTCGTTTGTCAATCCAAACACTCTGCAAGACAAGATAACAGTAACAAGTCCGAATGTAATACTTTGCTCGTTGATTTGCCTTTCCTTCTGTAATTGCTGTCCTCTGTTCAACTGAAACCTTCTTAAATATGGAGAACTCTGGGGTGAGTATTTTTCCCTGACATGTTGGCTTTAAAGACGGTTGCCTTGGCCATCCTGGGTGGTCCGTCTCCCTGAAATTCTACTTGTCTGTGGGCATGTGTTGACCTGTATGCTTCCACTCCACGCAGCAAAGTTTGAAGCCGCCCTCCAGGCTAAGGACTTTTCCTCCAATTTAAGTAGGTCTTCTGCAGATAGAAGATTGGAGGAAGATGGATTGATTTTTCTTTTATTGGTTTATTGTTTCAAATTCACATGTCTTTGTAACATCCCTGCACTCCCATCTTTCAGTTGCTTGCAACTGTAAGTCTAAATATGTCTGTTAGAACATAAGAAAGGCCATGCTGGATCAGACCATTATAAATAAACAGACAGCTGGCGGTTTTCCATTATAAATACAATGCGCTCCAAATACATGTAACTGCCAACAAGTGAATAACTGGTAAGGATTGTCTATGCAGGATTATGTGACATTAGGAATTCATCTGGTGTAGCACAGCGTCTCCAGCAATGGCCAGTCTAATATCCCCACCATACTCCCAAGCAGTGACAAAATGGAGAACGCCCCAGCAAACCGTATTCAGAAGCACACAGCCTCTAAATATGAGGGTTGCATTTAACTGGCATGATTAAATGCCACTGATTGACCCATCCTCCTTGAATTTGTCTCCTCTGCTTTTAAAGCCACCCAAGTTCAAGGCCAATGCCACCTCTGATGGGGATGGGTCCACGTAGGAAGCTATGTGTCAGCTGCGCTCTGGGGCAGTTCTTTCTTTGTTCAGTCCCAAACCGACTGCCAGTCACTTGAACTGAGCGACCCCAAGTTGGAGAATTACGTGGGAGAGAGAACATTTCTCAGTCTGCCCTCTCTCCACAGTGATGGGTTTTGAAGGGAGGAATGTGTTTAAAATTAAATTAATTTAAAATAAGTATCAGCCCCCAAGTCTGCTAATCACTGCTGATCTTTATATATTAGTCTTTAATGTACCGAGTGTTGCAATGATTATGGTGTTCCTCCTCACAACAGCCTTGGGACATAGGTGGTTATATATACCTGTTTAACAAAGGGAGATTAAAGATGAGGCCTGAGGGGAAACTGAAGCCTGAGTTTGTTCAGGACTGAATGGTGATTTATCTCTTGAGAATATTTATGCCTCTTTTTTTGGACAGCCAGCATAGTGTAGTGGTTAACAGTGGAGGAGTCTGATCTGGAGAACCGGGTTTGATTCCCCACTCCTCCACATGAGCTGCGGAGGCTAATCTGGTGAACTGGATTTCCCCCTGCTCCTACACACGAAGCCAGCTGGGTGACCTTGGGCTAGTCACAGCTCTGATAGAGCTCTCTCAGCCCCACCTACCTCACAGAGTGTCTGTTGTAGGGAGGGGGAGGGGAAGATGATTGTAAGCCGGTTTGATTCTGCCTTAAGTGGTAGAGAGTCAGCATATAAAAATCAACTTCTTCTTCTTTTGCAGTCAAGTCGTAGCCGACTTGAGGAGACCCCGTCATGGGGGTTTCAAGACAAGAGATGAGCAGAGGTGGTTTGCCATTGCCTGCCTCTGCTTAGCAATACTTGGTGGTCTCCCTTCCAAGTACTATCCAGGGCTGACCCTGCTTAGCTTCTGAGATCTGACAAGATTGGGTTAACCAGGGCTATCCAGGTCAGGGCAATTATGCCATACCTCTCCATAAAAATATCATGGAGGCGGCTTAGGACATAACATTATTTTTTTTAAGAATGAAAACAGTACAATAACATGAGAACATGGGCATCTCATACCTAATTCTAACACTCTGTCTACTAGACCAGATGCTGTCTAAATTAGTTTTAATGGCATCCCTTTAGAGACACTTTTGGAAGTAATGTTTTTGACACTAGTAAAAGGGCTGCATCAGATAGTTAAAATGCTCCCATGAAAGTAAAATTAAGATTTTGGTGTGACCAGGATTTATTGATTAGAAAAGTGGTTTTTGAAGGGGCTTTTAAATTCATTCTGGGATTGGGAATAAATTAACTCGCTTCAGAATGTTCTACAACAGACAGTGCGGAAGTCAAGTTGAGGAAAGCCCATACCAAAGGTCCATTCCAATCCACTTCTTCTTCAAATAAATGGGAGCAGAATTATGTCTTTGGATATTATTTTGGGAACACACAAACCTGGAATAAATCAATACCAATTGTTACAGTACATGAAACCCTTAACAGCACCTGTTTGGATGTAATAAGTCATGTGATAAGCCATTAAGCCTCAGTGTTCAACTTAACAGTTCAATTATTTTGGTGCGAGAGAGATCAATAGCTGGGGAGCAGTTATTGACCTTGGGTGCCAAATGAAAATTATCCACAACCATGTGGCAAGCCAGGTTTTGCTATATTAGATGCCAATATCTTGGGCTAGCATTTATATTTTGTTGAACATCCTTTTATCACAACAGCATCAAGAAAACTTAAGTGTGGGCAGGTTGATCCTTTCTAGCACTGAAACACATAGATGGTGCGTCACGGGAAATGTTCTGTGCTCTTATTCTTAAGTTGCCATGGGTGTTTTTCTGTAAGGATGTTGAATGCTATGGTGGATTGAGTAAATTCGCAGAGTCCAAAGAGGAGTTTTTCCCTTGTGTGTAATGTAATTGGTTGTTAGGTGCAATGAACATTCAATGTGATTTTATGTGGACAGTGAGGATTGTGTGTGTCCTTCACACAACCCTTTACAAGCCCTTTTCAAGCCCACATGTGGGCTACGAATAAGAACATACTTAAATGTTAAGTAAGGGCAGCTCTACATTTCACGCCATGATTCGAGTTTATAAGAATCTCGAAAGCTTATACCCTGAAAATCTTGTTAGTCTCTAAGGTGCTACTGGACTCAAATCTAGCTGTTCTATTGTAGACTAACACCGTTACCCTCTGAAACTAAATTCATGCCATAAACATATGAATTGAGATTACTTCCACAGGGGTGTTTTTGCTGTGCATCCCCATCCTACACTGCAGTATTGAGGGGGGACACAACATTGACCCCTTCTGGGTTTTTCCTGACTCTGCTGCTTGTTTCACCAAACTTGCTTTGGTATGATCTTTTGTGAAAGTTCTATTCAAAGCAGGTTTGGGATCCATGTCGATGGGAAGGTATCGATTACTGCACCTTACTGCCCAGATCTAGTGCCACATGTGCTGCCATTTTCTCTTGTGCCTGACACACACCCTGCCCATCGCTGCCACCAGCAAGCTTTCCGATGACTTTTTAATTGGTAGAAGATATATCATTATAGCATCCATAAACTGTGGTGCTATAGCTACTACTATTTTTTTAAAAAATGGGGGAAAGTAATCTTGCAAGTAGAGAAATAGGCACAAGGGGAAACTTATGACAAAGCTCCATTTGCAGCAGCTATGAGAACTCAGCAGGGAACCATCCCTGTGAAGGCTTTCGAGCTCTAGCTCACACTCTGGCAAGAGAATTTGGCGCTTGGGGATAAGCTCTTTGGTGTGCTGCCATGCAATGTCACTTCCAGTGCAAAACCAGAAATGACGTCACATTGGAGCAACACCCCACAACGCTGCTTTAAGCTGGGAAGCGCGCTCCAAAGCTAGAGTTTTGCATGAATCATGGAGTGTCCTCCCTACTTGATGGCAGAATTGCACCACTGGCCTGTTGAATGGTGGCAGATAATGAGGGGTCAGGCAGGGAGGTCTCATGCTATAGTGGAAGATCTGCCTCCCCCCATCCCAGTGTGGAAACAATCTGCACATATGTTGTACATATGTTGCTGTTCATTGTTGTGGCCTCTGTGCATGCACACATGGGAACTGCACATGTGCAGGCCAGCCGCAGACTCCCGTTGGAAAGCTTCTTTACATTAGCCCAGCAACAGAGAGTGCTCCCCGCTCCCCTCTGTCACGCACCCAGAACCAACGGCTCTTCCTGCCTACAGATCCAGCATGGTGTAGTGGTTAAGAGTGGTGGTTTGGAGCGGTGGACTCTAATCTGGAGAACCGGGTTTGATTCCCCACTCCACCACTTGAGCGGCAGACACTAATCTGGTGAAATGGATTGGTTTCCCCACTCCTACACATGAAGCCAGCTGGGTGATCTTGGGCTAGTCACAGCTCTACAAGCTCTCTCAGCCTCACCTACCTCAGAGGATGTCTGTTCTGGGGAGGGGAAGGTTATTGTAATCCGGTTTGAATCTTCCTCAAATGGTAGAGAAAGTTGGCATATAAAAACCAACTCTTCTTCTTCTTCAAATGGGCACATGACAGAGGGGCAGGGGAGCACTCTTCCCTCATTTCTCCTCCTGCGGCCGCAGAGAAGTCCCTAGGAGAAATAAAGAAGGAACAGCCCACAGCAGGGAAGGAGGGAGGGATGTGTGCCTGCAGCAGAGGGGAGGGTGGAGCACTTCCTGCTGCTGGGCGAACTTAAAGAAGTGTTGCATTAGGAGTCTGTTGCTCGCCTGAGCATGCGCAGTTCCCATGTGTGCCTGCACAGAGGACCACTAGATGAACAACAGTTACAGGTAAGAGCAACACAGTTTTACTCTTCCATTTTTCACATCAAACATGTAAAGTGACAAAGACATACAAACACACTTAGACAACCATGTTCACTTGTCTGGAAAGCCTAAATGAGACAAGGGCTGTGGATGGGGGAAAAAGGGTATTTTTAAAAGTAATGCATATTCTGTCTTTTGAACACTTCATTCTGTCAAGAATGACAGTGCACATGCAGCACATATGTAGTGTTGCCCACAGACTCAGGTTATAGGATGGAAGTACAAATTAAGGCACCTAACAACTTAGCAAATGAGCCTAGAATGCAGTTATAGTATGAGTGAACATATCCACGCAGTAGTAGCAATAGTTTGATTTTATATAGAGATACATTTTTGTTGGATACCCTGTTGAGCTCAGAGGCAGTGGGTCCCATCCAGGCGGATAGGGCCTGTCTTTCCTTCTCCTGACAGCTGTCAGATGGAATGGCTTACACCTCATTAAACTGGCGCGTGCATTTGTGTCCGGACAAAAACTTCACGCTGTTCCGTTTCCCTCTTGGGGTATGTAAAATAACACACTGAGGTAGGCCTAATTAAATAAGGTAGAACTCTGTTCCTGGGGATCAAACCCACAATTTTCAGCACCATTGCACCTTTTTTTTTCCATTCCGTGTGTGCTTCAACGATATTCCTAAAATGGAAGAAGTGAAACGAGAAGATATTTGTGTTGGGCTCTGTGAACGGAGCGAATGTATACGCATGAATCTCATTATCTTGGCCCGTATAACTTACCACTATTGGATAACGAGGACCTCCGTTTGGCTATCTAGAAATAATCAAAAAGAAAAGACAACACAGATACTGCATATGTCTTTGGGATAAATAAAGAGGAGATTCTGCATCCATTCTGGGTATCAGTTTTTAGATCCTCATTAATGGGAAATGTTTAATCTTCTCTCTTTTTTATTTTGTGGGTATAAGTGTTTCAGTGTAAGACTTTCTTCTGGTTCTGCCAGAACAGATGATTTATTATCAAGGCTAGGCTATGATCTAGCCGCTAGATCACAGCAACATTGTCTCGGGTACCATAATAACAAGACATATAAGCAGTTTTCAGGAAACAAAAGACGAACTTGTTCAGTCTGTGCTAACCTGTGTAATCTGGGACTGTTAGATAAACCTTGGATACACCATCTAAGTTATTTTGACGGTGAATAGTCGATTACTTTCTCACGGACTCGTAGCGGCTTTTTGAAGCTGTAGCTGGCCAGCAAACACCCTTTTGCAGTTCCTTTTGAATTGATGACAATGTTCCTTTTCTTCATGGTTGCTGATGGTGTTATAATAGTTCTTGAACTTGGGATGCCCGACAAAGGAACAGGCATGGAAATTGCAGTGCCTTTCTGTTTTTCCTTGCAATTATCAGTTTTTTAAAATGCTATATTCATTATATTAGTGCCCCTATTTTGATGCATTTTTGTTGTTGAATGCAGTGGCTTCTATGCAGCTTCCTGCATTGGTCATGTGGAGGCACTAAATACCACTCCCACGTAAAAACATACACACCCGGTGACTGCAATTTGCATGATCATTGCCCCCTTTTTAAGAGCGATGGCAGTGGAAATCTTGCAAGCTATAGGTATAGGGCCACACCTACAAAAAACTGGACCATAATATTAGCAGCCCTTTTCAGATGCTGTGATCTTGTATACCGGGAGCCTGTAGATGAGTAGTCCATGTTACCCATAATCTTCTAAATACACATGGTCGTCATATTGTCTGAAAGAGGCAATATGTGGATTTTGTACAGCCTCTTTACACAAAGCCCTGATCTTTCAGGGTTTTGGTTCACGTGCATCAAAGCTGGAAATCTGTGTGTGGCCCCTCTCAGACTGCATGTACTGGGAAGGTCTGAAAAGGGCTAGTGCCTTCATGTGATCTATACCAGGTTGCAGTCCCTTCTGTTAATGCGGCATTAGGTCCCCATATTGAGAAGAACTTACTTGGCCTAGGTGGCTGAATGCAAGCATAATCTACTCCACCTCAGTCCCTCATCTGTAGTGTGATACATAATGCTGCCGTTTCGTACTGGAATAGTGACTGAGAAATACTCAAACATTCAGGGAAGTACCATATCATTGCTGACTACAATTCTACTGATCTGTAATACAAAGAGGTATGTCAAAAACCTAGAATGAACCAAAAAAACTTTGTGTATTTCTTTATATATTTCTTCCTAGAATTGGAAGGGGCCTAGATAGATAGATAAGAGCCCCGTGCCACAGAGTGGTAAGCTGCAGTACTGCAGTAAGACACTCTGCTCATGACCTGAGTTCGATCCCGACAGAAGGCGGTTTCAGGTAGCCTGCTCAAGGTTGACTCAGCCTTCCATCCTTCTGAGGTTGGTAAAATGAGTATCCAGCTTGCTGGGGGTAAATTGTAGATGACTGGGGAAGGCAATGGCAAACCACCCCGTAAACATAGTCTGCCTAGTAAATGTTGGTATGTGACATTACCGCATGGGTCAGGAATCACCTGGTGCTTGCACAGGGGACTGATTACCTTTACCTTTAGATAGATAGATATAGTCCTAGAATTGGAAAGGGCCATATAGGCCAGCTAGTCCAATCCCTTACTCAACATACAAAAGCCAAAGCTAGAGAATTTCCTACATATAGCTGTCCAGCCTTTGCTTGAAGACCCCCAGTGCAGTCAAGGCCACCCCATCCCCTGAGTAACTATAACTAGTTCCATTGTTGGATTGCTCCTATTATTTGGAACGTTCTTTTAATTTCAACTGAAATCTGTTATTTTGTGATTTAAGCTCATTATATTGCATCTTACCCTCTCCCATGTGACATCCCTTCTGGTATTTGAATAGTGCAATAATGTCTTCTCTTTTCCAGGCTAAACATACCCAGTTCCTTAAACCTTTCCTTGTTACACTTGTTTTCCAGCCTGCCAGATATCTTTGTTTCCCACCTCTGAATGATATGATATTGTTCCTACCAATAAGTGCTGTCCATCATCATTGGGTTTGGGATGCCAAATTGAGAGGATGGATAGCAGTGCAAACCTCCAGGAGGGGGCTAGAGATCCCACGGAATTACAACTGATCTCCAGACTACATAAATCACGTACTTATTATTTATTTATTTAAAACATTTATTCCACTTCTTCTGGAGAAAATGGCTGCTTTGGAAGGTGGACTGCATGACATTATACCTTACCAAGGTCCCTCCCCCCCCAAACCCCATTCTCCCAGGCTCCACCTTCAAGTATCCAGGTATTTCAAAACTCAGAGTTGGCAGCCCTAAGGATGGACACATTGCACTTATTCCATATTATTTTTAGGCCAAAATTTTCATTCTATAGAATGGGAACTTTCCCCCTTGAAAGACCATGATACTTTTTCTTGGCTATAGTGAGAGTCGGCCCAAAAAAAAAACAACAACAATCTGTAACCTAAAATATGTTCTTGGGTTTAGTTTGGTTCCTTTAAGATCAATGAAACAGAGGTGCAAAATTAATCACACATTGATTGCATTCAATACTAAGTGCATTTTACTTCCTCTGATTATTAACAGTCAGGAGAGGGGAGTTCTTGGGAATGTGTCTGCCAGATGAAGAAGATCTGGACTGAGCTTCCGTTTCCCTTCTTGAGCAGGTTATTAAAGTGGGGGCATGACCAGAAGCTCTTCTAACAAGGAAGGGGATCCTGGGAACATGAAAGCCACTTATGAAATCTGGACTGTCTGTTTCCCTTCCTATTTCAGGTATTTATGCTTGGGCATAGCCAGAGGTGCAAATCTTTTGGCAAGAGCCTGTGCCTCTGTCCCGAATGAGTAAATCCAGGACCAGCCCAGGATATGATATATTGCGCTCTTTGACTTGGATCCTAGACCTTGTTTTTACTTGTGCCCCTCTTTGTCTGTTGTGGAGGTGATCCTCTGCTGAAGACCATGTTCCTCTCACACTAGGTACTTTTTGGCTCCTTGAATGACATTGGCGCTAGGTTGGGTCCACTCATGAAGTACCAAAGGAAGGCATGCTCTACGGCAGAAGGCAGCCTCTGAGGTGGACAAAAAGAAGCACAAGCAGAAAGAAGCTGTAGGATCTCAGCCTTTGTTTTTTGGGGGGTGGGGGTGGGAAGCAACATACAAAATACAGTTTAAATAAAGGCCGTTAACGCATGGCCACTTTCTCCCTCTTTTCTCCCGGGAATGCAGCGAATTGAGGAGGTCTGCATGCACGTGCTTCACCCACATGCGCGTTCAGTCCTCCTGCTTTCACTATTTCCCCGGAAGAACCCATTCCTCTGTTACTGCGACTTAAATGGAAGCCGCGTAACAAAGGAAGGAGTTCGCCCGTGCGTGCTCCTCTGGGTCGAGTCCCTGCTGGGAGACTTCCGGGCCGGCAGGGGCCACAGCAGTGGCACCTTTTCCTCCCCCCCACCTTGTGCCTCTCTCTCCCCTCCCCCTGTCTGGAAGCAGGTAGGGGTGAGGGGAAGCCGGCAGCAAGTGCAGGTTCAGGCACCTGGGGAAAGGAGCCGCCGCAGCCTCCATTTGCCTTTGGCTTCCTCTCACTTCGATCCGGGAAAGGGGAGTGCAGAGACGTTCCCCCACCGTCTCCTGCTCTTCTCCACCCGGGGGGGGGGGGAAGGCGGGCGATGGCAGCTTCACCAGCCCCCGCCACTTCCACCCTTTGCCGGTGTCTGCTCTTCTCCACGGGGAGGGAGGTGAGCGGCTGCCCCCACCCTCCACCGGCTTCCCCCCTGCTCTGCCAGTCCTCCCGCCGCCAGCTTCCTGCCTGTTTACTTTCACTGATTTCCTTTTTTAAAAAAAAAAAAAACCTCACACAATTTTCAGCATCAACATCCTTTAGCAGCTGCCCGGGGGGTGGCAGGGCGGCGGCGGCTGCTTTGCCAGTCCCCCGGCCGCAGCAGCCTCTGCTTGCTGCCAGCCTCCACCCGGGGACGACAAGGTGGAGGAGAGAAGAGCGGCGGCGTCTCCCACTGGGCGCTCCTTTGTGCCATGCGTTTGATTTCCCGCAGTAAAAGGGTTCCCGCGTTAAAAAAGCGTGCACCTTTACCGGCACAAAGGAGCCATGCGTTAACGGCCAAACTGAAACAACAATGGCTTTTGGATCACTGTGGAGAAAAGCAGGGTTACTGGTATTTGTACTGTGAGATCCAAAGGGGTGTGTGCAGTGCAAAATGGGAACCCACTGAGGTGCTATTTGATGTGGTGTGAGGGTATGTAGCTGCTAAGGAAATCCAGCACCTCTTCCTCTATGTACACAAGCACTTTCCTTTCAGTCTACCTGGCTCATATACTTTCCTACTTTGGTGTGCAAGTGCTCACTTGTGTATGTGTGTATAATTATTACCTGGCCACAATGATTGAACAGGCCAACTGATGTCTGTTTCAATCAGGGTTGCAGCCACTTTGTTCTCACTTTTTTTACCACTGCATGTGATGGGTATCACTGCAAGGTGTACTCAAGAGAGGAATCTCCATTAGTAGTAAGGAAGCACCAATGAAATCAAGAGCACTGATGGGTGGTCAGTGTTACTTGTAGTAATATAATTTTTAAAAATGGTTATCAGAGGTTACATATTGTCCATTGTTGTGGCTTCTGTGCAGGCACACATGGGACTGCGCATGCACGCAGGTCTGCCATAGAGGTTTTACTAGAAAGCTCTTCTCTTCTCTTCTCTTCTCTTCTCTTCTCTTCTCTTCTCTTCTCTTCTCTTCTCTTCTCTTCTCTTCTCTTCTCTTCTCTTCTCTTCTCTTCTCACACTTTCTAAAGCTCTAGGAGAGTTCCCCACCCCTATTGGGCTGGCCTTTCCCACCGAAACTAGTATGTGACCAGAGGAGGTGGAGAGTTCCTTCCCTCAGTCTTTCCTTCACTTTAGAAAGTGCTAGAAGAGCTTTCTAGTAAAACCTCAGTGTCCGGCCTGCGGCATGCACAGTCCCATGTGCGCTTGCACAGAAGAACACTCGATGAACAACAGTTACAGGTAAGTGCAATCCTGTTTTTCTGCTCTAGAGATTAATCATCCACCTGTTCTGAATCTGCTTTTGGATTGATTGTTGCACCCACCCACCCACAAATCAAATCATTGGAGAAAAAATCATCTCAGTGTCAGTTTTTACTAACAATGTTCTCATAGGTGTAATTCCACAACACTTTATGAATTTTCAAGAGTAAATTCATTCAGAAGAACTGGCTTTCTCACAGTTAATTTCCTCATTTACTGTAGCTCCACTCTTGGTTTTTGAAATTATTAGTATAATTGATTGACAACTATGCGCATGTTGCCTAGACACAATGAATAGGATAGAGACAACTGTCAAGAAAATAATTTATCTCCAGTAATCGATCAAGCATTTGTTAAGAGTATGAAATAATATGAAAATTGAAATCCAGTCCTGATAGGAAAAATTGCATACATCTTTTCCCCTATTGGCCAGAAAAACCCCCTGAAGGTATCATTTTGGCTTGGGGATAAGCAGGATAGTAAATATCCTGCTAAGGAATGATGTGGAGTAGGTTGCTACACAGCCTTCCGAGATAGAGAATCCTTTTTTCAAAGCAGGAACTAATTGTCTTTGGCAACCAGAGAGAGAGTACAATTCCCTGCTTCAGTGGCCTTGGCCCTATTTAATTGAACTGAACAGTACAATTTTGTCTGGATCAGAGCTCTGGGAAGACACCGAGGGCAGCAGTTGGAAACTACAGGAACGAGAGAACGGAACAGCTGCCATCAGGCCCTGAGAAAGAGTGTCTTGGTAGCTCCAGGCCTAAGTTACCAAACTGAAGTTCGAACTGGGAAATGAGAAGGCTGCCAGGTGACTTCTGACTAGGTTCCTGCTGCCCTTGCAACTTTAAATGTAGAAGAGTGGTGGGTAGAATTGCCAGCTCTGGGTTGTGAAATTCCTGGAGAATTGGGGGTGAAGCCTGGGGAAGATGGAGTTTGGGGAGGGGAGGGACCTCAGCAGGATATAATGCCATAGTGCCCACCCTCAAAAGTAGCCATTTTCTTCAGGGTTACTAATATCTGTTGTCTGGAAATCAGGTGTAACTCCTGGAGAACTCCAAGCTCCTGAAGAAAAAGGGGGAACAAAGAAAACTCAGCCTAAAAGTCAGAGGAAATAAAGGGGTTGAGCTAAACATTAACTAATATAGCATCCATTTTTATTATATACTAGCTGTACCCGGCCACGCGTTGCTGTGGCCCAGTCTGGTTAAATGGAAAAGAAAGAAAAGAGAAAGCGCACGTTTCTAATATGTTTAATTTCACAATGTTTGTGGGTATACAATATTTTTTGTGGTTCCATTGTCTGTGCAGATATAGAGATTGTCTGGTTTGCCGACTCTAGAACACGCAACATATAATTGTCCATGTGAGAAGCAATCCGTGTCTAGATCTAAACCGCACAATTCTAAAGATTGGCCCTGAGTTTTGTTGATGGTGATTGCAAACGCCAATCGAATTGGGAATTGCAATCTCTTAAATAGAAATGGCATATCTGTTGGAATCATAGGAATGCGAGGAATGAGGACATCTTCACCTTTGAAAGGTCCTGTCAAGATTATTGCTTCTATGACGTTGCTCATGAATTTTTTTACTGCAAGCCGCGTGCCATTGCAAAGCTTTGGCTGGTTGATATTTCGCAACATGATAATTGGCACGCCGATTTTCAATTGCAGTACGTGCGGTGGCATTCCTGGCAGATCGAGTGAATTCAAAAATTCTGTTGGAAAATTAACCGCTTCATCTGCTTCCACAACAGTGTCGACGGACTTGTATGTGACTGCTTCGCTTTGAATGTGAGACTGAATAATATTGTTAAGTTTGTAAACGTCTTTGTTCTTGGCCGCAAGAATAGCTCATTCACTCAGCCAATCGTGATTCTTATAATTGGTTTGAATAGTGGGAAATACTTTTTCAACCAATTCTTCTTTTGACGTCACTAAATTGCAGAAGTTATGAGGCAATGAAATTCGTCCTGAGGTCAGATCAACCTGTACCTTTCCGTTCCCAATTTCCAGCAGTTGATGTGAGAATATCTCAGCTGATGATCGTTTTGCAGCTGGACATGCATATTTGTAGTTAATTTTAAGTTAAGTCGCCACAAAGTAGAGTATTTCAGGCAAGCATTTATTTCGTCTGGTGGTGTCGATCGAGGAATTACAGGTAATGTTTGCCTGAAATTTCCTGCAAGCAATATTAATGCGTTCCCAAATGGTCTGATGTTTCCACGCAAATCTTGCAATGATCGATCAAGAGCCTCGAGCGATTTCTTGTGCGCCGTTGTGCATTCATCCCAAACAATAAGTTTGCATTTCTGCAATACTTTTCCCATGCCGGATGCTTTGGAAATGTTGCACGTGGGAGTTTCAATGAATTGCATGTTCAATGGCAATTTCAAAGCGGAATGAGCAGTTCTTCCACTTGGTAGCAATGTCGCAGGTATTCCGGACGATGCAAGAGCTAAGGCTATGTTATTTTGGGATCGAATTGCTGCCAGAATCAGTCTAATTAGGAACGTTTTACCAGTTCCTCCTGCTGCATCTAAGAAGATAGCGTGTGCTGCATTTACGTCTAACAGATGGCTTTTTTTTTTCAAAAAAGCATGTTTTTACCTGTCACAGGTGTGACATCTATATAATATAGGTATATAAAAACACGCGCATATTCAAATGCAACGTTGTGTCAAAATTTCAAAGCAATCGGTGAAGAACTTTTGGAGATTTAAGATTTTGAACAAACGAACATTTACATTTTTATTTTTATGGATTGTGCACAATTGTATTTAAAAACACAGGGCCTAATATACAGGCTTCCCAAAAAGCACAAACATAGTTACAAATATTACCAACACATGACAATTGATGTTAGTGCAAAAAATGACCAAAATCTGACCAGACGCGTTTCGGCCTTTTACAGGCCTTCCTCAGTGGTCATACATACATAATTTTACAATACACATCCTGACATATACGCTATACAAGGTAAAAAATAAATAAAAGCCTTTTATTCTGTGTGGCTTTATGTTAAAATAGTTTGTCCATGCGCCTTAAAACATGGATCACGGCTCACACCGTGTATATGGTGTCCAGCGTTTCAGGATGTGTATAACATCGACAAACGTGAAGAAAAGAGCCCCCTACTTCTTCCATTCAAATATAAGTCAGCCAGCATGAAGCTGCTCCCTGGCCTCTTTAAAATAGGTACTATGGGCAGGAAAATGTACAACACGGCTGCTTTACCAAAGTTTCTCAATGTGTGTGTGTTAATAAAATATTAAAACAAATCAAGGTTGAAGACCACAAATCTTAGAACCGCATAATCTGTCAATACTACCACTTCCTTACAATAGGAGGTGATAAACTTCATTTTCTTGTAATTTGGATATCATTTTTGTTCTCAGGGGGCTTTGGTGCTGGCTTTCCAAATAGGTTCCGGAGCTGAACTCCTCCCCAATTCTAAACTCCTTCCTGATTTTGCCTTCCCAACTTGTACTAACTGTTGGTTGCCGGGATGCTTTAAACTGAAATAAAACCAGGGGAAGCACATCCTTTTAGTCTCGCACTTTAGGACTGGATTGCTGCTTTTAGACTGTGTTGGAAAAATACCGCATATTCCTTGGCACCGACATCCTGCTTCCAAGGACCTGGGTGACAGAGCAGTTGGCTTTTGGCCAGCCTTGCTTTTAGTATATTAATACGAAAAGGGCCTTGGCTTATGCTGGCATAACTATTTTTTCTCCTCCTGAGTTCCTGCCAAGTTCCTTTTCAGTACCATGCCAGAATGCACTTATCAAGCCCATTCTGATAAAAATTCAGTTGGTAAGGCTTTGAAGGGTGTGATTGAAAGGATGTGGTTTCATTTTATGAATGAACACAGCCATCTCCGAGTCCTCTGTGAAAATTCTGCACTGGTAACAGAACGCTTGCCTGGTGGCCTTCAGTTCAGTGTAGCCTGGCGCGCCATCCCTCAGCATTCCTTGGCTTTCAAGCACATTACATTTTACTAGAGTTGCAAGCTTTAGTGGGTAGATGAATCTGCTGAAGCTCTGGAGCCAATTTTAATTGAGAGATGAAGGCACGCTTGCCTATTTTTTTTTCTTTTTTGAAAAATGATAACCTTTGCTTCTAATTTTTGTTTATTCAGTTACAAGCTCTCAGACTAGGGCAGACTAGGAAAATTCCTGGAGATTTTGGGGTGGACCCGTGGGAGGGCAGGGTTTGGGCAGGGGAGAGACCTCAGTGGGGTATAATGCCATAGAGTCCACCCTCCAAAGCATCCATTTTCTCCAGGGGAACTGATCTCTGTAGGCTGGAGATCAGCTGTAATTCTAGGAGATCTTCAAGCACTATGTCCGACCTTCCTTAAGTATTTCAAAAATGTGTGTTGATTGACACACATTTTCTCCAGATGTGTGTTGATTGACACAATCAACACACAAAAATGTGTGTTGATTGACATACATTTTCTCCAGATAGAAAGAACTTTTGAATGGATTTGGATTAGGATATCTGAAGGACCTCCTTCTCCCTGCCCATTTTCTGAATTCATCAACAGAGACTCTTCTTCAGTCACCCCTGCCTTTAGAGATTCAGTGGGTGACTATTCAAGATTGGGCCTACATCTTGATCGTACAAGTCCCTCCCCTAGCATTTTAATCTGGCTTAATCTTTGGTATCTTTTAGGCATTTGGTGAACTCTGCCCTGTTTTCCTGGCTTTTGGGGGTTCATTCTTATCTGTAACTTTTTGAACTGTTTATAGTGGCACTTTTACCTGATTGACTTCTGAGGATCATATTTGGGGTATGCTTGTTTCTGACTTTTCTTGGCAAACTAATATTGTGGCTTTAATTGCTGCAACTCCTGTTTAATTTGTCAGCTGATGCTTTCATGTTTTGTAAACTGTTCTAAAGGTTGTGTAGGAATGCAAGGGCGGGGTCATTAAAAATAAAACTAAAGAAAAAATTAGCAAGCCAAGAAAAACAGATTGAAACAATACAATTAAATCAGACAACAGTAAAAGATCAAATAGCCATGATGGAGATGAGAGTGAGAGAGGCCAACCTTTGTCTGCGCAACCTTCCAGATATGATGGGAGATAACAAAGAAACTGTAGTCCCAAATCTGGCTTACCTGTTTCAGATGGACGAACAAGAATTGAACCAAGCTATTAACAGAGTATACAGAATACCATTACCTGCTAGAATGAAAAGATCTAAGCCAAGAGACCTGATGATAGTGTTCTATGACACTAGGATTAAGGATAAGATCATGAAGATGCATTATGATAACCCGGTGTCAGCAGGAGACATTCCTCTAATTTTATTAAAGGACATACCAAGACACTTACTCTCACAGAGGAATAATTACAAAGAATTTGTGTCTGTTCTGAAAGCTAATGGTATCAAATATTGCTGGATTATGCCACAAGGCTTGGCTTTTACCTACAAAGAAATGAAAATGACAATTACATCTACAGCAGATGAGGGAAAATTTCTGAGAAAATATAAATCAGATCTTAAAGGATTAACTGGGGATCAAAAGGAAGAGGAAGAAGAACAACAACAAGAAGAAGAACCACAGGGAGCAGCAGGAGGAACTAAATTATAGACTGCATATTTTGCTTCAATAATCATTGTACCATGGCAAAAGTAATTTCTTGGAATGTGAATGGTTTGAATGAAAAAACTAAAAGGGCTAGAATTTTTAAATATCTACAGAAGTATAAATACTCCCTAATTTGTTTACAAGAGACTCATATAGCAAAAAAACACAAAAAATATTTGGATAGACAAATGCTTGGACAAGCATTTGTGGCATCGGCCGAAACAAAAACTAAGGGAGTAGTAATATATGCTCATTCTAGCCTTAGTTCTGAACTACTATATAAAGACAACGAAGGGAGAATTGTAATTATAAAAACCAAAATATTGGGGCAAAAGACGATTGTGGTAGGAATATATGCTCCCAATGAAGGAAAAACAAAATTTTATGGACAATTGCATGAACTGATCTCTCAATATGCCAATGACCAGATTTTATTGATGGGTGACTTAAATGGCGTTATTCTCCCAATTTTGGATAAAAAATCAAAAGCAAAAGACGAAAATGAAGGATGTTTACCTAAAACTTTCTTCACCATGGCTACTGAATTGGAATTACAAGACATCTGGAGAACAATGAATACTACAGCCAAAGAATATACCTTTTATTCAGCGAGACATGACTCACACTCCAGAATAGACATGATTTGGTCTAGTAAATCAATTTTTACGCAACTACGTAAAATACATATTTTACCAAGAACTTTTTCTGATCACAATCCGGTTACATTTGAGTGGAACAATAAACAAGCATTCAGATGGCGATTGAATGATAAACTTTTAAAGGAAAATAAGATTCAAAAAGAATGATATGATCTGATTAAAGATTTTTTTGAAGTCAATCTTAATGGAGAAACTACGTTGAATATAGTGTGGGATGCGTTTAAAGCAGTTCTAAGAGGATTTATGATACAGAAACATGTAGCGTGGAGGAAAACTCAACTACAATTTACCAATAACATACTTTGGGATTTACAAAATTTGGAACAAAAACTTGTTATGGCGTTACAAGAAGAAGAGAAAAATGAAATACAAATGAAGATTTCTGTATCTAAACATCAATTAAATTTGGTCATAATGGAGGAAATGAACAAAAACTTAAAATTTGCCAAACAAAAATATTTTGAACACGCTAATAAACCTGGGAAATTTTTAGCAACACAACTGAAAGACTCATTTCAGAAGAAGATTATAACAAAAATTCAAACTGCTAAAGGACCAGTTCATTCAACTACAGATATACAAAAAGAATTTGTTTCATTTTACACTAAGCTGTATCAGAAAGAAAATATTTCAAAACAGAAAATAGATAAGTTTTTAAGTTCAATACAGATGAATATTCTTTCAACAGACCAACGAGAATGGATAGATGCTCCAATCACAAGGGAAGAAATACAAGAAGCAATAATGAAACAAAAGCCGGATAAGACACCTGGACCAGATGGAATAACTGCTCTATTTTATAGAACATTTAGTGACAACTTAGCAGACTTTTTTGTATCACTTTGCAATACAATTTTGGATAAGGGAGTAGCCCCAGAAACTTGGTCGCATGCATATATATCGTTGATACCTAAGGAAGGAAGAGACCCAGAAAGAACATCAAATTATAGACCTATTTCGTTGTTAAATGTGGATTATAAGGTTTATGCCTCGGTCTTATCGAATAGGATAAGAAAATTTATTAAAGACCTTATACACGAAGATCAGGCGGGCTTTGTTCCAGGAAGGCAAATTAAAGACAATATAAGAATCTTATTGGACTCATTAGAATATTATGATCAGAATATACAACAATCAGCCGCCTTTGTATTTTTGGATGCGGAAAAAGCCTTTGATATGGTCTCATGGGACTTTATGGAAAAAACATTGGTAAAATTAAATTTTGGAGACCGTTTTTTGAAAGGTATATCAGCTATTTACACACCCCAACATGCGAAAATTTTGGTGAATGAATCAATGTCGGAAAATTGTCAAATTAAGAAAGGAACTAGACAAGGCTGTCCTTTGTCTCCGTTATTATTTTTGTTGGTGTTGGAAACATTATGTTGTAAACTAAGGAGTATGGAGGACATTCGCGGTCTAAAAATTAAAAAACATGAATTTAAATTGAGAGCATTCGCGGATGACCTCCTGTTAATTCTGGAAAACCCAACACAATCAATGAAGTTACTACAAGAGACTCTGGACGATTTTGGGAAAATATCGGGATTTAAAGTTAATCAAGAAAAAACAAAGACAATATTCAAGAATTTATCAGAAATAGAACAACAGGAATTCGTCTCGTTTACAGGTTGGGAGAAGGCCAATAAAGTTAAATATCTGGGAATCTGGATCTCAGCGAAGAACAAAGAATTGTTAACCAACAACTACTTTAAATTATGGGGTAAAATAAAAACTGATATGACTATTTGGTCAAATAAAAAGTTGTCACTATTGGGACGTATTTCAACAATTCAAATGAATGTGTTACCAAGGATGCTCTTCTTATTCCAAAATTTGCCTATAATATCACATGTTAAATACTTTGATACTTGGAGGAAGGACATTTTAAACTTCATCTGGCAAGGGAAAAAACCGAGGATTGCTTATAAATACTTGGTGGACCTTAAAGTTAGAGGAGGTTTAGCACTACCAAACTTTCAACTTTACGCTGAAGCGGTAGCCTTAACATGGCTAAAAGACTGGATAACCTTATCAAATACACGTTTACTGGAGCTTGAAGGCTTTAATAATATTAGTGGATGGCATGGCTATTTATGGTATGACAAAATTAAGATACAAGCATCATTTAGGAATCATATAATCAGGTCCTCTCTACTGCGTATCTGGATGAAATATAAACATATTTTGGAACCAACAACTCCGATGTGGATTTCACCGCAAGAAATGTTAACACTACGTCCACTTAGACTGGACAAATTTATAATTTACCAAGAATTAATTAATTGGGAGGGGAAAAAATGTTCATTAAAGGAATTTCAATTTCTCAAAGAGGATTTACAATGGTTGCAATATTGTCAGATTAAATCAGTTTTTGTACAAGATATGAAAAATGGATTTTCTAAAGAAAAGTCCCCTTTCCACAAGATGTTACTAGAAAACAATCTGAAACTGATCTCTAAAATGTACAATCTACTTTTAACATTATATTGTGAGCAGGAGATAATTAAACCAACTATGATTGATTGGGCTCAAAATATCGGACATGATATTGTTTTTAATAAATGGGAAAGACTTTGGTCAAAAGATTTGAAAGGAATAAACGCGCAATCAATTCGAGAAAACATTTATATAATGATGTATAGATGGCATTTAACACCTAAGAAGATGGCAAAGATATATAAAGTGACATCCCCTAAATGTTGGAAATGTAATACGGAAATTGGTTCCTTTTACCATATGTGGTGGACTTGTGATAAAGCTAAAGATTTTTGGGATATGATATACAATGAACTGAGACTAATAGTACAAAAAAATATACCCAAAACACCAGAAATGATGCTATTAAGTATGATACCTGACGACTTGCTAATACAAAGAACTTTTTTGATCTATGCTACAACAGCTGCGAGACTGCTTTATGCAGCAAAATGGAAGGGGGCAGAAATTCCCGAGAAAAAAGACTGGATTGGGAAAATGTTTGAATTGGTGGAAATGGCAAAACTTACAGCCATTTTAAATGAAAAAGACAATGTTCGATTTTTAGGGGAATGGGAGGATTGGATGAAATATTGTGAATATGAATTAAAACTGGGAAAAATGGAAGAATACTTATTAATCTGATCTAGAAGACACAATTAATATTAAGAGTTATAATCATTTATATTAATAGAAGATGTTTTATGAAAGTTAAATGAATTTATGATAGTTAAGATCAGACCAATTACGATGGGATGAATATTTTATTAAGAGGCGGAGAGAGGTGATGGGGAAGCCATAAATTTTCCTCTAATTTGTTTTTTTTTGTTATGAATTCAAGAAATTATAACAACATAGAGTTAGAATTTTGAATTTCATATTGCTTTTATTGTTATTTACTATCATGGAAAATTTGTATTATAAAAACCAATAAAATTATTATAAAAAAAATAAAAATAAAACTAAGTCACTCTTAGTGGCTGGTGGGAGCAATTCAACTGAGTCCTTATTCTTATAAATGTGTTATGCAAATTAATAATAACATCATGAGCGTAGATGGAGAACACTCCAGGATACAGCAGATTAAGCTATGGGGAAATGCCACAGGAATGGGTTCCTGATCCCCAATACTGGCACGCATCCTACTACTCTGCTTAGTAAAGTTTTAAGCCTTCCTCCAGCTGCAGGAGCCATCCTGCAACTTGGGAAGAAGACTTTATACTCTACTGAGCACAGTGGTAGGACAAATGCCACCATTGTCCTGGTCTAACAAGACACGTGTAAATATGCACTGCGGTCAACTTTTCTCAAGTGTAAAAACTTGACCCAGGAACTGGGACTGCCTGTGTAGCCAGTATGCATATCACTGATCATCTGTTTGAAGGAGGAGGAAATAGATCACATCCATTTCATGATCAATGCTATTTTTGAGAATCTGCCTAAAGCCCAGATCCTTTCAGTTTGGAGAAATGAGTTGCGGCATTTGACAGCATGCATTTCCCCCCCCCCCTGATGTGCCAGGGCAAATGTTGGTAGTAAATCAATAAATTCCCGGTGCCACTAAGATTAGACTTTTATTGATGGTGTTAAAGGCTCAGGATAAGCCCTGGACATAACAAACAACTTCCAAGAATTAGTTGTTACGAAATTCAAAAATACCAATACCTGATAGCCTCTAGTACCTTCACTTGCAATTTGGCTCAACCTCATTAAATTGTTTATTAAATGAAATACAGTGGTATTTAATATTTTAGTTACGGTACTATTGCAGCATCTCCGTAACAACCATGAAAGGAATGCATAGTTGATTACAAAGCAATCTTATTCTGACATGATTATTTTCAAGGTAACCTGTGTTTATGAATCTATCATTCTATGCATATAATCTTATTATAATATTTATGAAGCCGGAAGGTGGTCAGATATAGGCTTGGGAGTCTTAATAGTCTTTTGGTTAATTCAAGGAACAATTAATAGTAGAGATGTGGCCTAGATACTTCATCCTCCTGTCTCCCGTGTGTGACATGCTCAAAGAAAATCACATGGAAATAGAAGATGTTCCTGATCCTAGTCACAGCCTAATGAAGGGGATGGGTACATAAGGGTTCAAGGGCTGGAAGGAGGGGGACATCCAGTGAGGAAACAACAGTGTAAAGGAGTCTGCAGCACCACAGAAGAATGGAGAGTCAATGGGAGTGCTGAGTAGAAGAAGAGTATTGGGTTTAGACCAATGACATAAAGGTGTGAATCCCTTTCTCAGCCATGATGTTCACTGGGTGATCTTGAGCCATGACCTTACCTGGAGAACTAGGAACCACTTTGTGAGAAGGATACTGAGAAATCAGAGCATGTCCAGAGGAAAGGGACCAAGATGGCCTAATGAGGAGGAAAGAGCTAGACACGTTTTGCCTGGAGAACACAACATGATTGCTGTCCACAAATATCTGTAGGCTGGAAGATGGAACAGACCCATTCTCTCTTGTTCATGAGGGCAGGACTAAAAATAATGGGTGGGAATCACAAAGGTGTAGATTTTGGCTAAACCATAGAGGAAGACTTTCTAACAGTAAGAGCTCCTCACAAGGTTGGGTTGTATGCCTAGTAGACAGGTTTGCCAACCTCTTGGTGGGGCTTGGAGATCTGGGATTACAGCTCATCTCCAGGCTGCAGACATCAGTTCCCCTGGAAACAATGGCTGATTTGGAGGAAGGACTCTACAGCATTATACCCCACTGAGGTCTGCCCTCACCTCCAGGAATCCCCCAGCCTACAGCTGGCAACCCTGCAGATATTTTAACCGAATAAGGTTTTAACTCGCTGGGGAAGGCACTGGCAAAACACCCTGCAAACAAAGTCTGCCTTGGAAACGTCGGGATGTGACGTCACCCCATAGGTCAGGAATGACCCGGTGCTTGCACTGGGGACCTTTACCTTTACCTTTTAGGCCCATTTCTAGTACTTAAAACTGCAACATATCCATCCCTATACCCATGAAGCAGCAACTTCTCTCCCTCTCCCCACCACAAGCAGGTTGTTAAAAATTAATAAGAGGAAGCAGCAAATTAAGAACACATCTTTATTTATAGTATCACACAGCGGGATTTTAAAGACCTACATTTTTGCCAGCCTCTTTTATGCTCCGGTTAGGGAGGATTGCCTTATGCCTTGAATGAGCATGTCCAGCATACGAACGGCGGGGCTAGGTTTCCCCTCTGGTCAGTCCGCTTCCGCAGCCCTGCTATAATCCAAACTGTCACACCAGCTGTTGTATTAGTGTAGTAATAATATAACCAAGTTGGACATTGTTTCAGGCACGTTTCACAGACCCAGAACTGGGCAATTCGGGAGCTCACGCAGGGGAATGGCATCTTGACGAAGGCAGTCTTTCAGCAAAAATTGGCCGTGGGCATGTAACAAGTTCACTTCGTGTTGGGATGCAGTCAGTGGGACAAACTATTTTTACTCTCTCACAGAAAGCACAGCTCAATCCCGCCACATCTCATAAAAGGATGGTTAAGGACAGCTATACACCAGCTAGTGAGTCTGGTAGCTGCCTAGCTCACCTTTTAAACCAAGCCTGACAGGTGTTCTCCCCAAATGCTTCCTAGGAATGGCTTCACATTTGGTTCTGTGGGGAGATTTATGTCTGAAGGTTAGGCTAGGCACTTTTACCCTGACATCTAGTTTTCTACATGGGGGGGATTTGCGGGGAGGGTATGGAGGAACATCCAGTCATATGAATCACAATAGACTGCTGATTTGTGAACAGGCCAGCGGGTACATAATCCCACCTGGAGTAGTAGCTCCACCTAAGATTATTTTGAAAAACAGGCCTTTAAATTTCTGACATAACAGCTTCCACATAAATAATGAGATTTTTTTCTAAAGAAAAAGGACATTAACAAGAGGAAAAAAATAGTGGTGTCTTGAGCCCTGCCTCATATCTCTCCATACCCAGCTTGGAATACTCAAAATTCTCTCAGATGCAAGGCGGGTTTTTAAAGCTTCCTCCCCCTAACATGTTTGAGTAATCCTAATAAAATTATCCTTTATCTATTATTACAGAACATACCAAAATGCTTAAAATTTAGGGCTGCCATTTACCTAGTGGGGGCAGGTGAACTGCTCCCACCACCCCATTCCCCACCCCCAACATGTGGTGGCGGGACATGTGGGGTCTGGAGTGACATCATATAATTTCCAACCAGAAGTGACATCACATTGCAGGACATTTTAGGATTCACTCAAAGCTCTGTCATTTTACTATGGACCCCTTATTCTCCTGGGGGCCTTGACAACCCTATTGAAAAGGGGTGATGGATGGTAAGGTTTAGTGTGATGGGGAAATGCAGGATGCCTTGATTAACATGCGGAGAGGTCCTGGCCTTGAAGAAAACACACTAGCCTGAGAACATAGCCATAAAATCTTTGGGTCACAGGCTGAGAGAAAATAGTCTCCCTTCATGCAGACAGCCAGTCAGGGAAGCAATAACCATTTGCTCAACTACCAGGAAGAGGCAAAATTGCTCCCTGCTGGCATATCCTGTGTTAGACCCACAAACATTGGCTATGTGGTCCTTGTTATAATTGGGTGAAGGGAATGGTAGGAAGCATGTGAAGTCAACTCCCATTTCAAGATAGGTCAGAGAGGAACTTTGCCAGCTAAGAGAGAAAGTTAAAAAGTTTAGCTCACTCTGAAAGAGCACAAGCCAAGAACCAGGGAACGGGGAGAAATGGAGTCAAGTATGCCTTGACCAACTTCTGTTTTTAAAGTTCCAACTTTGCTTGTGTCTAATCCTCCGAAGGGAATGTTGGGGTAAAACCTGTACAACCTAGTTAGCTTCTTGGTTTTTATTGAGCTTCTGTAACACTTCTGCGGATCTCTCTTCTCCTCCACTCATCATGACAACCCTGCGAGGTAGGTTCAGCTGAGAGTGTGTGACTGGCCCATGATGACATGGCAGAGAGGGGATTTGAACTGAGCCTCTGAAATCCTAGTCCAACACCTACACCACACTGGTTTCCCTTCTAAAGATGTTATTGTGAAGGAATCCTTGGTGTTCTGTTGATTTCTTTGAGGACTTTGAAGCTAACTCTGGCTTGGGAAATTCCTGGAGTTTGGGGGGTGGAGTTTGAGAAGGGAGCTCAACGGGGATGTGATACTATATCCAGTATATAAAGCTGCCATTTCCTCTGTAGTCTGGAGATCAGTTGCACTTCCAGGAAATCTCCAGACCTCACCTGGAGGTTGGTTACCCTATTCAGTCCCCAAAGGCTACCCCATATACAGAGGAAGACTGTCTTTGGCTCTGCTCCACCTGTTGTCTGAAGTAGTCCAGGCGAGAAGAGGCCTCAGTAGCAATGAGACTACAGATAAGGAGCAAGACAGCCATTTGATGGGGAGCTCAAATTTTCAAACAAGAATACTTTGCAGAGGCTGTGTCTAAATTACAGCCATTCTCCGAGAAACTATAGCTAAAGTAATGCCTTGGATAATGATACAAGTTTTCCCCAAAGGGGTTACATGGTTGCCGGTCTCCGGAATTGCTTTCTTTCCCTTTCATTTTGAAAAGTGTGGTATCTGCTTCGAGATCGGTCAGCGGAGCGGCCCCTTTGAAAGTTCCTATCTGCATTTCTAGCACTCCCGGCAGGCCAATGGTGAAGAGCAGAGCTGCTTTATCCGGGTGGCCTTGTAGACCTACCTCGGATTTGACGCTGTGAACCTAAATCCCTGCAATGGCTTTGACGCGCGGTGTCTTTCAATGAACACAGCCCATCTCGAGGAGCTATCATTTTATCGACTGCGGTTTCACTTAAGAAGAGCTCATTCCTACAATTTCGGTGCTAAATCTGATGTCTTTCTCTCAGTGGCATTGGTAATAGTGCTTCCCAGCTCGCTCTCTAGTTGAAGAAACAGCAGTTTCAAGTGGCAGGAAACCCTGACATGGCGAGTTCTCATCTCAAAAGAGAATACTGGAGACTTAAACGGTGCAGGGGTATTTGGGGGGGGGGCGTAATGTTGGTTTCAAAGGTTAAACTTGGCAACATTTTAGTTTCTTTTTCTTCCCGTGTTGGAGCACAGCTGTTCCCCCTGACCACCGTCCACTGGCCACCACGCTTACTGTACTAGCAGGGGCAGCTGCTAGCTAGGCAAAGAGTCATGGAGGCAAGGGCTGGCTAGGTAGGGAGGCATACTACCTAGCTGGCCCCAGAAGTGGGCAAGGGTTGCCAGCTGTGGGCTGGGAAATTCCTGGATATTTGGGGGTGGAGCCTGAGGAAGGTGGGGTTCAGGGAAGAGAGGCACCAAAGCAGGGTATAATGCCATCGATCCCATCCTGCAAAGCAAGCATTTTCTCCAGAGGGATAGATCTCTGGAGATCAGTTGTAATGGTAGGTGATCTCTAGGTGTCACCTGGAGGTTGGCAACCTTAGCAGGAACTAATCTCTGGCCTTGCCTTCTTTGGCATCTTGGATGCTGTTTCCATTTCATATGAAACACTGTGCCTTGGGGTGCGATGGAGATAGGGTTGCTAACCTCCAGGTACTAGCTGGAGATCTCCTGCTATTACAACTGATCTCCAGCCAGTAGAGATCAGTTCACCTGGAGAAAATGGCCACTTTTGCAATTGGACTTGGTGGCATTGAAGTCCCTCCCCTCCCCAAACCCCACCCTCCTCAGGCTCCACCCCCCCAAATCTCCAGGTATTTCCCAAACCTAGGTGGGGAGAGGTTGTCTTTTAATAAAGCAGAGGAGGATAGTGGAGTGGTAAGATGGCAAGGCAATGAATGAATGAATGTCATTCACTGGTTTTCCTTTTTGTTACATAATTAATTAAACAAATAAGGATTTTTTTAGGTTCGTTTAAAAAAATGCATTCAGTGAACACCATGCCTGTCTACTGGAGACATCACTGACTTTTTGTAATCTCGTTAAGGCTGTCTGAGTAAATGAGAATGCTGGATTTAATGCCTTTTGCAGGTAGTAGTGTTGATAAATTACATAACGTTTCAAATGCGCAAAGAGGAGCTTTGCAGTCTTACTCTGTTTTTACTGTTTTCATTTGCATATAGGAAACTAAGGCTGAGAAGTTGTGACTTAGTACCCGAGTCTGCCATTGAGTGCATCAGGGCAGAGCAACCTGCATGTCATCTAGTGGCATATGTGCTCAAATTGATCTTCAGTGGAAAATCGTTTCCCCTATGTTTTGGGCATGTTGCGGGAGAAACCAGTGAACCTTAGTTTGCCCTAGCAAAACTTTTATACCTTATTCTGCTTCTCTGAAGTCAGAACTACAAGGTACAATTAACACAGAGTTGCTGCTGAAAATGGCAGCCCTGAGTTTTCTTTTTCCGCTTTTTCCGTAATGTATAGTAAAATTTGATATTGTCAGGCTGTGTATTTCCTGTCCCTTATTGGCTGCTGCTGGTATAGGAAGGGAAAATACACCAAATCTTAATGTCAGGACATGAATAGGGTTTTTTAAAAAATAATTTTATGAAGTTGGACATCTCAATATGGGGTGCATACATGTCCCCCTTTAAAAGTTTTTTTTAAAATTACTTTTATATGAGAATAATTTTGGACAACTTATATGTCCACGAGGTTTGAGTGAAAGCCATTTCCTTAATGCTCGGTAGCATAGAGGCACTGCCAAAGAGATAATGCTGTGGTAAAGGAGTGCTGTACTGTTTGTTGAAGTTGTCTTTTATATTATGAAAAACTGATAAACAGCCACTGTCAAGCTGGATCCAATCTGAATTCATCACTCTGAATGGTAACAGTAAAAATGTTGAAACAGCAAAGAAATGCCTGCTTCTAAATACTTTAGTGGTGTTTCATCTGCAGAGAAATTTTAAAGTGTATATTTATTTATTGCGAACCTTGTGATTTATTTTATTTTTATTTTTTGCAAAATGGAAATTCATGTTGGAGGTACTGCTCCAACTTGTTGCTTCATTTGAGGATCTTATTGAGGAGAGCTA
Organism: Euleptes europaea; assembly: GCF_029931775.1. NCBI lineage: Eukaryota > Metazoa > Chordata > Lepidosauria > Squamata > Sphaerodactylidae > Euleptes > Euleptes europaea. The sequence continues at coordinate 101,046,690 of NC_079316.1, read as the reverse complement.
GCATGGCATGGTGGCTAAGAGAATGAGCTGTGATTTGGAAGATTCAAATCTCACCTCTGCCATAAATTCATGCAGGCCTTTAGGCACATCACATTCGCTCGTCGTCAGTCCTCCACCTCTGGTCTGCAATATGGGGCTAATAATACTGGCCTACTTCAACGGGTTATTGGAAGGATTATTAATGTATGTAGGGTTGCCAACCTCCTGGATGTAGGGTTGCCTGGAGATGACCCACTGTTACAATTGATCTCCAGACTACAGAGATCAATTTCCCTGGAGAAAATGGCTGCTTTGGAGGGTGGACTCTGTGGCATTCTACCTTGCTGAGGTCTCTCCCCTCTCCCAAACCCGTCTTCCTCAGGTTCCAGCCTACAAATCACCAGATTTTTCTCAATCCAGAGCTGGCAACCCTAAATGCATGTGACTCTCTGTGATCACTGCTAGCTCTATAAAAATGAGTGCCATAGAAAAACAGACGGGCACTCAGTTTTACATCGAAGGAGCTGATAGCTGGATTTGTATGCCTTGCAAACAACTATGAGAAAACAAACAACACTAGAACAACAAGGTGCATCAAAAACAGGGGTGTATTGTAAAATGAAAATTGAAAACAGCACCTGAACTAGGATTGCCAGCCTTCAGGTGAGGCTGGGAGTTCTCCCAGAATTACAACTAATCTCCACATTACAGAGATTAGTTCTCCTGGAGGAAATGGCAATTTTGGAGGGCATCACATTCCTGCTGAGTTCCCTGCCCTCCCTAAACTCTATATCTCCCAGGCACAGCCCGCCCAAATTTCTAGCAATTTCCCAAGCTGGAGTTGGTAGGGCTGTTGAAAAAAAAAAATTCAGTACAATTTGGATCCAGCAAAATCCGGCCTGTTTTGATCCGGGAAATGCCGAAGTCCGAACTCCCCCGATTCGTATCCAGGGAATTCGGCATGAGATTCAGCGTTTCCGAATCAATTCGGCCGAATAAAGGGGGGCGGTGGGTCTTTAAACTGCTCTACGCTGCCAGCCCAGGCAGCGCAGAGCAGTTTAAAGACCCACCGCCCCCCTTCCAGGGACTCCTGGGAAGGGGGGTGGGGCTGTTTAAACTGCTCCATGCTGCCAGCCCAGGCAGCGCGGAGCAGTTTAAACACCCCCACCCCCCCTTCCCAGGAGTCCCTGGAAGGGGGGCAGTGGGTCTTTAAACTGCTCCGCGCTGGCAGCGCGGAGCAGTTTAAAGACCCCCCCCTCTTCCTGGGAGTCCCGGGACAGTGGGCAGGGGGTCTTCAAAGGCAGGAAAAGGCAGGTTTGGGGGACGGTGAACCTGCCGAATTTATTCGGCGATCGCCTGAACTAGCCAAATTCGGCTCGTCGTTTTCCTACCTTTTTTTGAATTTGGTTCATCCCAAACTGAAAACCGCCAAATCGGGGGAAATTCGGCTGTTTTTCAGTTCGGGACAAACTGAATCGACAGCCCTAGTACTTGGCAACCCTAACCTGAAACCATAATATGAGCAAATGTGATAAGCATGCAGTACTAAACAATACTCAGTGTACCAATAAGAAGTGTGTAAACACACAGAAAAAAGCCAGTGTAAATGTATTGGTATATAATGTATCAAAAATGAGTTCACTCTGTATGGATTGCTAGCCAAACTCCATTTCAGGTAGATTGTTGTCAGACCATTATCCTATTTATTCAATTTCCAAGTAGCCCCCAATTCAAAAAGAGCCAAAAAAGCTGTCTCACTCTCTGATATATGGGACTCAAAATAACATCAGCTGTCTCTGCAAACAGCTGTGCCCTACAAAGAGACAGTACCTGCAGTTTTTACATAATTAATAACATGTTTACCTAAGTACGGGACCTTAAGTCCCACTATGTTCAGTGCAGTGTATGCCTAAGTTACTATTATTGGGGGATTAATGCATGGGCAGAATGTTCTTGGTTCGCCCTTCCCCTATCTCACAATATTTTAATCCGAGACTGGATTGTCAAACGCATGACGCTGTCTATCCCACTATAAGTCTGAAGCAAGTAGCTGCTGGAGGCTCCTCATGCGTTTGAGCGACCCATATAATGTGGGATAGTAGGGGAGTGACCGCCGTGTCATCGCCCAAAGATTGGCTATGGGGTTATCCAATCAAAGGCCGATTCTTCCCTTTTTTTTCTTGGGACACCAGTGTCCCATTGTCTCAACCTTTCAAGCGAAAAAAAGGCAGGGGAATTGATCAGTCCTCCCCACACAAGCCCTCCTGTTGTTGCAAAGTACTGTTATCCGTGATCGATAGAAAACGCTGGGGTTGCAGGGAATGGCAAGAAATGGTGGGAAAGGCGGCAATTGCTCGCAGAGAAAAGGGAGCGGGATGGGGGAGACCAGCAAGGGGCGTGTCCTTGATTAGTAGCGGGCTAGTTGTGTGATTACAATCACACCGGTGTTCCGGTAATACAGCAAAATAAATTAAAGTAGCAGTATAACGGCGAAAATATCGCTGTAAAACAGGAATTGTATAACCCATTTGAAATTCGCACCTAAGGTAGGTCCGATGCGCAGACCACGGACGATCATGCGTTTAGACCACAGGAATTCGCGGCTTTTGACCACAAAGATGAGACAAATTGGCCATGCGTTAATCTCCAAGGTCTCCTTTGCTTCTGACATTTTCCTCTTATTGTGTACCTTGAAGCAGATCTCCATAAGGTGTTTTTAAATGGGAAGAGTTGAGAGCTCAGGTGCAAGTTTAGCGACATCTTGTCATAGAATCGTTTGAAGGCTCCATCCCTTCAGGTCATGTGCACATTTATGGAGCTGGTTAGTGTTTTTGAAGGCTCATTCCATAAGAAACAAAAGGCTCCTTGCATGTAAAAAACTCGCGCATTACGGGTATTCTAGCACACTGTTCATCCTAATGTGCTAAAAATGCCTTACTTAGTGTTATTCTTTTTGGTATTTAATTATTGCCCCTATAAATTTTGCCACAGACAGAGTAACAGAACTATTTGTATTTGATAGTAGCCACGCCACCTGCGCCCTTGTACTGCCAGATGCCTCACTCGCCATTTCCATATTTTAAAATAAAGGAGTAATTAAACTGGCCCTCAGCTCATTAAATATAGGACCCTCCATGATCACATGTTCAATAGTTTCAACTTTGTCATGTGAGCATCTACATGTTCTATTTGAGTATGGCACTTTGTTATATCTGCCCTCCAGAACTGCTGAAGGAAGGGCATTCATTCTTGCCAAAGTAAAAGCTCTTCTGAGCTTTGGTACTGTCAGGTGATAGAAATGCTTTGGCAGTTGAGGGCAATACCCAAAAGGAAACCAAGTATCCCTATGAGCCCTAACAGATGTACAGTTAGAGACCAGTTCCTTTACTCACATTTTGATTAGCCTAATTATTTATATGGTCTCTGTAGTCTTTACCACGTCATTTGTAATTCCTAGACATTTCATTTTCTTTTCCAATAAATAATCCCATTGCTAATGTGAGCATCTTCCAGTACAAGTACAAGTAAAGTAGGCCTCCCCCCCCACAGATTTTAGGATCTTAACTTTCCAAAGGAATGTGTTTTTCCATGCCTTAGCCTCCATTGATGATTCACCCAATTCAGCTCTCAGCGCTATACCCAAGACACATCTAGGAGTAGCCAGTGTTGGAAAAAAGGTTATGCTGAATGCAGACCATCCCCTCAGAGACAGCACCAGTCCAAATTTCTGCACCATACAAAAACTGACTTGAGACCTTGGCATTACAATAGAGTTTAGGAGAATCAGAAATCCCACCGTGACATCACATCCCTTCTGAGCTCCCCACTCTCCCTAGACATTGCCCCCAAATCTGCAGGAATTTCCCAAGCCAGCAACCTTAATCCCAGATACCAAATTCCATTCTTCTGTGGTACAGTTTAATGTACTTCATTTATACCCCACCATTATCCCCATTGGGGATCCAAAGGGGTTTACATCATTCTCCTGTCCTCAGTTTTATCCTCACAACAACCTCTTGAGGTAGGTTAGGCTGAGAGCATGCAACTAGCTTATGATCACCCAGTAAGCATTTGTGGCAGAGAGAGGATTCAAATCTGGGTCTCCCGGATCCTGGTCCAACACTCTAACCACTACAGCATGGTGTAGTGTGATTAAGAGCGGTGGTTTGGAGCGTGGTGTAGTGGTTAAGAGTGGTGGTTTGGAGCAGTGGACTCTAATCTGAAGAACCGGGTTTGATTCCCCACTCCTCCACACGAAGCATTCTGGGTGACCTTGGGCTAGTCACAGCTCTTAGAGCTCTCTCAGCCCCACCTACCTCACAGGGTGTCTGTTGTGGGGAGGGGAAGGGAAGGTGATTGTAAGCTTGTTTGGTTCTTCCTTAAGTGGTAGAGAAAGTTGGCATATAAAAACTTGTGCCCGCGTCCGTGCCACTAATGCCACCAAGACTGGCATGGATGCTGGTGTTGGGGCGCTCACACCAGCCTTGGTGGACTGCCGTGGCAATGTGGCCCAGGGACACCACCTTTGCCTTACCCTGGCATCCCGACAGCGCAAGTCCATGCGCCGTTGTTCCAGGGGGCTTTCCAGGGGTGGATCTACTGGGAGGCAGCTTCCTGACCCTTTTCTGGCTGGGTACACCCCGTCACACTTCAGCAGTGCTGCACCAGCTTTTTCTATGCTATCCCCCCCCAATTTTCATTTTTTTGTTTTAAAAAAGGCTTTTTTAAGCCTTGGAGGCTCCTCGGCTACGCTGTCCCCTGCTGCCACAAGGCTAACAAAAAATATGCGCTGTTGCTTTGGATGTCTGAGAGAGAAGTCCCGAAGGAGCTTTCTGGATTCCTTCCTGGTACTTCTCGTAAATGGTTAATTGAGCAGCCCATTTAAAACGAAATCTCTGCAGTGAAGATGGGGATAAAGGTTTTTAGCAGAAGCCGAGTTCCAAGGGAGAGGCAAATGCTGGCATCTTTGCTGCAATTCCTCTCTTGCTGCTCCTGCTGGGCAGAGCAAACAATTGCTTGTACATCTGGAGCTTTCAGATAGATCTCGCCAGCTGGCAGGGAAATGGCTCTTCATGGGCTGAATGACCCTGTTCCCCCCAGAGACTGAATGTGCAGGCTGCATCTGCTGACCTGGTGAACAAGGGGCACACTGTGACTTTCCTCCCAAGCTTGCGACACTCTTGGCTTAGAAAGCCAGGAAGGCTCCGGCGGCACTGCCGTGCCAAGAGCATTAGCGCAAAGCCCTGACTTTCAAGTCAGATAGATGTTGGATGCTTGCTGAAGGAAGGGACATAAATTTTATAGGGCACGTCTTCAAGTCTTGACTGTACGAGGGGGCTGCAGAAATCCCTCCACAGCAGATCCATTTTATGCTTGGCCCTAGATGGGTCTGGTCCTGGTCCTAAAAAAGAACCAGGCAGTGATACCCAGCTGTCCTATAGGCATGCTCCTCTGATAGTAGAGAGAATAGGTATGCATCTTGACTAGTATTAATTTTTATTAGTAGCCATGGATAGCCCTCTCCTCCATGAACATGTCCCCTCTTAAAGCTGCACCCACCACCACATCCTGGAGCAAGGAGTTCCACAATTTAACTATGTGTTGTGTGAAGAAATACTTCCTTTTATCAGTATTGAATATCTCACCCTTCAGCTTCAGCAGATGAGAGAGGGAGAAAATCTTCTCCCTGTTCACTCTCTCCACACCATGCATCGTTTTATAGACCTCTATCATGTCTCCCCTTAACCGCCTTCTTTCCAAGCTAAACAGCCCTACGCGTTTTAGATCTTGGTAGATCTTGGAGACTGTAATAGGAAACACAATGTAAACTCTCAATTCTTCCATTGTAAAAAGTTATCTATATTCATACCCCTCTTGGATTTCTTGTAGCTAGCCCTAGGTGTTTTTTTTTTTTTTTTAGGCTATTGATTTCCCTGGTTGTTGTAACATTAATGCTTATTTGGATAATGATATTTGTTACTTTCACGGTTTAGCTTCACAACTCATTCAGAAATGCAGCGGGTTACTGGGTCTTGGTAATGACTTTTTAAATTCTGTCTAACGTGTTGGCTGACAAACAGAGGGTTTTAGGTATTCATGGCTGGTCGTCCTTAGCTCCATTATAGCAGTACCTTATTTTATTCACCATTGCCTGCATTAGTATTCAGAAAAAGAGAGTGAGTTTGGTGGAAACTGCCTAAATATTTATGGAAAACGGCTGGGGTCAGAGTTACAAGGGCAGCAAATGGAATTAAAAATATCTATACCACAAAAGCAAACCAGCATCAATCATGCTTTGAAAAATTGCCACAATGCTTAGTGTGTTTTTCAGTTTTATTTTATAGATATGAGTCAAGTGTTTTAATCCATAGCTTCACTGTATTATGTACATTAGTTGTTCCATTATTCTGAGCAGAAGAAGTATGATGGGAAGAAGACCAGGAATGCTGAGAATTTTGACATGAACAAGGGTCGCTGGATGAATTTACCTTGATTGTGCTCTGTCATGGGTTTCCTCAATGTTTTATTAGCCAAAATTCATCCCTAGCACCATGCTAAACAGCTTTGCCACTGCCCAGTAGCTGCTTGTGCTATAGGGTGATGGCCAGGTCCTGGCTCAGTATTAAATAGGGTTGCCAGGACTCTCTTAGCCACTGGCAGGAGGTTTTTGGGGCAGAGCCTAGGGAGGGCGGGGTTTGGAGAGGGGAGGGACTTCAATGCCATAGAGTCCAATGGCCAAAGTGGTCATGTTCTCCAGGTGAACTGATCTCTGTCGGCTGGAGATCAGTTGTAATAGCAGGAGATCTCCAGCTAGTTCCTGGAGGTTGGCAACCCTAGTAATAAGTAAAACATATTTTGTGGTATACAGCCACTTCTGCCCTTGCAAAGCCCATAAAGGCTTTTGCTCATCAGAGAAGAGGCACATATCCCCTGAAGCCATGGTAGAATCACTGAAGTAACCTAGGGCTTTTCCGCATGTTTTTTTTTTAATCGGTTCTGGCCCTGATCATCAGTTTCTCCCCTGATTTCTGCCCACATTTTTGTGCCTAGTTTTCCACTTTGGTTTTTTTTTGTTTTCCCCCTTGTCACCATCCCGTTCCCCCCCGCCCCGGCCCGGTTCTTACTGAGTCCACTTTTCCCCCATTGTTTTTCTGGAAGCTGATTCTGAGTCACCTTCTTCCTCGTGCGTAATGTTTCACAGATTAGGATCAAACCGGAGATAGGATTTATAAACCAAAATTAATTGTTTTCCTTACAAAACAAAAAAAGGCAGAAAACCTTAGATGGCCTTAGGTTAGGATGCTTAAAGGACTATCTTTTCCCATATGAATCTTCATGCCAATTCAGTCTTAATTGGAGGCCATGTTCTGCAAGAGGTGCATTATCAGAAACATCCTTGTCAGGGCCATTTCTGATATGGCATCAAGTATTTATAACTGCCTCCCAAAGTCTGCTGCCAAATCATACACTTCCAACACTAGGAGAAATATATATTTTATTTTCCGGAGCCCTTGCAGAGTTTCAGTGGGAACGGTACAATTTTATTATTGTTTTGCTGCTGAAAAGATTTTACTCGTTTTGTGCTGCTTTGTATTGGTTTCTGTTTTACGGACTAGATGGACCGCTGGTCTGACCTGTCAGGTCTCTTCTGACATCTTCTGGGTTTGATGTTATTATTGAATCTGCTGCTGTTAGTTGCCATTTTTGTTTTCTGTTTTAGTGTTGCTCAGATTTGGTGTTGGTGGTTTTATTGTGTTTTTGCCTCTGTAGCTGACATTGTAAGCCACCTTGGATATAGTACAGAAGGGCAGGGTGTAAATATTTGAAATAAATAAGACTTATAAACACAATGTACTCATGTTTTTAACAGTGTTCCTGGTTGTCATTTCAAATCCCCCTCCCTTAGCCTCAGTCTGGTATAGAACAGGGAAGAGGAACTTAACTCATGTGATGTATTATGGATGCACTCAATGTCTGTCTTAAACTTGGTTACCGCACATGCACTGTTGGGGCTTGCCCAGGCTATGAATCTCTAGTGCACTAACAGTTGTGCTCACAGGCAAGGTAAACCTCAGTTTAAACAAGGTGGCAGACTTGTGCAGCACTGTGCAGGTGAGTTCTGTCCTGCTCAGCATCACATGAAACTGGGCCTGGTCTGAAGAGTATAAGGGCATATGAAACTCCCATAGCCAAATGCTCCATCCCATATGATGTAGAGCCCAACTGGATCATGCAGAGGCTACGGGTCTGAGCAGTGCAGCTTCAGTACTTGAAAAGGCACTGGGGGGTGGAGGTGGCAAGATCACCCGATCCCACTTCGCCATCGGCCCAATAAGGATTGGGACCTCATGGAATTTTTAAACAGCCAAATTATTCTTTAAATGGGCATTGGCGGTCACAGGGTTGAACCTGTAGCTGTTCTACCTTCTACTTCGAGGTAAAATTTGTTGCCTTTTTTTGACCAGTTCGATTTTAAAATGGAGTATTTCTAGACATCTTGGATCATGTGTGTGCCAAACTGTAGCGTTCTAGGGGGTAAGGAAGTTTCTTAACAATTTTGGGGCTACAGTGTGTGTTTTCCATTTTGAAGGAGAGGCATACAGACTCTCTGCTCTGAGATGACTCCTTTTTTCAGTAAAGTAATCAAGGCATCGTAGATTACGCGGGTACCAATTTTCAGATTCTCGGGTAAAGTATGTAACACTTTTGATTTCCTGAACAGGCAAACCAGTGTGTCCCCAGGGCCTCTAGTTATACACAAAGTGCAGCTTCTGAATACACAGTTCCAATGTTGGCTTTTAAATCACAGTACAGAAGATAGCTCCATTCTCTGGGCTCATTAATGTTGAATTAATAGAATACATTCCATGTGATCACTGCCAAGGTCTTCGTACACCTTAGGGGAACCCCGGCTGTTTGGCTTTCACAGAGCTGCTTAGCTTGTATAATACAAAGAGCCTTTCTTTTGCTTTGGACTTAGGCTGTACAGCCCATCTCCTGCCGACAAAGAAATAGTGTGCGGCTACCAGTTGCTGTGTTCAGATGCTCCTTTAGTCAACCCTGTGAAACATTAAAGGAAGTTCCCTCTGAGTTCAGAATTTTAGATTAGGATCTGTACCACCAGAGGCAGTAAATATTTGATGCTCATTTTTTAAAATTAAAGGGTGAACTTTAGTATGATTCCTTCCAATTTGAGTCTCTTTGTTATTGCCTAATAATAAATCCATTTCTTATCTCTCCTCTTCCAACTCAGCAGGAGATGAACATCCCAGTTGTCCTTGCAATTTGATTTATTTACATCACTAAACTTATTGGGCAGGGAATGCAATTTTTCCCCCAGAAGCCTTTCCCTGCCCCCCAGTATTTCTTAATTTAAGCAAGTCGCTTACCCTGTTCCTTTGTCAGCCTAGTGCTTCTACCATCCCATTGCAAGTACAAAAAGCTTCCATAAAAAGAATAAAAAATGGGGTTATTTTAACACCGTTCCCATTTTCATACTAACTTGGGACTCAATATAGCTGATTGGTGTTGAAAGAGGGTTTTTCAAAGGCTTTTGAGCACCCGGGCAGAAGGGTCCTCAAGTCATTTTAGAGGAAAAAAAAGTTTTTTAAAAATAAAATAAAAAAGGTAAATACTTTATGATGTTTCAGCTCTTAATTAAACCTAATGCACTTTGCACATTTGAAAATTTTCCTTAGAACAGCTACTGCCATTAATGTCTTGGCTTATATTATTAACCTCACTTTTTGTAGAGTAAGTTTCATAAAGTAATTTTTTAAAAAATCATACTTCAGGAAAGGGATGTTGTTTGTGATTTAGAATAAGACATTATATGGAAGTATTTGTCTACAATGAGTTAGACTGTGCATTTGTGAAACCTACTTGCAGATTTTTGTTTTTTAAATTCTGCTTTTCTAGTCCGAAACAGTAGATTTCAAACGAAAATCCTTCTGGCCACTGAAGTTTGTAATGGATCCAGACTCACCCTTCTCTGTTGTTGGCTGCTTGCTTTAGTGAAGTGCCTTTGTTGGGGGTGGGGGGTTCTTGCCGTCACGCTGTATCATGGGTTTTATAGTCTCTTTCAAAGTTGTGTTTCTCTGCGCATTCAAATGTTTGAGTCCAGTGTCACCTTAATGACTGCATATGAACAATGAGATCATGTGGTCTTCTGCACCTTCTAAAAAATCCCAGACATATATAAAAAAGAAGATTCCACAGGTGTGTGTATAGGAGAAGGAGAGGTATTTTATCTGTGCTGAAGGATGAAGAGGTAGCACTCCCTCATTCTTCCGGTCTCCTGCTTCAATCATCATGCATCTTTATTATGATATGGCAACTAGGATCTGCATTTGTTTCGGGGGTGGGGGAGAATCTATTGCTGGTCTCAGTAAGGATGTCACAGAACTGGAAAAGCTACAGAAAAGTGGTCAAGGAATTAGAGATTCTTACTTTGAGAAAAAGGAGGTGCCCTCTTCAGGTGTTATGCACAAATGACCTGGGAGCCTGCCAGGTAGTAATCCCCTGGAGGGTTCTGGGTTGCATGTGTGTACGCACATGGAAAATGCATGCATTTCCCAATTTTCTCAGAATTGGCCACCATGTCTTTTGGACACATCTTGGTTATGGCTGAAGTGGGCTAGAAACATTAGGCTTTTCAGCTCAGATAAAGAACATCTAAAGGGGGGACACAGCAGAGGCTTATAAAACTATGGTTGTTTATGCTGCATGAGTACTTTCACTCACGTTCACCCCTGGTCTGAATCGGTTGTTCCTTAGAGTTATACATGAGTTTTCCGTCCATTAGAGATGACTTCGTGCCCAGCCCTCACAATGTCCGGGTCTTCCCATTCCTCGGTTAACCCGACTCTTCCATCTTCCCTGAGCAAAGCCTGGGTGAAATCCCTATGCATAAGGCAGGGATGGGGAACCTCAGGCCCGGGGGCCATATGCGGCCCCCGAGGACATTTTTTTGTGGCCCTCGGAAGCTCTGGGGCCCGGCCGTGGAGGCCTGTCAGCTGTTGAGCAGCGAGAGGGAGCGGGGGAAAGAGACCGGCGGCTCCCGGCGGCGGAGCATGCATGCGGGAGCTGATCGGGCTTCGGGAAGGGGCCTTTTGTGGACTCGGGGGGGGAGGGCATGGAGACTGGGGCCCAGTCGCGTGGGGCTCCGTGAGCTGCCGTGTGTGTGGGGGGGGCGGGGGAGGCAAGGAGGCTGGGGCCCAGTTGCGCGGGGCCGGCATGCATGTGTGTGTGTGTGGGGGGGGGGGAAAGGCTTTTCTCTCTTTTCTTTCTCTTTTTCTGTCACTCTCCTTTCTTTCCCTCTCTTTCTCCCTCTTTTTCTGTCTCTTTCTTTGTCTCCCTCCGTCCTTTTCTTTCTTTCCCCCCCTCTCTCCATTTCTTTCTCCCTTTCTCTCTCTTTCTCCCTCCCTCCCTTTTCCTCTTTCTCTGTTTTCCTTCCTCCCTTGTCAATTGACTGTAGGCTGCGTCCCCCTGGCGCCTCACTTGCTCGGGCCCACCGCTGGCTGCCCTCCCACCTGGGAGGGGGGGCGCCCTGCAGGCCTTCTCTGTGTGGCCTCCCCTGGGGTTGCCAACCTCCAGGTGGTGGCTGGAGACCTGGCAACCCTAGCCTCTCCCCCCAACACCGAGAGATCTACCCCTGGTATGGCCCCTGAATGATGTTATAAATGTGCAAATGGCCCTTGGCAGGAAAAAGGTTCCCCTCCCCTGGCATAAGGCAAAGTGCAGGGCACATAAGCTTGGTTTCACTCACAGCCGATTACAAAGCAGTGTGTAAAGAGGAGGGGATTCAAAGACTTCCTGCTTTTTGGGAGCTCTTTCTGAGCAGAAGAGAGGCTTTTTAAAACCGAGGCTTGGATTTCTCCCCTCCCCTTCCTTTTAGATTGTTCTGTTTTTGATGTTGTTCTTAAAATGCTTTTTTATGCAGCTATTGAGTTGGGGGGGATTTTCTCTCACGGTAAGCACTATAGAACCCGAGTCTCTCGGATCCTAGTCAAATATTCTTATTACTATCGGCCCTTGCTAAAGCAGTTATTTTTTTCAGTGTATTTCTTTTCTTCTCTGTATCAAATGTTGCTTTGCTGGGATTTTTAAAAAGGCAAATAAGAAGAGGGAGTTAACAAGTTTATAGAGGCTAAATCTTGGAATGGTTGTTAGCCGGCTCACCAATGGACCCTTTAATGTTCAGAGGAATGCTGTGGGCAAAAAAACCCAAACCAAACACACACAAAAAACCCAAACCCAAACCAAACAATTAAAAACCAGGGCAGGGTGTTGACGTCATGCTCGGCTTGAAAGTTTCCAAGAAGCCCCTGGAGCTGGCGGCTGCTGGCAAGAGAGTGTAGGAGTAGGTGAACTTCTGATCTGATCCAGATGGACCCTTCCTGGGCTTTTAGTTGATGATAGCATGAGCCTGACCGGTAATGTGTCCCTCTCCTGATATTTTAACGTCCTGGTAGCTGAAGAGAGCCAAGCGTTTCCAGGTGTGCAGAAGAAGCATTTTCTCTTTCAATTACATTTCTGCGATGGTGAAGCAAGAGAGATGAGGCTGGAGGCTCAGGCTGCCGGGGAAACACTTTGCCTTCTCTGTTTAATTAAAACACGGCAGGTGACGACGCCAAAGGAAGTGAGACTGTAAAATGGATCAGCCCGTGCCAAATATTGGGATTTCGCGGGGACTTGGCAAGGCATCCGTGTAGACTTTTTACCGGTAAATATGTGTGCAGCCTGTTTTGCAAGGCCCATTGAGTTCAGCTTGTTTTATTTGACGTTTTCGCCTCCACTGAGCTGTTGGTTTTTTTGCTGAACTGAATGAAGCTGGAGAAAGAAGCCCTGAATGGTGGCCCAGCCATCCAAGAAGTGAGGTATTAAACAAATCGAGGTTCTTTGCCTTTGGTAAATGGATGCTGAGCTCTAAGACACAGGACTGGTCAGCAAGGCCAGTCAAATCCTAAAAGTATCCAGCCACCTGTAAGTAAAGAGCTAAGCATTTCAGGTTGCTTCTCAGCAGACAGGTGTTTCCATTACAGGCCTGCCATCAGGAGGTGCTTTGTAGCAATCCGGAGAGAGCAGCTGAAACATACCTGAAAAGAACAAGCACTTATCAGCTGTTCAGTATCTGCAGCACTTAGTTTCATTAGCGCTAAGCAACTGCAGGGGCTGATTCCAGCACAAATGATTGCTAATCACAATTTAATTTAGTATTTTACAATACAAAATGGGATATCAAGTAGCTTTTTGGTCTCTTCCCCCAGAGTAGTCACTGATGCATCAAATATGTGATCCAATTTACTAGTTTTAACGTATTCTAATAAATTGCAGATGGTCAACTTCTCTATTACTTGGTTCTACTCTACTCTCCAGATATTAGTGGGGGGGAAGCAATCAGACCCCCTCAGAAGCAGTCTTGATAATATGGAACACATATACTTGAGTGCTATGCTGTTAAGAGGCACTAAGGAATGAACATGCTTTCTGAAATATCTCCTCAAGGAAGAAGAAAGATGGGGTCCTTTTTCTTGCAAATAAAACTGCAAACAATTTTCAACACCTGGTTAAAATCTGGTAGGACTACTAAGGGCCAGGTAAAGGGAGGGAAGGCCTGATTTAGCTTACAGGTTGTCAGCTGGCCATCCCTACAATAAATCACTCCTTACATAAAATGCAGGTGTGGGTGCCAGAGGTCTAAGGGACCAAATTTGATGCTACTCTAAATATATGCCTGCTTCTGATAACCTCAGCCATACAGCTAATTCACAATACTCCACTTTCTCCGTCCCTGTTTGAAAGCATTAGCCATCATTTGTGGGGAGGGGAAACATGGGAAAGCAATGTGTTGTGATGTGGCAACGCAAGGAAAATTGCCCTAGATATTGTCCTTCCTCCTGCTTTTTAGACAAAACTTGTCTCCCAATGTAATTCACATCAGTTCAAGTTTAAGCTACAATGCTGTTCATAGATACTGTAACTTGAATGCAAATGAGTCTTACAGACTGCCCTCCGACTTAGCCTACATGCATTCATGGAACGTCCAACCCACAGTGGATCCTATGGTAGGCTTTAAGACTGATGTGCAAACTCTCAGTTATTCTCTTTTCCAGGTGGTTGGCTTTACACCAGATAGGGATTCTGTCAAATCACAATGAAAATAATAATGGAAAATTCAGGTAGTGCTTTCCTCGAACTTTTCATTATGTGCTGCAGAGGAAATCTATTCTAAAATTTCAGTTTGAAAAACAGCTTGCCTGTTCTGCAATACAACCAGTTGTAGTAGGAACTTTGGAGAAACTGCTGGCCTTGGGCACACACCCGGTGTCATTGAGTCACAATCACAAATGCATATGAGGCTGCATTCTGTTGGGTTGGTCTGTCTAGCCCAGAACTGTCTAATTCTGCCTGGATGTAGCCAGGGTGGTTTTCTCTGCCTGAAAATATGGCAGGGCCCCCCAAGTGAGAAAGGCTGGGCAATGCTGTGAGCCTCAGGAACGATTGGTTCTCAGTGGGAAGTGGATCCATGCATGATGGAAGGGTGTCAGGCTGGTTCCTCCTCTCCTTCCCCTAGATTTAACAGCCATTGGCTGTTCATCAACCATTTCACACTTTAAAAAGGGGAAATAAAATTCAAGTTTTCCTTGATACTATAAAGAGAAAAGTTGCCACATCTCTCATGCAATTGATTGATCTATTTGACAGCAGATATTGCAGTATCCGCTTCTCAGAAAGTGTCTTTAGCTGTTTTATCCAGGGAGGGATATATTTATTTCGTGCAATATTATTTTGTGGACATGCTAAAACAATGTGGGCTAGGGAGTCTATTTGATCTGGACAAAATGGGCATTTTCATTTTTCTGTGATAATTTTATTGTATAGCCCTTGTGTCTTGGCTGAGTCTAGGGTATTACGTCTCTCCTGTAAAAAAGCTCGTCTGATTTCTAACCAGCGGAAATAGTCTGGCAAGGAAAAAGTTCTATTGAAGGGTATCTGGAAGATACCTTCTGGCGTTAGCAGGGCCATAGCCAGGGTGGGGCCAGAGGGTGTGCTGCCTCACCTGCAGCACTGGGATTCCCCAACTAGAAGAAGAGCAGCCCCATCTGGTCAGGCAGGCTGGCGATGGCCATGCAGCTCTTGCTGGGAATGACTGGTCTGTGGTCCCAGCCTAAGATCTCTCCCAGCCCTGCTATCTGAGCTCTTTATGTGGAGAATCTGGGACCTTGTGCATGCTCTTCACCTTTGAGCTGTGAGAATTCCCCAAATGGTGTGAATCAAGACCTCCTGGTGGGGGAAAGTCATGAGAAGGATTCAAAAGGGGCACTGACAGGGGCTCTCTGGTTTGAACTGGGAACTTCATGGCTTGAGTCTGGGACCGGGCCTGAGTCCCATGTAGTTCACCAGGCTATACAGCCTGCAGCAGTCGGTACCATTTCTATCAATGTTTAAGTGGTCAACTCTTTTGAACATCCTTCTATACATGGCTGTCTGGTGGCCTGCAAAGACCGAGTAAACCAGTGTGGAGCCAGCGTGGAGCCAGCATGGAGTAGTGGTAAAGAGTGGCAGACTCTAATCTGGAGAACCTGGTTCGATTCCCCACTCCTCCACATGAAGCCTGCTGGCTGACCTTGGGCTAGTCACAGTTCTCTGAGAACTCTCTCAGCCCCATCTACCTCACAAGGTGCCTGCTGTAGGGGATGGGGGAAGGGAAGGTGATTGTAAGCTGCTTTGAGACAGTGTGGTAGAGAAAAGTGGGATATAAAAAACCCAACTCTTCTTCAATACAATGCAATTCGTCACTCAGCCTTCAAACCTGCCTCCTGATGAACTGGCTGCAAGATTTCTGATCAGCATGCGTGCTTCAGGATAATAGTTAGGCTGTGGACAGAAAATAGTGCTGATTTCCTCGCCTATTCAATTGAGCTACTGGGATGAATCAGGCCAGCACAGCTGAAAGGTTTTCAGAATGGTCATGCAGCCTCATTCAATAGCCAATATTCAAAGCACATGTTCATTCCAATTTGGATGTACAGAATGAAATGAGTTTTGGATTGCCGTTGGTGTTTTCCTTGAAAGCATAGATTGTGTATTAAGTCTGTTTTCTTTCTTTTCTTAAAGCAGTGAAATCTATATCATAATACAGGTTCGGCTGAATGCTTTAAGGATTGTATTTCTGGAGTATGTCTAAATTCTACATATTATTGTTTACACAGTGGTTGAGCCAGACATTATGATTGTTAGAAAATGGCTTTTCTAGGTAGGACGATGATCTGTATTGTCTGGTATCTTGTTTCTGACAGTGCTCTATGCTGGTTGCTTCAGAGAAGTGTACCAAAAACAAGGCACTAATGAAGGGTTTCGTCTGTCGCCCTCATCATTATCAGATGCAGTCCAGCTTCCCTGGGGTGTTTGCACATGGAGAAAGCATTGCTGCCAGTGTGTCAGCTGATCTGTGGCCATGCCCACACATTCCATCATACAGAAAGTTCCAGATTCAATCCCTGGCTTCTCCAGTTAAAAAGGATAGAATCAAAGAATCATACAGTTGGAAGGGACCACCAGGGTCATCTAGTCTAGTCCCCTGCACAATGCAGGAAATTCACAACCACCTCCCCCGCACCCCCCCAGTGACCCCTACTCCATGCCCAGAAGATGGCCAAGGTGCCCTCCTTCTCATGAGCTGCCTAAGGTCATAGAATCAGCATTGCTGACAGATGGCCATCTAACCTCTGCTTAAAAACCTTCAGGGAAGGAGAGCTTACCACCTCCCAAGGAAGCCTGTTCCACTGAGGAACCGCTCTGTTAGAAAGTTCTTCCTAATGTCTAGACGGACATTTGGTCTCCAAATGCTTTTTTCAAGTTTGTGAAATTCACTGAACAAACAAGTACGAACTTTTGCAACAGAGCCAAACCACTAAAAACCCTGTTTTACTTCCCTGGTCGCCTTCAGCAACCTTTCTTCCAAGAGGTTGTTACCCAAGACCGGAGCAGGAATCTCTCCCCACACATAGATGAGCCAATGTCCAACCACTCCTGGCTCAAGCACGCTCCCGTCTGGACCACGGGATCTTGTGTCACTTATCACCAAGGGTCAGCTATTTGTATTTTTAGCTGGTGACCTTTCTTTCTCCCACCTTTCCCCAAGGATCAGCCCCCCCACCCCCCCAAGCAGCAGCTACTTAAGAAAGGAAGAAGGACAAAGGAGAGAAAGGAAAATATTAGAGGTAGGGAAAAGAGCAAAGAAGGAAAAGGAAAATATAGGGGGTAAATAAAGAGTAAACACAAATGTCAAACTGGGTAAAGAGACCATAGTTGCCTTGAGCGGGTCTCAGACAGGAGTTGTTGAGAGATGCCGTTCTCCATCTGAGATCTTGGAGAGATGTAGCTAGCCCAGGGTGAGCACCAGGGAGAACCAGTGTGGCAAGATGGTCAAAATGTTGGACTTGGAGAGGGAAGGCCTTGGAGTGGTTGCACAATATCAGCCTAGCCCACCTTGAAGGTTATGCGGATAAGATAGAGAAGGGGAGAAAACTGCCTGAGCTTCTTGGAGAAAGGATGGGATAATAATATCATGAGTAAAAATTTCCCCTTCCCGTTTCCTTCCTTTCTGGTCCCGGTCTCCTTCTTCTGGGAACGGTTGCGACCGCTGCATGCCTCATGGCCTTCTTGTTTCCTTCCTTATCCCACCATCATCATGTAGGAGTGTAGTCAGAGCACCATCTTATATAGCATTAGTTGGATTAGGGTTGTGGTTTTAATTATATGTTTTAACTCATAGTTATAGATATATAGATGGATGGATATATGGATTATTATTGTTGTCAACTGCCCTATTATGGATTATTATTGTAAGCCTCCCTGAGCCCATTTTGCTGTGAAAAAGAGGGGTATAAATAAAAATAAATAAATACAGAGCTTCCCTGTTAACATTATAGATTCTGTGTGCAATAGATGAAGGTATGCATGGCCCATACTCCCTCCTTCACCTATACATCATGACTGTGTGTGAAGGAGCAGAGTTTCAGCAGCAAGGTATCTACTGGGAGATGCAAAGTATCCACTTATGACTAATAGATGGGACACCTGTGGGCTTTGCTGTTAGGAATTGCCAAGAGCAGGGCAGCCTCTCGGATGTGGAAGACCGCACACCTGAGTGAAGAGTAGGAGCTCAACTCCTGGATCTTTTAACTTGCGTAAAAGCAATTATTCATTTTGGAGAAAAATGTAGCCGCAAAGCAACTGACGTAATTTAAAACAAGTGACGTAATTTAAAACCTGTCTGCCGGTGGCAGACATGAGACATAAAAGAACATAAGCCAAAGGCTGTGTCCTCAGCCTACTACAAACCCACAACCAAGACATGCCAGGGACAGGGAGAGGAAGGCGATCAGTTGGAGAGGGCTTGAATAGAGTGGGTGAGTGGCGTACAAACACACACATTTCAGTTGGGGCCAGGCTGATCTTACTGAGGATATGGACAACACCACTGTGTGTGGGTGAAAGGACCACAGCTGCTTGCTCTTTCACTCCTTGCTCTTGTTGGTTGGCCTGTCTCTCTGTTACCTAGTCAACACAAGAATGCAGCATTATGGTGTCATCATGGAATTGTGGCTTTGCCCGTCTTTACTGGTTCCAGACTTTTCTCCAGCTGGCTGAAAGCACAGCAGTCCCCTCCACATCTGTGAAAGGGATCTTTCCCTAGAGGAACTTCTAAGTCCTTGCTAGACTTCTAAGTCATTTGAGGTGAGTGTTCCTATGAAGCTTCTGTTTCAGGAGTGAACAGTTACCACCACCTCCGTGTCCACCCAGGGCTTTATTTCCCCATTGATGAATAATTAGTTTCATGGTGGAGACCGGTGTTGCTGAAGTCCTCTGATGGCTGAGTAGGGACTGTTTTGTCACTGCTGCTGCAGGCAAGGTCTCTTTGGTGTTGATATCTGCATCCCAAAGAATAGGAAACAAAAGACCGGTAAGGCGATATCCTCTGTTGGAACAGCTGCTGCTTCCGCAAGTCTGTTGAGTTTTTGCTGGTGAAGTGGCCTGTGTAAAACAAAAGCTTTCCTACCCCCAAACCAAAAAGAGTTGTTATCTTACCAGTCATGCCAATTCATTCCAGCTGTGATGTGGAACAGCACTAGGTGGTAACAACTATTGTTTCTTATCGATGTGTATCATAGATCACCTCTGATGTGGAGGAATCTGTATTCTTTCACTTTGATCTCTGAGCTGCTCTCTCCAAGGGCAGCTTTTCCTGTGTAGTTCCAAAGATAGTCTTTCTCTTTGGGGACCAAGTTGTCTGTACTACAAAAAACATTTTGAGTCTCTTAACCAAACTTCCCTCTGGAGTTTTAGAGCTCTTCAAACTTTTCATCATGGCTTCCAGTCACTGTGCTGGTTATCCCTTGTTAAGGCTTCAGAGCAACTTTCACCACAACAGGAAGTTGTCACTCTTGCGCCTCTGGGAATCTGAGCGGGTGAGTTCGAAGCTTGCTAATTAGTGACTACCTGCCAGCCTGTGAAGTATATTTTACAGCATGCAGAAATGCTCTAAATAATGGATATGGATGCATGAATTCTGACAAGTGTTCCTCATTGAGCTATAACTGGAGTTACCAAATAGTGGGATCCCAGTGGAAATTAGGGGGTCTGAAGGGGCTCTCTTAGTAACCCTGCTTGGAAGTACTAACTGAGGTTCTCAGGCTGAAGATCTACCTAACAGAGATGTTATGGAAATAAAGTAAGCATATATTTTGGCTTAAATCCCATGTTAAATCTTTGCTAATGAAGGGATTTCCATCAGCAATGGGATGTCCTCTTCTTCCCCCTAAATGATCCCTGAAATGCTGCTTCAAGGACCGGGGAGCCCTCAAGAAGAGGGGGGAGTCAAAGTTTTGCAGCAGGAGGGGAGAATAGGAGAACACCCCCTTCCATTAGTACAAATTGCTCATGAGATCCACTCCATCTCTGGGAGGTAGATTTAAGGCAAAATAGCATTCCAGTCCATTACACTGAATTTAGTGAATGTGTCTTGCAAATTTTTGTAGTACTCCATTGGCTTTCTATCATGCTTT
Source organism: Euleptes europaea (assembly GCF_029931775.1). NCBI lineage: Eukaryota > Metazoa > Chordata > Lepidosauria > Squamata > Sphaerodactylidae > Euleptes > Euleptes europaea. The sequence goes on along the minus strand of NC_079316.1, from coordinate 101,026,639 downwards.
GGTCACATTTTGAGAACGCAAGACTCATTGGAAAAGACAATAATGCTAGGAGAAGATGAAGGCAGTAGGAAAAGCGGAAGAACCGACATGAGATGGATTGACTAAATCAAGGAAGCCACAGCCCTCAGTTTGCAAGACCTGAGCAAGGCTGTTATCAATGGACATTTTGGAGGACATTAATTCATTGATTCTCCATAGGTCAGAAGCAACTTGATGGCACTTCACACACACACACACACACACCCCTTCAAATTTATTTGACCAGAAACAATGGCAAGACCAAAGAAGCCACAGGCATTGATGGCTTTATCACATCACTGTAAACTCCCTTAAAAGTTACTGTCCATCTCCAGCCATAAGGCAGTGGGGAAAATAGGATGGTCTCGCTCTGCCTTTCGTGTCAGTTCTTCAGCAGTATTTTTTTCCCCTACTTTATTTAAATTCATCCTGGCACATCTGAAAGTACAGGCTTCTTGTAAATAACTTTTGATGACAAAGCACTAGAAACTTAACTGGATGTGTCAAAACAATTTCAGATTCTGCCCGTTCTCAAATCTCAGTGGTCTTGAAGTTATGATTGGATTGATTGAGCGTTGCTCATGAAATAACAGCTAACAAGCCGTCTCTCTTTTTACTCTCAGTTGATTCCCAGTTTATTTATTGTTCAGAACATCAGAAGACTGAATAACCGCCACCTTTACAAACATAGCATTCGTGGTCTCTTAACTGTAGGGACATTGGGAGCATAGTGCATGACTTCCTGCTCCCCCCTCTCTTTCCCTGTGTGAGTTCCTTTTTCCATTCAGCCAGTGAGTTCCAGCGTGGTGTAGTGGTTAAGAGCGGTGGTTTGGAGCGGCGGAGTCTGATCTGGAGAACCAGGCTTGATTCCCCACTCCTCCACATGAGCGGCGGAGGCTAATCTGGTGAACTGGATTTGTTTCCCCACCCCTACACATGAAGCCAGATGGGTGACCTTCAGCAAGTTGCACTCTCTCAGCCTCACCTACCTCACAGGGTGATTGTTGTGGGGATGGGAAGGGAACGTGACTGTAAGCTGGTTTGAGTCTCCCTTAAGAGGTAGAGAAAGGTGGCATATAAAAACCAATTCTTCTTCTTCCTTTTTCCACCAGCCAGCGTGGTGTAGTGGTTAAGAGCAGTAGTTTAGAGCAGTGGACTCTGATCTGGAGAACCGGGTTTGATTCCCCACTCCTCCATGTGAGCGGGTGAGGCTAATGTGGAGAACCAGGTTGGTTTCCCCATTTCTCCACATGAAGCCAGCTGGGTGACCTTGGGCTAGTCACAGCTTTCTTAGAGCTCTCTCAGCCCCACCTACCTCACAGGGTGTCTGTTGTGGGGAGGGGAAGGGAAGGTGATTGTAAGCCGGTTTGATTCTTCCTTAAGTGTGAGAGAAAGTTGGCATATAAAAACCAAGTCGTTGTCTTCTTCTTCTTCCTCTTCTTCTTCCTCCTCCTCTTCTTCTTCTTCTTCCTTTCTCAGTAGTCTTAGCATTACATAACTGTGGTTAATGCTAACCATGGATGCCATTGTGTTCAGGTGCATTTGTGAGCTCTGGCTTGGATCCAAAGTACTGTTTCTGCAGGCACAAGGACTTCTGCCTGTGGAGTATGGTTTCCCCCCCTCCCATGGAAGCCCCCCTCCCATGGAAGTCCCCCCCCAATCTTGTGCCTGGGGATTTCCTCTCCCCCAGGGACAAGATTTCAGGGGTCATTTGCTTCAGGAAGGGGAAGGCAGGAGAATCATGCTTCATGGGTAACAGTTCTTGCACCCATGGCAAATGTTAGCCTGGATCCAACCCAGCAGTGATAACAACCATCCTGGTTAGTGCTAAACCCTGGTAACTGTCCATGTGCACATGACACTGTTCCAAGGACAGGAGGGAAAGGGAATGCCTGCTTGGGAATGGTAGGTCGGCAGTAGCCCAAAGTGAGGGAATGCTCTTTCACAAAAATGCTTTTTTTATCATCAGCAGCTCAGATTTATTGTCTTGGTTATAAGCCGTCCAAATATCCACCTGCAGACACCTCCATGAAGGATTTTTGATTGGCTCAGAAAAATGGCATTAACTTAATATTTAGGGTTTTTAAGGACTCTGCTATCTTTTCATCCATGGCAGATTTGTCCTTTTAGAAATTGGTTTTATTATGTGGAGGACAAGAGAAAGGGGACAGTGTTTTTAAGTGCCTGTGGCTCCTCTTCAAGTGTGTAATGTGCTGCGCTTCATGACAAAATCTGCCCAAATGGCTTAATTGAAAAAATAGTAATAACTTCTGGAGCATGTGCAAAAAAATAGAAAGGCCTCCTGTGTGGAAAAATGTTCACGCTGCTTTTTAAAATGTGCGTGAAGACTGGCTCCTAGCCTGCTGTATGTGGAGGCCAGGCAGCATGCTGCAAGTTGCTTCAGAAGGTTAGACATGGACGGGGTCTTCAGACTTTCCCTCCTGAGACTCATCTTTAACCCTCTGAACATTAAGCATGTGGCAGGAAGCTGTGTGGCATGATGATCAGGTGACAGGAAAAAGAGGAGCCAGAGCAATTGAACCTACCTGTGCTAAAAAGGAATCTCCCGCAGTGTGGTGCTATCAACCAGTTTGGGGTTATTGGGGAGCGGGGAGGAAGAGACTTGGTACAGGGATACTCCTCCGTTGTAAATTCTGTTTTTGGAGGAAGGTAGCTGATAAATGCCATAAATAAATAAAATAGTGGCAGCCACTTATCCGCTGTTAAGCCTGCTTCACCTCAGTCATCCCCCAAATTGTCCATTGAGGCTGGATCATCACAGAAATTGCAGGGGGGTCTGGAAATCTCCATTGGTATTCATTGGGTCCCCAATAAGTCTTTACAAAAGGTTATATGGTTAGGCACATGCCGATAGCATCATCAGGATGCCTGGGGTCTATGGATCCTGGGGAAGAAATCCAAATGTTTCAATGTGAAGAAAAAGAAATCCCTGGAACAAAAAACGAGTGGGGTTTTGCTTCCTGCTCTCCTTCATAGGTACGCACACCGCCTTAGCTTCTCATACATGATTGAATGGCAGGGCCTAACATCATCTTATCAACCCCATGAGAATTTCCCTTTTTGTCGCACTTCCTTTGACTGCATATTAAGCAATCAAAGGAGCGTGGAGTCCATTACAACTAGCATTTTAGGACATGAGGCTTGAACCAAAAGAACCGAAGTGTTTCTTTCTGGAATAAAAACACCTTGATCGTCAAATCACATGGCTTTGTCTGTATTTCAGCTCTTAATAATAGTGTGTGGCTATTGGGTATTGCTCCAGCAACTTATAAGAACCTTTTTAAGCCTCAGAAAACACAGGAAAGGCAGCTCTTTCTTTTCTCTCCAAATACAATGAAATTTAAAGGTTATACTGGGAGTCCCATTATAACCCTTTGTTTTCACTTCTAGCTGTCTGAAAATACTTCTTTTTCCTGAAAAGCAATACGAGGAGACTTGACCTCATATTGTTTTTAAAATGCCTCTGCAAAATTCTCTCGTCTAGAATATGTCGTCCCCCCCCCCCCCGCCGGCCGCCTATGTAGAATTAATGAAACGCAGACCAGATCTGATCATACTGAAGCGAATTGGAGAACAGTTTGCAAGCGTGAAGTGTAGCTCTCTTAGACTGGTCTTGGTTCAACAGACAGTGTGAAAGAGCACCTTGTGGATTGGAGCCAGCCCTAGACGTTTGTATGCCTGAGACAAAACATCTAATAGTGGAGTCCTAAGCAGGGTTAGTCCGTTCTAAGACCATTGACATAGAGTTGCCAGGTCTGGTTCAGGGGAAGTTCTTTGAGATTTGTGGGTGGAGCTTAAAGAGGGGAGGGAGTTCAGCAGTCAACAGGGATGTGTTGTCATATAGTCTCTGAAGCTGCCATGTCCTCCAGGGGAACTGCTCTGTGTTGTCTTGCGATCAGTTGCAATTCTGGGAGAACTCCGGGCCAGACCTTGAGGTTGGTATCCCTACAGCAACCTCAAACTCTCTTGAGGGCTGCTCCGTAAATCACTTCTCCTTTGCTCAGTCTGCCTTCAATGGACATAGTTGGATTCCTCTGCTGTTGGAGGAGGGAAGTAACTTAAAGATGGCTGTGCATATGAGTTTCTCTGCCATTTATGCCCAAGTTGCCCATGTTATGATACCGTATGGAAGCAGGATGATAGAAACATAGAATTGGAAAGGACCTTCAAGGCCATCTAATCCAACCCCTTGCGCAATGCAAGTAATTCACAACTACCTCCCCCCACCCCCTGTGACCCCTGCTCTATGCCCACAGAAAGAGGAAAAAAACCTTCCAGGATCCCTGGCCAATCTGGCCTGGAGGAAAATTACTTCCTGACCTGAAAGCGGCAATTGGCATTACAGTGGGCATGTAAGAAAGGGCCACGAGAGCCGAGAACTGACTCATCCCTTCCTGCCCTCCCTCTCATGATCTGCCTAAGTTCACAGAATCAGCATTGCTGTCAGATGACTATCTAGCCTCTGCTTAAAAACCTCCAAAGAAGGAGAGCCCACTACCTCCCGAGGAAACCTCTTCCATTGAGAAACCGCTCTATCTGCCAGGAAGTTCTTCTTAAAGCTTAGCTGAAAACCCTTTTGATTTAATTTCAACCCGTTGGTTCTGGTCCAACCTTCTAGGGCAACAGAAAACAACTCGGCGCCATCCTCCACCTGACAGCCCTTCAAATACTTGAACGTGGCTGTGATGATAAGGCCTGAGTGATGCTGGAAGGGACACAGCAGATGAGGAGACCCTCCAGACCTTCCTATAGCCCTGCAGTTGTCACCAGATGTACTATGAGGCCTAGAGGTGCTTAGGAAGGCCTGGGTCCTTATCAGGCTCATTTTGGACATCAGGACTAAAACATACCCCTCCGATCTCAACCTTCTTTTCCAGGTTTGAGGAGAAGCTTTATCAAAACGGAGTGGAACGAGACCGTCAGGCCTTAGCGATCAGGCTCAGCAGTGCGATAGATGCTCTTTCGCATTCCTCGTTTCCCATTTCTCCCTCCCGGGCCTTTGCTTTGGCAAGCCAGACACACACACTGTAAGGGAAAGCCATGCCTCAATGTCATACTTCTGTTTTTGCTTAATAAAATGATGACAACCATTGTGGCGCCTTAGAGACAAACAAACATACTTTGCTTGGAGGACATGCACCAAAGTAATAGAAATCAGTCCACTCAGGCTTGAAGCTATTACCTTCATCATCCTCTCGCGTCATGTTCAGAAGAAGCCATTTTCTCCCCACCACAGATAACCTTTTTAGCGGTTATCAGTGATGCATGTTATATTGCCTCCTCTCTTCATCACGTTGATCATAGGCCTTTCGTTTCAAATAAATATGTGACGAAATGCCATCTGACATTCTATCTACACTTTGAAGGGTGGCTTGTATTAGCCGAGTAAATTTTGAAATTATTCTTGTTGGTAAGTGCCTCTTGCTAGTTCCATCATCCCTTCTGGCATAAACATGGCAGCCCCTGACAAACGCTAGAGCAATTTTCGGAGCAGGAGGAGGAGCAGAGAGCATCCTCGTTTGAGGAGTTAGTGAAGCTTTGTGTGTCATGTGTATCCCATTGGCATTTGCCATCAAGTAAGAAAAATAATTATGGAGATGTTCAGCAATCCATGTGGTTGCTGTAGCTTGACTTACGCCGAGCATGTACCAAATCTGATGAATGGAATGACTGGGAAGTGCCCTGTGGTGTTAAGGACATCCACGCTTGCTGATGATATTTTAAAATTGTTAAATCAGTCGTGCTGTGAGTGCACTGGTGAATGCTGTTCCTATTAAGAAATTAAAATCTCTCCTTTTAAAAGAAGTCAGAGGTTGAAGCGTGTCACTATATCTAATAGTAAAGCATCGTGACGATGATACTTGGGGTTCTGGTAGTGTCTGGGTTATACCAGACAGATACAGACTGAGACTGATTCCAGGGTTATAGTAGCTGTTCCCACCCCAGCAGTTTTGCTGTTGATTAGAATTGGGTGTGTGGGTGATGGATGTTCAAGGTAGGGTTGTTGAGAGAGATTCTCTTCCTCCCTCTTTATTCAGTTTCTCCCTGAAATCCAGCAATCCATTTCATTTTCCTCTTTTTAGGAATTTGGAGTTAAGTTTCTAATCAGTTCTGTTTGGATCAAAGAGAAATTTGAAGAGAGGAGGGGTGGGAAGGGAAGATATGCAAACGTTTGGAATGCCACTCTGTAGATAGTCAGAGGCAGGCAATGTCTACCCAGACCTTCTTTTCCTCCTACCACCTTGTGATGAGTAACCTAAAACAACTTGCAAGGGTTGAAGTTTCAAAAGAGTGCAAATATTTTTCCATGCAAAGGGAGCTTTGATTTTCAGAGCTTACACCCTGAAAAGAGAAACAGAATAAGAGGAATCGATGGCTATATCTAAAGAAATGAATCGAGGAAAAAGAAATTCCACTCCCCATAACAACACTGGTATGAGGTCATTGCAGCAACCAACTTGGCACATTCCTAGGAGTAGCAGCAGCTTCTTGAGTTGCTGAAAAGCACTATGAGTGATGGTGATATTTATACAGCACTGTCAACGTGCATGCTGTTTGTTCCTAAAAGGACCTGTTATCTGCACCCAGGGAATTTCCAGTCCTTAACTGGTTCAGTCTTCAGCAGTTGCTTTGCAGTTCAAACCCCTGGGGTCTTTAATTAAAGCGTTTCAGGTTACAAATGCTAGGAAAGACTCCTCTGTGTTGGAGATCCTGGAGAGCTGCTGCCAGCCAGAGTAGACAACACTGACACAGAATTTCACTGATGGGGATATCATTGAAGGGATCTATTTTGCATTCAGAAGTTTCCATGTTTAATCCTTGGTATCTCCATTCAAAAGGATTTGGAGGTAACATTACTGGCATCTGAGACTCTGGAGACCTGCTGCCAACCGGAGTAGACAAATGTGAGCTAGATGGGACCAGGGGTCTGACTCAGTATAAATCAGCTTCGTATGTTCATTGGGCTTTTAGTTTCCAGCATTATTGTACTCAGAAAGTGCCAGCGGTGAACAAATGTCCTCTGTACATTGGATGAATCCAGCTGCTTTAAGCCACAGGAATTGTGTGGAAACCGGCTTTGGTACAAATATCTCAAGAGTGTAAATTGCAGTAGCTGGCTTTGATATCTGATGAAAATGACAAGATTTAAATTAGTGCATTCTCTATTCACAGAAGTAAATTTTGACCCTGCTTTGAGGCTCAGTGGCCTGCACTTGGTTCCCTTTAATTTGGCATGTGCACTGACTGGCTTTGTGTTTAGCAGTCACGGTGTGAAAAAGGTTGTTGTTTTTAATCAAGGAAATAGACTCTTAAAAGATGGAGCATGAAAGGAACAGTCACTGTGAACGTGCTGTCTAAATTCTGAATTACAGATATGGAGGAAGAAGGAAATGTAGCAAATGTAATACAGTCGGACTTTTTACATCTGGTTCTACCTCTTGTGAAATCTTGCCTGATGAATGTATTTCAATTGGGTCTGGTGGAGACAGCTTCCCATGTCCTAGAAACCTGGCTATGTACCTATAAACCAAGTTGTTGGCAAATGGATATGGGTAGAAATCAGGGCAATGGTGAGAAAAGAGGTGTTGCTAGACCTGGGCTGGTATCAAACATCAATGATCTGGAAAATGTACTGATTGGAATGCTCTGTTATGCTTAATGTGTAAGCTATGACGCCAGCATAAATGGAAGTAAAGGCACTCGTGCAAATGCATACCTGAGCCCTCCTTGGGATGAGGTTGTACATTCCAGTCTGCGATCACATGCACTTTCTTACCCAACTAATTCCACAAGTTTGTAACTAATGGTAGATGGGGGTGACTGCCTTTAATGCTGAGGGACATATAGAGAATTTCTAATATGGGGGGGGGATAGCCAAGTGAGATTCATGGGCAGGGGAACATTTTTATGTATGCGAGTGCCGTTATGTCGCAACCAACTCATGGCAACCCCAGCAAGGGGCTTTCAAGGCAAATGAGAATAAGAGGTGGTTTGCCATTGCCTTCCTCTGCAGTCTTCCTTGGAGGTAGGTGTCCCTTCCAGGTACCAACACTGGTTAGCTTCTGAGATCTGATGAGATCAGGCTATACCATGCTGCCTTCCCTCCCGGCGCATTTTTCAATTTTAGCAGTTTGGAGGAAAATCTCTAAGTAAGAGGAATGAATTTTGTGCAGAATATTAATCATGTATTTAGTATAAGACAGGCAGCTCTGGCATATGGTTTAAGGAAGCAAGATGAACACTGCTGTCCTGGGGCTGGCATGGTTCAGGGCTATGGGGTGACCAGCTATACTGCTGCAAGCCCCCCTGAACAGCAAAACTGGAGGATAGGTTTGTGCAGTGAGCAGGATGGGGAATGGTTTGCCGGGTTGCAGTGTGTCCCTTTGGCATTGATTACATTAAAACGGGTGGGAAATGTTCATTTTGATAAGCTGTGTGGTTCACGGTTGGAAACCAGAGCTCCGTAAGTGCGTGCCCCTGATCAAATGGCACCACAATGATGTTGGTGCTGGTAAAGACTTATCTTGCCAAACCAGAAGGGAGCTCAGGATGTGTGTCCTTTCTTTTTCACCACAGAAGAGAAGGAAGCACAGAGTGGGAAGGCTTAACTTCCCTCTTAGATAGAGAGGTTTCCCTCGCCTCTGCCACCCCCCCCAGCCTGTAGGAGAATTGCCACTCTGAAACTGCAGAGTTGCCAAGCAGGAATATCACCATCAGCAGCTGCTTCCCCACCTTTTTATATGTCTCTCTGGAGGAGAGCCCCTGTTTTTTCTTGCACATTTGTCTTGTGTTTAAGCACTGCTGTTAAAAGCTCAGTGGAGACTGAAACATAGTTCTCATGCTTGGCCCAATAAGAAATTTGGTGGAAATGGCCATCTTATATTTTACACATAGATATACAAAAACAGATATAGAGGTATTCAGAGAAAGAGAGAGAAAGTAAAGACTGGCAACTAGAGCCTCCTGGGCCAGACCTGATTGTTTGGCTTCCAAGTTGCCCACCCAGGGATGACAAGGATACAAGAAGAAAGAGGAGGAGGAGGAGGAGAATCGGTTTTTATATGCCGACTTTCTCTACCACTTAAGGAATGGAATCATAGAATCATAGAGGGACCACAACTCGGCACCCTCCTCTATATGACACCCCTTCAAGTACTTGAAGATAGCTATCATATCCCCTCTCAGTCTTCTCCTCTTCAGGCTAAACATACCCAGCTCCTTCAATCTTTCCTTATAGAACTTGGTCTCCAGACCCCGCACCATCTTTGCTGCCCTCCTCTGGACCCGTTCCAGCTTGTCTACATCTTTCTTAAATTGCAGTGCCCAAAACTGAACACAATACTCTAGGTGAGGTCTAACCAGAGCAGAGTAAAGTGTGATCTGGACACTATACTTCTGTTGATACAGCCCAAGATCGCATTTGCCTTTTTAGCTACCGCATCACACTGCTGACTCATGTTCAGTGTTTGGTCTACTAAGACCCCAAGATCCTTTTTGCATACACTACTGCTGATAAGTCTTTACATTCACCTTCCCTTCCCCTCCCCACAACAGACACCCTGTGAGGTAGGTGGGGCTGAGAGAGCTGTGACTAGCCCAAGGTCACCCAGGTGGCTTCAAGTGGAGGAGTGGAGAATCAAACCCAGTTCTCCAGATCAGAGTCCATCGCTCCAAACCACCGCTCTTAACCACTACACCACGCTGGAGGTGATAGTGGTGTCTGTGGGGTTTGCCAGCAGCTCATTTGAGGAGTGGTTCTGGGGCATGGCCCATCCACCAGCTTCCACTTCCATCCCTAAAGTGGCCTTTCTGTAAAACTTGCCAGTGACATAGGTTGGTTGCCCATGGCGGTTATGCTGGGAAGACAATTATGACAAGCACGTACTATTGTTATGTTCCTTATTTGGCTCCATGATTAAGCAGTTCTGGGAAAACATGAGATGGTAGCCAAGCAAAAGGAATATATGTGATCCAGTTCTTTAAGATACAATTAGCGATGCATGTCAGCCTTCCAAATAATTTTCTCCCTTGATCGGAATAAATGCATCTTGGGATTAGCACTCATTCTACAAGAGATGTTTGACAAAATGAATATGAATAAAATGCATAATATTAAATCTTTCACTGACAGTGTACACATACTCAAATCAAAGGAAATGGCAAGGATGCTATATATTAGTTCTGTATTTTATCTAAATTTGAACCCCCATGCTGTATCCTAATTACTATATGTAAAGTGTCTAGAAAGAGGGCTAAATGCTAGGAGTGCTTGAGAACATTTTGGTACCTCTCGTCTTATTTATTTAGAAAAAAAAATATGTGCCAACTCTCCAGGAACCTGCTCGAGGCAGGTACAGGATTCCTAGTGCCTTTGTGCCCAAACCATTGCCTATGTAAACCAAATGAGTCTTGTTATCTTCCAAGCCCTGTCCAACTAATTTCATTCTATTTAGCCCTGACTTACATGAGCAGAAATGGGAGGCTTGTCTCTAGGACCATTATAAATTCTGATTAGTAATGAGAAAAACATGAACTCCAGTACTGGTTCTTGTAGGTTATCCGGGCTGTGTAACCGTGGTCTTGGAATTTTCTTTCCTGACGTTTCGCCAGCAACTGTGGCAGGCATCTTCAGAGTAGTAACACTGAAGGACAGTGTCTCTCAGTGTCAAGGGTGTAGAAAGAGTAATATATAGTCAGAAAGGGGTTGGGTTTGAGCTGAGTATTGTCCTGCAAAAGTATTGTCCTGTAAGTATCAAGATAATGTGCTAATGATACTTACAGGACAATACTTTTGCAGGACAATACTCAGCTCAAACCCAACCCCTTTCTGACTATATATTACTCTTTCTACACCCTTGACACTGAGAGACACTGTCCTTCAGTGTTACTACTCTGAAGATGCCTGCCACAGTTGCTGGCGAAACGTCAGGAAAGAAAATTCCAAGACCACGGTTACACAGCCCGGATAACCTACAAGAACCAATGAACTCTGACCGTGAAAGCCTTCGACAATATCCAGTACTGGTGTTTTTAGAAATACTAGGCAGGATGTAAGTCAATCAGCTGGGAATAAATGATAGACAAGCCAGCATGGTGTAGTGGTTAAGGTCTCAGACTAGGATCTGGGAAGCCCAGGTTCAAATCCCCACTCGTGCCATGGAAACTTGTTGGGTGACCTTGGGCCAGTCACACACTCTCAGCCTGGCTAGTATTTGGACGGGAGACCTCCAAGGAATATCAGGGTCGTGATGCGAAGGCAGGCAATGGCAAACCACCTGCGAAGGTCTCTTGCCTTGAAAACTTTACGGGTCAAGCTGTGACTTGAAGGCCAAAAGGAGGGGGGAGCTCTGAAAAGCGGAAGGTTGGTCGGTTCAGGAGCTGTCCAGGGTGCTTGCTGGTAAAATGGATCACAATCAGAGGCCCAAAGAGTTGAATACACACCAGCAAGGGATCTGTTCCAGCAGTTTGGCTCTGAACCAGCTGCTCTAGGGGAATGCTTCATCAACCGTGGCTGGGCCTGAACTGATCCAAAAGAGAACAGCTTGACCAAAAGGCAGCAGTTACCTCAGAAGGTGATCGCTAAAACTCAAAAAGCTCAAAGTCCTGTCACTGCTGTGGCAAAAAGAGAACTGAGAGAAGAGGGCCCCTCCATCACGTGTCCCTTTTGGTGGGAAAAGCTGTTAAGGTTAGGACTCAGACAAAGGGGAGGGGGAGCACTCCTACAGAGCTGATTCTTCTAGAAGTTTTTCAGTCGATCTCCATGGCTGGCCTGCACTTGTGCAGTTCCCATGTGTGCCTGCACAGAAGACCACTCGAGGAACAACAGTTATAACTCACTGCAACACTGTTTTCTTAAGGTGGGCCTGGTTCCTTCAATATTCCTATTGGGGCCAGGATCTAGCTAAGACTCAGTACTTTGTTAAAAAGGTAAAGGTAATGCAAGCACTGGGTCATTCCTGACCATGGGGTGACGTCACATCCCGACGTTTACTAGGCAGACTATGTTTACGGGATGGTTTGTCATTGCCTTCCCAGTCGTCTACACTTTACCCCCAGCAGCAAGCTGGGTACTCATTTCACTGATGTCGGAAGGTTGGAAGGCTGAGTCAACCCTGAGCCGGCTACCTGAAACCAATTTCCATTGGGATTGAACTCAGGTCATGAGCAGAGCTTTTGACTGCACTACTACAGCTTAACACTCTGCGCCACGGGACTCTCTCAGTACTTTGTTGCTCCATCTTAAAAAAAGCTGCCAGATGGAAGATCCTGAGCTGCTATGTGGCTGCTCCATTATCCAGCCCAGACTTCAATATGGGCCCAGTGCCATCGTCATATGCGAAACATCCAGGATGACTGGGGATCCTAGAGGTGGACAGGTCCAGTCAGGGTGGTTGTGGGTCTCTGATTCTGGTTCATGGGCTTCTTCCTCCCAGTGAATAGATAGCCACTGGGCTTCCTTTTGGGGGTATCATCTTTGTCATTGGGTATGGTGGGATCTGCAGGAGAATCCTCTTACTCTGAGGAGTCCAGGATTAGGTTTCCTTCTCGGGCTGGGTGTGGGCAAGTCCTTGATAGTAGCACGCTAAGACACTGCACCTTTCTTGCTTCCCTTTAGCTAAATCTGGTTACTATTATTCTTTTCCTGTCTTCCACAATTTATAATATATGGTTGTAAACAATAACCCTTCTGGCCTTTTCAGATGAGTAAAAGCTGCCTGCATATAACTAGATCAGGCAGTTTGGTAAGCAAGCAGAATGTTGCTTCTTCCCATCTCTTTGAGTTTTTCAACCTGTGAGAGTTGACTTATTGATATGTGTGGCTGAGTTAATTCTGTGTACGTTTGCGAAGATGCCATAATTACCTTGTGTGTCCTCCTGGGGCTATATGGTCCGTGGCCTGGAGTACTTATATTACATGGAATGAAGTCTCAAGTTCAGTCTCATCATCTTCAGATAAATGGAATAATAAAAAACAGGGTCAAAAATGACCTTGGAGAGCTGCAAATAGTTAGAGAGGACAACTGCTAATTGTTCCAAATTAATAAATAATCTGTTCTTTAGAGTGCTGGAAGATTGGCTTTCATCTATAGAAAGATAAACAGAGTATCAGCGCATTATATAATGTATAACAAGAGATAGCCAGACAGTAGGATATGAGAGACCCAGGTTCAAATCCCCCCTCTGCTATAGAAGCTCACTGGGTGACCTTGGGCCAGTAACTCTCTCTTAGCCTGTCCTACCTCACAAGGTGGTAGTTGAGAGACTAAAATGGAGGAAAGGAGGTTGTATGCTGCTTTGGGTCCCCACTGAGGAGGAGGAGTGGGGTATACATTTCTGAATTAAAGCCAACTGGTTTAAAATGAACAAATTCATTTTCCTTCTGTGGCTTTCTTCAACCATTGTGAAGGAGTACTTCCTACTTTTCTTCCTCCTAAACATATTTAAAAGTACACAGTTCTGTGGTTGTATTTATAAACAGGGATGTTTCCCGACATCTTAGGCCTGTTGTTCATGAGTTGTATACAAATCTCATGTCATGTTGGCCACTGCTGTTAGATCTACAGGACCATGAGCCAAAATGATAGCTGAGTAGCAATATATTTATATTTCACTCTGTTTAGCTTGAACTCAGACGATGCTTAATCAAGACTTTTAAATTGCAGCATTGATTGAAATGACAAGTCAGGCCATCTAGTGCATGAGAATCAAGGCATGCCTGTCCCGAGTGCTTACGCGGGGCATGATGGTTGCAGTAAAAACAGATTAATGTTACAAATTGAAACATAATATTCCCTCATCTCAGACAAGTTTCTTTATTGGTGTCTTGTGATAGGGACCTTTTCTTTTCCTGATGTGGAGAGGGTTTTCCTCCCCTATTGGCATGCCCTGCGTTTAGCCTTATTTATAAGCATGTTTCATTTAGCAGATTCATTGGGGTGGCAGTGGGGTTACAAAGTGCAACCTTCCCAGGATCCTCTCTCTATTTTGATGCAAAGGCAGATGGTTCAGTTTTTTGCAGGGTAGACTCATTTCTTGTTATCTCAAAACTCTTTACCTTTGCTTTACTTTTACTTCCTTCACCTCTGACTGGTTTAGGTGGGCATCAATCCTGGCCTTGGCCAAGCTGAAATCTGCTCTGCTTTGTTAACATAACAGCAGCTTGTGCCCCCAGACCATTTTCTGGAGGTAGATTAACTCATTCTTGCTTTGGGGATTTATTCCCAAAGGACTTTTCATACATCTTGTTTGGCTGATGAGCGTGCCCAAGGATCTGGGAATGGGGGTTATAACATTGGGTGTGTATCTTGCCCCAGGTGGTCTCTTTCACTGGGCCCCAGTAAAAGGTGGGCATACGATGCTCATGAGATGATGCTCAACAGTGAACTGGTTTTAACCACTGTGCCATGGCTTGCTCACTAGCTAATGTGGCATTTTGATCCCACCCATACAACATCTCATATGCCAGCAGCAATCTGCTGCAGATTTTCTGTCTCCGTGCACCACCACCACCACCACCCCGCCTGGTGGTTTTCTGCCTTGCCTTCTTTCTAGCTTCTGGAGAGCATTCCTGTCCCTCCTGAGTCACAAATATTGGTTTTAACTTCTGATGGCTTCACCTCAGGCATGTTCTTCCTCCAGAGTTCACTTCATGGTGAATGGCCAGTTTTCCTTCCCCATGCTTTGGGTGTAGAAGATATTTATTATTTTGGCACCAGTGGTCCAGTCCCCTTTCTTTCTCCCTTTCCCATTATACACCCACCTTTTTGCTAGGTGTGGTATAGTGGTTAAGAATGATGGTTTGGAGTGATGGACTCTGATCTGGAGAACCAGGTTTGATTCCCAACTCCTCCACATGAGTGGCAGAGGCTAATCTGGTGAACCAGGTTGGTTTCCCCACTCCTACACATGAAGCCACAGGACTGGGTGACCTTGGGCTAGTCACACTCTCTCTCAGCCCCACCTACCTCACAGGGTGTCTGTTGTGGGGAGCTTCCATTTGTCTTCCATGCCACTCCAGTATCTCTGTAGGCCCACCTTTTGCCCTGGAGTCAATGAGTGCATGATTGGGGGATGTGCTATAAGGCGAGCAATAGCGTAAAGAGAAATGATACTCCATTTGGGCTGATAATTGCAGGCATCACACTTGTGCAATCTGATAAAGCAGCACGGTGTAACGGGAGATGCTCAGGTTTGGAATCAGCAACTGGAATGTTAAAAAAAGGCGTTGCACAATGGAAGAGTAAAAGAAACATTCGAGAGTATGCAGAGAAGTACCATTGCTTGATTGGGTGCAAGTAATAGGATTCCAGGAGAACTGGAAGATGTGACTGGAAAACGTAGCAAGGAAATGACTTGAGGTGATGAAAAGTGTGCTGTAGTTTGGCTTTATGTGTATTGATTATGATCCAGTGCCCACACAGCATTCCCAACTTGTCCTTATAATTACTTGATTAGAAACATGACTATATCCATCCCTATCCTGATGAAATTACCCCCCCCCACCCCCATTTAATCTTACCATTGTGTAGCACTGTAGCTTGGATCCCATCTAAAATTTCTGTGGAGTGAGGAGGGAGTTTTCACTGACTCCCTCTTCCTGCAGCTGACCTTCATTTCTCTCTAAGTGGAGCCTGGGGTTCCTCCTTCCTCCAGGAGTAGTATTTGCGGGGGGGGATGGGACATTTTGGGCTGTAGTTGAAAAAGAGAAGTTGCCCTCCATGGACAGAAGTCCTTTCCTTAGGCATGGTCTAAGCACATGTCTTCATCAGTGCTAAGAATGGTTCCTGCCAACCAGTTTCCATTGCAACCAGGGTTGACAAAACCCACCCCCAACCTGGTTTCAGGCTCTGCTTATGAGGGGGAAGCTGGTTAAGTAAAACCATCATTAGTACTCATGTAGACATAATACTTCCTAGAGAGGGATGTGAAAAGTTGTGCAAGAAAGAGGAGGAAGGTGGGGAAAGGATGGAAGCGAGCCCATAGGATTATCCTGGTCTCAGATTAACAGATGAGAAGCATTGTGTCAGCACTAGGTCCATGGAGTCAGCTAAATTAGGAATCTTTTCAAGGGGATGTCTTTTTATCTGCATGTGTGTTAGCTATTTCTATGCGAGGTAGGGTCAGTATTCTACGAATAAAAGGCCTGCTGTGAAGGAAAATCTGCTCTTAAGAAGACAGTTCTATTCTACTTTGGCAGGAAAACACTGGTGTATATATTATACTTTTTGGTCTCTTGCTTGACTGCACATTCATCGGTCTTCTGAAATATCAGTCCCAGGAGTTGAGGCTGGAGTGAATGAGTGCTCCTTTACACATTGTTTTCCACTGATCCTTTTTATCTGTTTAAATCCTTGTCTTGTCAAGTGAAATTCTGAATTATGAAGAAGGTTTTTAAATGATAGGAAGCAGATGACCAGATGAGCAGAATCTGGACTTGGCTTGCAATTCAGGTGTTTGGAAATGCTTTGCTTCAGATACTGCATCACAATGTATTTTACATCTTTCCTTCTGCCCCTGTCCTGAGGGCATGGAGGCTGAATAGATTGTCTGAACCTTCCATCAGAGAGTGAGATCTTGAGCATGCATGTAAAGTTTCACTAGAATATCTCAATGCTCAAAGAAAATGAATTACAGTGTATATTTTATCTTCTTACCCTCTGTTTAAAATATATATTTGGGGGCTGTCAGCCTGAATTTTGAACTTGAAACTTAGAATTGCCTCCTGAACATGAGTACCAAATCTCATTACAGTTGCTCAGTATTCAAAAAAGAGTCCATCTCCTTCTCTGGTTTGGTAAGGAACATTGGCAGTTTAAGAGTTACCAATGGAAAATAATTCCATCCCTAGCTAGCTGCTATTACCTTGTGAGTTTTGTGTGTCATGACTCTGTTCTTTCTGGGACTACAGAGTAAGTGTAAGAGCCAGTGTTGTAGGAGGGAGCCCTTTATAGGGTTCTTATAAAAGAGGGCCGGCTGTTTTTGTTATAAAAACTGCTTTCTCGCTAGTGGCTTTTCTACCAGTGGGAAGAAGATATAGATGTTTATGTAAAGTGCCGTCAAGTTTCAGCCAATTTATGGAGACCCCAGCAAGGGGCTTTCCAGGCAAGTGAAAAGCAGAGGTGGTTTGGCGTTGCCTTCCTCTGCAGCGTAATCCTTGGAGATCTCCCTTACAAGTACCGATCCTGCTTAGCTTCCAAGATCTGACAAGATGACACTGTACGGAGCTGCCTTCCCTCTTAAAGATGCAGGTACCTGCATCTTTTCCTGCCATGGAAAGAGAAAGCATTTTGGAAGAGTAGTTTTAAATAATAAAAAAAAATCAGCCAGCTCTCCATCCCATTTCTCTGTTCTGACCAATGGCCTCACCGGGCTGCTTTTGATTGAAACAAACAGCAACAACAAAATAGGAAAGAGAAGCATGCAACTATGTGTCATAACTTTGGACCAGAGTTTAACCAAAGGCCTTGCTTTGCTTGGTCAACCTTTGCATTACACAGTGTGTTTATGTGCCTCATTTCTTCCTCCACCTGTCGGGAATGGAGAGAGCCCTTCCTCACACTTCTGAGAATTAGATTAATGCTGCTTGCTCTCTGCTACGCTGCTTTTGACCAAATTCATCCAGGACCGTTCTTTGATTTATTGTGAGATCGGTAGCGGCTAAATTATAATCACAATGTAGAACTGATGCTATGATCCCTGAAAGAGAGGAAATGTTTTGTGGCTGTGACAGAGGCAGTGGGCATGGCGTATAATTTTGTCACTGTGAACGATTACTTCATCTAGTGAAATGTTAAAATGAAATCAGGCTGAACAGACTGTGGAATACAGAGGCAAATCTCAATGATAGCCAAACATCAGAATTCTGGATCATTTGATAAGTTTCGAGTTACATGGTTAGGGTATTCCCTCCCCCCTTTTAGACTATGGCAGCTATAACCTACATAAATTAATTTGAGACATTCTGAAAGCAAGAGGGGAAAATAGCCTACTGGATGATGTTGCAGGTTGAGGGAACTGCGATCACCAACCTGGCATGCTTGGTCCAATGACATTCCATTCGTAAGAGACAAACTTAACTGGGAAACATTTCCCCCCATTCTTTGGGGCTGTTTTTGTATATACCATATTGGGTTATGTATAGCGTTTAAGATATAACCAAATTGATTCAGGTTTTCCACATCTAGATAGTGACTATATGCTTTGATATTCTCCAATACTGTGTTACTTCAACTCTTTCTTCCATTTACCTCTGTAAGGGCTGAATATAATACTACTGTTTGTACTTAGGTATGTACTTAAGTATTCTTGTTTCTTTTCATAGTAATATACCAGAAAGAAGGCCCCCACCCCAAGGAGCTTGCAGTTTGAATTAGAGATGTGAAGGCCCAGAAAAAAAACCTGGACAAAATCAGGGAAAAACTATTGTTTTTTCCTGTCTTTCCCCCAAGGTATTCTCCCCCCCTCCCCCAAGTTTTTCCAGTGAGTGAAATGCTTTGAAAGACAAGGTGGGCATGCTGTAGACATATACAATGGTTAAATCCAAGATGCAGTTCTGCATCTGAAACGATGTTTAATCTTCATGAGGGGAGCGTTCAGGGCTTTCATTATTCAGGGCTTTCACCTATTGCATGCCTTCTGTTGTCCTTTTGACTTGACTATTATCTTGTGGTTGACCTTTTCACTTTTCCCTCAAACCATTGTTTCCACAGACTGGGTAACAAGTAGCTTATTAGCCTAAGGTACCATAGGGTACATCAGCTTGCATTTCTCTCTCTCAATTATTGGGTATATTTGCAATTTTGCTTGTAGAAAACTAAGGCATTTACAATTTTTAAATTAAAAAAGTATGTTGAGTATTGCTGGGGGTAAAGGGAAGATGGCTGGGGAAGGCCCTGGCAAGCCACCCCGTACACAAAGTCTGCCTAGTAAACGTCGGGATGTGACATCACCCTATGGGTCAGGAATGACCCATTGCTTGCACAGGGGACCTTTACCTTTTATTGCAATTTAATATGCTAAAAAGTTATAATTGATGCATTTTATGTGGTTAAAACAGTAAAATTAGTTTAGGTTTGATAGGACAGTAAGTAATTTATCTATTACAATCTCTCCCCAAATTTCCATTTCTCCCCAGGGGAAAAATAGGGGAAAAACTTTTTTTCCCCTATGGCTTCAACATTTCTGGAAATTTTACATCTCTAATTTGGATTGTGTCAGTTGGAAAAAATGGAGGGGAATGGCAAGGATGACAAGGTGAAGGAGTGGGAGAGAGAAGTGTAACAAGGATTCACACATGTAGGGTTTGTTGTCATTGTTTGTTGTCAGTGTTGCTTCGGATTGTGTTAGATTCAATGAACAGTGAATGAAATAAGGTCATGGAATGGATCATTCCTCCTCCTGTTCTCCCTGAAAGATTGAGTGAATGCAGCACAGGAGGAGAGATCCATTCATGTGTCATTGGATCCAACTCTATAATAATTACTAGGAACACCATTGGTCTATCGAGATCAGGGTTGTCTCTTCGGACTGGCAGTAGCTCTCCAGGATCTCAGATCTTTCACATTGCCTATCACCTGATCCTTTTAACTGGAGCTACTGGGGATTGAACCTAGGACCTTCTGCATGCATGTGTATAGTGAAAAAAGAAAGGTCTTTGTTCACAACCAGAGTTTGATTGTGATGGGGAACATATGAAGAGAAGATTTGGTTGGGGATCTGGACAAAGAGCTGTAATTTAATGCATTGAGCTGCTTGCACTGTGAGTGTGGGGGGGGGACAAGTTGACAGGGCTTTACTGTCTCATGAATACACCCAATTTGGTCTGGGATGGACAAGAGATGAAATTCAGCACTCTTGGTAATCACCTGTATCCATACCTTATAGTTCACAAATTGTTCCACTGTGCTTGAGGGCCTACTCAAGTAGGCAAGTAGGGGATGTGAAAGACCTCTGCCCGAGACTCTGGAGAGTCGCTGTCGGTCTGAGTAGACAATACTGATTTTGATGGACCAATGGTCTAGTTCAATATAAGGCAGCTTCATGTGTTCATCCCACCTGACACTTAACAGGAGTTGGGTCTTATAGACCCTTCATGCACTAACTCTCTCCTTACTGCCATTTTCTTATGCCCCCATTAGTGGTGCCAGTGGTGTTGTGATTTTTTTCTCCATTTGTGTTGTTTTCTGGAGAGGCTCTTAGATGAGGGAATATGTATGAGTTAATATATGATACCCTTAACGTAATTTTGTAGTAGTGTGGGAATCGCTTGTACCCCAGTGTTGCTGTTACATTTAAAGGCCTATGTGGTGTGACCACTCATGTGGGTTCATAGCTTAAAATTACCATTTGACCAGGATCAGTGTTGCTGTAATATGTAAAAGTTACCTAAGTTCACCTGGGAAGGAAAACAGCCAGATGACAACAATGACAATGTAAATATTAAGAACTAGACTTGCACCGTCTTTGATTCTATGACCTTAGGCTGTTCATGAGAGGGAGGGCATCTTGGCCATCTTCTGGGCATGGAGTAGGGGTCACTGGGGTGTGTGGGGGAGGTAGTTGTGAAATTCCTGCATTGTGCAGGGGGTTGGACTAGATGACCCTGGTGGTCCCTTCCAGCTCTATGATTCTATGAGTTTCTAAAGCCATCTATGTATCCTAATACTTACTTTGGAACATGTGTTCACTGAGAAGATAAATGAAATGTAACCGTTATTGGTTTTCAATGCAACAGAAATGCAGCTAACCCTGGGCTAAGAAACATTGAATTCCATTCTGATTCGTTCAGATTCACTTAATGCAGCTGGCATGTTTGTTGTGCTGGCGTTGTGTGAACTTCATGTGCAGTGAGAGTTATTTGTATGTCTTGGTGGAATGGGACATGTTGTTGTTTTGGATACAGATTCCAGCTATGGGATCCTAATTCTCAGCTTTGGAGAGGCAGAGATAAGGCATGATGCAAAATGATCAACTCTGAGGATGCTTCTCTGATGGGAGGCTGGCACTCTCTTTACTTTTGAAACTTGGGTACAAAGTGTGGATCTGTAGCACTGCAATAAAATTCACATTCTTGTTTTTCTCATTTTTTCTTTTACCAGAAGCATGTGTGAAGCTTGCATGATGGTTCAAACGTAGACCTCAGAAATTTTAAGTAATGCGAAATTGTGAAGATGGAGAGACCATTAACAGTACTGCACTCCCCTCTTTATATCCTTGATTCAATACTTTACTGTGATCTGTTCTATAGGAAATGATTTCACATTGAAATGATTTGGGCAAGGGTCAAAAAGCAAGGGATTGCCACTTGAAGGTGTCTGTTCCTTTAGATTTTCTCTCCTGTTTTTCTGTTTTTCAGTGCATTAGCACATTGTTGGGGACAAATAGACTATTAGCTGCTTATCTTATCCAAGGGTATGAATGCATCTCGGGTGCCTGTTGTCGCTAGGAAACCACACTAGCCAATCAGCTGGTGAAGCTTAGTGAAGTCCAGCTGGTGGGATTCAGAACATCTTGTCCTGAATGTTAAAAAGGGTACAGCCATGCTTTGTAAGCAACATTTTGTGTTAATTAAAGCAGGGGCCAACTGTATCTGGTATTAAACATGGAAGGGTTGAGGGATTCTTTTGTCTGTAGCAGTCTGGAAAACATGTTTTAAAATCATGCTATGAATTCTGGCATATTTATGCAACGGTTACAATTGTCTGAGTGCCTTTTTGGTGATGCCATGTGGCAAGAGAGGAAGTATGCATTTCCCCATATTCTGCAAGTTGTGACACAGCAGGGTTGATGCCGTTGGCATCCATGGGCAGCCTGACAGCATTGGCATCTGAATCTGTGTGAGTATTTCCTGGCAGTTTGGCAGTCTCAGCACTATGGTACAACCTGGAACTGCGCCCACAACAGCTAGCATCTCTTTTGCAGACATTCAGGGATCTAGGAAGCCTGAATGCAAAGGGCTGGAAAAGGCTGTGGTATCAGGCCCAGCACCTGATTGACACATATCCTGCAGCATTCCTGTGTGTATTTTGTATGCATGTCAGTCTGGGCATACTGTATACTGAACAGACATATGTCAGGGGCAAGGTTCACTTCCACAACTTTCTCCCACCCCCCAGCAATGTACCATGCTTGAACATTTGCAAGGGACTTAAGCGGTGCTTGCTTGGGTCCTCTCATTATCATAGGGACAGTTTAACAATGAGACTGAGCTACAGCCTAAGGAGCTACCTGGGACTCTGTGTGCTCAAGTCCCAGAGTCAACTGCGAAAGGAAACAGGGGTGGGTATAATCAACCACTGTGTTTCGGAGGCAGAATGAAACCTCTGGATGTAAATGATAGCAGCCACCTTTTTTTGCCTGGTCAATACATACAAGAACACACACAAAGCTGTCTTACACTGAGTCAGTCCATTGTTCTATCCAGGTCAATATTCTTTTCTTCACTGGTTCTCAACCATTCATATCTTAATGCCTTTCCAGTCACTCTATCTGAGAAACTGAGTCCTATCATGATAGAAACGAAAAGCCCAGTTTTTCTGAGAAGGATATATATATATATGTTTACAGGCATTCTGCTGTAATTACTAGCCTGCCAAAAGGGCACAGATGGATAGTCTGTGGCATGTAGGGTCAGCAGGAGACAGCACGACATACTTGCTGGTGGACATGGGGATTGAGAGAGCAAATTCTTAGTAGTTGTTAATGAAAACCCTGTGTCCCACCTAGACAACCTCTGTGTCCCACTAGTAGTACATGTTCTACTGATTATGTACTCTTTTCTGGGTCTGTCCTAGGTGAGTACTGTGTCCTGGGTTTTCCCATCACCTACTGCCTGAGCCCTTTTGTAACTAGAGAAGTTGGAGACTGAACCTGGGACCTTCAGCATGCAAAGCAGATGCTCTACCTCTGGGCCATGGCTCCTTCTCTGAAGCCACCTAATAGAGCAGTGGCTTCTGCTTGTTGCACGTAAAGCTCTAGTCCCGATCCCAGCTGCTTCTGCCATCTTTTCAGTTTTTCCTGATCTCCCAGGCCTAGATGAAGGTATGAACAGTCACCACCATGGCCCGTCCTGACCTGTCTGTTAAACCTGCTCACCTGTACCAAGTTGTCATTACGCTGTCTTCCCCTCCCAAATGAAACTTCTAGAGCAAGCGTCCCTATGTGTAAATGCTGTGAAGATTTTTTTTTTGTCCTTCAATAAGCCTAAGGAGTAGAGGAGTTTTCATGACAAACTATAGTAGACTCATTGGCTATTTGTGGGTGGAGCAGACAGGAGAAGGCTTGTGTGTTTTTATGACTGGGGGTTTGTCTGAGTTCTGTTGGCACCTCAGAAATTACCCTGGTTCTAAATGCTTGGTATTGTTGTTGTACAACATAACTCTGGGCATGTTTGGATCCTGCTTTTTCAGTATCCAGATCTGTAATATGCTTAGGCAATAGCCTGAGGCTGGTGGAACAAAGGAAGATGGCTATCAATAGGAGAAATAAATTGTGTCTTGTAAAACTGGGAAATATTTGTGTCAGGCGCAATCTATCATAAGGAATAAGCCAGTTCCCAGTGGAAATACCTAAGATAATAAATGTACAAGGTCGTTGTCTGCCCAGGTCGAGATGTGGATCAGTGGGGCTTGGAGACGACATCCTTTGGCTAAGGTTGGAGAAGTTTATTTGATAAATAACTCCCTTTCTGGGAAATCAGAGAATATTGCTGAAGCAGACTTATGGCAAGCTTAACTAACCAGGCGTGAAGAGTGATTAAAGTGATTTCCAACATGTAACAAAGTAAGCCCAGAAAGAAGATCTGTAGTAAATCCTACCCAGAGAGCTGAATGTGTACATGGTTATTGTATCGTATGCATTAGAGTATTACATCAATTACTATTGTGTGTATTAGAAATTACAGGGTACTGTGTTTCTGATGGAAATAGTGTATGACAAATTTGTGCCATACTAAATCAGTCTCTGAGGTAGTATTTCCCAAAATGTGCACCGTGAGATATTATCTACTACTCTATGAGGGATTAATGAATTGCCTCAACTATCCATCCATAGAGAATCTGCATGATCTTCTGCTGTGGCCTTATTTTCTTGAGGTCAGACTATACTGGAGGTTGGCAATTTTGTTTTATCTCTGCTTTGGGTGTGGCAATCACTCCTGATGGAGATTGAGCAGCATTACCTGCCCTTGGATGCAACTGTCTGTTGCTTTTCTGGATGAGTCAATGCATTCAACTTCCTGCCTTTTATTCAGTGGTGTTCCCTTCTTGATGAGCAGTTATTCAACTTAGATCAGACTAGGAAGCACATCCATCTCGGTATTGTCTACTCTGACTAGCAGTGGTTGTCGGGGGTCTTAGGTGAGAGAGATGTTCCCCAACAAATCCTACCTGAAATGAATTCACTGGAGATTCCAGGGATTGAACCTGGGTCTTTCTGCCCAAACTCATCCACTGAGCAATGGCCCTTCCTGACTTATCATAACAGTGGGCTCTAGGCAGGTCACTACATATTGGAGGAAGGAATGCCAGAGGTTAAGGGGAGACATGGTAGAGGTCTGTAAAATTATGCATGGTATGGAGAGAGTGGACAGGGAGAAGCTTTGCTCCCTCTCTCATAATACTAGAACACGGGGTCATCTGCTGAAGCTGGAGGGTAGAAGATTCAAAACAGATAAAAGGAAGTATTTCTTCATACAATGCATAGTTAAATTGTGGAACTCCCTGACCCAGGATGTGGTGATGGCTGCCAACTTGGAAGGCTTTAAGAGGGGAGTGGACATGTTCATGGAGGATAGGGCTATCCATGACTATTAGTCAAAATGAATACTAGTCATGATGCACACCTATTCTCTCCAGGATCAGAGGAGCATGCCTATTACACTAGGTGCTGTGGAACACAGAAAGGATGCTGCTGCTGCAGCCGTCTTGTTTGTGGGCTTCCTGGAGGCACCTGGAAGGCCACTGTGTGAATGGACTGCTAGACTTGATGGGCCTTGGTCTGATCCAGCATGGCTTTTCATATGTTCTTATGGGTGGACATGTTCATGGAGGATAGGGCTGGGCTATCCATGGCTATTAGTCAAAATGAATACTAGTCATGATGCACACCTATTCCCTCCAGGATCAGAGGAGCATGCCTATTATATTAGGTGCTGTGGAACACAGGCAGGATAATGCTGCTGCAGTTGTCTTGTTTGTGGGCTTCCTAGATGTGCCTAGTTGGCCACTGTGTGAACAGACTGCTGGACTTGATGGGCTTTGGTCTGATCCAGCATGGCTTTTCTTATGTGCTTATGTAGAGGCCAGAGGCACCCCAATCTGCTCCTAAGACACTGGGTAACCCTAAAGAGCCAATATTCTGTTGTTCCTGCTCTGTAGCATCAGAGCCTTCTGCATAGCCTCAGGAAAGCCAATACCCATCCCTTTCTGCATTTCTAGGCTGTTTTTTTCTTTGCCTTCCTCTAGCCATGTCTGTTCCAGGACCTCAATGCTAAGAATGGGGTGTGTCTGATATCCACTGCCACCATTATCTAAGCATGCAGAAAATGGTGTGCTGTTTGTATTGGACACGTATATTGGTTATCTTTGCTTAAGTTCTTGATTGCCCTTGAGCAGCCCGATCATATCCTTTCGTTAGACCTACACTGCTTAATAACCTCTGCGTGACCAAGTAGCTAATGCTGTTTTGGAAATGTAAGGGAAGCCTTTAATGAGAAACTAGTGAGCTATGAATAAATAAAAACAATTCCCATGCATAATAATGCTTCTCTATGCAATTTGCCGAGCTCGCCTATCATTTGTTACTCAGTAATTGGTGAAGGGAGGTTTCGGTATTGGGAAGTTGGCATTATTTCCATTTTCAGTTCTCCACCCTACTGTTTTGCCTCCATGCTTAAGGGGTACCTTCTCTCCTAGTTCCATTGATCTCCCTGCATGTACAGATGGGGAGCAGGTATTTTGGTGCCAACTTCATTGGCACCAACTCTGCATGAGATCCCATCTCCTAAATTTAAACATTTATCTCCCATCTGTGTAAGAGAGCACGAGTCTCAACAGCAGCGTGGATTAATTATTATGCAGGGGAATGTGGGGGTGGGGGGAGAGAAGATACAATGTTTAACAACTTTTCAGTACTTTTTCCTGGGATCATATTCCATTTTCTTTTCTTTTTTTTGATGATATGATTTAAGGCTGAACAGCACCAGCAGAACTGCCCTTTTGGAAAGTGCTCGCGCAGATCTTTCAACTGCTTTTTGAATTCCAAGGAATCAATAGAGCAGATCCAGGATGTTGAGGGGAAGTTTCTGGAAAATAGGGAGTGCCTGATGAATATTTGTTCAAGCCTTTCTGGACTGTAGTTCGGTTCTTTGTAACTCTAAAGTCTGATTTCTGTATGGCTGCTGAGTGCTGGTGGCCTCAAACCCAGGGATTCCAGTAATTTGGCCCAATTAGGCAATCTTTCCAATTTCTCATCCCTGATGCTTCAACCTGAAAATCCCCATTTCACTTGCTCTCTTCTCTTGTGCAGAGATCCCATGATCTTCTCTTCTTATACCACTTTGTTTCCTTCCACCAATTCCACCCTTTGTAAAGCATACACGTTTTTCCTCAACATTATTTGTGTGTCAACTAGGGTTGCCAGGTCCCTCTTTACAACTGGCGGGAAGTTTTTGGGGCAGAGCCTGAAGAGGGTGGGGGTTGGGGAGGGGAGGAATTTCAATGCCATAGAGTCCAATTGCCAAAGTGGCCATTTCCTCCAGGTGAACTGATCTCTATCGGCTGGAGACCAATTGTAATAGCAGGAGATCTCCAGCTACTACCTGGAGGTTGGCAGCCCTAGTGTCAACAAATCAGCATTACATTCTATGCATTCACTGTGCACACAAATTACATTCATTGTGTTCATAGGTGCCTTAAATGATATAAAAACAACAACAACCATGCAACATGTGCTCACAATTCAAATAAATCTGTAAAACACAGCAAAAGCGGAGAATGAAAGTATTTTTTAAATAATAGCCTATTGGGTGATGTGGGGTGTTCACCTGTTCTCTGCTGCACTTTGGCGCCACTGCTACAGATGGGCAGATGGTGGTACTACAGGCATGGTAGGACTCCGGTGATGCAATAAGCTGCAGGCACCCACCTGGTCCTGCATTGATTTACTTCATAGCCTGCCTTTCTTGCTGAGACTCAAGGGGACCCTCGTTGTTCAAGCAGAGACGGGACTCTGCCTGTACTTGCCTTCTAGCTTTGCCTCCACACTGCCTGACATCAGCTGGGTATGTTTCAGCCTTCTCTGTGGTGGAATCTTCTCCCCGGGATGCTTTTGGGAAGCGTTCCCTCCGGATTTTCATAGCACCACCTTCTTTAGGAAGAAAGTTAAAGCTTTTATGTTGTGGTAGGCCTTTGGGGAGCGGATAGTGGGCTGGATGTGTTCTCAGTTCTCCATTATTCATTCTCATCTGTGCTGCTTAGCTGTATTTTGTAATTTTTTTTTTATTTTTGTTTCTACTGTATTTGTTTCTGCTACCGTTGGAAGAGGGGGATGCTGTCTTTCCTTGCTGGGAAAGTCCCTTAGACCAAGGGTTCTGGGTTCTCTGGAAAACACCCTGGTAACCAGTCACCACCACTCAGGACCTCTTGAGAACATCTAGACTGACCCACCAAGAAGGTACTCTTCTAGTACAGTACTAGAGCAATAACAAAGTGACAGGGTAGAAACCCTGGAAAATACTTTATAACCAGTGATATAGCGCTTGTGCAATCTAGCCCACGGGGAAGAGATAGAGACATAGCCCAGAGAAATAAATTGTACTAAACACAGCCAAATAAATGTCTTTATAAAAGAGTTTATTATAAATGAGAGAGAGAGAGAAAATTAAAAGGGTGGTTGAATTTAAAAAGTGGTGGGAAAAGGGCAAAAACAAAAAAAATACAGAGAAAAGGCACACAGCAACACAATGTAGAGATGATCAAATAAAAAGCAATGCAGTTGAACTAAGCTAAACATACGTTACCTAGGCTGTAGCAAGTTTCTTAGAGCACGTGCAGAGTTCCTTGCAGTAACAAGATGTTAGAGAAGTCCTTAACTCTTACCCAATCTCCCGCAGCTCCAATTTCTGCTGAAGATGGAAAACTGAAGACAAAGGGAAGTCCCAAATCTGTGGTCCATGAGGCTGGACCTAAGCCAGCCTCCTTTCCAAAAGTAATAAGCTGATGTAGCCAAAGCTCCTTCTCTGATGTCAGAGGCTACTGTTACCAATCAGAGTCATATAAATTGTAGTCTCATCTCCATCTAGCATCTGGTAATGGCTCTGAAATCCTATGACAAATAGGTCATTTGATCCCAACCGGATTGTCCTTTGTCCAAAAGTGATTAGCTTTTTCAGGATGGTCCAGCGTGGAATGGAAATGAATGGTTCATTCTAATGTAACCCTCCAAGGGTCTAAGATCCCAGACACTCTAGGTGGTGCTCTTTCCCTAGTAAGGTTTTATGATCTCTGTCACAGTTTCATAAGAACACAAGAAAGGCCCTGCTGGATCAGACCCAGGCCCATCAAGTCCAGCAGTCTGTTCACACAGTGGCCAACCAGGTGCCTCTAGGAAGCCACAAACAAGACGACTGCAGCAGCAGCATCCTGCCTGTGATTCACAGCACCTAATATAATAGGCATGCTCCTCTGATCCTGGAGAGACTAGGTATGCATCATGACTAGGGCAGTATGATATCAGCAGTTTTATTCTCTATTCCTTGTCTAATTATGGCCAGCATGGAATTTGCCTTTTTAGAGCAACCACACACTGGGTTGACATCTTCATCGAGCGATCTACTATCACCCCAAGATCCCTTTCTAGGTCTGTCACTGCCCTCACAGATCCCATCAGTGTATATGTGAAGTTGAGATTTTTTGCCCCAATATGCATCACTTTACACTTGCTCACATTGAATCTCATTTGCCATTTTAATGCCCATTCTTCCAGTTTGTAGCGATCCTTTTGGAGCTCTTCACAGTCCAATTTTGTTTTAACCACCCTAAATAATTTGATGTCATCTGCAAACTTGGATACAAGACACCAGATGATCAAGTGGAGATCTGCACTTTACCACTGTTGTCAAATCATCTCAGAGAGTGGGTCATTATGGGCTGAAAGGTGAAGCAGGGTAGAAATGTAATAAAATAAATAAGAACAAATACAATCAAATGAGGGCATTGTGTAAATGACGTTTTATGTGGGCCACACTAAAGGTTGCTGCACAGCTTTCCAGTGCAGTCTTGGTTCAGGCATCACTTGAAGCTGTGTTGATAATTAGCTTGCCCTGCAAACTAGAATTGCAAGCTGTGGTTCACTTGTGGCTCAGAAGTGATGGCAATGTATGGTTTTCCAAAGTGCAATATGTAATTAAGTAACTAAGGGCCAAAATACACGTTGCATAGAACATGAGTCAAGTTATGGGTGCCCGACCTGACTCTCAGTCACACAGAGATTAACCATTGCTCTGTATGGCTCCAAACACTGCAAGAGGGAATGAGGGATTTCAGGCCATCTTTCAGTTGTCATCTTCTGGGCATGAGGGTGTAAGGGGAGATAGTGGTGAATTTCCTGCATTGTGCAGGGGGTTGGGCTAGATGACCCTGGAGGTCCCTTTCAATGTTTCTATGGTTGTATGACTCTAGGCTTCCCTCCTGTGCCATTTTCCCCAGTGGATTGCCATGGGGGGCTGTTAGTCCCTTCCTTGAGCTACTTGTGTCCTGGAATGGACATGTGGAGCCTGAGGAAGAAGCAAACAGCCGCCCCTGCAGCCATTTGCACTGCCAAAAATGACTCTTTTCTTGACAACTTATTACTGTGCTGATTTTTTTTCATTTCTCTCTCTTCCCCACACCACTCTATTGCCTACATTTATCAACAGCCACATATTTAACAATTGCCACTACTATTTTATGTCATCCCCTCTGAAATAGCTTAATAAATTAGACAACAGTTGAAATTAATTGTAAGATTCTGCAAACTTCTTGAACGCCTAAAACAATTTTATTGAAGTTTCAATTGCCAGCCTTTTTCATCCTAGCTACTACTTTTACCTTGGCATAAATTCGTACCCCTAAGAACGGGCGGGTTTTCAGTTAACAAGACTCTTTTATCATCGTAATGAGAGAGAAGGAATGATTAGGAAGCAATTAAGCAAATGTCAAATTCTTTTTTGTATTAGAGTATGAAAAGCAATAAACCCCCTTGAACATTAGGAATGGTTTATGTTTGAAGTCTGCAGAACCCTTCCTTGTGAGTGCGTGAGCCATCAGAGATCAAACAGCACAGACAGACAACTCACCTCAAATGCAGTCCTTTTCAGTGGAGCCTGTTCGTAGATTCAACTGTGAATGATCAAATATTGAGTGTTCAAGTAATGGGAAATTAATGTGCAGTCATGTGTGGATCAACCCTTTGGATTGACTGAAATCTCTAAATCTCAGCCCAATCCATAACACAATTGATGCAGAGTACTTGGATTTAAATAGGTTTCATCCAGTTGATCAGTACGTTGAAGCAGGTATAAATTCAAATATGGGTTGGATCTATTATTTGAACTATAAAACATGAAACATAACTGGAATGCATTGTAAATACCTATGTTAATTAACGTATGGGGTTCCATTAAAATGTAAACACGTGAGATACTTTATTCACTTAACGGTGGCTCACTATCTCTGCTTTGGTTGGGTGAATTAGCACGGAGACAGAGCTTTGTGAGAGGCTGGGTAACCAGGATCTTTGCAGCCTTTGTATACAGGGATAACTCCCGATAAAGTGATTTGTTCCCAATAAAATGGAGTTTTACTATAAAATAGTAATTTAATGCACACAATGTAAAGCACATGCGCAATTCATCCAAGAGCTAAGGAAAGTAAAGGGTGGAGGCGTGGGATTCTAGAATAAAGGTTTGGGTGATAATTACTGATCCTGAAGAGCAATGTCTGAGTGAAAGCAGTGCTGCAGAAGGGGGAAATGAACCAGCATCTCCAGGAATCAAAATGAGAGACCTTACACTCAAGTAAGGGGTGAGTGTTCGAATCCAAAGACACACACTATGAATGCCACAAGGGCTAATATTTATACCCTTAAATGAGTCCTGGAGCAATATGAGGTAACTGGCAAAGGAAAGCTTTACCAGGGACAAAGAAATTGATTGCTCCTCTGGGGAGCAAAAGGGAGGGGAGAGATTTAATGTCTCTCAGGAAAAAAGAGGATGTTTGTGTGATTCTTGATTAATTGCTGACAGTTGCTTGGCATAGATCTTAGAATGTGAGGGAATGTCTGAGGGGTTTTCCCACAATGGGTGTGAGTCAGACCGGAGAAATTTCCTTCAATCTCCTCTGAATGCCTGATGACTGGCTTGAGGGGCATCAGATATGTGGGGAATAGCTAGGCTTTTCCTGAATAGCCTTGATTGAGATTTAAAGTTCTCAGTGTTGTCCAGGTAGCTGCCAGGAGCACTTAATTTAATATGCGAGGGGAAGCTTTAGTCATCCCTATTGTCTGTCAGCCTTCCACATCCCGGGCCAGGAGAAAATGTAAAGTGATCAACTCCTACCTCCACCTCCAAAGTTGCAACACATACACCAAGATGGATTCCAGGTCCCTGGGGTATTGGTTCATCTCAGTGGAGCAGTGCCCTGCTCTTTTGCCAGCCTCAGTCCCTCATGCACTAATGGCACACCAGGTAGCTGGAGCAGTCTGGCCATTAACACCACTATCTCTTAGATATGGAGCTTCAAAAGATGCACCCAATCCAACCTTATGTTTGCTCTTCAGCAATGTTGGGTCTTATGAATAAAATTGACAGTATCCCCCACTACTTTTACAATCTGGATATCCCTATCCTCCATAGAGCATTCTCTCTTGCTAGGGTCAATGCCTTTCCATCAAGGATGCTGTATGGAAGGTACCACCAAATCCCAATACAGGAACGGATCTGTCCCTGTGGTTCCAACTCCCTGGATACAATTGAACACATACTGTTTGACTGTTCTGTATACAAAACATCCCGTGGGAAATGGTTAAAAACTTGGTTATATTCAAAACATCACCTGTCTAATAAAGTAAAATGTCAATTTTTATTGAATGATTCAGTACCGGAGATTACTGAGGGTGTTGCCAATTTTCTAGTGGATGTGATGAAAGTGCAAAAACTTACAAGCTCTGATATTTGATTATATTGTTATTTGTTTTATTTCACTGATTTTATGTTTTATGATCCCTTTTTGTAACAATTGTAATAATTTTTACGCCAATAAAGGTCTATGAATGAATGAATGTATCTCCCCTAGGTCATCAGAAGAGAGAGATGAGCCGGGGCAGATCCTGACATTCCTCACATTCATGCATGGCCTGGGCATGTAGAATGTCCACAGCTCT
This sequence comes from Euleptes europaea, assembly GCF_029931775.1. NCBI lineage: Eukaryota > Metazoa > Chordata > Lepidosauria > Squamata > Sphaerodactylidae > Euleptes > Euleptes europaea. The sequence continues at coordinate 100,994,182 of NC_079316.1, read as the reverse complement.
GTACACACAGCCCCTCTGCTAGATGTGCAGATGGATTAGATGTGCAGAGAGGGAAAGTGGACATGAGCATGCTGGTGCTGCCTCTGCATGATGATCACCAGCTTTTGAGCACAGCACCTACATGCGGAGGAAGTACCTGTATGTACATTCCTTCCGCACAATTGGTAACACTTGAAAAGCAGCACCCGTGACTGGGGATGTTTTTCGGCCTTCAAGAAGGCTGTTAATGCTTTTTTTAAAAAAACAAAAAGAAGACATTAACATTGGGTGGCTTAACTATTTCCATCTACTTCATTAGGTGCTGCTTGACTGTTCTTTGTTAGTTAGCTTTCAAAAGTAACTTTACTTGTAGGTGTTAATTTTAGTTTATAGTGGAATTGTGGTGAGTCTCTTTGGAGGCTGAAGGACCGGGTTGGGCAAAAAGCACTCTGGGAAAGTTTTAAAATAAACACAGGAGAATGGAGGGAGGCAGCTTCTCAACACGGTAAATTGTTGCAGAGTTTACTGCGTGGAAGCAGCAATTCATTATAGCCCAAGTAGGTCAGGCACTTCTGTGGCTCAGCTGTCATTGATAGGGTTGCCAACCGCCAGGTACTAGCTGGAGATCTCCTGCTATTACAACTGATCTCCAGCCGATAGAGATCAGTTCCCCTGGAGAAAATGGCTGCTTTGGCAATTGGACTCTATGGCATGAAAGTCCCGCCCCTCCCCAAAGCCCGCCCTCCTCAGGCTCCACCCCAAAAACCTCCTGCTGGTTGTGAAGAGGGACGACCTGGCAACCTTACTCATTGATGATGCCAAGTAAAAAAATGTTCCTCACTTGATAAGGGAGGGTAGTTTTAGATAAGTGTCCCCCTCCCCTTTTCAAGTAAGCAAATCATTCACATGGGCATGTCTAGGTAGGCAGGCCAGTAAAAGGTTTTTGTGGGCTGCTGCTAAACAGGGATGCCAGCGTCTTGGTGGGACCTGGGGATCCCCTGGAATTACAGCTCATCTCCAGACTACAGAGATCAGTTTCCCTGGAGAAAATGGACACTTTGGAGGGTGGACTCTGTGGCATTTTACCCCACTGAGGTCCCTGTCCTCCCCAGGCTCCATCCTCAAATTTCCAGTGGTTTCCCAACCTGAATTTGGCAACCCTACCCTCCATCCCCTGCCAATGGCCAGGGGGAACCTGGTAGGGCTGTCAATTCGGTTCGGTCCAAACTGAAAATCAACCGAATTTCCCCTGATTCGGTGATTTTCTGTTCGGACGGATCCGAACTCAAAACTGGCGGGCAACCCGGGGGGCCGAATTCAGCGAGTTCGGGAGTTCGCGAATAAATCCTGCAAATTCGGCCCCCCCTTCAGGGGAGCCCGCTGGAGAGGCGCGGGCTGCCCTTTAAACTGATCTGCGCCTCGAGGCGCAGATCAATTTAAAGGGCAGCCCGCGCCTCTCCAGCGGAGCCCGCTGAAAGGTGCGGGCTGCCCTTTAAACTGACATGTGCCTCCCGGCCGGGAGGCGCAGATCAGTTTAAAGGACAGCCCGCTCCCCTTCAGGGGAGCCCGCTGGAGAGGCGCGGGCTGCCCTTTAAACTGATCTGCGCCTCGAAGCGCAGATCAGTTTAAAGGGCAGCCCGCGCCTCTCCAGCGGAGCCCGCTGAAAGGTGCAGGCTGCCCTTTAAACTGACATGTGCCTCCCGGCCGGGAGGCGCAGATCAGTTTAAAGGACAGCCCGCCCCCCTTCAGGGGAGCCCGCTGGAGAGGCGCGGGCTGCCCTTTAAACTGACCTGCGCCTCCCAGCCGGGAGGCACAGATGAGTTTAAAGGACAGCCCGCCCCCCTTCAGGGGAGCCCGCTGGAGAGGCGCAGGCTGCCCTTTAAACTGATCTGTGCCTCCCGGCCGGGAGGCACAGATCAGTTTAAAGGACAGCCCGCCCCCCTTCAGGGGAGCTCGCTGGAGAGGCGCGGGCTGCCCTTTAAACTGACCTGTGCCTCCCGGCCGGGAGGCGCAGATCAGTTTAAAGGACAGCCCGCCCCCCTTCAGGGGAGCCCGCTGGAGAGGCGCGGGCTGCCCTTTAAACTGATCTGCGCCTCGAGGCGCAGATCAGTTTAAAGGGCAGCCTGCGCCTCTCCAGCGGAGCCCGCTGAAAGGTGTGGGCTGCCCTTTAAACTGACATGTGCCTCCCGGCCGGGAGGCACAGATCAGTTTAAAGGACAGCCCGCCCCCCTTCAGGGGAGCCCGCTGGAGAGGTACGGGCTGCCCTTTAAACTGACCTGTGCCTCCCGGCCGGGAGGCACAGATCAGTTTAAAGGACAGCCCGCCCCCCTTCAGGGGAGCCCGCTGGAGAGGCGCGGGCTGCCCTTTAAACTGACCTGCGCCTCCCAGCTGGGAGGCTCAGATCAGTTTAAAGGCCCCCCGCGCGCCTTCAGGGAATCCCTCTGAAGGCGCGCGGGGGCCGAATTTTCCCCCGAACTCCGGATCCCCCCGAATTACCGGGGATCCGAAGCGGGGGAGTTCGGACTTCGGCACGTACCGAACCCACAAGGGTCAAATTCGGCCGAATCCGAACTGTACCGAATTTTTTTTTTTGACAGCCCTAGAACCTGGCAAACCTCCTGCTATTTCTATGGCCTTATTCACAACACAGGGATATGCCTAGGGATACGATGGAATCTTGAAAGCCTAGCATTTCAACCAGAAGTTTCTAGATTTACAGTGCATTCCTAAGGAGAGTTACTCCAGTCTAAACCCATTGAAATGAATGGTCTTAGACTGCACTATTAATCTTCCTCCCCCTCCCCAGTATATTGAACACAATGGCCTTTATTTTCAGGCTCTTTTCTGTTTATGTGTACCCCTCCTCCTATTTCTAGCACTTTTGTGTCAGCAACAGGTTTTCTAAAGGGGAACAATCACACCAGGAACAACTGCAATGATCAGTGACTGAACCACAAATGTTTGTGGTGCCTCCTGCAAAAACAAGAGGTGAAAGAGGTGATTTGCACATCCCTAATTTTGTCCCTGCATAAGCATTCATGTGCTGATGTAGTCAGCTTCAGACTGCATGGTGAGATACTTTGTGTACCTTTTAGGTTGAAAAATAGGCATTGACAAATGATGTCTCTCTTACACCATTTTAGAAACATCTAGAGTTTTAGCCTCATTGCCACTATCACAAGATGCAGTTTACTTCAACAATCCTCGATGCACATTTATCTAGCCCCCCCTTTATAAATCATACGCCTGTTAATGAAGCAGATTCCACTTCTCGCCCAGGTGGCCGCTCGATAATTTCACTACTCAATAAATGTTGCCATTAGGAAGTTAGTAGAAACTTCCTAGATCTTTGCCTTCATTAATTCTTGTCCTAACCACCAGCTTATTAAGTTTGTTAACCCTTTAGGCTTCCCCCCATTATTATGACTTAACTAGAAGAGGCTCATTCCTCAATGGCAGAGCATGTGCTTTGCATGCAGAAGGAGGAAGTTCAGTCCTTGGTTTCTTGCATTCTTTTGGGGGCAAGGCTGCAAAAGACCCTGGCCAGAGCTTGTTGGGCCTGTTGTATGCTCTCAGTCTGACCTATACCATAGAGTTGTTCTGAGAATAAAATGAAGGAAGAAGAGTTGGTTTTTATATGCCGACTTTCTCTACCAGATAAGGAGGAATCAAACCAGCTTACAATCACCTTCCCTTCCCCTCCCCACAACATGCACTTTGTGAGGTAGGTGGGGCACAATTTTTAGAGTTCTATCTTCATAAATTTACCACACTAACCCCCTCTTATATACGGGACACCAAACATCTTATTCAAACCCTAGAAGGGCAAACTATCCCAGAAAAAGCTTTACTAGTGACTTTGGATGTAACAGCATTGTATACCAATGTGCCCCTAGAAATAACACGTACAATTATAGAAGACCATTTAAAATCACGGGATAACGCGAAGCCACCAACTCATTCCTATTGGATTTATATGATTTGATTTGTGAAAATATTTTTTTCCGGTTTTTGGACCAGCTTTATTTGCAGCAGCATGGTGTAGCCATGGGTAGTGCCTGTGCGCTTTCGATAGCAAATATTTATATGTCACATTTTGAAGACTCACACACTGAGAGAGCTTGAAGAGAGCTGTGACTAGCCCAGGGTCACCCAGCTGGCTTCATGTGTAGGAACGGGGAAAACAAATCCAGTTCACCAGATTAGCATCCGCTGGTCATGTGGAGGAGTGGGGAATCAAACCTGGTTCTCCAGATCAGAGTCCACCACTCCAAACCACCACTCTTAACCACTATACTTAACCCTTCACTGTGTCAGAATGTTAGATCATGTCATGTGAGGGCTACCTTGTCCTGGAGCAGTCATCAAATGAGGCTTGTGTGCTGTTTCATTAGCTTGGGCCCTCGCTTTTGGAACTACAACCCCCTCATATTCCTTGATAGCATTCCAGACAGGTTTCTGCCCTGCTGCCAGCACCAGAGAGTAGGGGTTTGTATTATCCCTAAAATGTGCATATTCGGTCCGGGAGAGCTAAGCTCCCCAATTTTATTTCTTTCTTTGTTTGTTTTGAGATTTATAGCCCACCCTCCCCGGCCAAGACCAGTCTCAGGGTGAGTAACATCATTCAAATTACATTAATAATATCAACAATACAATTAATAATAATTTCTAAATTTAAAACAGTAAAAACCCCAATTAAAAGCCTTAAAACTCCAGATGGCGCCCAATTTCCACCCATAGTGCCCGGAATAGGTGGCAAGTCACCCCCCAATAGGCTTACCAGGTCCCCCTTCTTCGGCGGGAGGTTTTTGGAGTGGAGGTGGGGGGGTCGTGCACCCCCGGAAGTGCTGCATTGCAAAGGGCCGGTTTGTAAAGGCCTGTTGCGATGCGGCACTTCCGGCCCTTTGCGAAACTGGCCCTTTGCGAAAACCGGCCCGTTGCGATTCGGCGCTTCCGGATGTAAACCGGAAGTGACGTGTCGCCTCGTGCACGGGTTGCCCGCCGACCCTCAGCTGGTCAGTGGGCAGCCAGGTGGATTGGCGGGGGGGGGGGAGGATAGGGAGGCCAGCAAAAGATGATACCCGCGGCTGTCCTCAACTGTACGCGGGCCCTGCAGAACTCTTTAAGGTCCTGCAGGGCCCTGATGTCACCAGACAGAACATTCCACTATGCCAGTGCCAGGGCCAAGAAGGCTCTGGCTCTCGTCAAGGACAGCCGCACACTCTTAGGGCCAGGGACCACCAGTAGATTATTATCCAATGACCATAAAGATCTTTTGGGGGGGGGTATACCAATTCCTATCTTTTACAGTAGTATGGACTAGCATCCTAGTTTCTCCACCTAAGAAACATGGTATTTAAAAGGGTTGGGAAATCCCACCTTTTCACCATCCTTATTGTGGTAACCCAAATAATACTAATTAGTTGTGCTAACCCCCCTGCCCTTCCTTGGACTGCTCTGATCTTCACGGGTGCCTTGAGAAATTTCCATCTTGGTCTCTGGACCCCGTTTTCAACATCTTCTGTGCCTTTTTCACTATTGACCTATCATAGTTTTCATTGCATTTTAAATTGGGGAAATAAATAAGATTTGTTATTGGACACCCACCAAAGACCGTCAGAAGGTCTCTGAGTTTAAATATCAAGGACTGCAGCGTCACTGTCCTTCACGAACTGCACTGCAATGTCAAGGCTAGCTATGACAGGAATTCAGTCTCTATTTACTGTGGAAGTACAGGGAAGTGTGTTGAGGGCTGTGGTCGAAGACTGGCTGCTTAGCTCACAGTGATACCTGTGGGTCTGTGTGTACACACAAATCCCTCTTAAGGAGACTTCCAAGTATATAGGAGACTATCAGCCTCCAAAACAGAAGGAAGGGATATTGCTTTCTCTGGAGCTCAAAACAGGCAAGTGTTGGTTGCAAACTCTTAGCACCTCCTTCTGGTGCTTCTGCAACAACCACTATCCCCCCCACACTCTCAAGTTATGACAGTTTTGCGGCAGATCATGTCTCTCTACCTCTTTACTAGTCATTTACTTGCAGTGGTGGGTTTGCTAGGAAAACAGATGCCACCAGAATTAAGGTTCCCGATAGAGGGAGCCTACCTTGCTGCCCCGGGCCGGAGAAATGAAACCGGCAGCAGGACGGGGTGAGCCGGGTCAGCAGGACGCCACCTCCGTCCGGAAGATCAAAACAGGCAGCGGAAGTGGGGGAGGAAGGCCGGCAGATCGCAGGGACATGGGGAGCCGGCCGGCTGCGGCATGACGTGCCTCATGCTGTGGGGCCGTCCTGCAGCAATGGGCCCCTCCCAGGATGGGGAGTGGGCCAATCAGGAGGAGGCCCGGGCTGGAAGGAAGGAGGGGCATGCTTCGGAGGCTGGGGGAGTGGTTACCGCATCGGCCTCTCCTGAAGCTTAAATTGAGCGCTGTGTGCTCAAGCTGTCAGTTCGTCCCTGGTTTTGTTTCCCACCCTCCCTCCCAAGTAGAGTTTCATCAAGATATTTTCAATTGTCACAACTTGGGCGGTATAGCATGGGGACTGCTGACAGTTTACTGGAGGAAAGCAGCTTGCATGCCCCTTTCTTCCATCTTGGGGACTCCAATAAGGGGTTTTGGGTAAGGCTAAAGAAGGCTAGCCCCTGAGGAAAGGGTAAACAGCCTTTCCCAAATGGCGAGGGTATACCTAGTGGCACGTGTCCAGGTGCTTAACCCTGAATCGCCATCCCGGGTTTCCCACAGCGGTCCCGGGAAGGCTTGTACATTATGTCGCATTGGGGTTGGCTTATGTACCTGTCTCTGTCCCCATGCGGTGCCAAGGCTTTGGCAGCTGTTGCCAATCAAGTTGTGGCCGCATACTTTCCAAAAAATACTTTCCAATCTGTTAGCCAAAATGCCCGGTTACGAATTATTATATGGGGGAATTAGCATTCAATAACCAGCACTGGACATAACTTAAGCAGGGATGCAACCTTTGTATACCAGAGTCCGTACCATGACCAGAAAATGAGGCAGAAGCAATGGAATTAGGTTTAAAAGAATTTTACTCAAATTATATGTTCACACACATACAAAATTACACATACACATCACACAACATACAGAGTCTAGAAATTAAAGGTGTTAGAGTAGAGACATTTGCCGATGTGGCAGGCCCTTTGAAGACGGGTAATACTGCACCTGGTCCAGAAGCGGATTTCCGAGATTCCATGCAGCTAAAGGAGGGGGAAGGGGTAGGGATTCCCGTGGCTTACCCAGCGAGGCTGGAGAGCTCAAACTCAAATTCTAATTTTCTAATTTTCCGAAATTCGTTAATTCTGTGTTGCTTGTTATGGTTAATATTACATTAATATTTGTTATATAAATAAAAACTAAGTTTTCGAAATTCAATGTCGTTTGAAGTTTCTCCACTATAGGCCATGGGTTGGCAAGGATTGTATTTTAATCTTTGAAGAAAGCTGCAGTTTACCAGCACTTACAAAACCAGGAACGTGTGATGACATCTTTAAGCGCAGGCGGGGATGGGACTGTGGCTCAGTGGCAGAGCATCTGATTTACATCCAGAAGGCCCCAGGTTCTATTCTCAGCATCTCCAGTTTAAAGGATCTCTGGTAGAAGGTGTTGAGAAAGACCTTATCTCCAACAGGCCCTGGAGAATTGCTTCTAACCAGAGTAAAAAAGGTTATTCTGACCTAGTGGTTCTCAGTCTGAGGAGGAGGATCAGGTAGAGCTGGAAAAGGAGGACCTGGGAGGCTCAGTGACAAATTTATGTTTGCTGTTGCATAGTGTGCAAAATGGCCATGAAATTCCACCTGTGGCTCAGTAATGCTGTGTGTGTGTGAAGTGCTGTCAAGTCACAGCTGACTTAGAGCAACCCAGTAAGGTTTTCAAGGCAAGAGATGTTTGGAGGTACTTTGCCATTGCCTGCCTCCGCATAACGACCCTGGTATTCCTTGGAGGTTTCCCATCCAAATACTTGCCAGGGTCGACCCTGATTAACTTCTGGGATCTGCTGAGATCAAGCTAGCCTGGGCCATCTAGGCCGGGGCTATATGTTTATACTCAAACACTAAACTAAAATATAAACTTGTTTGCCAATCGGCAATTCTTGCATTTTATATTGGGAAGAATCCTCCCCTCCCCTGGTGACAATATGCTTTATACTTATGGAGCTTCTTTGTGTAGGAATTGATCTCCCATGCAGATAAAACACAATGAATATGGAGCACTAAAGCTCACAGTGTAATGGCTGTAACTCTGCTTAGGATTGCACTGCCAGTAATATAGCTTTATGTCAGTCAAAGCAAAGATGGACTCTTCTCCCATGTAGACAAGCACATCATGTCTGCTGTAGCCCTTGTTGTTAAGGGAGAGAAGGCTTAAGGTTCCAGCATGTAGATATAAAACCACAACAAGGGTCAAACAATTGTAATTTAAATATATCAAGCTTAGTATATTTTTAGACAAAACCATTTCACTAACGAGCCAAGTGTTTTCCAGCCATCCCTGTGCCGTTTTACTCATTGGCTTGAGTGCTGGAAGAGAAGGTCATGTCTGCATGTTTTTCTTTCTTTCTTAATTATTTATGTATTAAATTTATATCCCACTCCTCCCCAATCAAGATTGGGCTTGGAGCAGCTTACAACCAATATAAACAAAATCAATCATATTAATACGTATAAAATTACCATTTAAAATTCCAGGAAAAATCCACAAGTTACACTTTAGGAGATCCAGACAATAAAACATATATAAACCCCCAGTCAGGAAAGACAGGTGGTTAGGCAAGGTTTAATAACACACAGTAAGCCGGAACAAGGAGGCCAGTTTTGATAGAAACTTGTTGCTGTGCTAGGGCTCAAGATTTACTTTTATTTTAGGGTCCAAGATTTACTTTTACTTTACTGTCCCGAAGAACTTCAACCAAATCCCTGAACTGAGCCATCTAGGACAAGTCCCCTTTTCCAACCAGTGTTCTGATACGTGGCCTCCTTCGATCAGCATATGAGCAAGGGGGACTACTTGATCTATTAGATTAAAAAAGGGAAAGCTTGATGTGCTTGCACATTTTTCTCTCCGTGTGCTTGCTGTGATGTGTGACTCGATCTGTGTATGCTTATGTTGTACTGAGAGGCCATTGGCTGCTCAGTCTCTAGATGGTTGCTCTGCCTTATCTCACAATAGTGAGGTACAGTGGGGCAGGAGGAGCCAGGAATGCCACCCTGGCCTCTCTGGAAGAAGAGTGGGATAAAAATGTGGCAGTGATCTCTCTGCTACAGAAAGCTTGGATCCTGGTGAAGACTCTTACCCCTTTGGCTCAGAATCCTCTCTCGATAGTGTGCGCTTCTGAAACGTATTTTCTGTCTTTCAGTGTCTCTCTCAGCTCAGCAGTCCTTCAGCCCACATGCCTTTGCTTTGGTGGGGCAAGGAATCAAGTCTGCCTCAGTTGTTAGTCCAAAGTGACACCCTTGCTTTCGGCAGTCCTGTTCCTTCTACTTTAGTCAGGCACCGAATATTCAGAGTATGTACAGATCTATCTCTGTATGAATGAGGCAGAAACGTAAAGCTGGTGCTGTGTAGTGATGGAAAAAGTTATGAGCCTGGGAGGGGGTCCCCAATTTCCCCCCCACACACACACACTGCCAATATCTGTAATGCATGAGGAATAGTACCAACTTGTTTTGCAGGGCTGTTACTTAGATGGTTATGTGAAGCTCTTGGAGCAATTTAAAAAAATTCTGCACGAATGTTAAATTATTATCATCACCAGCAATGTGGTAAGTGCACATTCATCATATATGTGTATGAGTCCAATCTGCTCTCCTGTTTACTATACAACGCACATTAGGAAAGCTGTATAATATTAAGTGCACCACATTTTCCTCCCAAAATGTGTGCTTTTTGTCTTGCAGATGTGAAACGTAAGTCATCCGATTGCATGTTTCTCATCTAATGAATGGACCTTGTATTACTTGTGACGTGTTGCTTGTTAATTCTCTGCTGTGCATTTTCCATACACGTCTTAGCTTGTTGGCTAGATATGAAAATTGTGTTGGGGGAAAAAGAGAGCATTTAACCACTATGTTGGTTCACCACTTGATGGCATCGCTACGTTGTATGGAAATTGCATTGCCAACTCCGGTAGCACATCTATGAGTGAATGCATTCAGAATTTTATATCTAGTGCACTGGAGAAGGGAGAGAGCTGTTTGTTAATATAGTTCAGTAAATGAAATGAAAGCTTTGTTGCCCATTTTCCAAATCTTGCCCTCTTTCTCTGGTTTATTACTAAGTAGTCTCATAAGGTTTTATTCACCTGCGTACAAGACAACGGAACCGTTACCGAGATTTCCTCTTCCCTCTCCTTAATTTCACAGTAAACATTGTTCCCATTTTGCTGCTTTTCTTGCTTGCTGCAATATTGCCTTCTTTTCAATCAAAGCAGCAGCAGGTGCACTCTGTCCATTCTCACAGTCCCCCCCTCCATGAGTCACCTGCCCCATGTTCCAGGAAAGTGGGCAAGGCCCTTACCTGATAGGGTTTGTAGTTGGCAGGTGGCTCCCACCTTGAAACAGCTACCAGCGGAGGAATAGATAAGCTGTGAGGCCCCTTAAGGTGTAGATTTGTCAAGAGAGAAGCCATCTTAAAGGAATTTTCCAGCTAGTTCTGGCTTTTGCTGTTCTTTGATTCTCTGTAGGTGTCAGCCACCTCTTTCCCCATGCTGGTGGTTTCTTGTCAAGGTCATGTACTCAGGCCTGTTGATTACTTACACAGTTCAGTGGTGAATCTGGTATGGGGAAGAGCTCCTTCTTACCCTAGAGTGTTGGATTAGGATCTGGGAGGCCCAGGTTCAAATCCCCACTCTCCCATAAAGGGTGACCTTGGCTCAGGCACTATCTCTCAGTGTGGTGTAGTGTTTAAGAGTGGTGGTTTGGAGCGGTGGACTCTAATCTGGAGAACTGGGTTTGATCCCCCACTCTTCCACATGAGCAGCGGATGCTAATCTGGTGAACTGGAATTGTTTCCCCACTTTTACATATGAAGCCAGCTGGGTGACCTTGGGCTAGTCACACTCTCTCAGCTCCACCTATCACACAGGATATCTGTTGTGAGGAGGGGAAGGGAAGGTGATTGTAGGCCCGTTTGATTCTTCCTTCAGTGGTAGAGAAAGTTGGCATATCAAAACCAACTCTTCTTCTTCCTCCTCTTCTTCGTCTTCTATCCTTCACAGGGTTGTTGTGAAGATAAAATGGAGCAAGGGAGCATGATGTACATGGCCCTTAGCAATACAGATATTCTGCCCTGACCTGGATGGCCCAGGCTAGCCCAATCTCATTAGATCTTGGAAGCTAATCAGGATCAGCCCTGGTTTGTATTTACATGGGAGATCACCGAGGAAGTCCAGGGTCGCTACACAGAGGCAGGCAAAGCTCTGAATGCTTCTTGCCTTGAAAACCCCAAGGGGTCACCTTAAGTCAGCTGCAACCTGAAGATAATTTCCACCACCACATAGGTATATTAGAAGCCTGGTCTTCTGTCCTTGCCTGGGTAGTTGAACAATATCTCAGCTTTGGTCCTCTCAAGTCCTCTGCTGCAACAACTGAACTTTGGACCCATCTGAGGTTTGGTTATGGCAACCCAAGACCTCAGCATGGACAGTAAGTGGAAAAGGTCTCTGTCTTTCCTCCCTTGTTGCAATTCTCCTCCTCCTGATTGTTTACTACGGTGCCCACCAGCTCAGAAAAAGCAACCATCTAGATTTGCCCTTTATTTAACCAAATAGTTTTCTCATATTATGGAAGAGTTTCATGAAATGAAATGCTTCTTTGATTTGTGCCACCATTACAGAAGGACAAAAGGAACGGAGGGGGAAATTTATTGAGCAGGGAGGGTTTATGAAACTTCGTGCAATTTACTCACTGTGATAATTTCATACTGAGGGAGAATTGTGGGCAGCAATCCAGAACCTGCTTTCATAGCTATTTGCAGCATCTGGGGTAAAATGCTAATTGTGTGTGACACTTAGGCATTCCGCTTTGGAAGGTAACTTGTGCTCAACGAAGGAAACTCTCTCATCCTTAACCCACGCCTGCCCCCAAATCTGGGGAGGTCAAAGAAGGGGAAAATTCTCTGTAGCACTTATGAAGGAATTACAAATAAATGTTTTATCAAGTGATTATTAGCAGGCTGAGGCAAGTGACTGCTTGGTGTTTTTGTATATACGCCCAGGTACAGCCTTAGACAGAAATACAGTTTATGTTTTAAAGAGCTATCAGCATTTATTAACTCTGCTTTGTGTGCCTCCCACCATCTCAGTTCAACTAGATTTGCGGCCTTCTCAGTGCTGGCCCCTTCTTTATGGAATTCTTTGCCCAAAGCAGCCTTTTAAAATGGTCTTTTTAAGCAGTCTTTTAAAGATCTTTTTAAAACTGTATTTGACTTGATTTTCATGGGCTTCTGTGTTATGACTGTAATTGTGACCATTTTTATGCTTGTTTGTATTTGTGTATTTTCTTTTTATTGTGAGTTTCTGTAAGAGTCCTGTGGGCGAGCAAGTACGAAACAAATCCTGGGAGTTTTTGAACACAAGAATAACGTTTGGGAACGTAAAGTGCATGGAGTCCTCAGACCTAATCTGGTAACTCTACCAAGAGTTTGGCTAATATTCCCATTTTATTTGAACATCAACCTCCTGAAAAGGAGCTTTGCAAAGCTCAAAAATGCTCTCACGTGGCCCAAACATCCCTTGGCCCACTCAGGTAGTATCATTAAACATGCTTTCTCTTGGAAGTTCTTGGTAGATTATCCAAAAGCAACAGAATGAGCACGTTCATTTAAACACAGTGATGCTCACTGTTGGAAAGGGGAGATTTCTGCCAAAGAATGGAGATTTGCAGATAGTGGGTTGGTTCATCTGGATCCCTTCTATGAGAAAAGGTGCTTTCCTCCAGTGGGAGGAGCCTTGACATCCTGAGCATTAAACCGGTGGCTCTTTAACCTTTAATCCATCTTGCAGGCAGGACACATTAACAAGCCTCAAGTAAAAAAATGAGGACATAAATAACAGCATTGCCGAAAAGGCAACTTTTAGGCTTGCCAACCTCCAGGTGGAAGCTGGAGCTCTCCTGGCATTACAACTAGGGTTGTCAGTCTCCAGGTAGCAGCTGGAACGCTTCTGGAATTACAACTGGTCTCCAAGTTACAGGGATTAGTTCCCCTGGAGAAAAACGGCTGCTTTGGAAGCTGAACTCTATGGCATTATACCCCGCTGAGGTCCCTCCCCTCCCCAAACTCTGCCCTCCCCAGGCTCTGTACCCCAAATCTGCGGGTATTTCTCAACTCAGAGTTGGCAACCCTAATCACAACTGATCTCCAGACAACAGAGAGGTCAGTTCCCTTGGGGGGAAATAGCTGCTTCGAAGGGCGGACTCTACGGCACCTTATCCCTGCTGAGCTCCCCCTCCTCCCCAAACCCTCCGCTCCCCAGGCTCCATCTCCAAATCTCCAGGAATTTCCCAATCTTGAGCTGGCAACGCTAGCAACGGTCAGTAATAAAATTTTATGAGATATGCCTCTGATACCCATGTCTCAGGCATATGTTAATTAAGACCCTGGTGTCTAATAGGCACCGTCCAGCTCCTTAACATGTTTGATCTCTGTTTGCTGAGTGCCACTTTTTAAAGGGCCTTTGGGAGAAATCTGTGGTTTTTATCCTCCAGGCAGAGTAAGCAATATAAAGCAGCTTTCTTCTGCTAGATGTCAGAAATGATTGTAAGTGGAGAGAAGGGCTGCCTAAATGAAGGACTGCACTCCCCCCATTTGCCACCCAAAGTTCTGAATGCCCCCCCCCCCCCGCCAAGATTTTTAGTTTGCTTCCATTTTCACTGCCTTAACTGCTCATGCTTCATTGGTTATAAATCGTCTTTAAGATTAGTGGCATGCTTGCCATTCATTCTATATGGGAAAAAAACATCATGCATATTCCCTCTGGATCACTTTTGCAAAGGTAAGGAAGATCCTCTTCCCTCCCTTTTAAAGAAGAACTAATTATGTGCAGAGCTGTCTGGAGAATTTTGATGGCTTTGGCTTTTGGAGGGTTGCTAAGTCATCCTGATTGATCTGTAAGGGATCACCGGAGAATTATGTGCTGAAATTGTCATGAGAAGACATTTCACAGCCTTTGGTTCATAGCAAGTGAATTGTCTCCACAGTTTTACTCCTGAGTCACACTGAATGAGTAGGAGGGATGTATTGCAATGGGCAGATACCAGCAAGAATGAGGCAGATTTGACCCCCCCCCCACACACACACACACCTTGCTTTGGAAAGGAAACACACACAAAAAACCTTCCCGAGATAAAGCAGGTTTGTCTGAAATAATTAAACGTGGTTTTGACTGATAGTTTAAGTTATGAGAATGAGGCTGCAATCCCAAGCATGCTTACCTGGGAGCTCACATCTGAGTAGCCCTGCAAAAAAACAAAAATGTAGCGTCATCATGATTGCAATCCACAGAGCAACTCTAAATATTCTCAAAGGCTTAGCCATGTCTACTGTAGCTTTTGACGTTCTTCTTTCAACAGCAGATCTCTTCACTCTGTACTACCACACTGCTGCAGGATATAGTGATGGATCCCAGATGAAATGGTTTTTAACGGGGAGTTACAGGGTCGTCCTGTCAGTGGCTAATAGCCATCATGGCTAAAAGGGCCCTCAAAATTTATAGGCAGCGTGCCTTTTAGTGGAGCTCAGGCAGTCTCTATCCAGACAGTTCACTGGACCAGACCTGCATGGCTGCCGCAGCAGAACTAGATCATGTTCTTTCAGACTGGAGTGCTTGATGGTAAGCCCTTCATGATCCCCTCCCACCATACTTATCCATACTTATCCTTCCTAGAAAGCCACATGGCTCCAAGAGGACTATGGACTGTTCTCGGTCCACACCGCCTCTGTCCACTGAACAAAGAGGGGACATGGACCCATAAATGTGTTGTAAATGCTGTATGCCGAAAGAGGAGGAGGAGTTGGTTTTTTATGCCAACTGTCTCTACCACTTAAGGGAGAATCAAACTGACTTACAATCACCTTCCCCTCCCAACAACAGACATGGTGTAGGGTAGGTGGGCTGAAAGAGCTCTAAGAGTTGTGACTTGCCCAAGGTCACCCAGCTGGCTTTGTGTGTAGGAGTGGGGGAACCAACCTAGTTCACCAGATTAGCGTCCGCCGCTCAAGTGGAGGAGAGGGGAATCAAACCCATTTCTCCAGGTCAGAGTCTACCACTCCAAACCACTGTTCTTAACCACTACACCATGCTGACTCTCTGACTGCGCTGTCAGGCTGGCTGGCTCTTCCCTTCCACAGGCTGCAACAAGCCCCGCTGCCTTCTTCACCTCTGCGTGGGAATGGATCTGGAACGGCCTTTGGTGGAATACTCTGATTCAGAGGAATGTGCTAGATCACATGTTTGTTTCTACCTCGTATAATGTGCACATAGCTGGCGGCCACCTATAAAATGTTCTTTATTACGGATGCTAAGTTATATATTTACTTTTTATTGACAGCTGAGCTAATCGCGAACAACACTGCAGGTTTTAAAAATGCAAATGATGTGACAGTAATTTTTTTTAAAAGGAATGGAACAATGACTCTATAAATATAAGTATAGACCATAAACAAGAGAGAGTGAAAACCAGGAACAAATATAACAAGGGAAAATAAAATTATGTTAAATATTCAATGGAATGAAAAGATATATAGTGTACTGCTGGCACTCCTGCCTAAGCGAGATAGGATCTAAGTGTCTGTTTGTCATAATTCGCTTTTCATGAGTAATGAAGCTTGGCCAAAACTGAGAATTTCTGTCGTTGAAGAGAATTGAAACAGGCAGAGTCAAGAGTTGTTTTATGGGTTTTTTTAAATACTTTGGGTTGGCAACCATTTAGTCACTTGTGTTTGATAGCTCTGTTAGTTCCTGTGATACTGAAGTCTTGGTTATCTTCAGAACTAAGTCCAGGGTTGTACAGCAGCACTCATAAATATGTTCCTCGCTGCCCTTCTCCCAGTCCCAAGATTGGTCGTTTATGCATGGGTACTTTTACTCATGTTCGCCCCCGGTCTGTCTCGGTTGTTCCTTGGAGTTCTGCATGAGTTTTCCCTCCATTAGAGATGACCTCGTGCCCAGCCCTCGCAATGTCCAGGACTTCCCAGCCCTCTGTTGACCCATCTCCCCTGAGCTCAGCCCAGGTGAAATCCCCATGCATAGGACAAGGAAGCTTGGGGGAGGGATGTTTCTCTCACAGAAAGAACTACAGCCAATTACAAAGCGTGTCAAGAGGTGGGGATTCAAATGCTTCCTGCTTCCTTCTTTCTGAGCAGAAGAAAGGCATTTAGAAACAAGGCTTGGGTTTCTCCCCCCCCCCTCCCCACTCCTTTTAGGGAGCTCCATTTTTTTTAAAAAAAATGTTTTTTGACCCGGCACTTGGGTTTCCATGGGGTGTGTGTGACTTCTAGGCACTATAGCCAATTACAAAGCGGCATTTCAAGGGGCGGGGACGCAAAGGTTTCTTGTTTTGAGCTTGGAGACTGCTGGTGCATAGCTTCACAAGAAGAAAGTGTGGGTCCAGTGAGCAACGAACCTCAGGTAAAACTCCCATGAATAAGCGATCATTGCTAAAGTGTGAAGAGTAATCAGCACAACTCTTCATTGTACTGGAGGCATTCTACTGTAGGCAACTGCTGGCAAGCAGCAGTGCTCCAGTCCATCTTGCTGGGCCGGTTTTCTGCCAAGGTGAGCCCCTGAGATTCTGGCAGCATTGCTGGAGCTGGTGGCTTGGGAGAAGGCAACAAGCATCGGTTTCCGCTTGTCATTTCATCCCAGACCCAACGATCAGCCAGCCAAGACGAGCCCCAGGGGAATTTTCAGCACTATTGAGACTCAGCTTGCTCCCAAGTAGAACCGTTATACCACCCAAGCACAGCCGTTATACCCCTCCCCGTTGTTTGCTGGCCCACCGACTTCTTCATTGGGAGATGTTACCAATTTGCTTGGCGTTTAGGCCTGTTCACCAGCATGTGTTCTCCAGCAGATGCATGCTCCTGCATGGAATTGCCAGCCTAACCCAGCACTACTCATTTTGTGGCTTGCAGAGAGCCTTATCTCCAGTCACCAAGAGAGCCACGTGATAACTGTATTCACTATGCTCCAACCCACCAAACACACACGTATAATAATATGATATAATTATTAATATTAGATATATACCTGTGACTGTAATCTCTTTTTTAAATTACCAGAGTGCCTCTGAGCATGTGGGCTTGTCTTTCCCTGCCACTATTGAACCATAGCCAGCCCTTGGGCATCTGGAATGAGGGGAAGAAAGGTTGCCTGTTAAATGCCAAAAGGACAAGATTCCAGCCTTTTTTTTTTTTTTTACTGTCTTGGCCAACATGTGTATGAAAGATCAGGGGTCGGAGCCAGAAGCCGGATCAGACCAAAGGCCCAACAAAACCAGCATTCTCTTCACATGGTGGCCAACCAGGTTCCTCTAGGAAGCCCATGATGACTGCAACAGCAATCATCCTGCTTGTGCTCCCCAGCAACTGATACAAAGGTCATTTGTGTTTGGGAGCTTTACCTGGGGTTCGATGCTTGCTCAACCCACACGTTTCTCTAGCGAATTCAAAAATTGCTATGCACCAGCAAAAGTCACTAAACTCAAATCTGGAAATGTCTCCCTGCCCCTTGAGAATGCTGCTTTGTAACTGGCTGTAGTGCTTACTGTGAAAAAAACGTCCAGTTCCTCTCCCCCCCACCATGGAAACCCAAGTGCCATGGTAAAATTCATTCCACAAAAAGAAGCACTTTTAAAGGAACAGAATGGGAGGGGGAAAACCCAAGCCTCATTTTTAAATGATCAAAGAACTCCGGCTGGGAGGTGAAAAACCAGGAAACATTTGAGTTTCAGTCCCCTGAAACACTGCTTTGTAATTGGCAGTAGTGCATACTGTAAAAAAAAAAAAGTCACCACCCCCCAGCTCCACTCTCCCTCGCTTTGGATTATGCATGGAGAGGAGGACAATTCCAGAGAGGACGATTTTTCAGGCGAGACCAAAGAATTGGGATTTTACAGCAACAGAAAGTCCTGGGATTTGCAAGGGCTGGCCACAAGGTCATCTCTAATAGATGGAAGACTAATGCATAACTCCAAGGAACAACCGAGTCAGTCCGGGGGCGAACGTGTGTCCAAGTACCCATGCGTAAATGACCAATGAGACATACGGCCTCTGATAGCTGATTGTTCCCATAAATAAAAATATTTCCATCAGTGGAGTGTGACTTTCCTGCCTCCTTTGTCCACTGCAGCCCATAAGACCGAAAATCATGCTGGGGGTGTGTGTCTTGTTCCATGGAGCAGCATTTTGGGGAGTGTTTTGGGCTGCAGTTGGAGAGCGGTGTGAGAAAATCAGTCTGTGGATGGAAATATTTCAGTCTGTGGAAAAGCGTTGTGAAACCATGCACAGAATCTCTTTGTCATGGAAGTATCCTAATAATTTGAATACTTTTGTGAGTAGTTCAGGGAGTCTTCATATTATATAGCCAGCTTTGTTTTGTCTTTTCCCCCTTTTGTTTAAATCTGTCCCACATGAATATGCGATCATACTTTGTATTCGCTTTCTGCTATCATATCATCCTCTTGTTCCTTTTCTGTCACTCTTGTCAAGCAACCTTTAAATACATCTCCTTTTTATTCTTTTTAACATTCAGGTCTTTTTCTGAGGAATGGAGAGAGAACCACTATGGATGGGTCTTTTGAATGATCTTACACCTTAATTAAACATACAACCAGTTGGCCTTTTGACTTGATACATTTTGATCTGTTGGCTAATCAGAGCTCTTAAAGACATCATCATCATTTTAATGGGTTTGGATGAGAACACCAATCAAAGAGAAGGGGGTTGAATGAACATTAGAGTCATAGCCCTGGGTTTTCAAGCTTTGTTTTGTATTTTTAAATTAAAGGATCAGGTTATCTATCTAGGACAGAGTCACTGTTCAATTTAGATGCATATAAAATTCTTCCCGTCCAAATTTCTCCCTTGATCTTGGTGTTCCGCTTTACTGGAATTTTACGGAAGTAGCAAGGAATGCTGGTTTTTCTGTAGCTGTTCTGTATTTATATCTCATAGAATCATAGAGTTGGAAGGTATCACCAGTGTCATGTAGTCCAACCCCCTGCACAATGCAGGAAATTCACAATTGCCTCCCCACACACCCCCAGTGACCCTTACTCCATGCCCAGAAGATGGCAAAAAAAAAAATCCTCCAAGATCCCTGGCCAATCTAGCCTGGAGGAAAAATGCTTCCTGACCCCAAAGTGGCGATTGGCGTTACCTTGGGCATGCAAGAAAGGGCCATGAGAGCATCTCTGGAATTTGTGTTGTGTATTATGAGGAATGGGCTCAAAGGCTCAGTTCAGATATGACACAAAGCCAAGGTGAAATCAGAACATTTATGTTAAATGGGTTTATCAGGTGACTCTATTAACTCTGGTTAGTTATGGTCTATAAAGCCAGCATCTGGAACTTGTGATATTAACCACAGATAGGGACGCTTGGTGCCCTGGCCTTTACAGCTCAGGCTAGCCTGATCTCCTCAGATCTCGGAAACTAAGCAGGGTCAGCCCTGGCAAGTATTTGGATGGGAGACCTCCACGGAATACCAGGGTCGTGACGTGGAGGCAGGCAATGGCAAACAACCTCTGAATGTCTCTTGCTTGAAAACCCCACCAGGGGTTGCGCAAAACAGATGTGATTTGATGGCAAAAAAGGGGGATGTTTGAACACCCA
This sequence comes from Euleptes europaea, assembly GCF_029931775.1. NCBI lineage: Eukaryota > Metazoa > Chordata > Lepidosauria > Squamata > Sphaerodactylidae > Euleptes > Euleptes europaea. The sequence goes on along the minus strand of NC_079316.1, from coordinate 100,974,362 downwards.
TTGGTTCAGCTCATGTCCTGGAAACAAATCATGAGCAAGGAGCTAGTTTTTCAGTGAAGGGTCCATCTGTTCATTGACTGGTCTATGGCTGTATGACCGGCTACTTCTCTGTATTCCGTCTAGTGAAGCACAGCACAGTTGGCTTTTTTTCTGCAGCTGTGGCTTCCGTTTTCCTTGCCACCAAAAGACTTCTGGAGGATTCTTAAAATTGGTAATTGCTATTGTGCAATTGCAATCTAACGTCCAAAGATGCATTGCCATGATTGCTGAAGTCCCACCTTTCATTTTTAAGAAGTAGGTCTTTTAGTCCCTTCTGTTGTAGCGTTATAAGGGGAAAGGTGTGGGCAGCACATTTTCTCTTTTAACTTCACAATGGAAAGGGCTAGAGCTGTACTTTTGATTGAAAGCTAGGACTTCAGGGATCATTCAAACATTAGAGCACAATAGCAATTTTTGTTTGTTTTGTTTTTTAAAACAAAACCTTCAGAAGTCTTCCAGTGGCATGGCAGGTGAAAAACGCATGGAGAATGATTGTTCATTGTGTGGGTGCAGCCATAGAAAGTCAAAAATCAGTGCTGCATTTAATAAATATCCAGTCTTCAGTGCTCATCAAAGTTGTCCTTAGTTAATTGCTTGGATTGGCAGCACTTTGCACATGTGCAGTTTTGAAAAATACCGTATTCAAACCTGTTTGGCAATTGTTCGCTGCCAATTGATCACACTGGGTGATTGCTGCCAGTAGATCTCATCTGATCATCTCAGCTGAACATGGTAAGTTCGACTGTCAAACATGTTCAAGATAAAATCTGAAGCATCCCTCACCACAGCTAGCCTTAACTATGGTTTTATGTGATTCCTGAATGCAGACATCCTAGGGTAATTCTGGCTTGTTTCCCAGCAACGTCCCCCAGCAGGCTACAGAAAGAAAGCAGTGAATAATAGTTGGTGAGCTGAATCCTGGCTTCACAAGCTAACCAAAGTTCAAATTGGACAGTTTGGAAGGAAAGTATTACAGTTGTGTAGAGTGGTGGAAAATAATTAAAAGGGAAAGGGGGAGGGGCCATGGCTCAGTGGCAAGGCATGTGCTTTGCGTGCTGAAGGTCACAGGTTCAGTCCCCAGCATCTCCAAATATAAGGTAGACGTTGATGTGAAAGACCTCTATCTGAGACTCTGGAGAGATGCTGCCAGTTCAACTAGACAGTAGTGGCTTTATTCGACTACTGACAAAGGGAGCTTAGAGTCTCAAAATCTCACACCCTGTGTGTGGCTGCTGTGAAAAAGGAACATTCCATGCTGGCCATAATTAGACCAGGAATAGAGAATAAAACTGCTGCTATCATATTGCCCTTGTACAAATCTATGGTGAGACCACACCTAGAATACTGCATACAGTTCTGGTCATCACACCTAAAAAAGGATATTGCAGAGCTTGAGAAGGTGCAAAAAAGAGAAAGCAAAATGATCAGGGGACTAGAGCAACTGCCCTATGAGGAGTGGTTAAAACGCTTAGGGCTGTTTAGCTTGGAAAGAAGGCGGTTAAGGGGAGATATAATAGAGGTCAATAAAATTACGCAAGGTGTGGAGAGAGTGGACAGGGAGAAGCTTTTCTCCCTCTCTCATAATACTAGAACGTGGGGTCATCTGCTGAAGCTGGAGGGTGAGAGGTTCAAAACTGATAAAAGGAAGTATTTCTTCACACAACATATAGTTAAATTGTGGAACTCCCTGCCCCAGGATGTGGTGATGGCTGCCAACTTGGAAAGCTTTAAGAGGGGAGTGGACATGTTCATGGAGGATAGAGCTATCCATGGCTAGTAGTCAAAATGGATACTAGTCATGATGCATACTGTGAGGTGCCCCGCCCTCGTGGCCGCTGTCCCTCTTTCCTCCGATGCCCCCAGGGGTTGAGCCAATGGAGTTTCCTCAGCCTCACACCATGCTGAGGGAGAAGCCAGCATCTCTCCCCTGAACAATGTCAGCCATGAGACTTCTGGCCGCCCTCCTCCTTGGCCTCCACTCAATGGGCCTTTTATAGGCCTGGCTCTCAGTACCCCCTTCACTAGCCCCGCCCCGAGCCTTTATTAGGGCTGGAACTCCCCTTCCCAGCACCCCACATGACCCAGCCAACTCCCCGACCCGACGCGAGCACGACCACGCCCTGGGCGGACCCTCCTGCCTCTCAGCTGCTCGGCGGGGAGGGAACTGCCCCACCGTGTCATTCCACCAGCGCCACGCATCCTGAGGCTTCCCCGCCGGTCACTGCCGGAACACTGGGCTTACCGGGGTTTGCCTCCTTGTCCGTCTCTGGGGGGGAGGTTTCTGGCCGCGCTTCTCCTCTCGGCTCCTTGGCTTCGCCCCTGCTTGCCGCTCTCCTCCCTAGGCTCTGCCTTCGTCCTGGCTCCTGAAGGGAAAACAAGCCTCTCTGGAAAGTGCATCGCTTCCCCGTTACTCTTTTCCCCCAGTGTTCCTCCGTGCCTGGCCTCGGAGCTTTGAGGGGTAGTTCGGCCTGAGGGGTGCGACAGGCCCGAACAGACTGTCCCAGGGTCTGTCTCGGGACACCCCCCCCCCCTTGGCAAGGCCTTGCCCGGGGAATCCCTTCAAATACTCGCGACATATAATCTGCCAACAGATGACGAACTCCCGGACAATGTTGTACGGAAAACTGAAAAGGCAACAAGGAGACATATCAAAAGAGTACCCTTGCGTTATGGTCCTTCATCCTGGCTAACCATTGGAGGGGAGCGTGATCGGTCATGAGTATAAAGGGGTTATTGGTGAGGTATTATTGGAGCACCCCAACTGTCCATTTCACTGCCAGGGCCTCCTTTTCCACCGTGGCATACTGTTGCTCGGCTGCTTGCAGTTTGTGACTCAGGTACAAAATGGGGTGATCCTGGCCCCTATGTTCCTGTACTAAGACAGCTCCTAACCCTGCATCGGACGCATCTGTATGCAGTTTGAAAGACCGCTCAAAGTTGGGCCTATTGAGAGGGCACCTCTGAGATCATCAAACGCCGCGATTCGACGTTCGTTTCAGCGAAGGCGGTTAGGCTCGGCTTTTCGTAGACAAGGTTAGGCTCAACTCCCTCTCCTTCTTGGGCCACCCCTTTCCATTCCCCTTCCACCAAGTTTAAGATCCCCTGTGGCTTGCGCTCATATAGCAACTCGAATGGCGTGTAGCCCGTTGAGGCTTGGGGCGTCTCCCTAACTGCAAAAAGCACCGGATCTATAATCAAATCCCACTGGTTGGGCCATTCATTAGCTACCTTCCTGAGCATTTCCTTGAGCATTTGATTAAATCGCTCAACTAACCCATCTGTCTGTGGGTGAGCGACCGAGGTGAATATCTGTTTAACATTCAGCATGCGACACAGTTGTTTCGTGATGCTCCCGGTGAAGGATGCCCCCCTGTCTGATATTACTTCTCTAGGTAACCCCACTCGGGAAAATAACTGGAACAACACCCTACCTACTCCTGCCGTCTGCATATTCCTGAGGGGAATGGCTTTGGGGAACCTGGTGGCGTAGTCCATAATGACAAGTATAAACCTATTCCCTCAGGGCATCCGGGGAAGTGGCCCCACAAAGTCCATTGCTATACGCTCAAAAGGATCGCTAAAGATAGGGAGCGGGTTCAGGGGGCCCCGGGCTGGGGCCCTATGAGTATATCGCTACAATTGGGGTAGGACCGGCAAAAGTTCTTGACGTCACGTGAAACAGCTGGCCAGAAAAACTTCTCTAACAGCCGGCTCAGTGCGTTCTTCACCCCCTGGTGCCCAGCCCATGAATGGTCATGGACCAGTTGTAATAACCTTTCCTGATGTTCCCAGGGGACTAGTAGTTGCAAGATCTCACCCCTCGGTTTCTTAATCTCTCTATACCACAGACCTTGCTTCTGTATTATTTGGGGCCATCTTTGTGCCCTACGGGTATCCATCACCCTACCCTCACTTACCGCCACCATGTCCCGGAGGGCTGCTAGAGTTGGGTCTTGCTGCTGCAGCCATCGGAACTCCGGATCCCCTTCCCATGCTTTCCGAGGGTCCCCTTCTTCTGATGGCGGGTTGTGGACCCTCCCTGAGGATGGCCTGGGCTGTTCTTCTTCCTCTCCTACTTGAACCGTTTCCGGTGGACTCCCGCCGGGGTCCTGCAGGAGATGTTGTAGCATTGCCGCGAAACAGGGGGCATCTTGCCCTATCAGTGCTGGGTATGGCAGCTTCTTAACCTGGGCCATTGGAATCACATATTCCTGGTGTCTCCAGCTTATCTTCACCGGCACTACTGACAACTGTTCTGTGTTGGTGGAAACAGGCCACCGTGGTAAGTTGGGCGGAACCAAGGAACTTAAGATCATTGAAATAGATGACCCGCTGTCCACCAGAGCTTGTAAGGGTTGTCCGTGTACCCACATCTCTACCAGACACCCGGCAGAGGTCCCTGCTTTATGTGTGGGCAGTGGGGACACTTTCGCTGCGAGTGCCCCTTAATAGAGTGTGACCTGGGCTGGGAACAGACCATGCAAGCTGAGACAGTGGGGACTCGCCCAACCCCCTTGCTGGTAGAGATGTCCTGAAGGGAAAACAAGCCTGTCTGGTAAGTGCATCTCTTCCCCGTTACTCTTTTCCCCCGGCGTTCCTCCATGCCTGGCCTCGGAGCTTTGAGGGGTTATTCGGCCTGAGGGGTGTGACAGGCCCGAACAGACTGTCCTGGGGTCTGTCTCAGGACACATACCTATTCTCTCCAGTATCAGAGGAGCATGCCTATGATATGAAGTGCTGTGGAACACAGGCAAGAAAATGCTGCTGCTGCTGCAGTCGTCTGGTTTGTGGGCTTCTCAGAGGCACCTGGTTGGCCACAGTGTGAACAGACTGCTGGACTTGATGGGCCTTGGCCTGATCCAGCATGGCCTTTCTTATGTTCTTACCCTGAAAATCTTTTGGGTCTCTAAGGTGCTACTGGGCTTGAATCTAGCTGTTCTACTGCAGACCAACACGGCTACCTCCTGAAACAATAGTGGCTTTGATCTCATCGGACTCCGTTTAAGGCAGCTTCATGTGTAGAAGACTCTCCCTGCAAAACATGCAGTCCTTCTGCAGAACTGGGGTCTTGTACTCTCTCTGTTTAATGCCATGCTGGCATGTTAGGACAGTGTCAAGAGAAGGGAAAAAAATCAAGGAAAGGGTTAATAGGAAGCAGCATGTTAAGGAATCAGTCTTCTAATTTAAAAAAAATGTATTCTTGTTCATTAGTCTACGAAGACAGAGAAGTAAAACCAAAATGTACCGTAAGGTTACCAAGAAAACATTTTCTTTATAGTCTTGTTTGTTTGTGTTACTCTGTGCAGGAGGGTACCAGTGATCACATAAAAGGAAAGCATAAAATGCACAGGAAGAAAAAAAAATGGGAGAAATGGGATCATTTAAAAATGTTGCAGTTTGCACATGGTATTCTGCATGAGAGTGCTTCTGTGTTTTTGCAGAGTGGCAAAATGAAAATTACACAGTAATGATTTTGGAGAAGGGGGCCCTGTTAAATTTTTGTAAGAATCCTGTCCGGGAGGGCTTTGGGGCTGCTGCAGTAATGCAAAATACTCAGGAAGAAAATACATTTCTTCCAGGAAAGTCATACTAAGCAAGGTCTGAGGATGCAAAGGCAAAATCTAGCATCAGTATTTGGAAATGTTGTGGTCAGGAGACAACTGAAGTAAAACACAAAACACAGAATAATGTGGCAGCAGAACTGGGGGGGTATCTACTCATCCCTACTTCTCAGTGGATATTTTTACTTGGCTAAAATTAAAGTGTACCCAGTAGATTTTAGGCAAAACCTCTAGTCTAAGAATAAAGACAAATCCACCAAATGATACCAAACAGTCCTGTCCCAAACCCTGTTCACCTATCCCATTAATTTCAGTGGGATTTACTTCCATGCAAAGATACTTAATGCTTTAAGCACATAGAAATATGGACACACTGTTTATCTTAGCCAGCATAAACTAGAAGGCATGGATGCCAGTGACATATTTATTCGTGCATGTTTTCTGGAATCGGAAAACTTTCATGCACAAAGGCATCAAAATGCCTTTCCTGTTCTTTTCTGGTTTGTGAAGATAACCTTTCTGATGCCGGAGTCTGCAGCCAGACTGCCTGGAACAAAACACCAGCAGAAGTCTGAAGTTCACAATCATGCAAATTGGGGTGGGGTGGGGGGAAATTGCGCCCTTTGAGGCCTGTTTATAAACAGTGAAATGCCATCTTTGGTAATCACATCAACGCAGAACAATCAGTTGTGTACGCTCAGGCCCGACCTGTTTGCTGGATCTGGGCTCCTTTTCTTTTTGCAAAAGGCGACCTTCGGCAGCTGGGCTGCTGAAAGAACCATTTTTGATGTGCTCAGATGAAAGCCACAATTGCTATGCAATGTATATATTTGTATTTTAACATAGACGTGAGTGTGAGAGAGAGAGACGATAACCCTTCTACCCATCTGCAGATTCTCTCCTCTCCCCCCATCCACTTTTTTACTCTTATATATTTATCCTAGAGTGCACAAGTTGATTTGTGGTATTTCAACCCCACTCATATCCTGGTTTCTTTCTTTCTTTGGTGGTTTCATAAAAAGAGTAGGAGGGGGATTCGGTCCCAGTCCTAGTTAGGGTTGCCAGGTCCCTCTTCACCACTGGCGGGAGGTTTTTTGGGTGGAGCCTGAGATGGGCGGGGTTTGGGCCCTGGCTTCCCCCTGGTTATAATATAGAGGTACCCATAGGTTCCCCCCCACAAGGCAAAAAGCAGATTGGGATGGGGGGTGAGATCAGGGAAACTGTGCTGAAGAAGGGTTTAAGCTCTCTCCTTAAGTGCTGCAGTCTCAGTCCCAAACTATCCCCCTTACATGCTTTTGGCCCATGAAACAATTGTGGGAATTTCTAATTCCATATCTCCTGAATTCTAATTCCATGTCTGTTGGTTCACATCTAATGTGATCCTGAAACCCCATGGGAATTAATGTTGGGGCTGTTACGGATCCCATGTACCATGCCTGTGTATTGTAAGAAAGCTTAACAGAGTTTGGTGACTTTACACTAAGTTGTAGTCATAGTCCAGTGGTCGGCAAACTCATCAGTCAACAGAGCCAAATATCAACAGCACAACGACCGAGACCTCCCCTGAGAGCCAAATCTCCCAAACTCAAACTACATAGGTAGGTACACTGTTTATTAACCTAACAAACTTTAACCAAAGTTTCAAGTCTCAACCAAACCACAGGCACACTGAAATAAACTTGACATCATACTCAACAACTTCCCTCCCACCCAATTCCCCGAACTCAATGGCGGGGGTGGGCCTCCCATCCACGCACAACCCTCGCAACCCGATCCCCCCCACTCAAGAGCACCACGGGGGGGGGGGAGGGAAGAAGCCCGGTTCGAGCCGAGGAGGATCCAGTCCCAAACAGGGGAGGGATGATAGGCTTCCTGGCTAAAGCCTCCTCCCTGGCTTGACCAGGCTTCTTCTCCCCGCCGGCCCGTCCCCTCCTCCGCAGTCTCGAACAATGGTGGCGGCGGAGGAAGAGCTCGGGACGCCCCCCACTCCCGAGCAAAAAAGGGGAAGGCAGCCCGGAAGTAACACCACCTCCAGCATCCAGGCCCCTCTCTCCCCCCCCCAGTCCCCAATTCGGCCTGTCCAACTCCCCCCCCCAACCCAACCCGGCCTCCCCTCCTGCGGCCCGAGCACAAGGAAAAGAAGAAGCCGTCCCTCTCTCTCTCCGTCCCTCCCTCTGCCGTGGCCACCACAGCAAGGCCCAGGGAGGGAAGCGGGTGCGCGAGAAAAACAAGAGAGACAGAGCCACCGCCGGGATAGGCGGAGGGGGGAGGGGGCGCTCCCCGGCCTCTCTCTTGCGCGCCACCCTTCGAATCCCCAACCGCCACCCCGGCCGGGCCGACCATTGCTCCGACTGACTGACCAAGTGCCTGCCTCGCTCCTGTCCGCCCCGCCCAGGTCTCCCCGGGTGATGCCCCCGGCAGATCCCTTCCTGGCTTCCTCGCCGCGGCCCGCAGCGCCGCCGAAGGCAGCAGGAGCGCTGCCCCCACTGCCTCCTCCCTGTCCCGCTCTGCTGCCTCCCAGGCGCCAGGACAAGTGCGACCACTGCGGCCGCCCTGGGAACAGGGCCCTGGACCATCTGTCCGCCAGAGCCGCACCCAAGGGGCCAAAGAGCCACATGCGGCTCGGGAGCCGCAGTTTGCCAACCACTGTCATAGTCAAATACATTTGATTAAAAAAACAAAAAACCATGTGTTAATTTAGGCTTCTTTGACCGCCAGTTAAGTGGTTTTCGAAAACTACAAGAGTTAAATAATGGAGTGTTGCCTGTCAAACAGCCCAAGATTCTTGAATTCTTTGTATAATGCTCACTGGCATTACTGGATATGGTAGAATAGAGAACAGGTTTATTCTCTTGCCATGTGTCTGCCTCTGTGCTGTGGAATCCTTTCAAATGGTGCCAGTTTTTCTTTCCCGTTCCTATTGTAATCGCTTGCTGCTTTGCGGAGATACTTTGGGAAACTTCAAGAATAAAAAAGGCCCAGAGGGTTTGCTAGTGTCACTTTCAGGGGGTCAGAGGGGTGGGTAGAGCTGCCAAGCAGTTTGTGCAAAATCCCCAGCAAAATACAAAGGCCTGCTCTTGAGTATTTCCAGAGTAGTGCCTTTAAGTGTATTTGCTGTAGTTAATTCTGGGCCGTTTCCTTTTAAAATCACAGCCTGGATTACAACTACATGGCTGTGACTCTCATAACTTCTACCCAAGGACGAGCCTCAATTGGTTTCTTTGTTAGAGGGTTAGAGCCTGCTCCTTTCACCCGCAAGATAGATTGCCGTGGAATCTGTAAATAGCCAATAAAATGCCACAGTTAATAAAACAGATCCAACAATTAAAACTTCAGTGGCTGCAATCCAATGTTTAAATGATTCTCTATTTGCTGGTAACAGCCACAGACACAACTTGTTGTGCCCCCTCCCCCATGCCGGCACCCAGAGTGAAATTGAAAACTTCCTGGTTTGGAGACGCCTTCAGTCAAACTCCAGTTTGCTGAATGCAACTTCTTGGGCAAATTTGAACACATAAAGACATGAAGCTGCCTTCTACTGAATCCAGTCCTTGGTCCATCAAAGTCAGTATTGTCTACTCAGACCGCCAGTGGCTCTCCAGGGTCTCAGGCAGGGGTCTTTCACATCACCTACTTGCCTAGTCCCTTTAAGTGGAGATGCCGGGGATTGAACCTGGGACCTTCTGCATGCCAAGCAGATGCTCTAAAACTGGCTGTGATCTGATGTAGAGGTTACTTAAATTCTACTGAAATCCTGTGTTCAAGTTTGTACTCAGGCTGTGGTTCGCTAGCAAGTCACCCAAGGGACTTCTTGGGGAGGGAACTGATAGGCTGGGCTATCTTGGCTGACTTGTAGGGTTGCCAACCTCCAGGTACTAGTTGGAGATTTCCTGCTGTTACAACTGATCTGCAACCCATAGATATCAATTCACCTGGAGCAAATGGCTGCTTTGGCAATTGGACTGTATGGCATTGAAGTCCCGCCGTTGGCAAAGAAGGACCTGACAACCCTACTGGTTATTGGTAGCAGATCTTCCATCCCACCCCCAGTTTATACTCACTTTATGCATAAGACATAATAGTATGGTGCGATAAAATAGTCACTTTCCAGGGTTACTTGATACCACAAACAGAATGTCATTGTATTGTGAAGTAAAGAAATGGGTAACTACATACTGTATGTGTTTGTATAACTTTATTTTCTTTTATGTCTCTGGCTGCTGGAATTATCTGGGTACGTCTATCAGCCAGGATGGAGTTGAAACCCATGTTCTGCTTGTGAAACAGTGTGCCAGGAAGCAAAACAAAAGTAGCTTGAATTTGAGCAGTAAGTTTGGCAAAGCTGTAAGGTTGTGCTGTTGCTTTGGGTGGGCTATCACTGTCTGGGGGCCGTGTTTCTATCCTAGGAGGCACAATGCTCCACCAGAAGAACTTCAAAGCATAAAATTGTTGAATAGGGATTGGTTAAGAGTCTGACCTTCCCTAGCTTGAAGAACAATTTGGGCTTTCTCATTTATCACAGATTTATCACAGATATTAACTGTGTGTGTAAAACCTGGGACTCCCCTCCCATTGGTGGTGAAGGAAAGTGTTGTCAAGTAGCAGCCGAATTATGGTGGCCCTGTAGGGCAGGATTCCCCAATGTGGTGCCCATGGACTCCATGGCACCTGCCAGCACCTTTTCTGGCATCTGCCAAGTGTTTTTAGGAAGTGGGTGGGGCCACCATGCCAGGTCAGAATTCCAAATGTGCCCCCAGACTGAAAAGGGTTGGGAATCCCTGCCATAGGGTTTTCAAGGCAAGGGACAAACAAAAATGGTTTGCCAGTGTCTGCCCCCTGCGTAGTGACCCTGGTATTCCTTGGTGGTCTCCCATCCAGGTACTAACCAGGGCTGACCCTGCTTAGATCAAGCTACAGTGGGCCGTCCAGGTCAGGAACCCTATCTGTCCCAGGTGTTTAATAGCTTAGCATACATACTGAACAGTCTTTTTATTTTTCTACATTAGAGTTTTACATAATTGCATGTCACCTGGAACTTTTATGGCCTCTCAAACCTTCTGTTTTGAAACCTCCTGCAGAAAATGACACTATAGTGGCAATTCAGTCATTGCATCTGAAGAAGAGGACTCTGTTCTGTGAATGTGAATATTGGAATAAAATGCTGTTAGCCTTTAAGGTGCTCCAAGACTCCTGTTGCTTTTTGTTTTAAAGATGATTGCTCTCTTGTCAGGCTGCCTGCCCCCATGCTCAGTTTGCACGTTTGCAACTAAACCAGAGAGGTCTTTCTTATGACAACAGGTAGGCATTTGCTTCAGGATTAGTGCCGTGTTGCAAGCCTAACGAATCGTCAGTTTAATTATTACATTTTAATTGCCATGGCTGTGCCTCTCCAGGCTTTGTTCTTTGTGGATCCTTTTGAACACCCTCCTGTCCTGCTTCTCACTGGGCAGAATAGAAGTCCTGCTTGCTTCAGATGTGGACAGGGCCGGATTTAGGTTTGATGAGGCCCTAAGCTATTGAAGGTAACGGGGCCCTTTATATGTCCAGCTGTCCTTTGTCAACAACAAATTGTCGCTGTTTTTTGTGTTGAATATATGCTATATGGTAATTTATGGACCTAATAGGTATCTAAAGCCATTTGCACATAACAAAATATGTATTTTATCAAAGTAATTGTTAAACTGAAATACAATTAAGAAGAAGTATATTAATACTGAAATAATTATTATTTCCTTTAAATTTTTTGGGGGGCCCCAAGAGAGTGGGGCCCTAAGCTATAGCTTGTTTAGCTTATACATAAATCCCAGGGGGAAAGCAGAGCAGAGGATCTGAGAATGAAACAGCCAGAAGATGCATCTCCCGGCTCCCTCTCTAGTGCTGGGCTTCCGTTTGGTGCACTGGAGCTTTGAAAATCCTCTCTCCTCCCCATAGGTTGCCAGCCTCCAGGTACCAGCTGGAGTTCTCCTGCTATTACAACTGATCTCCAGCCGATGGAGATCAGTTCTCCTGGAGAAAATGGCCACTTTGGCAATTGGACTCTATGGCATTGAAGTCCCTCCCCTCCCCAAACCTCACCTTCCTCAGGCTCTGTCCCAAAAAACCTCCCACCGATAGTGAAGAGGAACCTGGCAACCCTACCTCTCCAATTGAGGGCATGTTCTCAACTCTTTATTTAGATCAATGGTTCCCAAAGTGGGCAGTACCACCCCCTGGTGGGGATTACCTAGGGGGGCACTAAGAGGCAAGGGTACAGCAGAGGGGTGCTAGAGGTGGGCCCCTTCAACTGTGTTGTTGGATAGGGTGGGGGTGCTGGGGTTGAGTTTGTGGAACCAAGGGGGCGGTGGCCCGAAAAATTTGGGAACCATGATCTAGATATTACCCTGCATTTCTTCCCAGCGGGGATCCAAAGACCTTACAGCATCATTCTCCCCTTTTCTATTTTATCCTTGCAACAACCACCCTGAGAGGTTGAGAATGTGTGACTGGCCCCAAGATCTCCTAGCAAGCTTCCATTTGCAGAGTGGGGGCTGGAAGCTGGGTCTCCCAGATCCTTAGTCTGACACTCTAACCACTATCCAGGGCAGGTTCCAGGTTTTGGGGGGCTCTGGGCAGAAAGTGCTCCGAGCTCCCCTTGCCAACCATCAGCCCTCCCCTCATACCTCCCTGGCTTGCATGTGCCCCCCTACCTGTTTGTGCATCCTCCCTCTACCTGCACTCACAGCTACCCTCATTGCTTGCATTTGGGAGTTCTAGTGGCAGAGTTATTTGCAAGTGAGCGGTAGGGGACAGATGCACAGGAAAGTGGCAGCGGAGGTGCATTGGCAGGGAATTGGTGGCACTGGGCTCCACCAGAACGCAGTGCCCTGGCACCTCAGGGTATGCTGATGGCAGACCTCTACTATGCCACACTGGCTGTTTTGTTCTGTTGTGAGCCAACAGGAGCTCTTGATATAATTTGAGTTAGGGGCATAATTCAATCATGATGATGCTTGTTGTAACTGGCCACCCTGATACATTTTGAGAAGGGGAAGCTGGCCCATCACTAGCTTCTGTTTGTTTGGTTGGTCATGATCCACTCACTGTTTTGGAGAACTGCAACTCAGCAGCCCCCAAAGTTCTTTAGCAAGGGTTGCCTTCAGCCTCGTGCATCCTTCTGTGATGACCCTGGTGCTCATTGCTAGGTAATTCTCCTGATGTGGATCGTCTCAGCTGAGCTATTCTGTTTCCTTTTATTGTCCTTTTTCTCTTCCCCTGACTCCCTGTCTGAGACGAAATAAATTACCTGAGTGACATGCAAAGCGTTGGCTGGCAGTGAGCCTGGGAAATCAAATCTGTTTCCAAACCTGGGTCTCCTATTTGACAATGCAGTGTTTTTCTTGTTGCTAAATCAGGTCATCTCTATGGGAGGCAAAGGGGGGGGGAATCATATTCCTATAATTAACAAATAAATTTAGATAATGCTGCTGGTGTATGTTTATGGGAAGGGCCATCAAGGAAATCATGTTAAAAGCACTTCAACCTATTCCCATTTGACCACAGTTTGAGCCTTCCATGTGAGACAAATGGACACATGTGAAACTGACTTATACTGAATCAGACTTTTGGTCCATCAAGGTCGGTATTGTCTGCTCAGACTGGCAGCAGCTTGCCAGGATCTCAGACAGAGGTCTTGCCCCTCACTTACCATCTGGCCCTTAGAACTGGAGATGCCGGGGATTGAACCTGGGACTTTCTGCAAGCCAGACAGATGCTCTACCACTGAGCCACGCCCCCTCCGAGTGCCCTCTCCCAAGGGCAGAAAACAAACCTTTGGTTTCCACTGCCACTGTTAGCCTAAAATTGGTATTTTGGAATACTGTTGTTTGGCTTTTTTAAAAGATATATTTTTGATTTCTGTAGTAGGGTTGCCAACCTCTAGGTACTAGCTGGAGATCTCCTGCTATTACAACTGATCTTCTGCCGATAGAGATCAGTTCACCTGGAGAAAATGGCCGCTTTGGCAATTGGACTCTATGGCCTTGAAGTCCCTCCCCTCCCCAAACCCCACTCTCCTCAGGCTCTGCCCCAAAAATCTCCTGCCGGTAGCCAAGAGGGACCTGGCAACCCTAGTAATTACTAATGGCTTCTTCATTGGAGCTTATAACAAGGGCAGAAACTGGAGTGGCTGAATTTGGCAACTGAATATGAATTGCTCAGAGGGGGTTTGGTAAATCCATTTGGGGGGGGGGGAAACCCTGGTGGCTCTTTATAATTTTATTTTCCTCGTCTTGGCTCACTCAAAGGTCTGATTTGCCCTTGAGCAGTCTAGCCAATGAGTACCGTTGTTCAGACAGCCAGTGTGAAGAAGTTCTGGGAATGATCACAACAGCATCTGCCTGGCCAGCCTAAATTGTGTGCATTTGTGGAGGACATCTGAGAAATAAACCATGAAAAAGAAAAGTAAAAGCTAAGAACAGAGATTTTCACATGGCTCCTTGGTAATCGGCATGGCCCCAGAATGCATGACCTTGTGTTCAGTTCTGGGAGGTCCATATCTAGATATTCCCAGCACTTTTTAAAAGTAAATTTCCAGGACATGTAGTCCCTATTCCACTTGGGGCCATGTAGGGAAAGGAACGGGTATCTAATCCTTTCTTCCCTGATTATGGATGCCATGTTGGCTGGGTATTTGCCCAGATTCTGGGGTTGCCACGCAGTGCTTGTCTGGCTCATTAGCTGGCCCAGATATATATTTAATAATAAGTCTCTGGGCCATCTAGGTCCAGAGATAGAAGGCAAAATGTGATCAGTTGTCTTTTACTCGCTTCTGAAAGGAAGTCGTTTTCTTGAAAAGCTTCCCATGTGTATTTCCCAAATCGTTCCAAAAAGAGAACTGTAATGTAATAAATATTGAGTGCCTCTCTTTATAAGAATATTAAAGGGCAGTATTTATCAGTCCCTCCCACAGTTCTGTCTGTATGATTGAAAGCAGCAGATGAACAGAGTGAACTTTACCGTTTCAAAAATTTAGATGGCACAGTAATGAGAGAAACTGGGTAGTGTTGCCTATTGGATGGAAGGCATGTAATTTGGTGTACTGAAAAAGTATAACGATGCTCTTTACCATTCACACACAACTGTCGTATGCCAGATTTAGCACTTTTCTTTCAGCACTTTGCATAGGGAATATCTTCCAGTAGCTGGAGACCATTGCTGTACATAAGTCTGTGTAAACTTGATCTACTTAATTCCTCTTTAAAAAATAATAATAAATTGGTATTTTATCCCTCCACCAGTGGGTGGAAGGCATGCAATTAGTCTAGCTTTTCAGGGCCCTGAGCGGATGATGACTTCTGAGTAAAAAAGAGTAGGATTTAATTCTGTGTAAATTACAATTAGACTTAATGGCTGCCGTTCTATTCACACTTCTTTGGCATTAAGTTCAACTGCCCAACCTCTCTCAGAATGAGAGACCAGAGGGCACACGTCTGTGCGCCACCTTTCTTTCTCCCGGACCACATTTGCTAGTGTTTCAGAAGAGAGCCTTGGAAAAGCCTGGCCTGAACAAAAGGGGCCGTGTAAAGAGAGAGGTTTTCTGATCCTCCCACCAACTTTCTGTGGAAATGCAAAGCCACTGGTAGAGAACCCAGCCATGAATGTGCTTGATTTGAATAATTAGCAACTATTTGTATCCTGGAGGGTTTTTTTTTTTTTTTTTTTACCATCTTCTGGTCATGGAGTAGGGGTCACTGGGTGTGTGTGTGGGGGGGGAGGTAGTTGTTAATTTCCTGCATTGTGCAGGGGGTTGGACTAGATGACCTTGGAGGTCCCTTCCAACTCTATGATTTCTATGGGCCATCTGGATTTGGGGAGCTTGGATGCAACATGTACCTCTGCATGGTTCTGTGCACCAACAACCCCCCCCCCAGTGTTCCTACTAGCCTTGGGGAAAATAAGATGGGTGGATGGGTGTCTGTCATGGCTAAGAGCAGAGCAAGGATCATAGGTTCAATAGGTGAAATAATCTTATTTATTAAAATATTTATATAAATATTTTGAGCAATGCAAAGTCAGAGAACATCCATGGGATTGGTGGAAACACTATGCACGGATATACCAGTTAGGGATGGTGCTGAATGTTTTGATTGGCTGGCATGCCTGTCGGTCACATAGCGGCTGAGTCACTCCCCCTGCTACCCAGCCCTATCACTTGCCCAGAAATGGAAACGGAAAGCAGCGTGCAGCTGCCCAGCTGGTCTAATCAGTTCCCAACTGAAAGTTTCACTTGGATGAATCACCTTTCGGAGGTTAATAATGAACGTGATACGCTCAGCTTGGATTTCGATCCGATATTATCTTGAACAGGCTTCATTGACCCCATTGACCCTTCTCTGCTCTAAGTGATGTCCGATGCAGGCGATTTCATGTTATCTTCACTTCAGAGAGGAGCGTTTGTACATGGTAGCCATGTTTGGAGGGACTTGACCGGAGACACCAGTATCTGGCCCCTCCAAAATGGTTTGGATGGTCTTCATACGTAAGACTCACGGGTCAGTGCTGCAAAAGCCAATGTGACGTTGGTTGACGGCCAGCTCTGCTACGGCCTTTTCTCCACCTCTCTGGGAGCCCCTGAATCTGTCCCGGTCCAAATCTGATGTGGTCTTCTTGGCCCAGGTTGCTTTAATTATGGCAGCTGTGGCTGAAATTCTGCGAGGTATGTGGCCAAGGGACTTTATAATCCTACCTCCTTTGTATTTGTGACTATTCCTTCTTGTAGCTGGTAGTTTTGCTGGGCGGTATCGAAACATCCTTGTTTAGAAGATGTACACTCGGTCTCAACCCTACCTTTTTGATTTTTCTCTAATCTCAAAGAGAGAAAGAGACTAAATCTGAAAACAGTGGTTTTTTTGTACTTTTTTTTTAAAGGAAGAAAACCCAGTTGAGCGGCCTTTGTTTTGAAGGAAGTAATAGCTGATTCAGTTTAACAAGCTACAAAAACATTTTAGAATTTTTTTCAACCGTCAGTCTTCAGTAGCAGGTGGCTCGAAATTTATAGGCTTTTAAAAGTACATCTGCTGTTCCAGATTTTTAAAAGCCATATATGGCGGTGTTAATAAATGTTCAGCATGCCATTCTTTGCCATGCTCTAAAATATGCTTTGAGGATGTGACTTTATTTTTTAAAGCAGCGCACACAATAAAGCAGACGTGGGGGTTGGGCGCAGAAGGAGTTTATCCTTAGACTTGAAGTATATTCTACAAATACTGGGTATGATCTTGCTTTCCGAGTAAAGCAGTTTTAAGCCCCATTTTGTTGAAATTAGGAAGAATTAAACATGCACTCAGATCTTTCATACTGAAATTAATGGAGTTACAAAGTGCTTCCCTTTGAGTGGATCGTGTCCATTCTTTATATAAAAAAAACTTGAATAAAAATGCCCTGGTTCAGACACTTGAGTTATTGATCTGGCATTTTGTATTCCACTGTCAGTGGAATCTGTCCAAAGCAGGGGGTATTTTCCTGCCCGCTGTCTATTTTTAAGCCGCACACTCTTTAAGAGTCTGAGAATGCCACTAACAGTGTGTGACTGCAAAGGATGGCGCTGCTTCTTAGCGCTAAGGACAGATGTGCCGAGACAGCCCCGCGGCAGCCAAAACTGAGTGGATGCAGAGGCCTCTTATGCAGACTTCTCAGGAGCCTTCGTGGCAGGACTCCGTTCACCTTTTCTACACCCAGGCCTAGATTTAGGTAGTCACTTTGCAAATTGGGATATTAATTCAAAACTCAAACTTATTTAAGGTCCAGCTGGATTGAAAGCCATTCTGTTCAGATCTGTGTGTGTATGTTAAAAGCAACACAATCTGCGGGCTGCTTTAGCTGGAGCAGAATGCCAGGACAGGCCCCGCTTTCCAAATTAGCTGGATTAGGTTGAAATCTGTTCTTCTAGCAAAAGCTTCTCCTGTACTGCAAACTGTATATATTTATTATTGTGCCTTTGTTTGAAGGAGCTGGGATACTGCATATTATCCTTCCTCGCCCTGTGAGATAGTTTAGAGCAGTGGTTCCCAACCTTTTTTTGACCAGGGACCACTAGGACTTTTTTGTTCGGTGCAGGGACCCCAAGGTTCAAAATAAAAATTCTGAGAATTTGAAAATAAACTTTAATCATAACTGTTAGTTAAACATTAAACTTAGAATAATATTTGAATATATAAATTTTTATAATGGAGAACTTTTAATTGAAAATATTAATTTATTATGGGTTTATAACTTTGTTTCGCGGACCTTAATTTAGTTCTCACGGACCCCTGGGGGTCCACGGACCCCTGGTTGGGAACCAGTGGTTTAGAGCAAAGCAGAGTGGCCCTAGGTCAGCTAGTAAACTTCATTGATGAACAATGATTCGAACACAAGCCTTCCTCCCTCTTAGTTTTTTATCTGCTATTCTACACTGGATATCCTCTCAGCTGGAGTTTTCTTTCACTTCTGAGATTCTGTGGCTCTTGAGTATTTAATGTGTTAGGCACGAACCTACAGTCCCTGTGGGTAAATCCAGCCCTGTTTAAATCAGCTAGTAGTTATAAGCAAAAAAAAAACCTGGAAACTGCTTTAATGGGCATCCTTGGCAGTTTCCCATCCAGGGACAACCTTACCAGGCTGAGACTTGCTTAGTTGTAACAGTAGAATGAAATCAGAATGGAAATGAATTGGCTCCCAGTTTCTTCTCAAAGGATGTTACCAAACATTTTCTGAATATTTGATTGTTTTGTTGGATACTCATGAAATAATCTGATATGCCCAAAATAGCTGATATTGCGATCTGATACTTGGCAATGTGCCGTCAACATGGCATGGCAGTGCTTGTCAGTTGGCATGCAGCTGTGTCTCTAGTGGATGATACTTGATGCCTATTGGGTTGTATGTTTGGTTCTTGTAAACAAAATGCAGGCAAACATGTGTCACTCAATTTTGAGGGTAACAAAAATCAGATTTGTAAACTGAGTTCAAAATTGGAGCAGAAAATGCTGGCAAATTTTGTACTATTTGTGAATATCGAGTTCTGCTCTAAGCAGCGTCATGTTCCTTCAGTATGACTTAGAACAGCTGGATTCAAGACCAGCAGCACCTTAGAAACCAATAAGATGTTTGGGGTATAAGCTTTTGAGAGTCAACACTCCCTTTGTCAGATACCTGATGACGGTTTGACTCTTTTAAGCTCATTCCCCAAAAATCTTGGTGGTCTCCAAGGTGCTACTGGACTCGAATCTAGTTGTTCTACTGCAGACCAACCCTCTGAAACTATCAATATGACTTAGTATGTCCTCTTTGGTCCTACACATGATGTTTTCCATGTGCTGTCCTGGTTCTCCCTGAGGACTTTTCATCCAAAGTCAGCTGTGTTTTCCCCATGGGAGCAGAATTCTCAGGTGCACAAAGACCCCACTTTGGGGTGAGGGAGCTCCCCAGTGGCAAACTTTCAGTCAGATGCCACCTGCGGAGGACATTTGGGGATATGTAATGTGTAGTTAGGCCCTTTGTTTCTAGACTTCCCTGACTTTAGAGCAGATTGGCCCTTTAACTTACTGGGAAAGTTCCTGGTGAACAGCAAAAATGAGCTGCAGTGGTGCTACACAGGGGACACTTGGCTCAGAGCCAGCCAATGGGGGGTGACAACAGGTGTAGGCGGGCCTGTGGCCTCCCCTTGTTCCACCAGACCCAGGTGGTGGTGGAGACATGGGAGAAGGTAACTCTTGAGCCAACCCCTATCTTGTTGACACCACTGGCCGGATCTGAGCTGAGCAGAAAAGAGCAACCAAAATGATCAGGGAGCTAAAGCAACTGCCTTTTGAGGAGTGGTTAAAATGCGTAGGGCTGTTTAGCTTGGAAAGAAGGCAGTTAAGGAGGAGACATGATAGAGTGGACAGGGAGAAGCTTTTCTCCCTCTCTCATAATACTAGAACTCGGGGTCATCTGCTGAAGCTGGAGGGTGAGAAATTCAAAACAGATACTCAACACATAGTTAAATTGTGGAACTCCCTGCCCCAGGATGTGGAGATGGCTGCCAACTTGGAAGGCTTTAAGAGGGGAGTGGACATGTTCATGAAGGAGAGGGCTATTCATGGCTACTAGTCAAAATGTATACTGGTCATGATGTATACCTATTCTTTTCTGGATCAGAGGAGAATGCCTATTATATTAGGTGCTGTGGAACACAGGTAGGGCAATGCTGCTGCAGATGTCTTGTTTGAGGCTTCCGGGAGGTACCTGGTTGGCCACTGTGTGAACAGACTGCTGGACTTGATGGGCCTGGGTCTGATGCAGCATGGCCTTTCTTATGTTCTTATGAGCAGTCCCTGCCGGGTGCCTGCCGCTTGATCACTCCTGGTTCATACCTTCCTGGATTTTCATGTTCCCTTTTCTTGTCCTCCTCAGCCTGTGACTTGATGACCCTGGGGATCTTAGCCTTAGTGACCTCCACTGGATGTGCCTCCGCCAACGCCCTGCAGTCCTTGACAGATGCCATGCACATCCCTCACCTCTTTGTCCAGCGCAACACAGGAGGCTCCCCACGGACGGCTTGCCACCTCAACCCCAGCCTCGAGGAGGAGGAATACACGCTGGCAGCCAGGCCGCCCGTCCGACTCAACGATGTGATGCTGAAGCTGGTCACCGAGCTGCGATGGCAAAAATTCATCGTCTTCTATGACAGCGATTACGGTAAGCCCAGCGGATTGCTTCTGAAACCTCCCCAAAGTCTCCGCACCTTTGCACGTTCTGCTGTTTCTACTGGAGATGGTATTTTGGTGTCTGCTGGTGCTTCGGCACAGTGCTTTGGGGGTTCTTTGCGTTGCCAGTGGGGGAAATCTTTCGAACGGACCCACTTTTCCCGCTTTCCTTTGAGCAAAAGGTTTGCTGTGAAAACTAATTTTCAGCCCGACTGCAAGTTGCTTAGCAACACCTTATCAAGACAGCTGAAGTTTGATTCATCTCACATTTTTTTCCAGTAAAATATTAATAAACTGTTGACACTGATTGGCAGAGTTCATCTAGCGCTTGCAAGGCAGTACACAACAAGAGTTCCTTAGCCATAATCTTCTGTGATCGGCTTCTTTTCAAGGCTCTGCATTGCTTTTCTTTAAAAATTAATTTTCGGTATGGCCACGTGCAAATTTCTTTATCTCTTTTGCCCTGTTCCTCCGTCCTGGGTTGCAGAATATCACAGCAGCCAGTTTTGAACGTGATAAGATTAGCATTTCTCCAGCATCTTAGCTAGAGTCCACGTGAAGCATTTCTTTCCGGCATTAAACTTTAAGCCAAGAATTGATGTCCATTACCTTGCCTGATGAGCCTGAAGGGCAGACATCTCTCAACCAAAGTCTATAGGTAATTGAGGCAAAGGTTATCACATTGTCAGGCTGGGAACGTGAACAGACCCGCTTCTCACATGGCTGCATCAGAATAAGGTCTCCTTTCCCATACGGCAAATCCCATGAAGCAGCTTCAGAGTGACGCAACCACAGGAGGTAGGGCTGTACCACATGCGCTCGATGGGTCCCTCTCACACGGTTGTATCATTCACATGCAGCTGTGTGAGACGGGAGGCCCATTCTATGGAAGGTCGGGGTAGGAAGGGTTAGAGTGAAGAGGAGGAAGAAAAGTCAGATGAAGGTCAAAGCCAGGGCAAGAGTCAAATCCCAGGGGTCTTTTGGGAAGGGTAGACCTAGGAATGGTTACTGGGAGATGTGCATCCTAGGATGAAGGACAGACATAGAACTGAGAGACAGCATGCGATAGTGGTTAGAGTGTTGTCAGACGAGGATCTGGGAGGGCCCGTTTTCAAATCCACACTGCTGTGGAAGCCTGTGAGGTGAGCTTAGGTTAGTCACACACTCTCAGCCTAGCCTACCTCACAGGATGGCTGTTGGGAAGGTAGAACGGAAGGGTTGAGAAGACTGATGTAAGTAGCTTTGGATTCTCCATTGGGGAGGAGAGTGGGGGATGTAAATAAATAAGATGGGCAAGTAATTTCCTACTATAATTTATCCTTTTGTCTGCCTTGGGCTATTGTGAGGATAAAGAGATAAGAACGTTGTATGATTAGCTCCTTAGGGAGAGGTAGGTTAGGCTGGGAGGAAGCGATTGGCCCTGGGTGACCCAGCAACTTTCATGGCCGGGTAGAATTTGAACCCAGGTCTTCTGGGTTCTGGTCTGACCTCCTAGCCGTACTACATAGAAACAAAAATAACCAGCTGTATATTGGGCTGGTCCTGGTTCTGATGGCCTTGTGCATCCAAAGACACTGGGCACGAGCCTCAAACTAAGGGCCGAGACTCCTTTGAAATTCGCCCTTCAGCTGTCTCCACTAGCTATGCCCAAGCTTTATAACTGGAAACCAGAAGGGGAAACAGCAGTTCAGCTCAGATGCTGCAGCCGGCAGCGATGCTCCTCTCAACCTTGTGTTTATCTACAGACTTTTGTAGTTGCCACCAGCCCACCTCAAGAGATGAGGGACTCGTAGGTAGATAGCGTAGGAAGGTATGCTGTAAAGGCCGGTCTGTGACCCTCCACAATTCTTTTGCATTGCAGTCGTTACAATGTCCCTTTCACTAGCCCTTAATTAATGCAAGTTTCTTAGGTCTATGAAGATTAATATGTTTGCTTCCCTCCCCCACATCAGTCTAGAGCATTAAATGTAAAACAAAAGCATTATTACTGATAAAATAAAAGGAGAAAAAGGAATCCATAAATGGATAGTTTAAGAAAAACTTTTTTAAAAGACCCAGTTATAACCTGTGTGTTGTTGACTCATCATAGATTGTCAGTGTTGAGCTTCATCTTAAAGACTTCTGAAGTTTACCAAACTCACTGACACCATACTGGCTCCTTAACACTGTAATGCCTTTTCCAAGGAGGGGGTGATGTCTGGCCCCGCTCCTTATAGGAGATACTTCCCTCTTGCTACGTGGACTATTGGTTTGGGAGTCATAGCCCATTGAGCATTGGGCTCAAGGCTTCACGACACTTGCAAAGTTGGGGTCAGGGCCAGCAGAGAACCTAGCTTTGATATTACTCTGCTGTGGTTGGATCTAATTAACAGAGGCCGCTGGGGCAGAAGCAGGGCTGCCAACTTCCAGGTGGGGCCTGGAGTTCTCCCAGAATCATAACTGATCTCCAGACTACATAGGATCATGGAACCATAGAGTTGGAAGGGGCCATACAGGCCATCTAGTCCAACCCCCTGCTCAATGCAGGATCAGCCTAGAGCATCCCTGACAAATGCTTGTCCAGCCTCTGCTTAAAGACCGCCAGTGAGGGGGAGCTCACCACCTCCCTAGGGAGCTGATTCCACTGTCAAACAACTCTTACTGGAAAACATTTTTTCCTAATATCCAGCCATTACCTGGATGCAATTTAAATCCGTTGTAGCGAGTCCTATCCTCTGCTGCCAACAAGAACAGCTCCCTTCCCTCCTCTAAGTGACAGCCCTCCAAATACTTAAAGAGAGCAATCATATCCTCCCTCAACCTCCTCTTGTCCAAACATTCCCAGCTCCCTCAGCCTTTCCTCATAGGGATCATAGGTCTCCAGCTGCCCTTGAGGAAATGGCAGCTTTGAAGGGTGAACTCTATGGCACCACATCCCCATTGATCGCAGCCCCCGCTAGGTCAGCTAGCACTGGCAACCCTACGCAGTTTCGCAGCCCCTTACCAGGAATTGTTGTTTCTTAAATATTGATGCTTAACAGGGCTGATCATCTGTCTTAGTGTGTGTAAAGTGTTGAAAAAGATAATGGGTGTGAGATGGCCCCTGGGCACCTTTTGCTGTTTCCTGGAAGGTCAGTTTTCATTTCTGGAAAGCTGGTGCATGGAAATGTATCCAAAAGGAGTTTTTTCTCTGTTGCTTACACTGCAGACAACCTAGTTTGTTGGCTTTTACCTTGGTGAACAGCCAGTCATTCGAGCTGGGGGCCTGGCACTAGTTCTGAGAGCCCTGGGTACACATGGCAGTGCCTAGAAAATTCCATTTATAGAAGTAATTGCAGAAGGGAGTTTGCCGCTGTCCTCCTGAGGAGCTAATTCGAGACACTCGGCCCTGACAATCTGCTTCAGTTTTGCAATAACCAACATACTGCTTGGGTTTTAACGCTTGTGGTGTTCGTGATGTAGTGTCCCTGGGTGAGAACATGAACATGGTTGTGCTTGGTTTTAAATCCATGTAAATATGTTGAGCTTCAGAAGATGTTGGGACTTTTTTATTATTTATTTATTTATTTATTTATTTATTTATTTTTTTGCTGTGGTATGGAAAACAAACCCAGGGAGGAGGAGAAAATGTTTGAGATGTAGTACATTATTTGTGTGCTAGAAAAACAGACCATTGGGGGTTCATCCAATTCTCCTGGTGGGCTAAGATGTAAAAGACCCCGAACCACCCGGAATAGCTCTGCCGACAAACCTTGTGCAGCGCAGCGCAGGTGGCGAAGTAAGGATTATGTGCTGGTGCGTGCGCACGGCCAATCACTGCCACTGAATAAGTTTTAACATAATAAAAATCGGAAGTGTGCTCACTTATTGATGGATTTATATCCCCCATTCTTCCTTTTAGAAAGCTCAGAGCAGATTAGCTGGGGCTGCCGATGATCTCTCATCAGGTCCCGGCCCCGCTTAGCTTCAATAATGCTACGGCAGTGGGGGCGCACGGGGGGGGGGCTCTCTGACCATTCAATTCGAGCTTTCTCTTTCCTCCTCCACACGCTTACATTCAGATGTTACACAGCAGAACATGGGTCAGGTAGGTGACAGCGTGAGTTAAAACCCTGACTTTAGACACATTCTGGCCTCACCTTATGTATTTTCTTGTTTTTTTCAAAAAAAAAATACTTCAATGGCTGTTGTGAATAGGAGACACACACGCTTCGATTTCCCCTTCCCTGGTTCTGGGTAGAGTTTCTTATGCTGCCAGAATTTCCTAAATTAAAAAAAAAAAACTTTTGACTTCTAATTGAACAAATTTGACCTAGAAGCCATTGTGCAAATGATATTATGTGTTTCATATTTATTCCTAGAGTCAGTTTTCTTTTCTTTTTTCTTTTTTTTTTGGGTGGCTCTAACAGCACTTTATGTAATTGGGTTGCTTAATTTAAGTGGGGATTTTGTTCATTCCTGTGAGTGTTTTTGTCTACTAATACATTATTCTGCGTAATGTTAAAAAATGTAATTAAATTCGGCATTATCTCACCAAAATTGTTAAATGTAAAATTATTTTACTACTTAGATTTTAATGAAATAAAAGCAGATGCTGAGTTTATAAATACATGATGCGAAGGAAAGAAATGGTAATGGCATGGCGTAGGGTGATGGAGTGAATGATTCTTTAATGATATAACTACCAGTCATGATCAAACTCCTCTCTCCTCAAATCACAGTTGAGTCAACGTTTGTGAGCATCATCTGCACTTGCTTGGGGGGGGGGGGAAGAGGCCACTTGTTTTGAGAGTTTAAATTGGCTTGTATTGAGTGTTGTGGACGCATGTCCTCATATTGCCTCTTAAGAGCAGGAGCAGTTGGGAAGAGAGGGAACACATGGGCAACCATGAAATTAGGGTTGCCAGCCAGGTAGTAGCTGGAGATCTCCTGTTATTACAACTGATCTCCAGCCGATAGAGATCAGTTCACCTGGAGAAAAGGGCTGCTTTGGCAATTGGGCTCTATGGCATTGAAGTCCCTCCCCTCCCCAAACCCCGCCCTCCTCAGGCTCCCCCCCAAAAAACCTCCTGCTGGTGGCGAAGAGGGACCTGGAAACCTTATATGAAATGCTCCCAGACTCATGACTGGCTGTTTTTTAAAAGTCACATTATGCGTGCCTTGTCCTCAGTGTACCTTAGGTGCCATGGAACATAGGCGGGATAATGCTTCTGCAGTCGTCTTGTTTGTGGGCTTCCTAGAGTCACCTGGTTGGCCACCGTGTGAACAGATTGCTGGGCATAATGGGCCTTGGTCTGATGTAGCATGGCTTTTCTTATGTTCTTATGCATGTGACACCCCCACTCCGGAATTCTGACCAAATTATTTTCTTAAGTTAGAATCCACAGTGTTGTTTCATAAATTACATTTTCATTTTAAAATGTTTTAGCAATTTCAGTAATCAAGACTGGATTCACCTAGACCTATGATACTCAGTGGCGCGGGAGCACACGTGGCTCTTTGACGTGCTGCCAGTGGCTCTTCTGAGCACTGTTTCTTTAGAAATCAGAATAATTTTGTCATTACTATGGGCCCAAGGTAAAACTTTTATTTTTCAAATACGATACAGCGTGCCCCTGATGATTATATCATAGAGCTGCTGGGAGGTGGGGCGGGGGGCTGAGTTTGAGGCTGGGTCAACACATGCCACTAAATAAGGTGGTGGAATGGGCATAAAACAAAATTCCCAGTAGTAAAAAAAGAACTCTAGATCCTCAGAGGTGCCTGGTCATTAAAAGGGTTATTTTATAGACTACTGCTTGTGTATGCTTGGGGTGGTGCGCGGGGCGTACAGTGGTCACGTGGCTCTTTTGTTTGATGAGAATTGTGAATGTGTCTCTCCACAATCAGCAGAGTGAATGCCACTGATCCAGATTTAGGGTTAGGGTTTGAACATGTATTAAAATTTGCTAACTAATCTTAACCATACTGGCCACCTGTAGGCACATCTGAATGGGAACGACTTCCAGAGGCAGAGGTCACGGTCTAGGACTGGAGACTTTTGAGTATCTCATACATGATCTGGCTGTCTTGTCCAAAAATACTTTACTATTATTTAACAGCTCCTTCAGAGTTGACATTTTTCTCCACCTTTACTTGTAAACTGAAGCAGGTTTTTTTTTTTTTTTGCGGGGGGGGACTTCCACGTGAGGTCATGCTGTCATTATCCTCCTTCCAGGTTTTTGACCTGAAACATCTTGATTGCACTCTGAAACAGTATGCATTTCTCTTTAAAATCCCAATGCAGAAGGGCCACATTTCAAAGGTCTCAGTATTAGCATACACTATAAATACACATACAGAGAAGGGGGATATTATCTGGGTTAGTTTAAATTCAGAACTGCAGTGTTATTAGACAGAACAATTTACTTAACACTCAGGAACCAGGAAATGACAATGTTAATTGCCTTCAAATGTAAGATCATAATTCGGTTTATTCTGAAAATACATGTTGATCTTTTAAAGAGCATGCTTTGTAGTGAACTCTGTGGAGATGAATACACAGGGCACTCACTATGAATACAAGACTGCTTAAAATAATAATGAACCAGTGTACAAAGGTGAAATTGTATCTTCTCTGTGCTAGACTGGTGGATGGTGCTATGGCGTTTTTGCAAAATAACTTATGAAATGGCAGATACAGTAAATAGTTTGAGCAGAAGAGGAAACATAATTTCATGGAACGCTAAAACAAAAATTAATTTTGATAAGAGTCTGAAAAGCAATTCTGAGCCCGTTTATAAGCCATTGATGATGGGTGTGCGGGATGCAAGATTTGAAATACTGGGGCTGGAGGACCAAACAAGGAAAGCATTCCAGAGTTGGGGAACAGGGCTTGTTCCAGAGGGCTCTAAAGTTGGGCATTTGCCAGGACCTCCAAATTGCAAGTTGTCCTGGTATCCACCAGACTCATTTTGCTCAGGATACCCAAGAAGGTTGGGGCAATTTGAGATCCTTTGCAGGTTAAGTGGTCCCGTTGTAGATACCTTGCCCAAGTGCCCCCAAACTCTTGGCACTTTCAAAGCTGGGGAATTCTTGAGAGCCACTCTGCTGTACGGCATGCCAATCGAAATCCCCACTCTACCAAGAAGCTCACTCAGGGACCTTGGGCCGGTCAGCATCACTCAGCCCAGCTTGCCTCAGAGTGTTGTTGTGAAGATAAAATGGAGTGGTGGTGGTGGACAAACCATGTATGTCATGCTGAACTCATTGGAGGAAGAGTGGAATAAAAAAATGTGATAAGTTATAATGGACACATAGACACATGGCACTTCCTTTTAAGGAATCAGACTATTGGTACATCATAATCAGTATTGTCTACTCAGACTGGCAGTGGCTTTCACCGCTATCTTGTAGAGGTGTTTCATATCACCTACTACCTCATCCTTTAAACAGGAGACATATTGTCTGACACGTTGCTCATTTTCATACCCTTAGTCCATAACAGTCAGTCTTGTCCACTCAGACTGGCAGCAGCTCTCCAGGGTCTCAGGTAGAGGTCTTGCACATCACCTACTTGCCTGGTCCTTTTAACTGGAGATGCCAAGGATTGAACCTGGGACCTTCTGCATACCAAGCAGATGCCCTACCGAGCCATGTCCCTCCCCCCAGACTATATAATAATATAGTTTGTGTTAAGACTTTGAGCCCCAGTTCCGCTACTGCCTGCAAATGTGAGCTGGTAAACCATTGTAATTAGGTCCATAATTCTTGACTAGGACTAGCAGCTCGAAAGCCGTCCATAAACTTCTGGGATGCCCAGTTTGATTCCTGATGTAATTATTTACTCTTTAGATAAGCATTTAGGCCTCTTTTCTCCCTGTGGGGACCCAAAGTAGTTTACAAAATGGTGTGTGTGTGAGAGTGTGTGCCATCAAGTCACAGCTGATTTAGGCCACCCCGTAGGGTTTTCAAGGCACTCAGAGGTAGTATGCCGTGCCAGCTCCGGCCTGGGAAATGCCTGGAGATTTCTGGGGCGTAGCCTGAGGATTGTCCTTTTGGTGTATGGGGGGGGGGGGGTTGGGACAAGAACATTTTGCCACTGAAAAAGAAAACACAGTTGGTTCCCATAGCTATTAGCAGCTTTCGTTCTTCTCAATATTTCAGTGTTTGTGCAGCTATCGTAAATCTGGATACTCTGTGACATATTTCTTTTGATTACCTAAGGGATGTACAATTTTAGATAAATCATTTGCATATGATGTCCTTGATAATAAGCAGGCAAAACACATCTTCCTTTGATTTTCATGTATATGTGCTTTCAGATAAGTTGCCTGTGGTCCCTTGGAATATTTTTTAAAATTACACCTCCACGTGTTTGCAGGTGCCACTGAGTTACCCCTCCCCACCTTGCTGTGCAGTTCCTGCACAGCATTTCCCCCTTGTGGTCTGGAAGGGCACAAGGAGGGGCTGCTGACAACCCCATAGGCATGGCTGCTGACAACCCCCTGCTTATGCAAGGGGGAGGTTTCATTGAAGCCCTTGAGATGATCTTGTTTGGAATCTGAGTGCTGGAAAAGTCTTGTCTAAACTTTATGGTCAGACTGGTGAGCGTGGGAGCTTTTGATGTGACACAGGAAGAAATGTGAATCATAAATCACCGAATGAAAAAAAAATGCTTAATTTATTACATAGTATCTGCATCTTTAAAATGCCACCATTTACGCCATCCCTCAGCATTGTGTTTTCATACTCCCCCAGCCAAATATGGTGGTTATCAGACTTTGCCTGTTCCATAAAATATATATATTTTTGGGTTGCATCTTTGTCTCTGTTTGGAGCAACATGAAATAATAATACATGCAGTCTGCCAACAAAATGTGTAAACGGAAGGAAGACATGTTCTACCATAAACATGGGCTGTTTCAGGACCTGGTGGCAGACTTTGCAGGGATCTTCAGAACACGTTCTGCGAGTGTTCCGACTGAAAGTTAAAGGGTATTAAATTATATTAAGGGTTACTGGTAATAAGGTTGGTGTGCAGCTGCACAGGGCACTTACATTCCATACTGTCTCTCTCCCCCCCCCCCATGTTAATTCCTACATGGTGTCTCAGATCCTATCTATCTAACTTTTTATTATGCTTCCTATTAGTATGAATAAGGAAACAACCCTGAATGGTTAAATACATTTTTTAAATGAAAGTTTCTTGCTTTGCCTCCCTTCCTGCTTAGTATTGTTCCCCGTATTCAATTTATTTATGGACTAACCAACCTCGATGTCATTGGGTGGTTTTAGGTATTTTATACCCTCTTCATTAACGTGCCTAGAAGAGTTAAGGACGATATATAGAGGAATATACTAAATTGCCAAGGCAAATTATGGAACTATTAGCTTGGTGCTACCAACTAGGCACACACGGTTTGTAATCCACCAAGCTGATTTGATTCATTTATTTTAGTGCATTTTGATCCTGTTCAGGGTGACAGACATTGTTCTGGGCTTCTCTGTTTCATCCTCACATCAACCCTGTGAGGTAGGCTAGGCTGACAAAGGGTGACTGGCCCAGGGTCACTCAGTGAGCTTCAGGACATAGGTTTGAATCTGATCTCCCAGATGCAAGTCTGTCTGTTTAACTACTGTGCCAAGCTGTCTCTCCATTCATCCCATTGGCCAGGTATGGTAGCCTATGAGAGGCTCCATAAAGCTGGTTTTACTGCCAGGCTGGAAGAACAGGTAGGCTGGAATGTCAGGCACCAAGTACTCTGAGCCCTGGGATGCTGTTTGAAACACTAGATGGGTAATGACTCCTTTCTGCAGTCCTCAGACATTAGGATTTATGGTGAACGAGACCGCGTGTTTTACAGGTGTACGGTCATAAAAAAATCAAAATAAAATCCTTCCCCATGCTCCCTGTTTATGTAGATTAAACTCACCACATTTACTTTGTCGATCACACATTTACTTAGCCCATGCAGCTGTAATAAAAATGTAATCTGTGAAATACAGAGAGCTGTAGTTTTATGTTCCTCTGCTTCCAATGAATAGTGCTTTATGCCACAAGTTGTCCCGTCGCGGAGTCAGCAGCTCATGTCTTCCGTTGCTCTAAATCAGTGTCACTCCACTGACTTCATGCTCCTCCAGGGGGACTTGTTGATTTACACTTGCTGGGAACCGGTCTTGGTGCGCATGGGCCACGGCACTTTGCTCCATATGCAACTTTTAATGTAATCTATGCGTATGCTGCCCGACAGCTCCTGTTTAGCCTTGTTAGGAGAAGCTGTGCTGTTGTGGAAGGAGGACTCATAGCTGGTCTCGGTGTTGCACGCACAATAGAGATTAGAATCCTAACGATGGCTTTCCCTTATCTCTGACAGGTCATTTATTATTAAATTTATTAAATTTGCAGATGATACTAAATTGGGAGGGGTAGCAAATGCGGTAGAAGACAGAGCCAAGATGCAGGATGATCTTGACAGGCTGGAGAAGTGGGCTAGAACTAATAAAATACACTTCAACAAAGACAAATGTAAAGTTCTGCATTTAGGTAGGAAAAATCAAATGCATAATTATGGGATGGGGGAGACTTGTCTGAGCAGTAGTGTGTGTGAAAAGGATCTTGGGGTCTTAGTAGACCAAACACTGAACATGAGTCAGCAGTGTAATGCGGTAGCTAAAAAGGCAAATGCAGTCTTGGGCTGCATCAACAGAAGTATAGTGTCCAGATCACGCGAAGTGATGGTATCGCTTTACTCCGCTCTGGTTAGACCTCAACTAGAGTACTGTGTTCAGTTTTGGGCACCACAATTTAAAAAAGATGTAGACAAGCTGGAACATGTCCAGAGGAGGGCAACAAAGATAGTGAGGGGTCTGGAGACCAAATCCTATGAGGAAAGGTTGAAGGAGCTGGGTATGTTTAGCCTGGAGAGGAGAAGACTGAGAGGGGATATGATAACCATGTTCAAGTACTTGAGGGGCTGTCATATTGAGGATGGCGCCGAGTTATTTTCTGTTGCCCAAGAAGGTCGGGCCAGAACCAACGGGTTGAAATTAAATCAAAAGAGTTTCTGTCTAGACATTAGGAAGAATTTTCTAACAGTTAGAGCCGTTCCTCAGTGGAACAGGCTTCCTCGGGAGGTGGTAAACTGTCCTTCCCTGGAGGTTTTTAAGAAGAGGTTAGATGGCCATCTGTCAGCAATGCTGATTCTGTGACCTTAGGCAGATGATGAGAGGGAGGGCATCTTGGCCATCTTCTGGTCACTAGGTGTGGTGGGGAGGTAGTTGTGAATTTCCTGCATTGTGCAGGGGGTTGGACTTGATGACCCTGGTGGTCCCTTCCAACTCTATGATTCTATTCTATTTAGTAGCACCTGTTGCTTGAGCTGGAGGCCTTACATCTGAAAATGAGAAGACGCTTTATGTTCCCCATCCTTCTGTGATGGCAGTCAGACTTGGTGTGTATGTGTGTTACACTGTCTGCATGGCCCCTAAGGCGTACATAACTGGCCCACTTTTCCTTGTGATCTATCTTGAGGTTTTGGATCCCCAACTGTCAGCGAGGACATCCAGTAACCCCGGATGAACAAAATGGTCCCTCGCCAGAACAGAATGGAGTGTAGGTGAGCTCCGTTTCCTCCCCCCCAACCCAGTTTTCGTCCAGCCATTCACGGGTTAATTTCAAATGTAGGTCTCTCAATGGGGAATTACCAAGTGACACTTTCTGGACTGTAACCTTGTTTCCAACAGCTCTGCTGCACCTGTTCTTGGTGTTATGCTCTGAATGTAACCGGTGTCTCATTGTATGTATCCTATAAATGTAACCGATGTATCACATATCTGTATTCTGGCCTTAAGTTTCTATGGACCTACTGAACTCACTGGCTTTCTTAATAAAACTTTTACTTGAGGCTACGTCTGGAGAGAAGTTTCCTAATAAAGAAATGCAACGAAGTACAGAGGTCCGACACCAACCTCATACTGTGATACCACAATAACACATATTGTGATACCATGAGCTCATATTGTGATACCACATTTCCGACTTGGACTTGCAAGAGCCTGTGAGATTCTGGGCCTTCATCCTTCCAACAGCAGTGGTCCTTAAGCTTGTTGAACCTTTGTCCATTTCTGTAATTTTGAGAACAGGGGTAGTGGCTGCCATGGGGCTGGTGAGACTGACCACAAAATGGCTGACACAGGATCTCGGTCCAATCATAAAACCTTGGAAGGTCCGACAAAATGGTGGGAGGTTCTAAGCCAGGCATCTTCCTATGGTGGAGGAAGCTGTTTCCAAATGGGTGCTCCTTGCATGTACTCCAGTGAAGCGGAGGGAAGCTGGAACTGGCTCTTTGTTCTGGGGGAGAAGTCACTGGGTGCCAAGAAAACATTGTCAGGTGCCATGGGGCCCATGGGCACTACAGTGAGGATGACTGCCCTGCAAAAAGAACTGGATACTCGTCCCAGAAATTTAATGAGAACAGATCTTGGAGCTCAGTGGAGGCTTCCTCTTCTTGGCAAATCTCCATTTTCTGCAGTAGATAAGGGCAATTCTTATTCCATTTTGGTCTTTGGTGAACTGGTAATTTTGCTTTACTATCATTTTGCCTCCTTAGAAAGGTTTTTTTTTTTGTATTAGAGTTATTTGGGGGGGGGGATGTTACTTTGGAAGTGATTGCCTTCTGCATGGATGATACTCCCTTCCATCAAGTTGCTTTATGATTTAAACTCTACCATGCTCAAGCCCCCTGGACATATCTTGTGTGTGACTGTGCTGCGATATGAACCTCATTATTACAGCATTAGCTTTAAATTGAAGCACTACATTACTCCTCCTTAGTACATAAGTAAATGAATTAAGTCTAATTGCTGGGGGAAAGATACTAAACCAAGCGGTTGCCTGGATTCTGGCTGCGTTGTTTTTTATGTTTTCAGCTCTTCGTTTAACACACAAGGAATTGGCAGTCATTTACCATGGGAGAGCCTTGGGAAGTAGCGGAGAAGCAGCCCACCTTCTGCTGTCCAAACCATTTTTTTAATTTGCAAGTTCCTGTATCATGGTTTCTCTGAGTTTAGTCCCAGTGCAGTAGGACATGACCAAGAAGAAGAAGACGAGTTGGTTTTTATATGCCGACATACTCTACCCCTTAAAGAAGAATCAAACCGGCTTACAATCACCTTCCCCTCCCCACAACAGACACCCTGGGTGTAGGCTGAGAGAGCTGTGACTAGCCTAAGGTCACCCAGCCGGCTTCATGTGTAGGAGTGGGGGAACGAACCCGGTTCGTCAGATTCGCCTCCACCGCTCATGTGGAGGAGTGGGGAATCAAACCTGGTTCTCCAGATCAGAGTCCACCGCTCCAAACCACCGCTCTTAACCGCTACACCATGCTGGTGGAACTTTGGCCAAGGCAATGTGAGTGACTTGACTCTGCTCTAAATGGTTCTCAGTGAACAGTCACAGGGTTGTAGAGTTCCCCGGCTACGGGGCCAAACCCTCGAGAGGAATTGGGGCTGGGTGGGGCCAGGCGCACTGTCATTTCCCCGGTGCTCTGACGTCACTTCTGGTTAAAACCAGAAGTCACAGGGGGGACGTTCTAGCATTTCACAAAAACTCTGCGCTTTTACCATACAGGGATTGCAAAATGTCCCCAGGGCCACTGGAAGTGATGTAAAGGTTCCTACCAGTGTGTGGGGTGCTGGTGGGCAATCAAAGGGAACTGTAGGATTGCAATCTAAGGTTCATGATGCTGGAATTTGTGACTAGAACTAATATGACATGTGGCCCTTAAGCGCACCCATTGCCTTGGCCAAAGCAGGGAGAAGGAATTTAGACTGAGGCTGCAGCACTGGGGAATTTTTTTTTTAACCCCCCCCCCCTTCTCAGTGTTTCCCTGATAGAAACGCCTCTCTGGGCTGCTTCAAGCCTTTCTGGGAGGAAAAGGAGAGGACCGGTATGGTTGTCTGTTTTTCTTCAAAGCAGCCTGAGTGACTATTTCCAGTTGCAGAACTAGCTCAGGGAGGAACAGTTGAATTCTTCCTTCCCATTGCTGTGGACACAATCCCTATTGGTTTTCCCCATGGTAGCTTTTAGGCCAAATTGCATTGAGAATTCAGGTTTTGGTATTCCAAGCACCCCGTGTAATTCGGCCCGCAGTTGAGAGGAAGTAAAACTTGCCTCCTGCCCCCAGATGCTGAAGTTACAGGGGCTGTGAGCAGGTTATTCCCTGCCCCAATGAAATCCCCACCTTGCATCTCTTTATTTGCTGCCTGAGAAGTGATTGGCTGCCATTCACTTCGGCAGAAAAAAAGCAGTGTGCTTGGGGGTGGAGGGAAAACCTGTCCGCTGCACTTGGAGTTGCATGGCTGAGAGTCCACCAGCAGAGTTCCCAGCCACGCGTGCTGCCAGGTGTCTGTGCAGTGTACAAGGCTGTGCTTTGTATCTCTCTCAGCAGTCCCCTTTGGGGAGGGGTCATGGCATAGTGACAGGAGGTCTGCTTTACATGAAGAAAGTTCAGTCCCTGGTATTGCCAGTTAGAAGGCCCAGATAATGGGCAATATGGAAGATCTGTATCTGGGACCCTGCATAGCTGCTGCCAGTCAGAGTAGACAATGGAGACCTTGCTAGACTAGCAGCCTGATATACAGCAGCTTTGTATGTGTTCATGTGCTGATGTGCTATAGATTCCAGTGGGATTTGGGTGCATGTATGTAAGGGCTGGTTCACACATGCATACACTCTGGGTAGAGACTTGGATATGGGAATGGGCCATCACACGTATAGAACAGCACACTGAACTTGCAGATGGACTTGTCACAGGAGCATTCGTATTATATTAGGTGCTGTGGAACACAGGGCAGGATGGTGCTGCTGCAGTCGTCTTGCTTGTGGCTTCCTAGAGGCACCTGGTTGGCCATTGTGTGAACAGATTGCTGGACTTGATGGGCCTGGGTCTGATCCAGCGTGGCTTTGCTTTTTCTTATGTTCTCATCATCGCAAATGTAATAGCTGGCAATGAACTCCGTTCACACAGTCAACTGCTAACTGTTGAGTGTAGCACTGTGCATTGTGCGTACGTGAAACCGGCTTTGAGAAGGGAAGGGTAACTTGCTGCCTTTCTCTTTATAGCTGTAAATCGTGATGATCACGGTTACATGAACATGGCTGCTGTAGTCAAAGAAGGGTAAACAAAGATGGACATGTTTATAGCACTTTTCTGCCCAAATTTATATTCTGCTGGATAACAGTGCTGTGAAGAGAAGCCCTTTCCTTCTGCCACGGAGTTCTGGGCTTCCGGATCCGGAAGGCTTAAGTAGGAGTGGGAGCCAGGCAGACTGGAACAGGAGGAGGAAAAGAGAGTTCTGCTCAGCTCCCTAATTGTTTAATTCCAGGGTACATTGGAACAAATTCTGGTGTGTCCCTGGAGGCTAAGCTCCGTGTAAATCAATAGGGCTCATGCTGCTATAACTGCTTTAGGCATTTTGGCCCATTGATTGCTAAGATGGTCTCAAGTCATTATGGAACTGAGCAAATTCCAGTCCATCTCTCAAATTTCTGCATTGGAACAGCAGCAGGGGCTTCTAGGTAAGAAAAGGGATGGTGTTTGCCTTTAATCTGTCCAGTCCTACACATCTGAGGCCTTTTAAATACTGGGAACCAGGTCTTCTGCATGGGTTGTTTTTTCCCAGCTAAAGGAACGGATGAACTGTGTTTTTATTTTTTATAAAAAAATCTGGTGTAAATCTGACATGGAACGCTTGTGCTTTACATCTCCTTTGAGCGTCTTCTGTGCTACTTCATGTGCCTGTGTGCTTAATGTGTGCTTTCTCATTCTGAGCTGGGGAGGGCATTCAAGGAATATTGAGAAGACAAACGACACAGTCTCCCTGCCGAGAAACTTTGCACGAAGGGTCCTAATTTCCCTAAGGCCTTCCTTTGCAAGGTATTTAGCACAATGGTTAATCTTGCCATGACGGCAGTATCTATTTAATTCTGGAAACTATATTAGAAGTGGAAATCTAGAAGGAAGGAAGGAAGGAAGGAAGGAAGGAAGGAAGGAAGGAAGGAAGGAAGGAAGGAAGGAAGGAAGGAAGGAAGCCAGAGTAGCTGGGCTATGTGGTGTTTTGACACGAATGGCTTATCTTCCTCTCATCCCACTTTCTTGCCATCTGTTACCTTGACTGATAGCATGCCTACTTGCAGGAACAGCAGTGTTGTGAGGTTTGGGGTAACTTACTTTGCAGTTTGAAAATTCAGATTCAACATCCCACCTTTGACTCTACAAAGAAACTTCCTCTTCCTTAACATTCTGTTAGAATGAGATCATATCTCAAAAGGAATGAAAGAAAACTCGGCCTTGACCTTCCTAGCCCATTTGGAGCTTTCAGAGTGCTTCATATACATGTCTGTAACCATTACAACAATCTTGTAAAGTGGATCAGTGTTATTATCCTTGCCTTGCAGATGGGGGGTGCTGAGACTGAGATGGAATGGCTTGCTTAAGGCCTGCTAGTGAGTTTGATAGAGGTGAGATTTCAACAGGGTGTGGTGGCGGTGCTGTTTTTGCATTTGTCTTTGAGTGAGTATAGAATCATAGAATCATAGAGTTGTAAGGGACCACCAGGGTCATCTAGTCCAACCCTCTGCACAATGCAGGAATTTCACAACTACCTCCCCCCACACACACAGTGACCCCTACTCCATGCCCAGAAGATGGCCAAGAGATGCCCTCCCTCCCATGAACTGCTCAAGGTCATAGAATCAGCATTGCTGACAGATGGCCATCTAGCCTCCGCTTAAAAACCTCCAGGGAAGGAGCACTTACCATCTCCCGTGGAAGCCTGTTCCACCGAGGAACCGCTCTAACTGTCTAGATGGAAACTCTTTTGATTTAATTTGAACCCGTTGGTTCTGGTCCGAACTGGGGCAACAGAAAACAACTCGGTACCATCCTATATATGTCAGCCCTTCAAGTACTTGAAGATGGCTTTCATATCCCCTCTCAGTCTTCTCCTCTTCAGGCTAAACATACCCAGCTTCTTCAATCTTTCCTTATAGGACTTGGTCTCCAGACCCTGCACCATCTTTGCTGCCCTCCTCTGGACCCGTTCCAGCTTGTCTACATCTTTCTTAAATTGTGGTGCCCAAAACTGAACACAGTACTATAGGTGAGGTCTAACCAGAGCAGAGTAAAGCGATACCATTACTTCACGAGATCTGGACACTATACTTCTGTTGTTAAAGCCCAAGATCGCATTTGCCTTTTTAGTACAAGTGGGAGGCCCACAAGAAACCTGCGGGAGCAGCTATCCCATCCCCCCGTCCTTTACTTACTCCCCTCTCCCCCTCCTTCTCTCAATCGTTCCCTCTTTTTCCTTCTTGTCACCCATTTTCTTTCTCTCTCCTTCATGCCTGTCACTTTCTCTTTCTGTCCGTGCCCCATCACTCTCCAGCGTGGCGTCATGGCTAAGAGCGGTGGTTTGGAGTGGCGGACTCTAATCTGGTGAACCTGGTTTGATTCCCCACTCCTCTACATGACTGGCGGACGCTAATCTGGTGAACCGGGTTGGTTTCTCCACTCCTCCACATGAAGCAAGCTGCGTGACCTTGGGCTAGTCACAGTTCTTTCCAAACTTTCTCAGCCTTACCTACCACACAGGGTGTCTGTTGTGGGGAGGGGAAGGGAAGGAGATTGTAAGCCAGTTTGATTCTTCCTTAAGTGATCAAAAAAATCAGCATATAAAAACCAACTCTTCTTCTTCTTCCCTTCCTTTCTGCCCCATCACCCTCCCAACCACCCTCCTCCCCCCCCCACAGCAGTGGCAGCAGTGGCTCTCTTGAACTCACAATGGATCTCCCAACTACAGAGATCAGTCTCCCTTAGGGCTGCCAGTGACAGGTTGGGGAATTCCTTGAAATTTGGGGGTGGAGGCTTGGGAAGGTGAGATTTGGGGAGGTGAGCAGCCTCAGCAGGGTCTAATGTTGTGGAGTCCACCCTTCAATTTTCTCCAGGGGAACTGATCTCTGTCATCTGAAGATCAGTTGCAATTCCAGGTGATTTCCAGACCTCAGCTAGAGGTTGGCAATGCCATTTCCCCTGGAGGAAATGGCAGCTTTTGGAGAGTGGAGTCTGTGGCATTATACCCTTCTGAGGCTCCACCCCTCAAATCTCCAGGAATTTCCCAACCTGGAGTTCGCAACCACCTTTCCTACCCAACACCCAGCTTACCTTTATCTGCCTCTCTGTCTTATGTTTTCCATCTCATCCCACCCTGCAGCCTCCACCTTGGAAAACTTCAGTCTTTCTCCACAGTGGGGACCAAAGCAGCTTACATTAGTCTCCTCGCAACAACCCTGTGAGGTTGCCTAGGCTGAAAGAATGTGACTAGTCTATAATCACCCAGTAGGTTTCCACAGCAAAATGGGGATTCAAACCTAGGTCTCCCAGACCCTGGTCTGAAGCTCTAACTGCTAGACCCCACTGACTTTCCTAGGAGGATCGCTGTTGAACAGTAGCAAGCAATCAGGCCTATCTGAGTCATGCCAGTCAGGTAGCATCAAGTCACCCAGAGATTGCTGCCTGGCCTAGGGTTGCCAATCTCCAAGTGGGACCTGCAGATCTCCCAAAATTATTTTTTTAAAATATATTTTTTATTGCATTGGAAGTCATTTTACATCTCCATTCCTTTATAATTACAATTTACACTTTCCTTCTTCCAATACAAGTTTCCCCCTTTCCCTCCCCCCACGTACCAATCCATAATATCATATTTTCATATTTTCAGCCATGAGCATAGCCTTTTTAGTTTTACTAAAGTCTCTTCGTTGGCTTCTCCTCTTTTCACCCAATTAATATATGGGTTCCACTTAGTCTTCATTTCCATTTCTTCTGTTTCTCCCATCGTCTGTTGTTTTAAGTATCCCAATACATCTGTTTGCACGTATTCGAACACATAATTATTCCACCTGTCCATAGTCCACTTTGTTTTATCTTTCCATCCAAAAGCTATAACTGCGTGAGCCGCTAATATCATCGCTTTAAACATCTCTTGTTCACTCTTTTCTACCTTCTCACAACCCATTATTCCCATAAACATCAGGTCTACAGTTACTTGAAGTGTAATCTTAAACAATTCTCTAATTTTACTAAGTATTTTGTTCCAAAACTCTATTACCCTTGGGCACTCCCACCACAAATGTGAGAACCACCCCTCTTTCGCATTACAATGCCAACAATTCGGTCTCATTCCTTTGATCATATGTGCTATTTGGGCCTGTGTTCGGTACCACTTCAGCATTATTTTGATCTCCCAAAATTAAAACTGAACTCCAGACAACAGAGATATGCTCTCCACTAGGGTTGCCAACCTCCAGGTACTAGCCAGAGATCTCCTGGAATCTGTGGTTGCCTAGCAACAACCACTGGAGGAATCTGTTGCTTAAAGCTACAGGCACTCCTTTTATCATTTTCAGCTTTTTAAAACTCCCCAATGTTTTGTTTTGTTTTAGATTTCAGATTTTTTTTCCTGCAAACCTGAGGCCCCTTTCAGGTTTGTAGAAAGATCTGTCTCACCCGTTCACAGTTCCAATCACCAGACTTAAGCATCTAAAGATTTGCCGACTTCACTATTAGAAGAAAAGAGCAAGAGTCCAGTAGCACCTTAAAGACTAACAAAAATATTTTCTGGCAGGGTATGAGCTTTCGTGAACCACAGCTCACTTCTTCAGATAAGCTCACGAAAGCTCATACCCTGCCTGAAAATATTTTTGTTAGTCTTTAAGGTGCTACTGGACTCTTGCTCCTTTCTACTACTGCAGACAGACTAACACGGCTACCCACTGTGAATTATCTTCACTATTAGAATATAAGATGCTATACCAGCCCAGAATAGCAGTCAAGGCTATATTCAAAGCTATTAGGTCTTATGAAGTTCAGCCAGGATCCGTGGCATTTTAAGTTTAAAGTTCAGTAACTATTATAAATTCATTGGTCGGTGCATAACCTCTGGAAGGGTAAACAGTAGATAAATAATCTTTTTCCTGTTTCCCCCCCTGCTTGAGTTCACTTTTCACTTCACATGTTGCCTACCTCCTGGTATTAATCTCAGCAGGAGTTCTACTAGGGTTGCCCTTTTTGTCTGGCATCTTTTCTGTGACTTTTAAAGTTTGCAGAACAGGTAGACATTCAACTGGAGAAGATTCCACCAGTGTGGATTTGTAAGAGTCAGGATATTTAGTGATGCTCCTGTAAAATTTCTCTGTTGTACAGCTGGTAAAGGGCACAGGGGAAAAATGTCCAACAAACAAATTTGAACAGAGGAATTGTGGTTGATTCATTTCAGGGGTTTAGAACTCCTGCATGTTTGGGGAAGCGGCTTGGTATCCTAGTGCCGTTGACAGCCCTTGTTCCCCAAATTGTTATGTCAGTCTCTTTTTAAAATAAAAAATGTCAGTCCCTTTTATGTCAGTCCCTTTTTAAAATGACTGGAAGAACTCCCATGAACTGTAAACTCCAGCATCAAGAGCAAAGAGTCCAAAGTCAGCAGCAAGATTTGTATGCCTGTTGTTACGGGTTTAACACACATAATAAAGATGATAAAGAGACTTAATTTCACTAAGTCAGCAGCTTCCATGCAGCAATAAGAAATAAACAACGTGGCAGGATTAACACCGACCCCAAAGACACAGAAGGCTTTATTTTTCCCTTACTCTCTTTAAGCTTGAGCTTCACTCTAAAACACTGTGTGTGCGCGCGTGCTGCGGATTAAACACATTTTGCATAGTAAGGTTTCAATTTGTGCAGTTTCTTCTTCCAAGGAGCACTTGCCTGCGAACCGGACACATTGTCGAGGCCTGCTCCGATCCCTCGAATAGCGAGTCGTTTTGTGCACATGAATAATTCCATTCAACTCCTGAGTGTGGTGTTGGGCCAACGTTGGCCTTAGGGATGGTG
Source organism: Euleptes europaea (assembly GCF_029931775.1). Classification (NCBI taxonomy): domain Eukaryota; kingdom Metazoa; phylum Chordata; class Lepidosauria; order Squamata; family Sphaerodactylidae; genus Euleptes; species Euleptes europaea. The sequence goes on along the minus strand of NC_079316.1, from coordinate 100,933,151 downwards.
TGAACTTTGTGGCAAACGTATTCAGCAGGCAAACATACAGTTTTTTTGACAGCTACAATGAGGCTTAAACTAGACATTATGATGAAATGTCCCCAGGACGTTTTAAAAGGGGGGGCACAGCACAGAGGGGGAAGGAGGGAGCCCTTCCTCCCATTCCGACAGAGCCAAGCAGAATTGGGCCCCTGTGGCTCTTGTAAAGGCAATTCCCCACAGGTCATGTGTGGCTAGGAGGAAAATGGATAGGGTTCAGGAAACCCTGGACCAGTTCATTATAAGACTTAGGCCATTTATGCACGGGAGGTTTTGCCTTAGATTTGTCACTCTCTAGATACACATTTTCCCCATCCATATTCTCAAAACTCTGCATGGAGGCTTATTTGTGAGTTTTGAGAATTTGGATGGGGAAAATGTGCATCCAGAGAGTGCCAAATCCAACGCAAAACCTCCCGTGCATAAATGGCCATAATGTCTAGTTGAACCTCGTTCATGAGCTGAACCGTGGGTCTTTTCACTTCAGCACCATCCAACTTGGACATCTGTCAAGCAGCGGAGCAGTAACAGTGGTGGTAGAGTTTCATTTTGGAATTTGCACAGCAGGACAAAAAAATCAATTCTATCCCAGGCCATAGATGGTTGGGTCATGTAATTAAACGAAGTAGGCATGGACTACAATTCCCGTAAGGCTGTGTGAAAAGGCAGAGGTGTGAAATATCTCTATACCAGACTTAGTCAGGTACCAGTTGGTAAGATTCTTTTTAAAAGCTGTTTTTTTAAAAATAAATAACAGAATAATTTGCTTACTCTGAATTTAAACAATTGGCCATGGAGCAGAACAGTGGGTGACAGATTAGGCTGTATGAAAAAGGGCATGTATGAAATGCTGCCAGTTTGACTGTACTGCAGTGCATTGAATAGGTGGGGAAGGACCCACTGAACATAGTTGCTCATGCAACAGTCAAACTGCCCAATGAAAAACGGTCTCCCTGCTCACAAACAGAAGCAACAGAACAGGAGCCGAATCGAGTGCTTGAACATCCCTATTTAGTATACGCTGAGGCAGCCCTTTAGACTGGAGGGGGAGAGGTGTGTGTACTCTCTTTAGTAGGTTGACATTCCCCCTGTTCCGTTTGCCTGTTATTTGTGTGCTTGCATGCCAGCTACTATCAACCTTTGCTGGAGGAAATAGGGCAGTTGTAAGAGCAAAGTTAGACATGACTTTTTGGGGGGTGGGGGGTGGGAAGCAATCCTAGTATATTTACTTGGGTAAATATGAGTTTACGTGTACAGGGAGTGAGAACAGTCTATTTTACAATTAACTCACAATTAACTGAAACCTGTGTGCTTCTCTTCCTTACTTCATTGCACACCAGTGCTTGAAGTATTTTGTCTCCCAGCCCTTGAATGGGGATATATGCTTCAAGCTCTGAAGCGCAGCAAGGATGGGCATGGGAAGGGACAACATTTAGCTCCTTTCACCTGCATGCTCTGTGGGTTGTTGTTTTTAAAGTAGATACCGTCCACCCTTGCTAAAGATGTGAATTGGATGGACCCATACTTGAGGACTCCTATTGTTGCTGTTGTTATTAACTACCACCCGCTTCCTTGGTTTGCCAAATGCCTCCCTGCCCTTGCTCTGGAAGGGAGAATTTTAATAACCTATAAGCAGAGCTGGACTGGGCAATTTAACCTACAGGGAAATTTCCTGGTGGGCCACCCTAAGGGGACCTTTGGTGGCCAGGAGCGAGCAGAGCCCAGCCCCAGCAATTTGTCAGCACCTTAGGGGCCACTGATGATCAGCATCAGCTGAGCTCACAAACGTGATAGAGCGTCCCCATCAAACCCAGAAGTGATGGGGACGCTCTAGCATATTCTTCCAAAAACTGTAGGGTTTCCATAGAGGTTTTTTTTTGAGGGACATGCTAGAACGTCCCTGTTGCTTCCAGGTTTACTTTGGAAGGGACGTTACTGTGCCACCCTTTAGCTGGCCTGTTTCCTCCGCTGGCCAGCTGAAGGGCGGCAGGCAGGCCTGTGAATTGGCAGGCAGTTGCCCGCCAATTAACAGGCACCTGGCAACCCTAGAACCACTAGTGTGCTGCATAAAAACAGACACAAGACTAAATGCTTTAGTGTGGACTGTGGAGGTGAGACAGGTGACCACGAGGAACGCGGGCTGTTCAGCTGCACAGCCTCGTTGGTAGAAACCCTTCCCCTTTTCCTTCGTGTTGCATCAAACTGAGCTATTTTCCAGCACTAGACTAAAGTTATTTCTTTTTTCTTTCAGTTGGCATTTAATTGTGGTCTGTGCTATGTGTTGGCTACTGAGATCTTTAAATGGGTCTGCAATAAATGCTGGGTTTTAGGCTCTGCTGCTGTTTTTGGTCTCTGGGTTTTGTTATTTTGTCGGCTTAGTCACAAGCTTAACCTCTGCTGCGTTATTTATTGCTGAATTTTGCTGTTTGTCAGAAACCACCTCATGCTATTTGATCAGATAGCGCAGCACATCTATATTTTAAATAAATAGCCAGGGCTCTGTCTGTGCCTCCTGCCGACCAGCCTGCTACTGGGCCAAGTAATTCTATTCTGTTTCTGTATTTATTCATCCATCCACGACGGATGCAGCCATGCACCAGAATTACCCATTCTCACAGGAGGTGACCTGCTGTGTCTGTGTGAGAGGCGCTGTTGTAGCCCTGGCTCCTTCCAGTCAGGGGGTCTGCCCAGAGAGAGCAGCAACCCATGGAGACCCAGTGGGTAGCCTCCTGTGTGGGTGGGCAGTTCTGCTCCGTCTCAGCACAGGAACTGTATAGTGTGTGTTCAGGGTGCCTTCTGTGTTAATTCAGAACAGTGTGCTTCAGGTACTCACAATTTCAGAGGACTGCTGCATTGATCTGCAGTAGAACAGCTAGAATAGAGTTCAGTAGCACCTTAGACACCAACAAGTTTTTGGGGTGCAAGCTGTCGAGAGTGAAAGCTCTCTTCTTCAAATACGTAGTACTGGATTCAGTTCTAGCTAGTTCGGCAGGTGTCAGATGCTTGGGAAGGAAGGAGCTCCCCAGGTCTGCTGGGTTGCAGGGCTAGAAGCAACCCTGTTAGCCAACTGACATTCCCATCTCTGCCTCAGCATCTTCTGGCCAAAGAAGAAGAAGAGTTGGTTTTTATATGCCGACTTTCTCTACCACTTAAGGGAGACTCAAACCGGCTTACAATCACCTTCCGTTCCCCTCCCCACAACAGACACCTTGTGAGGTAGGTGGGGCTGAGAGAATGTGACTTGCTCAAGGTCACCCAGCTGACCTTGTGTGTAGGAGTGGGGAAACAAATCCTCCTCGCCAGATTAGCCTCCACAGCTCATGTGGAGGAGCGGGGAATCAAACCCGGTTCTCCAGATCAGACTCTACTGCTCCAAACCACCACTCTTAACCACTACACCACCAGATGGTGTGACGGAGAGAGGTGAACCCTCTCCCAGTCAGCTGGGATGAAGGGCTGCTTTTTTCACAACACAACACAAGCTTTTATTGGCATATAAAAGGGCTGCTTTTTTGGAGGGAGGCATCTTAAATTTGGCGTCTTCGGTTTTTGTATATAAACTTACTTTTTTTTAGGGGGGTGCCTTCTTGCTCATCTCCCTTTCAAATAAAGATGGTAATTTTACCATAGTGATATTTAGAAATATGTATCGAGACAGTACCCTAACTTTACATTTTTTTTTCTTTAAAAAACCAATTGGCTGTTTTGAGCTTAAAAAAATGGTCGTGGTGCAGTTTTTGTAGACATAATTAACACGTTCTGGCAAGCTGAAGGATCCTGTGCCCGCAGATATGCTGTTCCGACGCTATCCACTAGAGGCCAGTGAAGCAAATTAATTGGTCATTATTTGTCTTGCGAAGGCCTAATGTTTACATTGCAAAACCCGGACTAATTAGATGTCTTCTGCTTAATATCTATAAATATTCAAGTGCTAAAATTCTAAATAACAAAGCAGCACTTGCGGGAAATGTAATCTTCGCAAGATAAAAAAAATGGCAAAATAAATTTCCGCTTCTTTTTTTTTTTTTTTTGCAATCTTTTCCAAATTGTGCTGTTGCACCTGAAAGTCTTCAAGGACCAGGCTGATTGTGGGTTTATTAAAACGCAGCTGCCTGCATGACCCATAGGTATAATCAAGCACTTTTGGGGTGAAGCAGGCATCTTTCGCCAGCAGTGCCTGTGTGGGTTTAGGAGTCTGTGTTGTGCTTGGCACATTGCTTTAAGCACGCCTCAAGCCGAAAGGTCCCTAGAAGGACTTTGAAGTGACTCGAATCATGTATTTGTAGATTCAAGCTTTTAAAAAATTAGCAATTGAAGTCTGGTTAATTGTGCAGTTCAGAGAGTTCAAACTGGTCTGAGAAGGGAAAGCTGGGAAGAAGCACACGGAGCTCAAATCTAGATTATCGAGTGCTCCCATGTTTAGTCAATTAGATTTTTGATTTTAAATACACGTTTGGCCACTCAAAAATGTGCCTCCAATCAGGGAGCAGATTTAAAAACAAAACATAGAGTTATTTGCAAAGTTCACAACTGGCAGGCATATCTCAATAGAGATATTCTCCTAGTGTTGCCAACCTCCAGGTAGTGGCTGGAAATCTCCTGGGATTACAATTGATCTGCAGGCGAGAGATCGGTTTACCTGGAGAAAATGGCTGCTTTGGAAGGTGGACTGTATGGCATCATGCCCCCATGTGTGTTCATCCCCACCTCAATCAGAATTGGAAAAGAGCAAGAGTCCAGTAGCACCTTAAAGACTAACAAAATTTCTGGCAGGGTGTGAGCTTTCGTGAGTCACAGCTCACTTGTTCAGAAACAATCAGAACTGTTTGTTTGGAAACCTGTTAGGGAGAAGGGGCAGATGGAGGCTTTGCATGGGCCAGATCCCAGAGCCTGTCTGTACTCTCTCTAGTTGAAACCGTCTCAGGAAGCCAGCTTCTCCAAATGTTAAGTGGCATTTTTTTTACAGCTCCTCTTCAAGACTTTCATATTAATGACCCTGCACACTCCTCACTTACTTCTCTCTTCCTAAATATTTTGTTCTCTGCCTTTCCTCCATTTCTTCCCCCAGACCCACCGCTATGCTTGAAGTCTTGATCTGGTCCTCTTTTATCACAGCTGTTGTGCTGAGTTAAGTGCTTTAAATGCTTAAATGCTGTCAGTCCTCAGCTTTGGCTTTAAAGAGTTGAGTGGGCAGGCTGGGTATGTGGATGAAGGGGAAAAGAACCCTCCATGCAAACATTAACCATCCTTTTAATATTTTAATGGTTGCAGCAAGGAGACCCAGGGTAGTTTCTCTGGGTACTTTTAAGACTGGTGACACCAGCAAAATTCATTTGGCAGAGTTTTTCCATGAAAAACTTTTTTTTTTTTTTGCCATCAAGCCACAGCTGACTTATGGGGTTTTCAAACCAGGGGAAGTTCAGAGGCCGTTTGCCATTGTTTGCCTCCATGTCACGACCCTGGTATTACTTGGAGGTCTCCCATCCAAATACTAGCCAAAGCTGACCCTGCTTAGCTTCGAGATCTGATGAGGTTGGGCTAGCGTGGGCTAGCCAGGTCAAGAACGTTTTCTTTACCGTAGACATTTTTAAGATAGCAAGGATGCAAGAGTCAGAGTTCTGATAAAGATGTCTTCTGTTACAGACTGTCTAACCTGGGGCAAATGCTCTAAGGCAGGGGATCTGTAATTGGTTGACAGCACCCAAAGAGTGCTTGTTAATGGTTCCTCATCCACTTGGAGAGGAGTGACTAGTGGAGTGCCTCAGTGATCTGTCCTGGGCCCTGTGTTGTTCAATATCTTTATAAATCATAGAATCATAGAGTTGGAAGGGGCCACCAGGGTCATCAAGTCCAACCCCCTGCACAATGCAGGAAATTCACAACCAACTCCCACCCACACCTAGTGACCAGAAGATGGCCAAGATGTCCTCCCTCTCATCATCTGCCTAAGGTCACAGAATCAGCATTGCTGACAGATGGCCATCTAACCTCTTCTTAAAAACCTCCAGGGAAGGAGCGCTTACCACCTCCCGAGGAAGCCTGTTCCACTGAGGAACCGCTCTAACTGTTAGAAAATTCTTCCTAATGTCTAGACGGAAACTCTTTTGATTTAATTTCAACCCGTTGGTTCTGGTCCGACCTTCTTGGGCAACAGAAAACAACTCGGCACCATCCTCAATATGACAGCCCTTCAAGTACTTGAACATGATTATCATATCCCCTCTCAGTCTTCTCCTCTTCAGGCTAAACATACCCAGCTCCTTCAACCCAGCTCCTCATAGGACTTGTCCAGACCCCTCACCATCTTTGTTGCCTTCCTCTGGACACGTTCCAGCTTGTCTACATCTTTTTTAAACTGTGGTCCCCAAAACTGAACACAGTACTCTAGGTGAGGTCTAACCAGAGCAGAGTAAAGCGATACCATCACTTTGCGTGATCTGGACATGATAATATTTCTGTTGATGCAGCCCAAGACTGCATTTGCCTTTTTAGCTACCGCATCACTCTGCTGACTCATGTTCAGTATTTGGTCTACTAAGACCTCAAGATCCTTTTCACACACACACTACTGCTCAGACAAGTCTCCCACATCCTATAATTATGCATTTGATTTTTCCTACCTAAATGCAGAACTTTACATTTGCCTTTGTTGAAGTGCATTTTATTAGTTCTAACCCACTTCTCCAGCCTGTCAAGATCATCCTCTCTGTCTTCTACCATATTTGCTACCCCTCCCAATTTAGTATCATCTGCAAATTTAATAAGCATCCCCTCTATTCCTTCATCCAAATCATTTATAAAGATGTTGAACAATACAGGGCCCAGCACAGATCCCTGAGGAACTCCACTAGTCACTTCTCTCCAAGTGGCCGAGGAACCATCAACTAGCACTCTTTGGGTACGATCTGTCAACCAGTTGCAGATCCACCTAACAATAATAGGATCTAAACCACATTTTTCCAATTTGTCAACTAGAATACTATGTGGAACCTTATCAAAAGCCTTACTGAAATCTAGATAAACTATGTCTACAGCATTCCCCTGATCCAGCAAGGTAGTAACTTTCTCAAAAAGTCTGACATGACTTATTCTTGAGAAACCCGTGCAGGCTCTTAGTGATCAGATCCATCCTTTCTAAATGCTCAAGGACTGACTGTTTGATGATTTGTTCAAACACTTTCCCTGGTATATTTGAATGATACGGTAGAAGACAGAGCCAGGATACAGGATGATCTTGACAGGCTGGAGAATTGGGCTAAAACTAATAAAATGCATTTCAACAGAGATAAATGTAAAGTTCTGCATTTAGGTAGGGAAAATCAAATGCATAATTATAGGATGGGGGAGGCTTATCTTAGCAGTATTGTGTGCGAAATGGATCTTGTGGTCTTAGTAGACCAAACACTGAACATGAGTCAGCAGTGTAATGTGGTAGCTAAAAAGGCAAATGTGATCTTCCAATGCATCAACAGAAGTATAGTGTCCAGATCACATGACTGATGGTATCGCTTTACTCTGTTCTGGTTAGACCTCACCTAGAGTATTGTGTTCAGTTTTGGGCACCACAATTTAAGAAGGATGTAGACAAGCTGGAACGTGTCCAGAGGAGGGCAACAAAGATGCTGAGGGGTCTGGAGAACAAGTCCTATGAGGAAAGGTTGAAGGAGGTGGGTATGTTTAGCCTGAAGAGGAGAAGACTGAGAGGGGTTATGATAACCATGTTCAAGTACTTGAGGGGCTGTCATATAGAGGATGGTGTCGATTTGTTTTCTGTTGGACCAGAACCAACGGGTTGAAATTAAATCAAAAGAGTTTCCGTCTAGACATTGGGAAGAACTTTCTAACAGTTAGAGCAGTTCCTCAGTGGAACAGGCTTCCTCGGGAGGTGGTAAGTGCTCCTTCCCTGGAGGTTTTTAAGCAGAGGCTAGATGGCCATCTGTCAGCAATGCTGATTCTATAACCTTAGACAGATGATGAGAGGGAGGGCATCTTGGCCATCTTCTGGGCATGGAGTAGGGGTCACTGGGTGTGTGTGTGGGAGGTAGCTGTGAATTTCCTGCATTGTGCAGGGGGCTGGACTAGATCCTTCCAACTCTATGATTCTAAGTCGGACACATCACTATGTTTTAAGATGCAATGTGATATCTTTGCTAATTTCTTCTAACAATGTACTATTTAAATGCAGCAGGAGTTTCTTCTCCTGAGTCAAAAGTGAGGAATGGGTATATTTGGCAGAAGGTAGAGGAATTCTATGTTGCACTGCAGTGCAAAGAGCTGCTGCACTATTTATCAAAAGGGGAGAGAGTATCTTGGTTCCTTTGTGTTTCACTTGACAGTTAAGTTCAAAGGGTTGTTATCCCAGGATAACAGATTATGTAAACAGGACCCCTTGGCATGGTTATGGTTGTACGCCACCGCCACCCTATTTGTTTCTGAAACAAAACAGAGTTGGTAAAGAACTTCCCTTTAAGAGGGATTTACGGCCAAACTAGACGTTGCATTTTTTGCCGAGTTGTGTCTGTGGGTCCCCTGCCCCCCGACAGGGAGTTATTTACATAACTTTGGAAAGGCACTTTCTTAGAATACTCCACCATAATGGTGCTCCAAAATTTTGTAAATAGCTCCCTGCTAGGGTCCTTTGGGCTTTTGAAAACAGTGTGTGGGAGGAGGGATTCCTCCTGCAGTTCCAAGCCAAACAGGGCTCCCTCTGATGTTTAAAATAGTATTCCCTGCATCTGTTGTGTGACTGTAGGAAACACAAATTGTATTGGGGAAACTCAGATACAGCTTGCAAAGAAATGCAACATCTAGTTTGGTCCTAAATCCCTCTTGAAGGAAGGCCCTTTACCCATTCTGTGTTTGTTTCTCATACCAATAGGGGTGGTGGTGGTGGTGCAGAGCCACAACCACATTAAAAGGTCCTGGTTATCCTATGATAGCAACCCTTTGAATTTAAGCCTAAAATCAGATTGGCGATCATTCAGAAAGGTTTGTTTTTCATCCTCCTTTGAATTGTGGAAGCTGCCTTTCATCGCCTCCAAATTATTTGCCCTTCTCCCTTTGTGGTCATTAGTTGTACCTGAATGCAAATCTCCCAGAAAAATCACAAGGGTATGAACTGTGGCAATATACAGTGGCCTGTGCAGATCTTATCAAAGGTGACCTTAATTGTGTGTCAGTGACAGAATGCTGGCTGGGATGGACTTGGGTGCCATTCCTAGTTCTCAGCAACTTGCTGCCATTCTTCAGTTTCCTCATACTTTCTAAGCCCTGATTAGTTTCCTAGATTCCCATTGAACGTGCTGGCTGGCTTACTGTTGTGCTAGGGTACCAGCAATTACTAAAAAGACCAGGTTTAATTGCACAACAAGGTGCCTCCCCTCCCATTTTCCCCACAGATCAGCCATCACTGGTCATTTGAGCACTGCGCCACCTTTACAAAGAGGTGACTTTAGCTCCCCAGAGCAAGGGATTTGCTCCATACCTAGTGCCTTCTTTTTAAAAGGGCAATAAGTGCACCCCTTCCAATGCTACAATTTAATGGACCTTAAAGGGTGGATGTCGCTTGGGGGGGGGGGTGTCCACCTGTGTCCTTTGGAAATAATGTGTCAAGGGAGGTCGAGCAAAATAGGTTCTGTTATCGCTCTGTTTTCCCAACGTTCTTATTTTCTGGAACATTTTAGCTTTGAGTCCGCCATTTTTTAAAATCTTAGTTTCTGCTGAAAAATAACTTGCTGTGCAGAATGTAAGCTCAAACCCATTGTTGTTTATCAGTTAAAAATCATGATGGTAATATGCCACCCTAGAACCGAATATAACCTGCAAAACAGATGGCTGCATTTAAAAGTTTGGAAAAGGGGCATGGGGCCTTTTCATAATGAAGAGTGCTGCTTCAGGAAATAGACAGGGGGAGGTTAATGGATTTGATGTACGTGGAGCTCTTCTAAAACAAAGCTTTTTTACATTAAGCAGCTTCTTTTCAGAAGCAGGCCGCAGGTCGGGCTACTTACATTGTCTGCTGGCCAAGAGACCAGGGTTGAGCAGACCCACCTCAAATAGAGTATTTTCTCTCCCCATGACCCAAAGAATGGCAGAACTACTTCTGTGCACACTTAATCAGACCATTGGTCCATCACAGTTGTCAATCTTTCTTTCTTTCTTTCTTTCTTTCTTTCTTTCTTTCTTTCTTTCTTTCTTTCTTTCTTTCTTTCTTTCTTTCTTTCATTCATTCATTCATTCATTCATTCAGTTTCTATCCTGAGAGCCAGTATGGTGTATTGGTTAAGAGTGGTGTTTTAGAGTGGTGGACTCTGATCTGGAGAACTGGGTTTGATTTCCCACTACACATGCGTGGTGGATGCTAATCTGGTGAACTGGATTTGTTTCCCCACTCCTCCACATGGAGCCAGCTGGGTGACCTTGGGCTAGTCACACTCTCTCAGCCCCACCTACCTCACAAGGTGTCTGTTTAGGGGAAAGGAAGGTGATTGTAAGCCACTTTGATTCTTCCTTAAGTGGTAGAGAAAGTCGGCATATAAAAACCAACTCCTCCTTCTCCTTCTCCTTCTCCTTCTCCTTCTCCTTCTCCTTCTCCTCCTCCTCCTCCTCCTCCTCCTCTTCTTCTTCTTCTTCTTCTTCTTCTTCTTCTTCTTCTTCTTCTTCTTCTCTTTCCCAACAAAAGTCAGGCTCAGGGCGGACAACAATACTAAACAATCATACAAACATTAATTGAATAAATATATTAAAAAAATACATCAAACCAATATAACACTGTAAAACCTAAGTCAACAAAGCTATCTAAAATACTTAAAAGATGGCATCTTAATAATAGCCTCCCTTATCATATGGGTGAACAAGCAGTAGTAACCATAACAACAGGGGAAAGAGCAGAAACAGCAGGGGATAAAAGCCCTAGAAAGGTCCAGCAGGGAGGACAAATTGATGTGCACCTGTTGCTGCCCTCGATCCTAGGCCCAGCGGAACATCTCTGTCTTATCGACTCAGACTGGCAACAGCTCTCCAGGGTCTCTGGTTGAAGCCTTTTACATTGTCTACCCCCTCATTCGTTAAACTGGAGATGCCAGGGATTGAACCTGGGACCTTCTGCATGCCAAGCAGTTGCTCCCCTACTGTAATCCCCAAACGGATGGTCAAACTGAACGGGTAAATGCGGTGTTGGAATGCTATTTACATTGTTATGTGAATTACCATCAGGATGATTGGGTAGACCTGTTGCCTTTTGCTGAATATGCTTATAATAATGCGGTTCACCAATCCACAGGGTTCAGCCCTTTCCAGGTTGTCCATGGTAAAGAGTTTCTAATGGTTGTAAAAGTCCGGGCGGCTTGCCCTGAGATCGTTTGGCTGCTGCACACCTACTGAGTCACAGCCCCTCCCTGTGGCGCTGATGGGAGGGAGACCCCCCCCCCAATCAGCACCCAACAACTGATGGAGCCAGGGCGTGCCTAGCTAGCTGTTGTAAATGGAGTCTGGATCATGGATGCTACTGATAGATCAGCTTGTGTGGCTGATATCACACGAAGCACCCGCACAGCTTAAAGGCTTGTAAGTCGTAGCGAAAAATTTATGAGGCTTAAGCACATTCCAAGAATCGGCAAGTGAGTCTCAGTCTATAAGCAGCAGTAAAGTCAAGTTTGCAGAAAGACGGTTCCTCCTTCAAGGTGAAACTGAAATTCTCTTACAAAGGGCTTTACGCACACCCTGCTTTTAACTGGGAGATAAAAAAATTAAATACGACATTACAACATTTGAAAGATGGCAGCTGACAGAGGATGATTAGAACGGATGCCATTATGCATCTGTGCCCCCTCTCAAGGACTCACACCTTCCAAAAGGTTTGACTGCATATCCCTCTATTAACAGAGAAACAATTGAAGCGGCATTTTACCTGTTTTGTTTTTTTAAAAAACCATGCTGCTCTCATTCTTCTCTTCTCAGCACTTTTGATAACCTTTGGAAAATAGAAAGGTTTATTTCCCCCCTCCTCTCTGTAATGTTCACTGTTTCATGTCATTATTAGGGTAGTTGACAAAAGTTGTAGATCCTCGCAGAGAAATAATGACTATAATAAAGGGGGACTGGAGATAGCGCAATACTCCTTCCCTCTCCGTAGGGCATTTGAAAATAATTGGAAACTTGTTTCTGCTCCCTCCTTGCATTAAAAGAACAATAATTATGAAATCTTCAAGGAATGTAATTCCTTTCGTTTCACGGTACTTTGCTGCCGATAAAGCAACTGTATCAGGAACAGAACAGTTACGCAGCTTCAGGTAAAAACAAACAAACAAACCCAAAACACACTTTTTCTCTTGAGGTTTGGGCCTGGGATGTTGATCGTTGAGCAGTCTAGAACCTCGACAAAGTTTGTCCTTCATGAGAACCGCTGTCTCCTCCCTTGACATTGAGACGCGAGCCAGTCTTTGTAACCCTGTTTTGGCATTTCTTCGTTTTTCAGTATACCGGGAGCCTCAAAAAAAGGAAGTGGCCCATGCCTGTCTCTATCTCGGAGAGGTCCTGCTGTTAGATTTCATTCCTCTCCCCACTTAACTCCAATCGGGCCTGTCAAAAGTGGCCTTCCAGCCTCGTATGCTGGATGACTAGATGACCCTGGTGGTCCCTTCCAACTCCATGATTCTGTTCTGTGATTCTATGCAGCTTTAGGCCCTTGGCTGCTGTACTGCATAAGGCCCGGGGGGCGTGAATTTGACAGGCGTCACAAACCATATATATAAAAAAAACTTTTTGGCTGAACTGAAAAGTATTTCTCTTGCTTGAAACAGCGCGGGGATCAGGGAAAGGGTGATGCTGTGCGAACCATCTATGCATGTCTCTTCGGAAATACCATTTGGCTCTAAAACTGATTGTGATACTAATGCTCAGGGTGTGTTATGTGTGTGGGCATACATACCTTGGAAGATAAGATGTGATGGTTGCAAACAGGGTGACAAATTAGACTATATCTGACTGCGCTGTTACGTAATTTGTACATATCAACTCTCTGAAACAACGCTGCTGATAGGGCGGATTCTTCGATGTCAGGTTTAATTTGCTGCTTTATCTCTCCGATCCCTTGCTCTGCTGGTTTTAAAGTCCCAGGTCTTACACTAAGAGAGTGAGTAAAGCAGTTGTCGATCAGAGAGCTGGACACTCCACAGTGAGTCTAGTAGTCCTTTTGTCTTCTTAGAGACAAAAGAGCATCAGCCATTTTCTAACAGCAGTTGGGTTTTGACATGCCTTGTTTGAAGAACGACTCTGTTTTTTCAAGCCGACGTTGGTGTTTAGGTTTCTAGGAGTTTGCCCTCTTGATTTCCCATGCTGTCTGAAAGAAAGGGCCCAAATCACATGGTGGCTTTGAGCAGGAGGTGGAGTGGCTCCCATGGCCTTCCCAAATGGCACCCTTGGCCATGTTATAAAATTGGGCTTGCCGGTTACACAGAGCAAGCTGATGGGCTATTGGACTGTTTGATTTCACGCACACTCAGGTCACTATCTCAGCTTTACTTACATTGTCAGGATTGTTTTGAGGGTAAAATGGAATAACTTTATAGATAGCATCCTGGGAGCCAGCGTGGTATAGTGGTTAAGAGCAGTGGTTTGGAGCAGTGGACACTAATCTGGAGAAGCGGGTTTGATTCCCCACTCCTCTATATGAGTGGCGGAGGCTATTCTGGTGAACTGGATTTGTTTCCCCACCCCTACACATGAAACCAGCTGGGTGACCTTGGTCTAGTCACAGCTTTCTTAGAGCTCTCTCAGCCCCACCTACCTCACAGGGTGTCCGTTTAGGGGAAGGGAATGTGATTGTAAGCCAGTTTGATTCTCCCTTAAGTGGTAGAGAAAGTCGGCATATAAAAAACCAACTCTTCTTCTTTGATGGAAGGGCAGGATATATGCAGGGATTTTTATTATGTAAAATATGTTAAAACTGTCTCTTCAACCCATAGAGAGCCAGTGGGGTGCAGTGGTTAAAAGCGATGGACTCTAACCTGCAGACCCGGGTTCAATTCCCCATTCCTCCACATGAAGCTTGCTGGGTGACCAGCAGTCACAGTCCTCTCAGAACTCTCTCAGCCCACACAGAGGCAGGCAATGGCAAACCAACTCCAAACGTCTCTTGCCTTGAAAACCCTACAGAGTCGTCATAAGTCAGCTGTGACTCGACAGCACTTTCCCTCAGCACCGCCAAGGTCCTCAAGGTGGCAAACAATCAAATTTAAAATTACATACATGTATGCATTACATATGCATAGTGTGTAAACCCCCGCACCCCCAAATTAAGTAAGACACATTTAATACTTGTAATGGAATGCATGTATTGATGCAGGAGGGATAGTAGAGTGGAGTGGGATATTTTTCAAGAAATGAAATTCCATGTAAACTTTCCCTATGTTCTCTCTGTGTGGGCATGGGTGTGCACGTTCTTTTTTCTAAATATATTTCTGATTCTCTGATGCTCCTAAAGGCCTGCAAACTGTCCCCACGTGCCCCTGCCAACTTATTAAGCTGCGATGCAAGCACACTGGAGGTACAGAGTCTGCATTCCCATTTCAGTGTTAAAATGCCGAAGGGTTACCTTTTGAAGCTGGGTGCATGTAAAGCTGCTGAACGGCATCTTGCTTCAGGTAGCCACTGAATGATCTGATGTTCATTCTAGGAAAACGTGAAGATGTATTCTCGGTAAAATCAGGCAAATGCATTTCATGGTGAAGCTGCACAGTTGGCTTCAGTCAGTGTGTATTATAAGGCAGCAGAAATGCACGGCCTGCGATTGCTTATACCATTTTTATATCTGCCTGTTTACATTAACTTTACTGGAAGTGCTTCAGATTTACTTCAATGTAAACATGAAAGACATTCATTCTGCTGGATGGAAATAAGCCTGACATGGCAAATAGTATTCAAAGCCGCGTATGCGCTCTGTATTACTTACTGGTTATGCTAATGCTGCTATAAATATCCATGCATAGGTAGACATTGGAACAGTGCATCCTCAGACATTTGCATTATCAGAATAGCTGGAGAGGTATTCTGAGCACTTAACGTAATGAGTCCAAGGGCACACAGCTTTCCACAACGCTGTCATTCCCACCTGATTTCCCCCCACATCTTGTTTACTAGTTTACACATCTTGTTTTCTTGTCAACTAGTTTGCAAGTACAGCACCCTTAAATGCAGTTAATCTCTCTACGTTTTGTCCACGGGTATTAGATAACGTGTATGTCATGGGAACAAAAAAAGCGAGGTGTTTGCACACCACTCTAGTGGCGCGGAGGCTGATTCCACATCGCTGCAGTTTGCATGTGAATATCAAAACAATGGGGCAATTGATGGCAGTCCCAACAGGGAGGACAGGGCAAAAGCCCATCGCTCAGCATATTTGGCCACAGCTGGTGATAGGTGAGCTCTGTTCCAGTTCACCTCTAATTTTACACTTCCACTTACTTTTACCCAGTGCATTTTGAGAATTTTAGACCCCAGAATGGCTTGAGATTAATGATAAAGGTGAGGGGCCTTAATATCCAGAGTCTAGAATTTCCTGAATGTATCACTGCCAACCGTGCAGCTGTTTCTCTCACCTGACTGTGAGGAAGGACACTATTTAGTGGGAATGACCACATGATTGACCCTCCTCAGGTGTCTCTGGTGTCCACAAACAGTGGTATGTGATCACACCATTGAGGAGAAGCTTCCATGCCGCTGTATGTGAATGACACAAAAGCTAGGGTTCTGAATGAATGAATCATCTATTTGAGTCTATTTTATACGGTGTCAGCAAAAGTACCTTGTACCAACATAACTGGGGATCTTAAGCCACTCTGCAAGTGTTAGTCAATGCACCAGAGGACTCTGTGGAAAAAGTTCCAAGAGTTCAGTTATTTGACCAAGGGAGCCCAGCATTTTTTTTTTCTTGGAGCAAGAGATGTCCTGCTAACACAGTCTGTCCTTTTAATCATCTGCAGTTTTGGTTTCAGATCGGTGTGTAAGTTTTATCTGATATTGCTGTCCATTTCCACTCAGCGTGGCCTTTGAACACGTCATTTCTAAAACCCATCTGGCTTTTCAGTCTCTCTGTTGCCTGCTAACTCTTGACCTGCAAGTCGGTTCTTCTCTGTGATCCATCATTTCCCCCAAGTGATAGTCTTCAAAACAATTTGGCTTGGAGTGACAACAGATTTCAGTAGGATCATTCTCAGAATAAACGGCTTGGTTCACAAAGTGCCCACCTGCCTATATAGAATATCTGTTAGGTCTCTGTGTGTGGATATGTCTGTGATGTGCCAGAGGTCTCAAAATGAGGATTCTGGCAGCCGATCCCAGATGCCTTACTTTCTGAGCCATTGTGACTTGCTAGAAAAGGGCACTTCTGGTTTTCTCTCTCTCTGATGGTTCAGCACCACTGTTGCAAATGGCCAGGGGCTGGTACTGTAGCTGCCCATATTTGCAGAACCGGCATCACAAAGTGCCATTAGGCATCACAAAGTGCCACCACAATCTCCAAATCTGGCTCGGCTCCACAGTCTATGCAATTCATCTCCCTCGGAAGACAGAGTTGCTCTCCACCTACCTGCCACAACCGACTGGCTGGACTACCTGCCTACAGGCTTCTTTAATCAGGCTCCTCACCTGTTTATGGACTTCCTTCCTTGACTGCTTTCTTAGTACATCTCAAGGCTGCTAGCCCTTAAGATTCACATTTATACATATACATATTAGAACTGGAATGCACATCTTTCATGAAGTTATTTTATTTCTTCAGATGATTCTTTGCCTCTCCAGAATCTGCTTCAGGTGACTATAAATTCAGCCATTAAAACATTGCCTACAGATCGTGGGCTTGTGAAAGACAGTCTTTGCAAACCAGTTTTGGTTTCTGAGCCCCAAATAGACAAGCATTCTTTATTGCTTGTATACGTGATAGCTTATGAATGGAGACTAGGCCTTTCCTCCTCTGAGTGCTGAGCTGATTTGAAATTCCCTATGGTTCAGAAAAAAAGGAACAAGCCAAGGTCCCTGTTGTGGAGAAAATGGGTATCACCACATCAAGTGTCCCATGCGAGTGAGGAAAACTAGAATAGAGGAAAGGAGTCTCCCAGATTTTGCACTCTTTCTGTGTGGGGAGGAGGGGGTAGTTAGGGCTAGTGTCTCAGTACCATAGTTCAGCATAAAGTGACACTACCTCTTGATCCCACACTACTTCAGTTTTTAAAATCTTGACCACTGCACATGGAAAGGTTAACAGAGATATTGGAACCGTCAGTTGCTTTATTCCCTCCCATCTTAAACAACTGGGTTATATCTCCATAATAATGCCCCAGTTATCTGAGCACATCTGTGAACAAGTTTATCCATCTGTTCCTACTCATCCTTAACTAACACCGGCAGAGAGGCCTATAAAATTATGCATGGTATGGAGAGAGTGGACAGGGAGAAGCTTTCCTCCCTCTCTCATAATACTAGAATGTGGGGTCATCTGCTGAAACAGATAAAATGAAGTATTTCCTCACACAACACATAGTTAAATTGTGGAACTCCCTGCCCTAGGATATGGTAATGGCTGCCAACTTGGAAGGCTTTAAGAGGGGAGTGGACATGTTCATGGAGGAGAGAGCTATCCATGACTACCACTAAAAATAGATATTTATCATGATGCATGCCTATTCTCTCCAGGATCAGAGGAGCGTGCCTATTATATTAGGTGCGTTGGAACACAGGCAGGACAATGCTGCTGCAGTTGTCTTGTTTGTGGGCTTCCTAGAGACACCTGGTTGGCCACTGTATGAGCAGACTACTGGACTTGATCTCCACCTGCTCTCCTTTGCCCTACTTGCATGTTTAAGATGTCCAAGTTGAAAATGGCAAGCTGGGTTATACTGCAGGTTTCAGAACATTGCTTAGTCAGTCTGGACAGACAACTGTGTGCAATATATATTCTGGGTTTGATGGGTCTTATTGTCTTATCAAAGGATAGTGACAACCTATTATGCAAAAAACCTCTGTCCCACTGCACGCATGTCAGTATCCCCCCCCCACAATTTGATCTTATCCTGTTTATAGATTGTAGCATGAGTACTGTATATCAGTTGGTGACCTTTGCAACTGCCACCAAGGAAGATGAATATTGGTGACTGCATGCATGGATAATTATTCTTGTTGTCATTAATTATTTTATGCAAGAAGATGTATGGAACTGGGTGCGGTCTTAGATGTATGTAACAAAGGACTGAATGTTATAGCCTCCGGCTGAGCGTCTTATAATTATACAGACAATTAAAATGTCTCTGCCTTCTTTGTTACCTCTTGTGGGTAATGAAGTGAGATTAAATAGCTGATTCCGAAAAGTAAGGTTTTAGGGGAAGTTCTCTTTTGCTGCATTTGTTAAGAGCATGTGGGCTATTTTAAGGGATTAATTTATTTATATGCTTGACAGAACTTTGGATTACTTTTGGTCCGTCCCCCCCCCCGTCTCTACTGGTTATATATAAACTGAAATGAAATCCTCCCACTTTCATTGTGCCACAACATTTGTTCCAAGAACTATAATGCGTACTGATGGGCTACATGTAAGTTTCCCCAGTGGTACAATTAGCAGCTTCCAGGGGCGGTTTCAGGTCAGGGAAATAGTGTAGCTGGAAGAGGCTGAAACACATTCTCTCTAGGCACCTCGGGCCTGATTCTCATTGGTTCTCTCATGCCTGAGAATCATTTGTTTCATTAGGAACTCCCACTGCATGTCTGTTTGACATGACCCGGGAAGGACCCCGGAGCAAACCCGGGAACAGCCTAGGGAGTTGTGGGGATGGAGGTATGCTGGTTGATTTGCTAGATGTATCTTTGTATGCTAGGGCAGGGGTCGGCAAACTCAGTAGTCAAAAGAGCCAAATATCAACAGTACAATGATTGAGATTTGTTTTGAGAGCCAAATTTCTTAAACTTAAACTATATAGGTAGGTACACTGTTTATTAACTTAATAAACTTTAATTAAAGTTTTAAGTCAATTAAACTATAGGTACACTGAATAAAACTTGATATCATACTTAATAATGATCTTTTTTACTGATAAAAATTAAATTGTAAGTCTCTGCCATTTCCCCCTCCCCGTCCGGAGTCCTCGTCTGGAGGCCTGTTCTACCGCCATAAAAGCCTATTGGTAGACTGGTAGACCTGGCCTCCGGCTGAGTCCCATTGGGACCTGGCCTCCGGAGGCCCATAGAAGCCAATTGGTAGACCTGGCCTCTGAAGGGGAACTTTTTCCCCTCCTCGGAGTCCAGGTCTACCGACAAGAAAGCCAGTGGGTAGACATGGCCTCTGAGGAGGGAAAAAAGTAAGGCATCCATAAAATTAAATCATGACAATGACTGACAAACACTGTACATTTTCCCCATCTGCATTCTCAAAACTCTGCAGGGGGGCTTATTGTTGAGTTGTGCATCTGAGTGGCAAATCCAAGGCAAAACCTCCCATTCATAAATGGCCAATAACCTCCATGCAGAGTTTTGAGAATCTGGATGGGGAAAATGTGCATCTGAGTGGCAAATCCAAGACCTCCTCCTCCTCGCCGCCGCCTGGGCTCCTTCCTACCTTCCCTCAAGACCCGACCAAGGACTGCCCCAGGCGGACACTGACGGGCCCCGCGCCCCACTTACCTCCGAGCCCGGGGAACAGGCGGCGCAGTGTGGCGGGAGCGCGGCGTGGACGGAGCCAAGCCGCGATGCCGGGCCGAGCAGGGAGGGCCGAGTGACGGGGGCCCCGACAGCCATCCCCGACGGGAGGGCGGGCCGGAAAGGCATTCTCCCGGCCAGCATGCCGGGGCTGAGAGGCGAGGCCAGGAGCGACCCAGGGCAGGGCAACGCCCCAGCGGGCCGGCAAGCAGACGCCGACGGCTCCAGCACCAGGCAGCCCTTACAACAAGGGAGAGGGGAGCCAAAGCGGGGCGGCCTAGAGGAGGCCCTGGGGGGGTAGCTCTCGGGCCGGCCGGCCGGCGGGAAGACGAGCCCAGATGGACACCAGACGGCCCCCCGACCAGACCACCCGCTGGAGAGGAAAGGGGTGGGGCTGGAAACCGGGAGGGCCCTTGGAAGTTTGGGGAAGGTGGAAAGGGCGGGAAGTGCTTCAAACCCCTGCCGGCCAGCTGGGTGGGACAGGAAAGAGCCGCACTCAAGAGCTCAAAGAGCCGCATGCTGCTCAGGAGCCACACTTTTGTGACCCATGTGCTAGGGTATAAAAAGGGACAAGTACAGTCCAAGGATCCCCGGATTTGTTATGCTCCTACACGGACTCCTGTTCCCAGATCGTGGTATATTTGGACTTTCCTGTACCACAAAGCCTAAAAGGTGGCCCACTATTTTAAGCAGGCAAAAAAAAAAAAAAGTCCTCCCTGAAGGACTATAAAATTAACCACATATGTAAAGATTAGAAAAACCTACTGATTAGAAAGTGTCTTTGTTAAGGTTAGAGGGCTGAAACTATACATGATGGAGCCCACAGGTTGCCACCCAAAGCAGCAAACATGTATATTTTCTCCCACTCTTTCCTGTAAACTAAAATATACAACAAGGCATTCTGATGGACTGAGTTTCCCCAGGGTTGGGGGAACTTATAGTGATGTGGGGAGGAAATTTTTCCAACGCTGTATTTTACATGGAAAATTTTCCACCCCACATATATAAATCTGGTCTCTGACTATCTATAATTGTGTCAGGGTTGTTGTGCTGCAGATAAGTCATTTTAGATGAGTTAGACTTGGGGTAGGAAGCAAGGACAAACCCCAGTGCATGTCCACAGTCCGTGCCTGTATGTAGCGCATTCGCTTTCTTTTGCTAACATTGTTTAGTTTTGCTAGCATTATTTAAAGATTTGAATTTGAAAAATTTTCTAGAAAAATTCCAAATGTCGTTTTCCATCATCACTGCAAATTTATAGCACAATAATGTAATCTTGCACGTTTTAGTTTATCAGAAGTTGGTGGTGGGGTGAGGGGGGCCATGTTGTCTTTTTAACATCTGGCTTCATCCAAAGTAAACCAGTCTCTTTGATGGACAGCTCAACCCTGGTACATACTCTAATTCAACAAAAAATTGGGAATGCACAGGGAGACCTTGAGAGAGATTTTCAAGGAGAGGATTAAAATGTACAGAGTATTTGCCTAGCGGAATTATGTGTGTGTGTGGTTTTTTTAATCCTTAAAAAACTCTGGGGGGAAAAGGGGGCGTTTTATTAAGGGATGTGTCTACGCTGACCTGTGTGACAGATTAGGCGGTTTCTTGTCAGTTTCAGCGGGGAAATGGTCTTCCAGTTCTATTAAAAATGTGAATGTTAATATATTAGTAATTTCTATCCCTTATTTTCCTCTGTTGTAAGGCGTGGAAAATAACAAACGTATTAACAACCTTGCCTCCTGGGATCTGCCTTTAGTTGAACTGGAGTGACTGACACTTACTTGTGACCGTTGTAGACAAAAAGAGTGCAAGACATAGAACTGAGTTGTTGCTTAGGATCAAACATCGGGTGTTTTCCTTTGGTCAGTCTTGAATTTTAAGAAGCTCTTTGACAGCAGCAAAGCTTCCAGCCTCAAAAGACGGCAGATTGCAGTCTGTCACCAAAGATATGTCAGTGCAGAGAAGAGTGAGAGTAGTGTTGGCGTAGCTATGATAAGAGTACCATGATAAATTACAGGAATCATACCTGGATGGTGCTAGTGTTTATGATCTACTGAGTGAATTTTCGGCGGTCAGTTCTTGAAAGTCTTTTTAGGAATCTGAAGGGTTGTGAGAAACAACCCCACTCACCCAACCAAAATACTTTCTCATGTTTCATGGGAGACACTGTATTTATCGTTGTGCAAGTTATCTTTCTGGATGATGAAGAATGGATGTTTCTTCTCCCATCTGATATCTATTGTGAGAGTTAAAGGCCTCAGGGGGTCAAGGGTGGACATTATTTAGTCAACTTGAGCCCCTGTCAGTTTACAGTATTCTCAAATGGGCTATGAAAATAGGGTCAACCCCAACCTGTAGACAAACTACTAATCTAACCTGAAAGCTAAGTAGTCATGTATTACTAAGGGGATGAAGCAATTGTTTATTTCTCTCTCCTTACCTACAGTTCTTCACATGCTCCCAACTTTATCTAAAACTGAAAAAAAAAAACCTGTACATTTTCAGTTTCATGTTTCCTATGATAATGAATGAGAAGTATTTTTTCCATCTGTACGTCTTTTTGTATACTTACGGAGCGCCATTACCACCAAACTGTGCTAAATTAATTTGCCTAGTTGTTATACAGGCAAGCCCTATTGGGCCATCAATACGAGAAAGCCTTGTAAATTGTTGCAATTCACAGGTGCAGCTTCTTGACAGATAGATAACCTGGTTATGCATGTACAACAACATGCTACTTCCTGCTAGCCATTAATATGCAGATGTTCTTTGCCTTTGAGAATCTTGATAAAATATTCCTTCATAATGCGGCTGAGAAGTATGCAACATGAGAGTCTGGCTCTTGCTATAGTGAATCGTTAAGCTCTTTACAGTTAGGACTTGAGCATAATGCTTCACGTTGATGTCTAGGGCATGTAGCAATATAACACCCGCTTCCAATTATCCACAGTTAAGAGATGTCTGTGAGACTATGATTGCTCTTTCCCCTCACTTCACGGGAGCAAATCCCCCTTCCCGCCTTAACCACAGTTAATGGATACATCAGCACCAACATTTCCCAGGCATTTAATCAGGGTTTGTTTTCTCTCAGGTCTCAAAACCAACTTTAAACCATGGTTTCCCATCATGGTTACATGGGAATCCTGTTAATGATAACTGCAGTTAAGGTTGCTGTCTACATATTTTTTAACTGCTGTTTTGTGTACTCCGTCACATACGCAAGAAGAGACATGGACTTCACTGCTGAAGAGAGTGTGTGGTAGTTGTAATGTGTAGTTGTAATGTGTATTGCCCCATTAACTTGGGGGCAATATTCTATTGCCTTGCCCTGTATGGCACAGACTAGCCCAATCTTGGAAGCTAAGCAGGGTCGGCACTGGTAAGTATTTGGATGAGAGACCACTAAAGAAGTTTGGATGAGAAGACCACTAAAGGACTACCATGCAGAGGCAGGCAATGGCAAACCATCTCTGTTCGTCTCTTGCCTTGAAACAAAGCCCAGTATGTGATCCCTGTGTATTGTGAAAGCAAGAACTATCTGGTGTGCCAGTGTTATCGGCAAAGCCTTCTGTCCCTACATTCGAATAACCACATGCAGTGCATTGAATGGAAAGTTTAAGCTACTGACAGTACACTGAAATCAGAATGCAACGTGAACGCTTTTCTTTTTCTCTGTACTGTAAACCTCCATAAAACAAAACATAGCAAAGAAAGTCAGTGCCAACTTGTTTTACTAAAGTACGGATATCCAGTTTTCTGAATTCCAGAGTGGCCATAATTTAACTGTGTTATATAAGCATATTCAAGCATAGCTATCCCATACAGAATAAAGTATTGCCAGGGAATGTAGGCAGAGCTGCTCTGCAAACAGTTATGCTAAATTCCCTCAATTTGTGTATTTAAATCCTAATGAAAGCATTGACTCTTCTGAAGAAAAAAAAGAATTCAGATCTAATATGCTGTGTGTCCTCTAAGTGGTGATTATTATAGACATGTCCATGGGTAGGCATTACTAAGTTACTACTACTACTACTACTACTACTACTACTACTACTACTTGTTGGGTGTTTTTTTTTTTTTACTGAGCCAGTGTCAGTCAAGAGCCATCAATGTGGTATAGTGGCAAGAATGCAGGACTAAAGATTGGGAGACGTGGGTTCAAATCCGAACTTAGCTATGAAGCTCACAGAAAATCCTTGATTCGGTTTCTGTCTCTGGTCGTTTATGCATGGTAGTTTTACCTGAGGGTTGTTGCTTGCTGGACCCACACTTTCCTGTTGGGAATCTACGCACCACCAGTCTCCAAGCTCAAATCACGTCCTCGCCCCTTTAAATGCGAAGAAGAAGAAGAAGAAGAAGAAGAAGAGTTGGTTTTTATATGCCGACTTTCTCTACCGCTTAAGGAAGAATCAAACCGGCTTACAATCACCTTCTCTCTTAACCACTACACCACGCTGAAACCTAGCTGTTTCATAATGGCGGCCAGTGTGAATTCTGCTGTCTTATCCCATCCTTCTAGGAACGTGGTAGGAACCAACTGGGCGCTTAACTGTGTAATCCTATACAGAGTTACACCATTCTAAGTCAAAGGGTGTAAGCCATTTTAGGACTGCACTATTAATTACTTGCTGACTGCCACCCAGTCCATTGTTCCTGCTGAGGTTGTATATTGGATCATAGCCTTTGTTAAATCATGGCTGTGCTGGGGACTGGATGTTGGTTGAGTCTATCTATACTTTTAGAGTTTGAAGGGAATAAAGCACAGGTTAAATCAACCCATAAATACTCTCAACTGCATTTTGCATTTCCCTACTTGAGCCATCATAATGCTTTTCAACAGATAGTTAAATCCGGCACAATTCTGACTACTGTCCTTTTGAATTTGATAATGGATGTAGGGGAAAAAATGTCTATGCAGTTCTTAGCAGAGTTAAGCAGAGATGTGATATTTGCCATGAGGAGACATTTCAAATAATATTGGGTGTTTATTGAATATTTGGAAGAGGGAATGTGATTGTCTCTGTTAGCCTTTTCACCCTGAATTTCTGCACCACCAATTGAATTCCTGAAGACAGTTTATGTGTGTATGCCTCTCTTTGCAATCAGGGGCCTTGCTTTTTCAGTGTCCCTTTGTAAGTACAGTTTTGCCACTGTCTCTCTAAGTCATGGTCCCCCCCCCCATCCCCATGCTGAGCATGGACATAATGTTATTCTACTGTACAGGGCTGCATATTACAGAGTACACAAGTTGGGTCTAGGGTCTCCATGCTATGTCAGACATAACACAGCCACACAGAGCTGTGGGTTCTCCCAGGAACCCGGTGCACGTGGAGGCAGAACTTCAGCTTCTCCCCATGCAATTTTCCCTGTCTGAAACAGTTCTTGGGGCACACTGGTTGGCCTGTTGGAAATGCCCCTGTGTATTCCACAGGTTGCAAGGGTTTCCCAGTATAGTGACCCTCCCCCAAATACAGAGCAGAAACATAGGGGAAATGTCCTCCTCCTGGGTGGTGGGAGGGGTGTCAAGAAGCAGAGAAAAACAGGGTTTGCTCACATGGAGTGGGATGTGTTACTTCTGGTAGAGCAGTAGTTCTCACTCTCTGGCTCACAGAGAGCCACATTCACAATTGCCTTCAGCCAAAAGAGTTACACATACCTCCATCCTTGGAGGAGGCTTCAAAGAGGCTCACAGCTTTCCTGTATCTCTGGCAGAAGCTGTTTCAAGCTGTTTCAAGGTGGAAACCACATGCCTACCACATGCCCCACTGGGCAAGAGCCTTGCCCACTTCCCAGAACATGGGGTGGGTGCCATAATGATGGGCAGTCCTCAGAAAAGCCACAGGTAGCATGTCAGAAAGCCAGACGAGGCTTCTGAGCCTCTGAGTATCACTGTAGTAGGGTAGCCAGAGACTGTTGCATAAACCATGGTGTACTATGAAGTTGGGATGAAGCCCATGTATGTAAAGTGCTTTGAGCGCTTTAAATCACTATATAAGCTTTTAGTATTATTGTGTGTGTGTGTAAAGTGCCGTCAAGTAGCAGCCGACTTATGGCGACCCCTTTTGGGGGTTTTCATGGCAAGAGACTAACAGAGGTGGTTTGCCAGTGCCTTCCTCTGCACAGCAACCCTGGTCTTCCTTGGTGGTCTCCCATCCAAATACTAACCAGAGCTGACCCTGCTTAGCTTCTGAGATCTGACGAGATCAGGCTAGCCTGGGCCATCCAGGTCAGGGTTTTGTATTATTTAGTATTATTAGTCACACTTAAATGGTGCAAAACTATTCCTTATTTTGTTCCATGGAAACAAGATCTTTGAAAAAGGAAATGATCTGGCTATTTAGAACAAGGGATCTGCACTTGCTGAAAATAATACCCAGTGGTAAATGGAGATGATGAGAGATCTATGAATGGCAATAAAGCTGCCTTGTACCAAGAGGAAAAGCAGACTATTAATGTTTTAACAAATAAAATGAATGGGGGTAAATTGCTGCAGGAGCCCCAAATTTGGATCATAGCCACAGGGGAGATGAGACAGTCCTTCTCTCTGCTGTTTTCCTGACCTCAAACGGGGTCATGAATTACAGAGCATGTAATACTTATTTTATGGCTACTTTCTGAGGATTTATTATGGTTTTTGGAAAGACAGGATAGTCTACTGGGAAGAAAAGTAAGAAAATTATGGTCCCATTTCCAAATGGCTTGAAGGAATAGAGGCCAGTGGAAAGGTTATGGACCCCTGTTCACCTGCTGTGGGCCCCTGCAGATTTTGCCCTTATAGTTGCATTACAAAAGAGACACGGGATTGAGAACCAACTTCTTTCCTTTGTGACATCCAGTTCTGCCCTCCGAGGTCATGAATCATCTCGAATACTGCTATTTTGTGAATTCTTCAGTTGTATTGTAGTGTTGTGCATTCAAGAAAACTATGCCATTATTGTTGTTTTTAAATAGATGAAATCCTGTGATTTGCCCCTAGCAATTCTTCCATATTATTTCTGAACGATGAATGTCAGAGTTCAAGAATAATTCCATTCCATCCTGAAACGGGTTTTGTCATATTGTTTTTTTTTAAAATACATATTGTTGTGCTAAACAGTTATGGGGAATCTTAGGTAAGTGTACCACGAACTGGATGAGCAGGAACATATGTAGCCTTTGAATGTTAGGTCAGGCAGGCAGAATGCAATTGCCATTCATTACTATTTGAGCTGTTTGATGGTGAAATAAATTGGTAGTTTCTGTGCAGTTCCTTTTGTGGAGAGTTTCCACATGTCAACAGCCATCATCAGCTGGAGCAGCGATTAAGGAGAGGGATTCTTCCCCCCTGGAAGTGGAGACAACAAGCAAAGCTGATAGGAAGGCCTATCAAAGACCTGACTTAAAGTACAAAGCACAGACATTATAGGCAACATTTTTAGCAGTTAGAAAAAGTATATTGTAGAAAAGCAGAAAGGGATCGGTACAAAGAGTTGTTCTCAGTTCCCGTGGCTCTAAAAGTGAGTTTATTATTTTGCCTTTGTGTTGCTTTCATACCAATCCTGCTTCTATATCACTTCTGCTGAATTCAGCAGGGAAGCCATATTGACCTCGCAAAGGGACAAGCAAAGATATAGATTGGGCCTGACGCCACTGCTTTATGGAGGAACAGCATGCAGTGCATAACGATAACTTTTGCTGCTTTGTATGTACGAGTAGAGATAGGCAAAGTTTTGCTTGTAAGGGTATTGTTACCTGTACTTCTGCAGGATGGTGGATGTGTACCTCTCTCTTGCCATCCTCTGGATCTTCTCCCACTTATGAGAAGAAGAGACTGGTAGCAGGAATTTCGAGCAGAGTTACAGCAACAGGGATGCCCTGTGGATAGGGTTGCCAACTGCCAGGTAGTAGCAGGAGATTTCCTGCTAATTCAACTGATCTCCAGCCGATAGAGATCAGATCACCTGGAGAAAAATGGCCACTTTGGCAATTGAACTCTATGGCCTTGAAGTCCCTCCCCTCCCCAAACCTCCTCGGGCTCCGCCCCCCAAATCTCCCGCCGGTTGAGAAGAGGGACCTGGCAATCCTACCTGTGGACCTTTTAACTATGCATAGAATACTGAAAAACTCAGGGGATGGGGGACAATAAAGTTCCTTCCTAGTGCCCTGTCCCTCAACTTGCTGTGAACACCATTATCCCTTTCTTCTCTTTTCTTTCTCTTTTCTAACCCTGAATGCATCCAGGTTAGAAAAGGCAATGCCAAGTCTGAAATAATGCCTTCATGGTTAACAATGCAAGTCAAGGAAGCTATAAAAAGAGGCTTCCTTTAAAATGTGGATTGTCTGCCCCAGGGAACTGAACAGAAGGGGCCACAGGCTCTGGCAGAATAAATTTAAGTCAATAATTGGGCAAGCAATGCTTTTAGGAATATTGCCGACAGCTTTGAACAAAAATAACATAGAAGTTTTTAATTATATGATAACGGCAGCTAGAGTAGTCTTAGCATCAATGAGGAAGCAAGTGGAAATCCCAGAGATTGAAAAATGGTGAGAGAAAATGGCGGAATATGCGGTGATGGCTAAGTTGATGCATTTGTTGAACAAAAAGGAGACAGACATTTCTAGGTGGTCATTGGTATATACAAATTGGCCCCACCTTCTTTCTGGCCCTCCGTTCCATTAAAACCGTTCCATTAAAACCATGAGTAGGAGATCATCTCCATATCAGTGTTTGGGATAAAAGGATCACCCTGCACTGGTTTTGCTCATTTCTTGCTTGCAGGAAACAAAGAGGCAGCGTTAGTTAGCTGGGATTTGATACGCTGGGTTTCCCAAGGATCAATTTCTCCCCCGTGCTCTTCAGTTGTTCCGCAGATGGACAGGTATTAGCAGTTCAGAAGATCTGCCTGTCAGTTTGTTGATCCTATCTGTTTTAAATCTTAAGTGCTTTTAAATTTGTGTGTTTTAATCTGCCTTAATTTTGTCGATTGGACGATGATCTTTTACATCTTTGCCATTTGGTTGCTACATTGTTTACTGCTTTGAGTCTGAGGACATAAGTGGGATAGAATTTTTTAAAAAATAAATAAATATTATAGAACAAGTTTTACTTCCCGTCTTCTGCAGCTCCCATGCCACACAACCCAAAAAAGCTTCTCATGAGGGTAGGGTTGCTTTACGGACACTGTGGGAAGCAGCATCATGAGTGGGAAGGACAAAGAAACTACAACAATCCCTCCTTGAGCAAGAAGCACCTTCAGCTTACACAAGGTCATCTTTGGATTCAAGCCCTGTTTTCCGTTCCTCTGTGCAACTCTGAGGTCTACATGCTTTAACAAAAGTTTGCCTTTGTAGGGTGCCATGGCTGGTTTTGTGTTCTCTAGTGTCATGAGGGCTATGTCTGGATACCCTACTCTCTACTGTACAGCAATGGCATTAGAAATGAATTTGGTGTTTCCTGCTATCTTTGCTGTAGCTGTTGAGACTTCTACACTTCTAATAAGTAAGTGTGTTTGAAGGCAGATACACAGACAGACCTGGGCAAGGAGAAGGCCCTTTCAGGGCTCCTGCTGATCTTCATAGAGACGGTTGAAAGAATCTGGTAGGTACAAAGTTCAGTATTAAAGACTTCTTTCGCTGCAACCGTATATGTTATATAAAGGGAAGGTATCACTTGTCAGTGCTCAAGTGTATGTGACAATCTGAGTGAACACAAAAACATCATTTTTTTGGTTTTGTTTTGAAGCTGGGGGAAAGGGCTTAAGTTCTGCTGGTACTAAGCATGGTGCTGGAGATGGAAGTATTGAACGACATGCATGGAAAGCGAAAGGGTATTGCACTTTGAAAAAAAGTCTTTCTGCTATAGATGAACTTGGCAGGAGGCAGCTCCCCAAATCCTGTGCGAGATGCATTTTCTTTTTAAGCAAGGGCATATATGCCGAATAAAATATACTGAGTCTGAAGGCAAGGGAATATTAAAATACTTAGTTTAAATTTGTTTGGATTTGATTAAATCTG
This sequence comes from Euleptes europaea, assembly GCF_029931775.1. Classification (NCBI taxonomy): domain Eukaryota; kingdom Metazoa; phylum Chordata; class Lepidosauria; order Squamata; family Sphaerodactylidae; genus Euleptes; species Euleptes europaea. The sequence continues at coordinate 100,903,451 of NC_079316.1, read as the reverse complement.
CAGCCTGTATTTGAAGCTCTTTCAAAGATATTTGCTTTGCCTCCAAGGTTATGGCTCATCCGACAGGCATAAGAAATATGCTGAGGGGTGAAAGGTTCCTCACTGATGTATAGACAGCAAAGTTTTTAACTTGGCAAATTATGGACAGTTCAGCCTGTTGGGGTATGTGTAGCATTGTCCCTCTTCTAAGGAGAGGCTCCTACCCCAAGATGCTGGGGTTCACATGTGAGGGAAAACAAACATGCAGAATCACAGGTAAGAACACAGCTTAGGTGTTCTCAAGCCCAGATGCCTGGCTCATAAGAGATCTGGCACCCTTGGAAGGAGGCATTGAGCAGTGTGCAAATGGTCATTCTAAGTCGATCCTGTTTATACTCCGGCAGAGCCTTACCTCTAACTTGCATATGCTGATGATATGCAAGCAAAGCATCTGTCTCATGGGGACAAATTCTATTACGGGAGCCTGTTGCATTAAAAACAGAGGGAGGAGTCTTGTGGCTCCTTAAAGACTAACAGGTTTATTGTAGAATATGTTTTTGTGAACTTTAACATTGGATGCATGAAATGAAACCATGGGGTTGGATCTATCAATGAATGAATGGAAGCGCAAGCTCACATAAGACAGTTCTGCTTGTACAAGCACCAGTGCTAGATATACTGCACTATAAACCAATAGCCAGTATTAATTTGCACAGTGTCTTGAATAAGGGGAAATGCAAATTAGGATATGTGGAGAAATGCCTTCCACTCTGGAATCCACCTCAGTGTTTTATTCATTGGGGCTGCACTTCACACATGACTCAGAGGTTTCATGCTGGGAAAAGACTGACACAAGGTTTAACATTCCACACCTTGCTGGAATATCACATGTAAAGGGATAGAGACTGAGACAGCCAAAAGGTTAGATACTAATCTCTTCCTCTTGAGGCAGGAAAATCAGGACTAACCCCAGAGGGGGATCGAGTCTCCACAGGGGAGATGATAAATTCTCAGGAAACCAGGAAGAAACTCTTATCTCTTGTACACAAACCATAAAGTCTTTATCTTATTAAACAGAGAAGTCCCAACTCTGAGAATAAAGGTAATGATGGACATTTAAATGCTGCAACCAAGAATTACCAGCCTATCCTAATAAAACATTGTTTAGGATAAGTATACTTTAGGATAAGGCCTGTGTGTTCACCTTTTCTTTGTATCCCACCTCAGCCTGATGCTTAACCAAACCAAGTGTACTCTTTTTATTTTCATTAAACGTACTTATAATTCAAACCTGATCTCTCTAAATTCACCTCACCTATTTGGTCTTGCTATCCAAAGGGGGAGTTAAAGGGGAATGGCAGTGGATGAACTCACCATACCTTGAGTATGGTATTTCATAGCTGTGAAGGTACAATTGATTGTACCTGCACTAGCTAGCATGAATAAAGTGGGACCAGTGGAATCTAGGCAGAGCTTCTAAATGGCAATGCAGATACAGGGTTCTAGATGTACAGATCCATCTAGCAGGTGATACTACCCAGAGAGAATTTGAAACTCTCTGGGAATAAGGGGGAAAGGGTGTCACCAAGTGGAGACTTGGAACAGCCACAGAGATTTTCTAGACTCTCAGCACTTCACAGAACCATAGCATCATAAGAGTTGAAAGGGACCACCAGGGTCATCTAGTCCAACCCCCTGCACAATGCAGGAAATTCACAACTACCCCCACCACACCCCCATTGACTTCTACTACATGCCAAGAAGATGACAAAAAACAACAACCCTTCAGGATCCCTGGCTGTCTGGCCTGGAGGAAAATTGCTTCCTGACCCCAAAGAGATGATCAGCATTACCCTGGGTATATAAGAAAGGGTCACGAGAGCCAAACACTGACACAACCCTTCCTATCCTCCCTTTCATGATTTGCCTAAATTCACATAATCAGCATTGCTGACAGATGGCAATCTAGCCTCTGCTTTAAAACCTCCAAAGAAGGAGAGTCCACCACCTCCCGAGGAAGCCTGTTCCACTGAGGAACCGCTCTAACTGTCAGAAAGTTCTTCCTAATGTTTAGCCAAAAACTCTTTTGATTTAATTTCAACCCACTGGTTCTGGTCTGACCTTCTGGGGTGACAGAAAACAACTCCACACCATCCTCTATATGACAGCCCTTCAAGTACTTGAAGATGGTTATCATATCACCTCTCAGTCATCTCCTCCCTTGGCTAAGCATACTGAACTCCTTCAACCTTTCCTCATAGGACTTGGTCTCCAGACCCTTCACCATCTTCATTGCCCTCCTCTGGACATGTTCCAGATTGTCTACATCCTTCTTAAATTGTGGGGCCCAAAACTGAACACAATACTCTAGGTGGGGTCTAACCGGAGCAGACTAAAGAGATACCATCACTTTGCATGATCTGGACATGATGCTTATGTTGATACTGCCTAAAATTGCACTTAGCTTCTGCATCACACAGTTGACATGTTCAATATATGGTCTACTAAGACCCCTAGATCCTTTTCACACATAGTACTGCTGAGTGTCCCCCATCCTATAATTATGCATTTGATTTTTCCTACCTAAATGCAGAACTTTACATGTACCTCAGTTGAAATTCATATTATTAGTTTTAGCCCAGTTTTCCAGCCTGTCAAGATCATCCTGTATCCTGGCTCTGTCTTCTACCATATTTTCTACTAGGGCTGTCGATTCGGTTCGTCCCGAACCAAAAAACAGCTGAATTTCCCCCGATTCGGCGGTTTTTAGTTCGGATGGAACCAAACTCAAAAAAGGCTGGAAAACGGGGAGCCGAATTCGGTGAGTTCGAGGTGTTCAGCGAATAAATTCAGCAAATTCAGGGTTCGGCACAGCAGCATAACTGTCAGTTAGTAAGCAGCATTCTCCCGTGGCCAATCGGCCAAGCAGGGTCTTCTTCTGGCCAATCAGTCGTGATTGAGCACGTGAGCCCAGCTGCTGCGTGGCCCGGGGAGAGAAAGCGAGTATCTTTTTGTATGAGAGAGAAATCCCCATGGGGGGGGTGATTGTGCACATTTGCTCCTTTCCGTGGCTGCAGGGGGCACATTTTTTGCGGTACAGCCCCCAAACTTTCAGTGTAGCTTCAGATGAGGCTTCTTGCAAGAACCTTCAAGTTTTGTAAAGATTGGGTCAGGGGGTCCCGAGATATGGGGCCCAAAAGGGGTCCCCCCTTAATGTGCATTTTTATTCCATTTACAGCACACATTCAAGCCATTCCATGGCTGCAGGGGGCGCATTTTTGGGGGTGCAGCCCCCAAACGTTCAGCGTAGCTTCAGATGAGGCTTCTTGCAAGAACCCCCAAGTTTTGTAAAATGGGATCAGGGGTTCCAGAGATATGGGTTCCCCCCTTTTCTCTATTGGGATGAATGGGATCAGCCAATCCTATGCATCTAGAGAGCGGCAAATCCAAGGCAAAACCTCCCGTGCTTAAATGGAATCGTATTGGATTACCCAGTCCCTCCTGATGGAACTGAAGACATCCACAGTAAGACCCCTTTTGGGGCTTTAATCTATATTTGTGGGGGGGCAGTTTCTGTGTGTGGGGGGAAGCCAAAGGAGGCTTTCGCCCATTCTGTCAAGGGGTGTGTGACCGCTCACCTCTGTGGGAGTGTGTGTACTGCTTTTTTTAAAGTTTAAAGTTGAGTCTGTGTGGCGGCTAGCGAGTTTCTCTCCGCTTGGCACCCTTGGTGTCGAGCCTCCTCCTTGGTGTTTTTCACTGTTTTTGCCTCTAGCCTGGGGTTGAGTGCAACGGGGCAGCTTGCGTGAGATCCCCTGCGTCTTGGATTTTTTCCCCGTTTGGGGGGTGCACCGCAGCGCCGTATTGTTTGGAGAGGTGGGGGGTGGTGCTGGTGAGACTTGCTTGAGTTTGGTAGGGTCGTTTGCATAAGGGGGGAGCGTCCCTCCACCATGAGAAGAAGGAGCAGGGCAGAAAATACAAACTCTGGGCTTTTTTTTTGCACGGTCTGTTTTGCTGCTCACTCAAAAATGTTTTTGCAAAATCTGACTTTCGCAATACATTTTCACGGTCCAAGTCACCTGCTCCTTTTTTCCTTTTTGCTATAGCTAGCCTAGTGCGCCTCTGTTCCTTTCCATGGTCGCTCGCGTGTTGGTTTGCATTGCAATGGTTAGCACGGGAGGTTTTGCCTTGGATTTGCTGCTCTCTAGATGCATAGGATCGGCTGATCCCATTCATCCCAATAGGGAAAAGGGGGGAACCCATATCTCTGGACCCCCTGATCCCATCTTTACAAAACTTGGGGGTTCTTGCAAGAAGCCTCATCTGAAGCTACCCTGAAAGTTTGAGACCTCTACCCCCAAAAATGTCCCCCTGGAGCCACAGAAAAGCGCCATTGTGCTTTAAGTGGCTTTATTCCTGTCACTGTGGGCAATTTTTTTTGGGGGGGCAACCTCTTCCGGGCCCCATATCTCGGGACCCCCTGACCCGATCTTTACAAAACTTGGGGGTTCTTGCAAGAAGCATCCCCTCAAGCTACCCTGAAAGTTTGAGACCTCTACCCCAAAAATCCCCCCCCCGGAGCCGTGGAAAGGCGCGAATGCATTTTTAATGACTTTATTCGGCCGAATTTCCCCCCGAACTCGAACTAGGCGCCGAATTCCACAGATCTGAATCGGGGGAGTTCGGACTTCAGCATATCCTGAAAAGAAACGGGCCGAATTCTGACGAATCCGAACTATACCGAATTTTTTTTCAACAGCCCTATTTGCTACCCCTCCAAATTTAGTATCATATTCAAATTTAATAAACATCCCCTCTATTCCTTCATCCAAATCATTTATAAAGATGTGAACAACACAGGTCCCAGGACAGATCCCTGAGGCACCCCACTAGTCACTTCTCTCCAAGAGGATGAGCAACCATTAACAAGCACTCTTTGGGTGCCATCTGTCAACCAGTTACAGATCCACCTAACAGTAATAGGATCCAAACCACATTTTACCAACTTGTCAACAAGAATATTATATAAAACCTTATCAAAAGCCTCACTGAAATCAAGATAAACTATGTCAACAGCATTCCCCTGATCCAGCAAGGTAGTAACTTTCTCAAAAAAGGAGCTAAGGTTAGTCTGAACAGGGCTTGTGAGTCTGTTCCTTCCTGGGATACAAGAAGTTTAACTTCTCCACAAGTTCCTTTTTCTAGTACATTTTTAGTATATTTCTACTTCTGGATACAACTCTTAGTCTGTAGATATGTACACGCACACAGAGAGAAGGGAGAAACAGGAAAAATTGTGAACAGTGGCGTTAAAGCTATGAAATGCTTTTTAATCAGTGACATTTCTGTTCTAAGTTCAAACCTATACAAGGTAATCACAGTGTTTACCTAGTTATAAAAAAGCAATTTTAGTGGCTGAAAAATGTGTGTCCTTGCTATTTTAGCCCTTGTTAGTACAGTTAAACTGATTGCCTTCTAATTTAGTGATTTCTCACTGGAGTCTCTCCTAAAATTTCCAAGCAGTAATCCAAAGCATTTCAATTCATTCTCTTGCTATTCTGAAATCTTTGAGAGCCAGTGCGGAGCTGTGGTTCAGGTGGGAAAGTAGGATCTGGGAGACCCTGGTTCAAATCCCCACTTTGCCATGAAGCCTTGAGGGATGACCTTTGGCCGGCCATCTACTTTCCCTCAGCCTAACTTAACTCACCAGCTTGTATAAGGATAAAATGGAGGAGGGGAGAACAATAGATGCCCCCTGAGCATCTCGGAGGAGAAGTGCAACAAGAATGTACTCAATATTATCATTACAAAATCATTCCTTGAAAGCGTGCCCTATGATACGTCAAAAAGAGAAAGGGCCAGAATTAGCAGCAGTGCTGCTTGGCACTCTACAATATGAAACAGAGCATGAGGGACCATTTAAAAAATGACATGCAGCCTGAACATGGAGTCATCCTCCTGTCAATTTGTGTCATATATTGCAGTTGGTAGATCAGGCCCCCCTCCCCAAAGCTGTTCCTTATTATCTTGAAAATGAACACTATATTTGAATAGTAAAGAACAGGCAGCAAGTCTAGAAAGGATGCTAATTGTCAGCCACAAAACCACTGCCAGTTATCCCCGGTGATCTATAGCCCATCCGGGACAATGATATTTCTTCCTCGCAAGCTCTGATTGATGGGCCTTTCACTGGCTACAGGCAGCCCACTAGACTGAAACAGCAGCAACCGTGCCACTAGCAACGACAGGCCACCACACGACAGACACACAGATCCAGGGACACGCCTGACCCTGCAAGAAGCCCAGATGTCAACTTCGTATACAAACCTAGGCAACATTAGAATACAGGACCTCAGTCCATCACCTAGACCACCAGGGGCTCATTCATCTGTTTAGCCTCCAATGTGATATATGCAATCATCTGTCTACATTGTCTGTTTCCTATCTATGTAGGATCAAAATGCAGTTGATTAGAAAATGACTCCGGGTTTCTAAAAGAAGAAAAGAAATAGATCATTGGATTCCAGGAAAAAAATGGGTAAAGACAAATGAAGATAATTTCTCTTAACACCAGGGTCAGCACGGTGGGAGAGAGTGCATTCGCTAGTGTGTGCCATCAGCAGGGTTGCCAGGTCAGGGTTGAGAAATACCTGGAGATTTTGAGTGTGGAGCCTGAGGAAGACAGGGTTTGGGGAGGGACCTCACCAGGGTATAATGCCACCCTCCAAAACAGCCATTTTCTCCAGGGTAACTGATCATTCTCTTCTGGAGGCGAGTTGTGATGGTGGGAGATCTCCTGGTGCCACCTGGAGTTTGGCAACCATAGCCATCAGGAGGTCAGCATAGGGTGTGAGAAACCCTCCCTTTAGTATTAATTTACCTTTCCTTTTATCCCTTAGAAGCTCCTTGATCAATTGATCTTGAGCAACATATATCTAGTGTTGGAGGGATATAAGGACTGAAACAAATCTTGCCACTGACAATGTAGCCTTGGGGTCCCTGTCGCTTAGTAAAAAAGGCATTATGTCAGTCACAGAGGCATTGGATTTGTATATTAAAAGGGGGGAAATATAGTGCGATCGAAGTTCCTCGTAAAAGCGGCATTCCAAAAGGGCATGGGCTAATGTGTCAATAGAGCCAGAAGAGCAAGGGCAGATCCTGTCTGAGTATGGTATATTCAGAATTCTGCCCTGCATTACCATAGAAGGGTTAGCATTCAATCTAGCCAAGCAAAAAGCTCTACAGAGACGAGGAGTTGTCAGATAATATGTATAGGCAGGCAGACCACGTGGAGGGGGTATTCCGAAGAACTGGGATGAACAGACGCGACGAGCACGAAAAGTAGTGCTGTTATAATCGAGCTCTTTAATGCGCTTTTTAATTTTGGCAAAAGCTTCCGTTTTCCCAAGATCTGATAACATATCCTGCGAGAAGCCCAACAACTCCAGTTTCTCATCTAAGATTTTTTGCCATGAGGATTTAAAAGGGTCATGCTTCAGAGAAGCTAGGAACCCCTCAGTGCTAAAGCACACTTTAAGGTGTATTTTAAAGGCGGCCAACCACGCCCTAGCTTCAAGTGACATTTGGCCAAACTCGGAACGAAGAGTAACGCCAGCAACACATCGAGGGGCATTTAGGAGTTTTCGTAAGAACTGAAGCAGTGGACGATCTATAGATTCATTGATGACTGTAATCCAGATGGCAACACCAAAGAGGATAATTGGGGTAATTTTCAGATTAAAAACCTGAACAGCCCCTGGAATATATTTTCCACCTTTGGTGTAATTAATTAATTTACATGGGTGGTCGTGTGTGATGTGGTACAGTCTGTCAGCTTGTTCAGGGGCAGATTCTCTCCCCCCCCCTTTAGCTTTTGCACCATTGGATCCATTGCTCATCTTGCTCAGCCATGGAGTACGTGTAGGCTTTTCACTGAGGGCCGGTAAAGTACCACAGCACTGCCGATTCCAGTTTTTTGCCAGGAAAGGCAGCATTAGAAAGGCCCAGCCGACTGATTCTCTCGGTGGCCTTTACTCGATTGCACATTCGGCTGCTGAAATAATTCCCATTCAGTCGGGGGTATCTTGTGCAGTCTGTCGGTGACAGGCCTGGTTTGCTGCAGTGCCCCCACCCCACTCTCCAGCTGACTCATCCACCTTTGTTGAGATGCTCTCCCACTCAGTTTTCCTCCCCAAACCGTCCAGTCACACATCTCCACGCCGTCTCGAGAGCTTTCGCCTTCTGACTCATTCTCATTTCATTGTGTTCCTTACTTTTCTTTGACATCTGAAGGAGATGGCTGGGGGTTAGCGTCATTGTCTCTCAGGCTGGCATTGTTAACGAAAGTGAAAGCAAAATTACATTGGATGATCTCGGTGAACGTCTTTGATCAGCCTTTTGCCTGAAATATCCGTTCCCCCCGTCACGCTATCTGCGTACTCCCCCCCCCCCGCCCGCAGACAGATCAGAGAGAAGGATATATTCAAACACAATTTGAGAATAGGGCTATTAATCTCTAATCTTTCATGAGTATGCAACAGATGGTACTCTGATGTCAGTGGAAAGATAAAAATAAATCAGAATTCAGTCACAATTGTTGACTCCTTCCCCCCCCCCCCAATCAACTATTTATATACATATTGGAGGAATGTGTATATACTGCCCTTCCTACTGTTGGGAGAAGAGCTGCCAGATGGCCATTATTATACCAAAAAAACAACAACCACCCCATATTTCTTGGCCGTGTTCCTTATCAGAACCCCACAACTTCATACAATCTATTGGATGGCCTTTATTTCAAAATACCACAGCTCTGCCATTCCAAGACCAAAGCACAGCTTGGGTGTTCTTTCTTATCCCCTCTCCCAGTTTAGTACCAATACTGTGGGAAGCCAAAACTAAAAGAATTAGGGGGTGAGAATGTATGGGATGTCAGGAAAGCTTGAGTATTTTGTCTCTCCCAAGTATGAGAAACAGCTTGGAACAGTTTCAGGGACCAAACAAGAGTTCTAGATGATACATTGACATTTGTAAGATGTCTTCCGGGGAGGAAACAACATTCTGATTGTCAGTCAGAACAATATAGCTTAAACTCCCCTTGGCCAGGACCCAGACTGCTGGGGGTAAAGGGAAGATGACTGGGGAAGGCCCTGGCAAACCACCCCGTAAACCAAGTCTGCCTAGTAAACGTCGGGATGTGACATCACCCCATGGGTCAGGAATTACCCGGTGCTTGCATAGGGGACCTTTACCTTTTTACCCCTTGGCCAGTGGGGTCTGCTGGACCTTCTAGCTGACGTTCTCATATGTTTTGCCAGAGATGCTTATTTTAGTGTGCTAAACCTGTTCACTTCTCAGTTACAGTCACAGTATCCTCTTTTCAGGGTCCCGAATCATAACAGACACCTTCCTAAATGATCAATGACCGTTTTACTAAAATATGTATTGAGTGAATATTTTGTTTAATCCTTTGGAAATGTTTCTTACAAAGTTAGGTTTTTTAAATGAAAAAAAAATGTCATTTGCTTGTTGGTGGAAATAAAGTAGCTGGAGATGGTTTTGCAAATCAGGGCTAAAATGCATTAGCAGAACTCAATTTGCAATTTGTTTAGGTGTAAGAAGTTTGCAACGTGTCTGTTCACTGAATCCCCGTTGGCCCTTCCTAATATGGTTAGTCACCCGCTAAATGGTTCAAAAAACCCTTGCAAAATAGTTATTGGTCTTTCATTGACAAGAAGTTCTGATCAGATTTGTGCCTGACTTTGGTTTTTGTATTTTATACAAAATACAACCCACTCATAAATGCAAATGATGCTGGCTACTCTAGCTTAATGCATGTTTGGATCTTGGGTAAGCAAACATGTGTTTAGAGTTGGATCTCAAAGCTCCCCCTAGGGTTGCCAACCTCCAGGTACTAGCTGGAGATCTCCTTCTATTATAACTGATCTCCAGCTGATAGAGATCAGTTCACCTGGAGAAAATGGCTGCCTTGGCAACTGGACTCTATGGCATTGAAGTCCCTCCTCCAAACCCCGCCCTCCTGAGGCTCCGCCCCCAAAACCTCACGCCGGTGGCCAAGAGGGACCTGGCAAACACCCCCCCCATGACTTTCTGGGATTCCCCCAGTCTCTATGTTAAAAATCATAGAGATTAAGAGAATTCCTAGAGCGTAGAAGGGGGGCTGTGATGTTCACATCATTTTTATTTCTGCTGCTGCATTGATCAAGTGTGAGTTAGTGGTGGTTTTCCCACCATGGGTGGGGAAATAATAAGCTGACAGGCATTGTAGCAATGCATGTCCATTTCATGAGTAGAAGAATAAAAAGGAATGCAGGAAATGACTTCCCACAACAAACAGCACAATTCTAAGAATAATTTCCTGCACGTAAACCCCACTGAGTAGACCTTGGTAGGATTCTGAGCGGACCTGCTTAGGATTGCTGTCAAAAACATGTAACATCCAGGTGGATTGAATTGTACCTTAACGGAAACTTCCTAGAGAAGGACAGGCTTAACAGCTGTTTATTACAGTTAATGCAAGTCCCTAAATGCACATTAAGAATATGTTCTAACAGGTCTTTATGAAGGAGTTTGCTGTCATTATGCCCCATTTTTCCCTGCCCCTGGTTTGCATCATTGGCTGCCACTGGCAGGGGTGAGGGAACTGTACAAGCTGACCCCCCCTTTTTTTTTTAGAACAAAACATGCACATTTTTTCTAAGAAGTTTCCCAGAAGCCAGGGTTTTTAAAGTATTGTTTTTGTCTTTCTGCAGAGCACTGACTCCATGTGGGACCTGGGGATCCCCCAGAATTACAGATCATCTCCAGACTACAGCAAACTGTTCCCCTGGAGAAAATTGATGCTTTGGAGGGTGGACTTTGTGGCATTGTACCCCACCAAGGTCACTGTCCTCCCCAGGCTCCATCCCCAAATCTCCAGGAGTTTCCTAACCTGAATCTGGCAACTGTACCCCCCCATCCCGTGCCAATGGCCAGGAGGGACCTGGCAACCTTACTCTCTTCCAAGCCCTAAACAGTTTAGGTCCCTGGCTATCTTGTAGGAACTTTTCCTTCTGTGTGCTCTTCCATGTATTTGAAGATCTTCTTGGAAAGACTTGCCATGCATACCCCTGCCTGCTGAAAGTTAGATGGCCAAGCACAAGGTTTGACAACCTTTTTTGTGGAAGTGGTGACCTTATAGGGGATTTCTTACCCAAGAAGGTTATACCTTTTAGAAAGATTAGTGATTTCAGAAGGTACTGGGGTGTATGTACGTGTGCCATGGATGAGTTCTGAGCTGGATCTGGAACTGGTGTATGTTTTCAGAATTCTGTCAAATATAATAGTTCGTGCTTCATATTAACTATTTTATTAGTTTTAATTAGGTTATTTGATTATTATGTACTTCACTATTATGTACTTCACATCAAACTTTAAACTGAAAGCTGCTTTGAGAGCTTCAGTCTGGAAGTGGGCATGCATTGTACAAACATGGGCAGTGGAAGAGCAATATTTAAGTCCAGTAGCACCCTAAAGACCAACAAGTTTTCCAAGGTATGAGCTTTACAGTGCATTCCTGAGCAGAATGCCTGCGCCACTGTTTGGAGGCAACGCAGTGGCGCTGCCTTCTAAGGAGGTTTTGGCCCAGCCAAAACCTCCTCACTGCGCCAAAAATCCATGCAACCTACATAGGGTTGGAAGAAAAAGGGGCATTTCCAAGTCGTAACAGCTTAGGAGGCCTCCTAACACTGGCCCCACCCCCCTGCCGGTGCCGGGACACCCTGGGAACGCCTGCTGGGATGCTGACCCGGCCTTTGCCGGTGTCCAGACTCTGGCGGAAGGCTCCGTCATCATCCGGCCCCAGTGCTGCCATGGTGACATCCGGCGTCCGGGCCTGCACGGGCCTGCATGCCGGCGCTGGGGCCACAAACACCGGTGTGCACCACCCAGTCGCCGGCATTGTGGGCCCTTGCTCCGGCGCAGGCCTTTGCTGGCTTCCTGAAGGCTTTTGTCCTTGCTGCCAGCGTGACTCAGGAATGCGTTGTCAGAGCGTCAAAGCCCCCTTCATCAGATATCTAGGATGTCATCATGTGAAAGAAATTACAAGTGGGTACAGTTTAAGTAAGAAGTTCCTAGAGAGTCATTTCAGTAGCTAACAGTTATCCATTAAATGTTGGAAGTCAGAAGGCTTTAGGAGATGCAACTGATTGTTTGAAATAGGGGGAAGGATGCAAACTGTAAGGCAGCAACATTTATCCACAGTCGATATCGAAGGCGAAGATGAACTGAACCATGGCAGCGGTTTGCCAATTGCATGGTTCTGTTACCAGCAGCATGGAAGTAGTAGAGCGATTGCAGCTGGCTGGCTTTCCTTTTTCTCATTCATTTGAGATTTGAACTGGGACTTGATCAGATTTCCATAAAATACCAGACTGCTTGGCAAGGGAGATAACTGGTGCTGGACATGAATCTCTCCACTGCCATTTGTGTCACTTACAAAATATTTATTCTTCAAAATGCCTGTGAAAGGTGGATGGACTTTTCCTGTATCCTTTCCCCTTCTGTGGTCCCTTTTGAACCCAGCAAGAAGATTCTGAAGGTGGTAGGCTATTTGTCCCTGTTGATACCGCAGCTCAGTTATGAGCTTTCTGGGGATCCAAAGGTCCAGGAAGACAAAACACAGGGAAAAGAAGCATTCTCTTGGCGCTTCATGGGACACAAGCCTACATTTTTCCCCAGGTAGAGCTGGAAGGGCAAGAAGAACAATGTGCAAGGCACAGAGTTTATTTATCCCTTCTATGTCCCTACGTGCTTCACACAGGGCTTCGTCTGGGGGTCTTCTATAAAGATTTCTCAACTCCCACCATGAATAATTGTGCTTCCTGCCAACTGGTGCAGCCTTATTTTCTCCTGATTGCTATTGGTAACAATACGAAAGCGAGTTGGATCCTTGCTCAGCAAGAGATTAAAGGATTATTCACTAAACAAATTTGTATTAGCATTTTTAATTTTTCTTGCAAAGTTTTAAAATGGCTAGATGAACACGAGCTCTAAGAGAGGGAAGGCCAAGTTTGGCTCTCATCAGGGCTGCAGAGGATCCCTTTGGGAGTGCTAAAATTTGTCTGGAAAAGTAATTTTGAATAGCTTCCAGACTAGACATACAGCCCATTCTTGACTTGCAAGGACGAAAGTCTTCAGGAGGCCAGGAAGGGGCTGTGCCAGCGTTGGGACCCCCCATGCCAGCGCCCGGGCTACTTACGCCACCGTGAGTGGCCCCAACGCCGATGAGGAGGCCCGGACACGCTGGCTGGGTCTTCCGGGGGGCGTCCCGAGGGGCATCCCAGGGGGCATTCCAGGGGCCTGAGCTGCCTGTCACTATTTGGCCTGGAACACCAGCGTTGAGAACAGCATTGCTGTGGCTGCTTTTTTAGAGGCACAGAATCGCTGTTCTCTATGGGGCGAAAAGCCCCATTTTTACAACAACAACAAAAAGCCTTTAAAAGGCTTTTTTTAAACCTACTGGTGGCTGTGAAACGGCTTTGAAGGTGCTGCCGCAGCGCCTCAACCGCGCCATCCCCAGCCACCAAAAGGTGAGAAATGGGCATTTAATATGTTCTCTCCATCCCCACACAATTGCTGTTGGTATCCCAGGTGGAGCTGAACAGAAACCATCAATTCCATTTCAGTTTTACTTTTGCTATAATAATGGTTGGTGGGGTGGGGGAATCCATACCCGTTGCAGATGTGAGCTAAAGGTTGGCGTTATGTAAATATTCAGGAATCCGGGAACTGATCAGCTCCCCAAAGCCTTAAAAAACCCAGCCCTTTGGGAGCTTTTGCAACAGTTCCATGTGAGCAATGCTTTGTTCCGAAGACGTGGATCAACAATAGTGAAATAGTTTTTATTTTTGAATCATTGCCCACTGCCTCTCCTCAAACCCCCGTTCCCATCACAAATGAAACTGTCAGTCTGAAAATCAATATACTTGAACCTTTAGTTCCCCTTTACAAGGAAGTTGGATTGTGGATTTGATCTAAAGAGAGCTTCTTTTTCTTTTCTGAGCGTAGGGAACTTGAAAGAATTTTAGGATCTGTGCCCAGCTGATGTCCTTTGGATTTTTACCGTGTTCTAGAACGAGGCGGTTACAATCTACCAAGAAGGATTCCTAGAGTAATAAAGATTATTTTAATGAGCCAATGGAATTATATTATTAAAAGTGGTTTTTAATGTGATAATAGAATTAACCAGCCCCGTCATTTGAGCAAATGTGCAGAGCACAATGCTTTGCTGCACAGCATGACCACTGACATTTCTGTTGTGTGTTCGGGTCTCTTCAAGGCTCTCTGTAATTGGGTTTCCTTCATGCTCTCTTTGCTTTTAAAAAATCACACTCTCTCTCACACACACACACATATATTTCCCCGAAGACAAGGGTAATTATCTTACTAAAAAGTATCATGGATGTGAATCCCTTGGTACAAGTTGACAAGGGACTTCTTCCACAGGCTTGCTGCTTCATAGTGCCGATGTAACTATTCCTCGTAATACTCTGAAGCAAGGGTTGCCAACCTCCAGGTACTAGCTGGAAATCTTCTGCTATTACAGCTGATCTCCAGCCAATAGAGATCAGATCTCCTGGAGAAAATGGCCACTTTGGCAATTGGTCTCTCTGGTATTGAAGTCCCTCCCCTCCCTAAACCCCGCCCTCCTTAGGCTCCGCCCCAAAAACCTCCTGCTGGAGTCAAAGAGGGACCTGGCAACCCTATCTGAAGCCCCCTCAAAGCCTTTCCTTATGATGGCAGTGTACAGGGCAGAAATAATGTTGGAAATATGTTCTTTAAATTCTCCAGGAATGTTGTTTTGATTGTATTTTGGCACTATGAATGTTTTGGTGTTTTCTGAGTTTCAATATTAAGAATTTATGGTCTGTATCTCAATCAGTTCCTGGTTTTAGCAGAGAGAATTGAGTGTCTCCATTTTCTCCTTCCAATTATGTAATCTATTTGATGTCTGTATTGGCCATTTGGTGATGTCCATGTATTGTATACAATTGTCTGTTTCGTTTGCCTGAATTCTTTCTCCTGCTTCATTTTGTGCTCTGGCCCAAATCCTCTTACATATTTGTTTCCACTTTGTTTCCCATTTTTGTGTTCCAGTCACCTATGATTACCAGCACATCCTGTTTGTGATCAGTTTCTTCCTGGATACTTGGATAAAAGCTTTCAGTTTCTTTCTATTCAGCATCTGTAGTTGGGGCGTAAAGTTGAATAATGGTCATGTTGGCAGGATTGTCCATGAAATCTGATTAATATTATTCAGTCAAAAATTGTAGCTCACGGGAATCTAAATCAATTACACAAGACCAAGTTCAATGCAAAATGTTTCTTGGAGCAAGGGGTTCTTAGCTGAACTGGATTCAGGTATTGTGCAGGAGTGCCAGACTGTGTCCTGCCCTCCTTCTGATGACCCTATCCATGGTAGCTGGAAGCTGAAGTAGGCCTCTCAGCTTGGGGAAGATTTAGGCATATATGAACCCCACCCCAATGATTCTATGATCATGCATTGTGTGGTGGATTATTTACTGGGAAATCTGCTCTGTTGAAGGATATCTTCTGCTATACTACTTGATATGCAAGGTTTTATTCATCTGCCATTCTGACCATTCTGGCTCAATTTTTGGTCTTTGTTCAGCCATATCAGCATACCTATGAAGCTCTGTTTTCCAGCTGCTTCTCACAGAGGAAGGTGAATAATAATAAAAAAAACCTCTCCAATATTCTCCATATTGGAACTGCCCGTTTCAGTTAGACATTTTTCATGAACTGTTGTTGGTTATTAGATGAAGAAACCATGCTAAGGTCCCCAAAACAGTATATGCAGCCTCCAAATTTATTCCTTGGTTCAATTACTATATCTAACAATGACATTTGTACTCTGAAAAGTCGGGGGGGGGGGAAATCAATGTCTTTTAAAGGCCACAATTCAGTGGTAGATACAGACGACTGAACTGAAGATCCTCCTTTTAAAAGCAGGTATGTTTGCTATTAGAATGTTGAGCAAGAAGTTGCTTTTAGGTTAGCTTTCATCTTCCTATTAAAAGGAAAAAGTATTTCTCTGGAGCAGACTATTGAGAGAAAATCCAGTTACCTTGACTGCACAGAGAGACTTAATAATGGTGCTGAATTTTAAACTCTGTGCTGAAACGACAAGGGCAAGTTTAATGTTGTTTTGAAGTCAAAATGATCTATTTTGTAACATGTGGTGTATTTATAAATGCTGAAATGCATTCAGAGAAACTCAGGGAACAGTAAACAAATTCATAAATGTATGGATTTAGTTCAATCCACAAGCTTCTCCTTCTGTTGGATTTGCCCATCTAAAGGGCTGTCTCTGAAGTTCTGAAATTTTGTTGTTTAAAGTCTGATTCATACTTTATTGTGTGTGCTTGCTGCTTATGCACCCTGGTTTGCAGTAGTAAACATAAGGAGTGAGACATGGGGTTCCATGATTGTCGATACCTTTAGATGGGAGGCACTTTGAGGCAACTTGCCCAGATGGAACTTCCTGGTGGTTGGCCACAATTTGTTGCCAACCCAGTAGCAGATTACAGCATTAAACATACTTTAGACATGCAATGAAAATTGCTTTTGTAGAAATGCAGTTAGAATCATAGAGTGGGAAGGGGCCATACAGGCCATCTAGTCCAACCCTCTGCTCAATGCAGGATCAGCCTAAAGAATCCCTGACAAGTGTTTGTCCAGTCGCTGCTTAAAGACTTCCAGGGAGGGGGAGCTCACCAGCTCCCTAGGCAGCCAATTCCACTGATGAACTACTCTTACTTTTAAAAAAAAAAATCATAATGTTCCCCCTGTACCTTTCCGCCTGTAATTTACACCTATCATTGCGAGTCCTACCTTCTGCTGCCAACAGGAACAGCGATCTGCCCTCCTCTAAGTGACGGCCCTTCAAGTACTTACAGACAGCAACCGTGTCCCCACTCAACCTCCTCTTTTCCAGACTGAACATTCCAAAGTCACCCAGACGTTCCTCGTAGGGCTTGGTCTTCTGGCCCCTGATCATCCTCGTCAGTCTCCTTTGCACCTGCTCCATTCTTTCCACATCCTTTTTGAAGTGAGGCCTCCAGAACTGCACAAAGTAAAGGCATGGCCTGACCAATGCAATGTACAGCCAGCTTTTCCGTCTGCAAGTCAAGGAATCAATAGTACCTTGCACAATGGAAGAAAGTGTTTTTGGTCAAATTTTCATATTCAGTCGCATGTAAACCATTAAGAGAGGATACTGTGCTACTTGAACAGATTGTGTGAACCTAAGAAACTTGCAAACTATATTGAAGTTCTGCTCATTGCCTTCAAAATTGGTGTAGACATTTCATGTGGTGATGACCCTGTAAATTCATCTCAGGTTTCACTCTAGCTGAAATTCAGTAACAGTGGATTGTTGTGCAGATCTTATTCCCGACAAATTTTGAGATCAATTTAATTTAACACAGTTACTATGGATTATTTGCTCATGCAAGACACTTCCAACTGGCTTCAAATCTGGCTTTAGTTGAAATGTGTGGCCCTTCTGGCTTTTGTAAAATCCTTACTCTGATCAACTGTGGATGATGTGACTAAATCAACTACCATGAGCTTTTCAGTTGAAACAGAAAAAGCAGGATATAAATATAAATAGATACTCAGGATCTAGAAGTATTTCCCTTTGTCTGTTCTCAGTCTACTCATAATATTTATGAAAGTGCAGATGCCCACATCTATCTGCTGATGTTTTCCCTGCTAATATTGGTCTACTACAGGGGTTCCCAATGTTTTTGAGACTGCGGGCACCTTTGGAATTCTGACACAGGTTGGTGGGTGGAACCACAAAATGTCAAGGAGTGAGGTTATGCATAACTCTAATAGTAACTCTTCAACATCTCAACATAGAAACTCTAATAGGATGCCTTTTAAAATGAACATTGTTTCAAAACATTTTCTTGCATGCACAGCTTATCTTCATTGACATAGTGAAGATCCTTGTGCTGTGGGGGCAGCTACTGCCAAAGCATTTTTAAAAAAATCTACACAACTAATCAAATCTCCAGTGACCAGTCAGAAGCCTTGCTGGGAAAATGCCCCATCAGGCCCCACCCAATTTCTAAAAATACTTTGTGGATACCACATTGGAGAACCCTTGTCAACTATATCATGGCACAATGTAGTAGATCTGGAATTCTGGTGTTTGAATAAAGATCAACAGGGTTCTTTTTTAAAAATACTAATCTTTTACTGGTTGAAAGTGTGGCTAATCTTCTAGTGTGGCTCTGTAACTTTTTAGATAGGAACTGCACATTGTGCAGTTATGATGTTCTGATATATCTCATCATTCCGAGGTGAGTGAAACAGCACAGAGGCTGCAGGCTATTCAATGTTGCTTATGATGACTTCCTTTGAAGCCATAAGTTTAGACAGTGCTACTAATAGATTAAGCAGCCTGAGAACTTATTATTTTTTTTAAAAAATTGACATATATTGTTGGCTTGCTTAGGAAGATACAAATGAAACCAAACCAATCATTTGAAGCCAAATTTGTATTTCAGGAGCGGAATTGTATTACATTTTTAACAGGACAGAAATGATGCGATCAGAATGAAAGTTTTTGGTTTCAAACAGGAGATAAATATATTAACTACATAAATTTGACAAATACAAAAAAAATAAAAAATTATGTTGATACCCCAATAGCCATTTACTAAAGAAGACTGAACTTTTTGTTTCTGCCATGAACACACATATATTGTATGATGTTCATGGAAATAAATTGATTCCAAATTATTTTCTCATGTGTCTCTTGCCCATCCAGTACTAAAAAAAAACTATTTTCAGTGATATAATATACATTAACATTCATGTTTTAGTGATCCAAGCACTATAAGCTATGTGCCAACAATATGACTCCAGTGGAGGTTTTTTATGGTGAAGGTAGACGGAAGATGACTGCATTCTGTAAGTGCCAGTTTTTTGTGACAGTGCGGTTGCTTTATGACAAATTGGGACTTTGAAAGGACCCTGCGTCTCCTCATTGCTCATGGATTGATCCCATTAGGACTAGTGAGATGATGGGGCAAAGAGGTTGTTATTGAAAGAGCAAGGGGTATCTGCCCCCGTAAAACCCAGACGTACCTTTGAAAAAGAGAAACTAACAGAGAAAAATGGGAATGTGATTAAAGATAAATGGGTGTGTGTTTCAGGAGGATGCTTTTGATGGTTCCCTTTGTTGTGGAAGTCCATTTTTAAGACCAAAGAAATGTGAATTAGGAGATTGGAGGGCTCACAGCTTGTTCTTGAGTGGAGGGAGTGTAACCATATTGGGGTACGTCTGCATTAGCCTATAGTTGACCCTGGGCCTGCTCCAGAAACAGATGTAACTACCTGAAGGACTGGGGTCTAGCTGGCAAGCTCTGTGAATTGGTAGTCTGAGATTTACGACATTGTGCAGAAAGCAGGCCTCTAAACCACAATTGTTTATCGTCCGGAGTTAAAGATAAGGCATCTGTCTGAAAGGACATGACACAGGAAGGTGATGGAGAAGCACACTGAGGTCCAGTTTAGACTGCTGCCCATCAGCGACCATCAGCAACACAGGTCTGACTTGGAAATGTTTCTACGTATTCCAGGCCAAGGAGAACTTGTGGTGGTGGTAGAGCCATGCTGGGGTCAGTTCCTTTTTCCATCCTGTTTGCTGCCTATAATGTAGGGAAAACACCAGCTGAAAATACTTTGTAGTAGTACAGAAACATGGAATGAGGGTAGAGCTAAGGAATTACTGTTAGACGATGCTGATGCTTTGTTAGCCTGTATACTATTTCTATTTATCACATTTATATCACACATTTCCTCTAAGGATCTTAGGGCAGCATTCATCATTCTTCTGCCCTTCAAGTGAACTTTATGGTTGTATGGGGATTTGAACTCGGTTCCCCCAGTCCTAGCCTTGTGCTCTAATCACTACTAGTGCATTCTTTACCAGAATTACCCCTTTCTAAGAAAGGATTTAGAAGCATATAACTACTTAGGGCTGTTGAATTTTAAAAAATTCGGTATAGTTCGGATTCGGCTGAATTCGGCCCATTTAGATTTGGGATATGCCGAAGTCCGAACTCCCCCGCTTCGGGTCCGTGCAATTCGGCGGGAATTCAAAGTTCGGGGAAAAAATTCGGCCGAATAAAGCCATTAAAAACACAACCGTGCCTTTCCGCGTCTCTGGGGGGGCATTTTTGGGGGTAGAGGTCCCAAACTTTCAGCAGAGCTTCAAAGGACGTTTCTTGAAAGACCCCCCAAGTTTTGTAAAGATTGGGTCAGGGGGGGCTGAGATATGGGCCCCGAAAGGGGTCCCCCCACCCTTAATGTGCATCTCTGAGCAGAGCTTGCCGCCCACGCACAAAGCTCCCAGCCCCGACAAACAGCTGAGAAGTTTGCAAAGCATTGCAACACGACTGTAAAGCAACACAACCTTGTAAGCAACACCTTTGCAACTGTGCAAAGCAACACCTGACACCTGGGAGTTTGCAAACCATGGAAAGGGACAGAGGCAGCTAGCTATGCATAATGACCAGGAGGGGTGGAATTTCCCCTTTTGCATGGGACTCCAATTCATTATTTAAGTCACCATTTGAAAACCAGTTTTGAGCAAGCATCCAAATAGACCTAACCGCTCTTATGAATGAGGGAAAACCTGAAGACACACAACTGAAACCCCCCCCTCAAACCAGGGAGAGAGAGACTTGAGGGGGAACACACCCCCAGGCAGAACCGGCAAAAGCCCCCTTTGGCTTCCCCCCCATCCACAGAAATTGCTCCCTCCCCACACACACACAGACTCTGATTCCCCCCCCACACACACACAGGAGAAAAATTATAGATTAAAGCCCCCAAAGGGGTCTTACTGTGGCTGTCTTCTGTTCCATCAGGAGGGGCTGGGGAGGACTTGTAATCCAAGACGATTCCAATTAGGCACGGGACGTTTTGCTCTGGAGATGCACAGGATCAGCTGATCCATTCATCCCAATAGGGGAAAGGGGAAAGCCCATATCTTGGGACCCCCTGACCCAATGTTTACAAAACTTGGGTGGTCTCTTAAGAAGGCTTGTCTGAAGCTCCGCTCAAAGTTTGGGATCTGCACCCCCAAAAATGCGCCCCCTGCAGCCACGGAAAGAGAAAAGGGGGGAGCCAATATTTCTGCCCCCACTGAACCCATCTTTACAAAACTTGGGTGGTATCTTAAGAAGGATTGTCTGAAGCTATGCTGAAAGTTTGGGGGCTGTATTCCCAAAAAAGCACCCCCTGCAGCCACGTAAATGGAAAAGGGGGGAAGGAAAAGGGGTGGAGCCCATATCTCGAGACCTCCTGACCCAATGTTTACAAAGCTTGGGGGGTATATTAAGAAGGCTCATCTGAAGCTCCACTGAAAGTTTGGGGTCTGTACCCCCAAAAATGCACCCCCTGCAGCCATGGAAAGAAAAAAGGGGGAGCCATATCTCGGGACCCCCTGACCCAATGTTTACAAAACTTGGGTGGTCTCTTAAGAAGGCTTGTCTGAATCTCTGCTGAAAGTTTTGTGTCTGTATCCCAAAAAATACGCCCCCCGCAGCCACAGAAAGGAGTGAATGTGCACAAGCACCCCCCCCCCACACACACACACGAGGATTTCCCTCTCTCTCTCTCCCCGGCCGGGGCGCACATCAGCTGATTCCTCCAGTACTCAATCCTGACTGATTGGCCAGAAGAAGACCCAGCTTGGCCACCGATTGGCCTGGAAAGGAGAATGCTGCTTACTGACGGTTATGCTGCTTACTGCCGCCCCGAATTGGCCGGATTTATTCGTGAACTCCCAAACTCGCTGAATTCGGCTCTGCGGTTGCCTCCATTTTTGAGTTCGGTTCTTCCCGAATTAAAAACCACCGAATCAGGGGAAATTCGGCTGTTTTTCAGTTCGGGCCGAACCGAATCAACAGCCCTATAACTACTTAGCATCGCATGGTAGATCGCGGTGGCTCTCTTTCCAAGTGTGCATTTAGGCTGTACCCCTTCAGACTATGTAGTCCAGGGACAGGTTTGCCACTTTAGATAAGAGCGAAGCCTCTATTATAGGCAGGAGGTAAGGCCAGGGATTTCTGGCAGTACCTGTGGATATCAGGTTCTCAAGTTGCTTTGCTGCTGGTCGTGGTATGCAGCCTTCTCTACATAGTCAGTAACATCCCAGATTAAAATAACCTTTTAGCTCACCTTTGCAATGACTGTGTGGCAGTCTGGGAGGGAGATGTAAGTGGATGGTTACACGTTGTCCCATTTTGTCCTCGATAGGGGCATTGTCAGATACAGGAATGGGTCTGCAGCCTGTTGCAGCGGCTGCGGGTGCAGTTTTCCATCTATGCTATAACAATGCAAATAGGAGCCGTTTTGGGTACCCACTGTCTGAATGCTCATTGCAATGTGAATACACTTGTCTAGCCAGTCTGGGCACCAGGTTCTTCATCCAGCAAGGGAATCTGTGTGGATTATCTCCCTTGCTGGGTTGAGTGGTTGCTAGTTTGGCCTGGAGGCAAACGAATCAAAGAGCCAGTTTTGCAAATGTACTGAGGCAGAGAGCTTTTGAGCTGATCAGAGATGTTCTCTAATGCATTTGATGGGTTTCATCTTTAGAACAAAAAAGTTTGGCTGTTTTGTGCCATGCACCTTCAGTCTGGGCATTCAGATGTCATTGCTTGTTACACATGTAATCAATCAATCCTCTGTCTTCCAAGCTGGTTGTCTGAAGGCTTGTATAGAACCGTACAATGGGGAGGCACACGTTGTATTATGCAGAAAGAACTGCATGCTGTATTAAGATTTCTTGGTTCAGTGTTAGCAGAAAAGAGTCCCTTAGATTACTGTTTTATAGGATTTAAAGATAATTTTGCAAATATCATTTGAGAATGGAAGCAGACTTTTCTGAGGGTTCTTTATTATTTATTTATTTTATTTATTTATTTCCTTTGTGCTCTGCCTTTCTCCCAAATGCAAACCCAAACTGGCTTACATTGTTCTCCGTGCCTCTGTGAGGTAGGTTATGCTGAGAGAGCATGACTGGTCCAAGGTCATCCAGCAAGCTTCCATAGCATGAGTGGGGATTCGAACCTGGTTCTCCCAAATGCTAGTCTCTTAACCGCTACACCAGACTGGTTCTGTATACCTGTCGAAGATGAGGATTATTAATTATTGAGGTGTTCCCTTGAGCCCTACTATACAAAGACAGAGTTAGAGAGACCCACTTTTGCCCAGATTTGTAGGCAAATAACTTGAGACATTTTGTTTACCATGCTTTTCAAATTGTTCTGTCCATTTAAGAGTGACCATTTTTAGATACAGGGAAAGCCCCAAAGAAGAGACCCAAGAGCTTGGGTGATCTGCATGATCTTAAAAAACAAAAAACAAAAAAACTTTGCTTTTTTAAAGGGAAGACTCAAATGTGAAGCAGTTTACTAATTTGTATCTTGGAAAGAAGCTCTGACCACGATTGTTCAGCCTGGAAATATTACTAAAGAGCGCCGATACCTGCACAAGGGCGCCTTTGCTCATAACTTCAATCTGATCTGCTTTTGATTGCTGTTATGTTTTTAATCTTTACTGGCGCAATGCCGCAATAAATGTACTGAACTGAACTGATCTGCTTTTGTATCTGAGAGCCGACATTGTACACATGTTCCATCAGATGTTGTCCGACTGTCCTTTAACTTGCAGCCGTGGCTCCACTTGTTCATCTTCTGGGCAGTGTCCCACCTGTCTGTGCTGCCCACTTGAGTGCCTGAACATCTGATAGCACGGCCACGTGTTCAGCTGGTTACGATTCCGTTTACTTGCTATTTTTTCTTCTACCGCTTGATGGTGCAGGTGCAAAACCTGTGGCCAGGGAACACTGGAACAGTAGCACATGTGACTGCAGCAGGGAGTGCACTGCAAAGGGGATTTAAAAACAACAACAACAGGAGGAATCCCAAGCACTCAAACTAACTTGCATTCAATGTCACTTATAGTTTGGCTCTGAGCTCTTTATGTTTTTGAACAAGGTTTGTTCATCTTCAAAATAAACACACAGGAGGTAGTTTAACGGGCTGAAATTAAATCAAAACAGTTGATTTAATTAGGAAGAACTTTCTAACAGCAAGAGCGGTTCCTCAGTGGAACAGGCTTCCTCAGGAGGTGGTAAACACTCTTTCCCTGGAGGTTTTTAAGCAGAGGCTAGATGGCCATCTGACAGCAAGGCTGATTCTGTGAACTTAGGCAGATCATGAGATGGAGGGCATCTTGGCCATCATTTGAGTAGGGGCCATTGGGTGTTTGTGGGGGGAGTAGTAGTTGTGAATTTCCTGCGTTGTGCAGGAGGTTGGACTTGATGACCCTGGTGGCCCCTTCCAACTCTATGATTCAGAACAATTGATCCATTCAGAACAATGTACCCCCCGGGGCTGAATAAGGACATAGAATTATTATTGCACTACGTTTGCTAATTTTCCGGCCCCAAGCTTTCCCCCTCTGCTCTAATCAAGCTGATTACAATATGCATTGTGCCTTTGCATTCTTTACAAGAATTCTTTACAATGCCTCTCCCACCTTCTAAGATAAAAGGACTCAAACCTCTATTTCTACTCTGCTGTGTCTGATGAAAGGAGCTTTGACTCTTGAAAGCTTATACATCAAAACTCTTGTTGGTCTCTAAGTTGCTACTGGACTCAAATCTAAATGCGCAAGAGGAAAGAGGAAGGCAACCAAAGGTTTGCTTGACATGACTGTCTTTCTGGCTGTGATTTACGTAGCAGGAGGGCTTCTGGGAAAGATACAACAAGGAGGTGGATGTACACATTCCTGAGAATAAGCCCCATTCAACACAGTGGGAATTGCATCAGAATAAATACAGGATCAGACTGAACAAAGAGGGACGGAGGAAAAGGGGAGCTCCCAGCAGTCTGAACACTTGATTGCAACATGATCACATACCCATTTCTCTGATGTGAGCTCAGCTTGTTTGAATTAGAAGAACTGAGAGCAACTCACCCATCACCTGAGCAGAGCCTGCTTGCCCTATCACAGACTGTTTTTGAAAGTTCACTTGACTGCAAAATCAGTCTGTGATGTAGCACAGGGTGGTGGGGGTGGTGCAGAGGCGGATCTACTGTGAAACTAATGAAGCTTAAACTTCAGGGCCCCTAATCCTGGAGGGGCCCCCTGAAGCAACTTTTTTTTTTAATGAGTGAATTTCTCAACAAAATGGATGGAGTTTTTTAGTGATAGAATCATAAGCCAATGGGTTGAAGTACTTAATATTGTCCTTAGAATATCCTCTTAATTCCCATTTCATGTGGCTTCAAAATGTCCCTGTAATTGGTCAAATTTCAAACTTTTCTCAGGGGCTTGCAGCGCCCGAACCCCCAGCTGTATGGGCTCTCTGAGCTCACCAGAATCTATTCATAGCCTACATTTTGGCAGCTGGATCCTCAAATCCTTCACTGGTGCACAGCTTAATAGTTTTATTTCATCACCGTGTGGCGTATTTTCAAGGAGTCCACCCCACCACCCTGTTCTCCACCATTTGGGCGTTGAGGTCCTTGCAAGGGCAGCAAGGCCCTTTGGACGTTGTTGGATGTTGCCCTACTGTTGCTGGTTGCAAAGGGCCCCCCATAACAGTTCAAGCTTCAGGGCCCCAAAAATGTAGGTCCGCCACTAGGGTGGTGTTTAAGTTCACTGGGCACAGGCAGCTAGGGATGTGGTCTTTTGGATCCCAGCCTTGATGTATAAAATAGGTTAGCTCTTGGCTGAAGTTCTAAAATTCAGCACTCTACATGTCCTAGGGATTTTCCCACCTTGCATCAACTCCAGTTTAGTTTCTGGCCCTCGATACTAATGGGCCTCCCTTGCAACGTGCTTGGTTTCTCAGTAAGGTAGTTGGGGGTTTAGTTCTGTCACCGAACCAAAATGCAGTGGCATAGCTGTCCTCCAATCCATTCATCCTAAAAAACTGTGTTCTAACACAGGCCACTCCCTAAGAGCAGAAAGATGTGTGAGTATAAAGCAACTCCAGGCACGATTCCATTTCCCTGTAGCCTTCCAGGTCACTATGGTGCAGAAGCTAAATGAACCCATCTGCTTCTCATTGATAGACAAATTATTGGAAAGTAAAACTAAGTGGTTCCTTTAGTAGTTTAACGAGAACCTAAGAAACGTCAGCAGTGTTAAGGGAATACAATTTCAAATCTAATGAATATCAAACTGGAAGGTCACACAATACTCGTCTTTCTATGGGCACTTTCACACATCCCAAATAATGCACTTTCAATCCAGCTTTGAAGGTGGATTTTACTGTGTGAACAGGCAAAATCCACTTGCAAATTATTGTTACATGCACTGAAAGTGGATTCAAAGTGCATTATTATGGCTGTGTGAAAGTGCCCTATGTTTAAGTCGATGTGATGGCTTTACTCTGTCCAAGCAGGCTCTTCTTTTCAATCCCTGTCTGAGGGAAGTCCGGTCAGTGACTCCACAGGCACAATAGCTTGCTCTGTAGTAGCTCTATCTTTGTGGAGTGGCCTGCTTGGAGAGGTGAGGGCTATACCACCTTCATTTTTCTTTTAAAAAATTCTGGAAGCTGAGCTTTTCAAGGTTTTTTTTTTTTATTGATCATATGTTTTAGCTAATTTGGGGGAATTATCATATTGGTATTATTCTGCCTTGAAGACTCTATGTGGGTGGAAAGACATCACAGAAATCTTTTAAATAATTAAGTCATATTAGAAACCTCTTTGAGTTGCAAAGAAAATCAGTATAAAAATAAATAACAATTCTTAGATTGAAGAAGTTTTACCCATTTTCTGTCTACATAATACCGGTAGATCACTGGAAGAAAAGGGTAAAGTTGATCAGATATATATTCTAAGTCTGTATTACTTCCAGAAGTGGCATACTGCTCTGCTGTGCTGTCCCTTTAATGAAAATATTGGATTGAGGCAGACTTGGATGTTGGTGGAGTTGGTACCTGCATTTCTACAATCCAGGTCTACCAAAATAGGATATATTAAAAAGCACTGTGCTTGTTGCAAGGTCTGTGTTTTCCACAAAGTTCATGAAGATGTTATAAAAGCAACAGTTATGTCCTGTTTCAGGGCATCTTCTCCTTCTTAGTAATTTTCTCCTGGGGATATAGTCCTATATTTAGAATCAGACACTGCAATCCTATACAGAGTTACATCCTTCTAAGGCCACTGACTTCGATAGACTTAGAAGAGGGTAACTCTGCACTGAGAATCTTGCTGACGTTCCTAGCATCCATAAGCTCTCCTGCTTACGGTAAAGTACAGTAATCAAATGGAACTTAATGTGAATACCGGAGGGTGAATCATGCTCCACAGTACCGGGGGGGGGGGCAGGGAATATAATTTTCCCATCCATTTCCAGAAATGAATTTATCTTGCAAAGGTTACTTGTTCAGTTACCTCCTGTCCTTGCATGTCTCCTTAGTGAACTTTGTTTTCATGTCCTGATGACAGGACATACGAATAAATGAAGATCCAGTAGGTGTATTTTTTTCAGAGGCTGAACCACATTAAGCATAGCAGAAGCGGGGACAGTCCAGCTAAAAGAAATATGAAATGGAATAAATTGCCTGCTGAACCTTGTTGAGTGCAAGTGTCTCTTTCAATGAAATATAGCGTCTTGCCGTTGCAAACGATGTAAATGGAGTAGTTTGATGAATCAAATTAGCAATTATGTGAGTGGGTGGGCATGTATACAAACTATTCCTCTTCCCCCACCTCAGATAGTATCTTTTTTTTTAAAGCACTGCATAAAAAAGTGCAATGATGTTGAAAGTGGGAGACCACAGACCTTTGGCTGTCTTCATATCATGTGTCTACTCTGATTATGGAGCAAGATAGTGGATAAAGCAAGTGGGGAGTGGATTGCATGAATATAATGAGCCATTTCTCTGGGTTTTTTGAGGATAAAATGGAAGGCAGGCGAAGGTTTGCGCTTGGTGACCCAAGACAGTCTGGATATAAGAGAGAGCGGAGCAGGCATTTGGGCTCCCCCAGAATGGCAGGCAGCAGCATGCACTAGGACTTTTTCTTTGCCAGATACAGGGGACAACTGCCCACCAGGGTGCTGTGGGAAGGTGCTGGGACCTAGCTATGCTTTGTTGCTAACCCAGAGTCCTTTCCAAGGAGCCCTCCAGACCCCCCATCCTTCCCCCTTCAGCCTGCAAGGGCCTTAAATGGTTGCTACCACAATAGTCCAAGGGCCAAGAGCACCCTCTCTGCCTTCTAGGCAACTCCCTCTTTAGCCAGGGCATGCCCACCTGTATGGCTGAATATTAGCCCTGAAGGACCCAGGCTGGAGAAGAGGAAAAACTTATTTATTAATAGGGTTGCCAACTCTGAGTTGTGAAATTCCTGGAGATTTGACGTAGGAGACAGAGGATGGCGGTGTTTGGGAAGGGGATGGACCTCAGCAGAATATAATGCCATTGAGCCCATCCTCCAAAGCAGCCATTTTCTCCAGGGGGACTGATCTCTGTTGTTTGGAGATTGGTGGTAATTCCAGGAGATCTCCAGGCCCCACCTGCAGGTTGGCAACCATGTTTATTAACCAAAATGCTATAGCAATTAAATAAGTAAGCGAACGGGTATTAACACAGACCAGAATTAATTCAGGATATACTAAAACTGCACAGGGCAAAATTCACACGGAAAAGAAGGTGGCTGGAAAACAACACAGTTCACTGACACAAATGACTGAATTCCTGCCACCGTATTAACATCTGATTCCTTTTAGATCAGTATCATTCCCACGTTGGCTTTGGAGGGATCAACTCCCTTCAAAGGCAGCCTCAGGGCTGCCTGGTTGCAAGGAAAGAACGCCCCTCCCGCCATGCATATCCTCGTTGGCCAAGTGCTGCCTCCTCATCGGTGACGGGCTTCGGTTTTTCCTCTATTTCCCTGAGTGCGTTTTAACTGAGTGTGTACTGCAGTGAGTAACAGATGGAGGCAGACCAGCTGACTATTAGCATGTACACACTGAGGCCGTATGAGTAATGTAGGGATTCAATTGCTACAGCAAACAAATAGAGTGACACTACTAGAGCTGACAGAGTGCAAAGTCAACCCTACAGACAGACTCGCACCAAACCTGGCACTAAAGGAACAGGGGGAAACCTCCCAAGAGCAGCTAAATAGCAACGTACACACTGACAAAAATAGAAAATGAATCACGCACAAGTTAGTCACACAGTGGTAATGCAATTTACAAATCACAAAGAATGTGAAAATGGTCAGTCTCAAAGAGAACAGAAATACATGCTGGCTAAGTGGGGGAAATACTGCTTGTACAGACTCAAGAAAGCCCTGTCCAAGCCTGTGAGGACTGCTGGGAACACTGGGGGAGAAAGACCTGCTCAGGAAAACCCTTTTCTGTTTCAAGTCCTGGCTTAGGTAGGATCGCCAACTCTGGGTTGGGAAATTCCTGGAAATTTGGGGGTGAAACTTAGGATGGGTGGGGTATGGGGAGGGAAGGGAACTCATCAGGGAATAATGCCATATAGGCCACCCTCCAAAGCAGATATTTTCTCCGGGGTAACTAATCTCTGTTGTCTGGAGAGCAGCTGGGAGATCTCCAGGGGCCCCCTGGAGGTTGGCAACTCTAATTTTACTTTTCTGATTGGACATGTTCTTTGTTCATCTTACAATTTCATGACTTTCTCCCTCATCCCCATGAGTTTCAGCTCTGCTTAAACTCTCTGAAATGGACAGCCAGGCACCAGAATAGCAAATGTTAAAAAATGACATTTTCCTATTTGTTTACATTATAATAACGATAAAAATTAAATGGCAATTTTTAGTTAGTAAATAAAATGCATGCCCCTTGTTTTTCTCCCACCTTCCCACTTAGTTTATACCCGTACTCTCTTTCTCTCTTTCTCTCTTATGAAGTCAAACAGGGATGATAGTTCCCCCCCCATGGGTGAGCATTAGGGTTGCCAGGTCCCTCTTTGCCACAGATGGGAAATTTTGGGGGTGGAGCCTGAGGAGGGCGGGGTTTGGGGAGGGGAGGGACTCCAATGCCATAGAGTCCAATTGCCAAAGCGGCCATTTTTCTCCAGGTGATCTGATCTCTATTGGCTGGAGATCAGTTGTATTAGCAGGAAATCTCCTGCTACTACCTGGCAGTTGGCAACCCTAGTGAGCATTTATAAATGTAACCATCTGTATGGGTGGTGGTGAACTCAAGACCAGTTCCCGTTGTAGTTGCCACGGCATCTTAGAGACCTTTTGAGTAGTCTATAATTCTGACGATGTTGCCGTGGGAGTCCTGGCCTGATCTCAGGATGTTCGTGGTTCTGATAAAGTCCCAAAATTCTGCCAAAGACAAAGACAAGTGGAACTGATGCCATTCTGTTTTAGCTCAGATGAAAGAGATTAAAGCCATGTTCCCAGAATCTTTCAGAAAGCGCCTATTGAGTTTTCCCTTGTAATATGTCTGGGCTGTTTTGCATAATGTGCACGTGGTACACTATTTCTTCAGACTGTTATAGTATAGAAGACTAACAGTCTGACTCCTCAACTATCACTGAGCCATGTCTGGTGAAGGAAAATACCAGAGCTTGGATTAATATTTTAGAATTCAGTTGCTGTTAACACCATAGTATAGCGACTTGCATTTGTGGCAGAATTGATAGACAATTGGATCTTTTCATTCCCCTGCAGATTATAAGATTTGAAATGAAATAATGATATTTTTTCCCCTCAAAACTGCATGCTACTGATGCTTCAAAGTGTTAGGATTAATTTTGAATGATTTCCTGGGTATTCATTTTCCTTCTAAACTGGAAATGACTGTTATCAAAATGAGAGCTCCGGCAGTGAATTGGAGTTTGCCTGTCTAAGTTTTTTTAAGGCACACTTTATTTTAGTAGTCAGTTGTCTTTACTGAAGAATAGTAGTTTGCTTACTAGTTTATTTGAAACATTTCTGTCCCACCTTTCCACTCCCAAGACAGCATATGCTAAATTTAAAAAGCCTAATGGTAATAGACTGTTAAGACAACAATTTAAAAGCATCAAAAATAGCAATAGAAATCAAACCCATGAAGTATCTATAGGCAGGAGAAACAGAGACTATATCCAAAGTCTCCCCCCCCCCATCACAGAATTGTGTTCATTGGACAAGTCTGTATTTTATTTTTTATTTTATTAGTTTTTTATCCCACCTTTTCCCCACCAAGGCAAGGTTTAGGGCAGCTCACATTCAACAATAAACATCCATATATTCATCATACAATATAATAAATAATTAAAATCTAAAATATACTCTGAGCAACAATTTAAAACCAGACAATCTAAATCCAGATGGCTCCAAATTAACTTCTATATCAATAGTGGTGGAGTCTACAGGTAGGAAGTGGATACGTACTGTGTCAGACAAACATTTCAAGGTAGAATATTCCAGAGGAATGAAATGTTGCTACTGTGAACTTCCAGTTTTACAGAATTTTAGTATTTGGACCCTGACAGTGAATTATCCCTCTTCATTTTGTTCTGCCTTGTTGGAGATATGGAAGTGTAAGGCTGATCTGATATAATCTTGTCTGGAGCCCATTGCTTTATTGATACTGTTTAAGTTTTGGAACCTCTGATTTTCTAGCAACGTGGTGAAACATGTGTTTTATGAATGATTATTATAAATGGTCCTATATACTTTCTGACCTGACATGGTGAAGTCTACCAGCCATTTATGGTGGCCCACCAGAGCTCAGAAAACCTCCCTTTTGTGCTGCCTGGTCCAGACAATAAGGGGAGTGGGGTGGATACATGGCTGATCAGCAAATATCAGCACTCTCCCAGTTAGCCCTCTCCCTCTGCTGTCCCAAGTTGTTGCTCCTTTTAGAAGAAAGAGTCCACCAGTACACAAATCAGGGACTCAGACAAATCTTTTGTGGTCCTTGTGCGTGCATTAAGTGCTGTCAAGTCGCTTCCAACTCATGGCAACCCTATGAATCAATGTCCTCCAAAATGTCCTATCTTTGACAGCCCTACTCAGATCTTGCAAATTGAGGGCCATGGCTTCCTTTATTGAGTCAATCCCAACCTGGATTGTTGGGTCTTTCTCTTTTCCTACAGCCCTCAACCTTTCCTATCATGATTGTCTTCTCCAGTGACTCTTGTCTTCTCATAATGTGACCAAAATACTATAGCTTCGGTTTATGGTCCTTACAGAGGTTTTTTTCCCCTGGCTCCAGCTGATAGCCCCACCCACTTTATGTCATATTTCTTGATTGGCCCAGTGCTTTATGAAATCATCCCCTATGGTGGCATCCTGTTGCCTAGTGACCGTGAAAATATAAGAAAGCTGTCTACTTCCCTTTTCAATCAGAGAGATCAAGATAACTCCTCCTTGAAGAACCATCCATCAGGTAAGTAAGGTCTTCTGAGCCACCCTCTCCTTAAGAGTTTAGAATGTAGATACTTAGGTTACCAGCTGTTTACTTTTCCCCCATTAAAGCTAATTTAAACCTATTAAATAATATATTTACATTAGTATTCATATTATTATTTTATTTTATTTTATTTTATTTTGTGATTTATAGCTCGCCCTCCCCGGAAATTAGATCAAAAGAGTTTCTGTCTAAACATTAGGAAGAACTTTCTAACAGAGTGGTTCCTCACTGGAACAGGCTTCCTCAGGAGGTGGTGAGCTTTCCTTCCCTGGAGGTTTTTAAGCAGAGGCTAGATGGCCATTTGTCAGCAATGCTGAATCTATGACCTTAGGCAGATCATGAGAGGGAGGGCATCTTAGCCGTCTTCTGAGCAAGGAGTAGGGATCACGGGGTGTGTAGGGGAGGTAGTTGTGAATTTCCTGCATTATGCAGGGGGTTGGACTAGAGGACCCTGGTGGTCCTTTCCAACTCTATGATTCTGTGATTCTACCTAAACCTCAATGTAGGACAGGCCCACACAACTCTTAATGCATCAACCCAGTTAGTCTGACATTTATAAATTGTGATCTGATAGATGCTTCTACAGTTGAGTGGGGTCGTATAGGCCATCTTGGTCCACCCTCTGCTTAGTGCAGGAAATCTGAAGCTAGTATAGGGTTGCCAGATCCAGGTTGGGAAATCCTGGAGATTTGGGAAGGACAGGGACCTCAATGCCACAGAGTCCACCCTCCAAAGCATCCATTTTCTTCAGGGGAACTGATCTCTGTAGTCTGGAGATGACCTGTAATTCTGGGGGATCCCTAGGTCCCACCTGGAGGCTGGCATCCCTAACCTAGCCCATGTCCACCAGATGGCTGCCCATAGAGTCTTAGAGTTGATGACGCTGACCCACAGCACAACAGAGTAAACATTCCTTTCTTTTTTGTGCTCTGAAATATAGCATGAAGTATGTGCTGAAAGCTTTGAAATGTAATACTACATGGTTGATTGGTGGATTATTTATTTTGAATATTTCTAGGCTGCTTCTTCAGAGTAGTAGTAGTCAAATTTATTGTATAAGACCATAGGCCATTACAATATAAAAGCAATATAACAACAGTTTTAATTGTTTTTTATCATTAAAATTTTTATCATTAATTTTTTATTATTTTAAAAAATGTGCCCGTACAATTCTATCTATCTTTCCACAGTTTATATTTGCTTCTCTCTAATTTTCTTGGCTGCGAGGCCATAAAGTGCCATTTTTTTGGGGAAATATAGGGATCTATATCTGATAACAAATAAATTAATTTATCAGCATAAGATAATGATTGTAATGCAAATAGAATGTTTGCTCCTCTTCAGAGTAAAAAGCAGGCTTGCGATGTTTTAGAGATTTTGTTTGTTTGTTCAAGTGTGTGAATGTAACAGAATGGGGAAAAAAAGAAATTGCTGAAGGTCGCCTTTGTAACTACATTGTAATCTATATTGGTTTGATACAGCTCTCTGTGCACAGTTCAGTGTGTCAAGCATATAAATCCCAAAATGACTTAGGAAAATCATACCGTGGCTTAGAGACTGACTGATCCTCTCTATGCAGTTGCCATATCCGTTTAAACAGGTCACAGAGACAAGCGTACAAAACGGCCAGAGGAGAGATTACCTGGCTGATTTATTTTCCAGTTATGGAACTTTCTTGCTTTGGAAGACGCCCCCTCTATTCCTCATCATTGATGAAAGAAATATATGAATTTCTATTTCCTCTCTTAACAGCTGCAGTTACTGAATGCCGGTGAGGCGAATAGGAATGATGGTTTGTTTTTGAGTAATTTTATAAGGAAATGTGTTAGCCAATGTTTGAGATTGTTTCAGTCCAACCTCCCATCAATGGGCATTCTCAGCTGGTACTGAAACTAATCAGTTGGTCAGCTCAGTTGGCATTCTGTCTATTGCATAACTGAGCTGAAGTGCCATCCTCCCCAAAGTCTTCCAAGGTTATACAATTCATTATAGTAAAATGCCATTCAACACCATTGCTGGGTCCCCTCTGAATCTGCTGGGTAGTATTTTGCTTTCTAATTTCCAGACATAGGTCTTTTATGCATGGGTTGGATCTCCCTTCTTGGACCTGGGTTCATCACACATTAAAGTAACCTGGGTTGGGGAAAACTGTATGCATTGGCTCGAATGATCAGGGACGAAACTGTGTGCTAATTGAACCATGAATACAGAAAACCAGTCTCCAAAGCTCAAATCAAGTCCCACCCCTTTAAATGCTGCTCAGTAACTGGCTTACTTCTCAGTGCTTTCTGTGAGAGAAGATTTCCTTCCCCCCAAACCCAACTGCGGCATAAAAAAGCATTTTAAGAACAACAACAACAACAAAAAACGGAGCTACCTGAAAGGGAAGAAATCCAAGCCTCGTTCGAAAAAAGCCTTTCTTTTGCTCAGAAAGAGCTCCGAGGAAGCAGGAAGCACTTGAATCCCCGCCTCTTTACACACTGCTTTGTGATTGGCTGTGAGAGAAGCCAATCTTCTGTTTTCCCCTGTTTAACCATCGGCATGCTGCTTTGAGGAGGGGGTTGGAAAAGGGTGGGGCGTGATGGCACAGGGAAGCTCAACCCGAGAACGGAGAATGCACGCTCTGTGACTCCGGAATGAGCCAGGATGAACGAATGGGCCAGAAGAGGAATGGGAAAAGCCGGGTTCATTTTGCGTTGAAACAGCATTGAGTTTCCAAGGAATGAGATATCGTGCATACTGAAAAATTTGATCCTGGCTGAAACGGGGGATAAAGGAGGTTAAAGCGACCATGCATAAAACATCATAGTCTTTTCAGCTTTTTAGGCTGAAATGCATTTTGCTCTGATTAGGCATTATTAAAGAGCAGAATTACTTCTGTTGGGTAGCTGCTAAATTTCCCAGATTAGCATAGGGCCAGCAGCTTGAAAGGCATGTGATGCACACTGAAATGATTCCTTCTGTCCTGTTCTCTCTTTCTCTCTCATGATAGATTAGGACTGTTGATCTCTGCAAGGCATGTTCTGCCCGTCGCAACACAATTTCTTCTGTCCTGCTCTCTTGTGATAGATTATGTCAGGTGAATTAGAGGCCTGATTGATTGTTGGCCTGGCACTGTGGGTAGCGGACTCTGGTGATCATGATGTATCAGAAGTAACGTTCGTGTTATATTTCAAAAGAACTTTTCCCCATTCTCTTCCACCCCCCACCTTCTGAACAACTAATTTGTATTCCTCTCATAAAGAAGATGTGATTATGTTAGCATTCAGGATCCTATTTAGATTAATATTACTTTGCTAGTGTCTTTTTAATTAGCATTTTAACCATTACCCTTACATAATTATTCCTTTAAAAATGTTGATTGCTTTTTTAATATGGCATTTGATAGACGTTCAACCTTTTTTGTCCCCCCCTTCCCAAAATTAAAAGGTGTACTAAAAATAAAAACACTAAGGCTATATATCATACATACATTTTCTATAAAGCTGGATTAAAAATAAAAAAGCTGTATCTGTTGGTTTTCTCTTATATGTATTGAGCATATAAAGCAAAGGCTCTCTATGTTACAAACAAATCACTGCTTAACTAGAACAGTTGTTACTTTGCAGATAGCACATTGATATGTTTATCAAGCCATTTCTTCCCTTAGGCCTTATACAGTGGGCATTTTAACACATGCAGTACAGTCCAAAACAGAGTTAGATCCTTCTAAACCCATTGAGGTCAATGGAGTTAGAAGGGTGTAACTCTACTTAGGTTGGCAATGATAATGTACTGGATCTTTTATGTAGTTCCCAAGGATAGCATAAGGATTTTATGGTCATAGGCAAGGACCCTTGGTTAGGATAGCTGGCTAGTCCCCATCGTTCTGAGCCCATTTTCCAACTGTTGTGTTGTGTGGAGGTATTGTCAGCCTGTAGTATTCTGCACACTTGATGAAATCAAGGTCTGTGTCAGGTCTAGGGTTGCCAATTTTGGCTTGGGAAATTGCTGGGGGCTTGGGAGTGGTGCCTGGGGTGGGCTGGGTTGGGAGGGACTTCAGTGGAGTGTGATGCCATAGTGTCCATCCTCTGAAGTTGCCATTTCCACCAGGGGAAATGATATCTGTGGGAGAGCCACGACGACGTAGTTGTTAAGAGCGGCAGATTCTAATCTGGAGAACTGGGTTCGATTCCCCACTCAAAGTCTGCTGGGTGACCTTGGGCCAGTCACAGTTCTCTCAGAACTCTCTGAGTCCACACGGAGGCACGCAAACCACCTCCAAACATCTCTTGCCTTGAAAACCCTACAGGGTCACCGTAAGCCAGTTGTGACCTTGACGACACTTTTCCACACCATCAAACAATATCTGCAGAGCAGTTGTAATTCCAGGGGAACCCCAGCTCCCACCCGGAGAATGACAACCCTACCAGTCCAGTAGACAGCCTGGATATTGTTTAAGCATTGATGCCCACACTGTATACTGGAGCATGCTAGTATGCTGTAAAGGCCAGAAATAAAACGATCAAATTCTCCAGTGAGTCCAAAGCACTAGTCCACAAACCAGCCCACCTTCAGCATGATTCTGTGCCCTGCTATTGCCTCCTTCCAATCAGCCTCCCCTGCTGTATTTTAGCTTCATCTTTCCATTGGGTGTAACTGGATAACCCCTGATATGGAGATGCAGTGGAGTTACCTGCCCTTGGCGGAAGTGTGCCCAGGACTATGACTCATGCAGACGTACAGAACTTGGCTTCCTTGCAGAACAAGTGGTTTTAAATCTTGCACATCAATAATAATAATAATAATAATAATAATAATAATAATAATAATAATAATAATATACCTTTTGGGCTGTAGGAATGGTGTGCTTGCCCGTGTTAAATAAGAAAAAATCTGCCTCAGCAATCAGAAGTTTGAAAAAAAAAAGCATTACAATGACAACTCTTGGTGGTCTTAGTGGGGGAATAGTGAGTTTGCCCACTCACCGTAGCTCACCATAGTCATTCTTGTGGTGGCTTTGTGGATTTTATGCACATATTACCAGGTCACATCTGAATCACCAAGCAAAGATAAAATGTTTTCTAGAGCACCTCAAGATTTTCATGAAAGATATTTGAACAATGAATTCATGCTTTCAGCTCTCTGCTGCAAAGCCAGATAATACAAATTATTTCACAGGCGGTAGGTTCAGAACAGCTGGAAACTCCTGTCATTCTTCCACAAAGCAATATTTAGACAGAGGTACCTTAGCAAAATTCCCAGGACTTTTAAATCTACACAGCAGCTGGAGTTCAAAATATGTTTTGGTCTTTTCATTTGATGGTTATTTACTGACTTCGTTTATGCCCCACTTCTCCCCCTCCCCAGTGGAGGCCCAGAGTTGCTTTCAACATTTTCTTTTCAATGTTATCCTCGCGACCCTCTGAGATAGGTTAAGCCAGGGGTGCGTGACTGGCCCAAGGTTGCTCAGCTTCCATGGAGGAATGGCGATTCAGATCTGGATTTTCCAGATCCTGGTCTAACCATTACACAACACTGGGGTGGTGCAGTAGCATCTTTTGTTGTTGTATCTGTTTTTGACAGTGTGTTAACCAGCCACTCTAGTCTCAAGTCAAATCCATCTTCCTACGTTTTAGCCACACTCCCCCGCCCCTTGGGGCCAGGCCAGCATTGGTTGACCCAAACAGCAGTCTATCAAAGCTTAGGTCAGCTACGTCAAGCTCTGGAAAAGCCAACCAGAAGTATCTTTTTGCTGGACTATATACCACATTTTCCTGCAAGTAGAGCTTGAATGTTTGAATATTCCCTCCACCTTTAAAAACAACAACACAACTTTAACTGCATAAAAACAGCTAGTAAATCAAGGCGAATTTTCCAGCCTAGCGTTCTTCTTAAGAAGCTAGTTTTAAATGTGCAGTGATTGGTTTTTTTTTTTTTTTACAAGAAGTAATTGTATATTCAGGTTTAGGGTTGCCAGCTCTGGGTTGGGAAATACCTGGAGATTTTGGGGGTGGAGCCTGAGGAGGGCGGGGTTGGGGAGGGGAAAGACCTGAATGGAGTATAATGCCATGGAGACCACCTTCTAAAGTGGTCATTTTCTCCAGGTGAACCGATCTCTGTCACCTGGAGATCATTTGGAATCCCAGGCGATCTCCAGCCACCACCTGGAGGTTGGCAATGCTAGAGTCCAGAATGTTTATATACCGCTTGTAAAAATATAGCAATTTATATTGTTCAAATATACCATTGTCTTGTTCTCACACTAGTCCTGAACGATTGGCTAGTATTCCGAACCTGGGCTAATGGCTGGAGGGACTGATGAAATAACTTGTATAGGTGAGTTGATGGTATGTCTCATCTCATCCTTATTATTACAGCCAAAGGCCAGCATAAAATACTAAATATACATCCTATGATAAAACTATACAGATCCTACTTACAGCACCTCATCTGTGCTGATTAATCTGAAGATTTCCCCATAAATCCTTTATTCATCATTAATGCCCTCCTTTTCCAACAGCCAGAAGAGCAGAATTTTGCTACGGAGTGCAAAATAAGAGTCACCCTCTTATTTATTGGTAGAATGTGAAGCGGAGATTTCTTGGTTTGGCTCAGTATCTTAGTGCTGTGCATCATTCACATGCTTGGGCTTTCCTAACCTGTATCGATCAAGCAGTCACATTCTTTGCAACTGATAACTAGCAAATGCACTTGGAGAAGTTCTTGATAATGCAGCAGACAGGAAGTGTGTGTGTGTGTGTGTGTGTGTGTGTGTGTGTTGGGGGAGACATTTATCACAGGAGTCTCTCCCCATCTCCTTGGTTGAAATTCAGATATCTACTCGCAAATAGTAGCTCCTTGCAAGCACTGCTGAAAGAAAGAAAGAAAGAAAGAAAGAAAGAAAGAAAGAAAGAAAGAAAGAAAGAAAGAAAGAAAGAAAGAAAGAAAGAAAGAAAGAAAGAAAGAGTTATGTTTCTTGGGGCATAAAAGCCAGCCACAGTTCTCAGTATTTCTCCGTTTTACAAAAAATCCCAGTGTTTGTGTTCCTTCCTCTGCCTGTGTGTTTTGCTCATTTGATTTTGTTTGAAGTGCAATAACTCCAAGCAACTTCAGCTTACAGGGAGATATGGATGTGTAGCACCTCTCAAGGGTCAAGCAAATATTTAAAGTACCTGGGAAAGCTGCAAACTTTTTTTTTGGGGGGGGTGAGTGTTGTGAGCAGACTGATTCCTCGTGAATTGTGTTTTCTTATGAATGAAATTTGGGTAGGCTTGCATCTCTAAAGAGACTTAAAACCATGTTCACTTGCGTCTATCCAAGTAAGCTATAGAGTTCTTCCTCTTGGTTTCCCGTTGCATTCAAGAGCTACAGATTTTTATTTCCTGGGGAAGGGAATTTGCCCATTAAGTGTTCTAATGAAGATGCTATGTTTAACTTTGTAATGTCAAAATTATTAAAATGATTAGTAGTGAATTGCTGTCTAATTCATGTATCCTCTTTTAACATAGTTGTCTTTATTATGAACAGTTTTTTTATTGTGAACAGCTGCTCAAATATTGAATTCCAAGATACAGGTTGAGTATCCCTTATCCGGACATCTGATATCAGACCGATCTGAAAAACCGGACGTTTTGAGCTGGCATGCAGGCATTACTCACAAGCAGGTGCAAACTGGCCATTGTGTCAGCTTGCCCGATGGCAAGTGGGCCCTGTGGGCCCCTGATGAAGTGGCCTCCCTTAAACATTAAACAATATCTTAAAAATGATAGCCTTATGGTTGTGGGTGGGCCCCCTTTGTCTCCTGGCAACCAATATTTGTAGACCCATTCTGCCACTGCTCACAGGCCCTCAGCAGTGCCACTGATGGTTTGACGTACATGAAATTATTTAAAATATTATTTAAAATTACATTCAGGCTGTGTGTATAAAGTATATATAAAACATAAATGAATTTCATGCTTAGACTTGGGTCCCATCCCCAAGATGTCTCATCACGTACATGCAAAAATTCCAAAATATGGAAATCCCAAGTACGGATCACTTCTGGTCCCAAGCAGTCCAGATAAGGGATACTCAACCTGTACATGAAAACCTCTGACTTTAGGTTTAGTTGCACTTGTCTGATTGTAGAGGGTGTCCCTGGATCCTTGAGCACTGAGATTAGATTCTTGCTGAATGCTGTCAAGTGGTTGTAGAAATCTGACTGGTCATATTTCAGCAGGAATCATTACCAATCTTTGGGCCACTCCACAGTATACCTGAGCCAGCACAGGTAGCAGACAGCAGGATTTTGTGAACATTTTTAGTAGTGCTCCAAAATGTCTCCCCGTATTTTTTTTTCTCCCAGCACTCCCAGCAAGGCTGTTTCTTGTTCTTTTGTATTACCACATAGCCATATCTGATTGAATGAATAGCACTGCAGGTCTTCCATTCATTATGTGATCTTTGATGAGGGCTGCTTCCGGATGTCAAGATGTAAATAAATTCCAGTGGGACGTGAACAGTTTGGCTCTGTGCAGGCATAAGCCCCTTCCTCCTCCACTTGAAAAATATTCACCACTCGTTTGGTTCACACGTTATAGTTCAGTTCAGTTCAGTTTTTATTGCATAGGGCCAATGGTTATTACAGGACATAGCTCCCTCGTGGAAACCTCTTTCAGTCACTCAGTATGGCAACTGGTACAGTCCCATATGGCTCCCAATAATGGTTGGCCATTTTCCCCCATGTCCATGTGTATTTTTTAAATTGATGATTTAAGGTGGTCTCTGTGTAAACTTGCTGAGTCCCCCTTTTGTTTAAAGAGCCCTGTACACACACACCCATGTTCTCAAGGGTCCTCCAAGAGCAGCATATCAGGGCGCTCAGAGGGCTACAGGCGAGGGTTGGGGGAGGCAGGAAACTGCTTCATTGACAGAAGCAGAAAACCATGTTTGTATGTGTGTTATGTGCCATCAAGTTGCTTCTGACGTGTGCTGACATTATGAATTAACGACCCCCAAACATCCTATGATTAACAGCCTTGCTCAGGTCTTGCAAACTGGAAGCCATGGTTTTCTTTATTGAGTCGATCCATCTCATGTTAGGACTTCCTCTTTTCCTACTGCCTTCAACCTTTCCTAGCGTTATTGTCTTTTCCAGTGAATCTTGTCTTCTCATAACGTCACCAAAGATAGCTTTAGTTTTAGGAATTTACTCCTTTTAGGAATGGCTAACAATATTAGGAGTGTGTTTGTGGGAAGCATGGTGGGGATGACTGCCTTTCCTTTATTAAATGGCACCACTCTTGTCCCTTACTGATTTAAGACATTGGCTCATAATGCTACTAAGTTTATGATCCAGCATATGCTTGCTTTAAGCCACACTGGATTGTGTGACTTATTTCTTATGTGCATAGGCTACAGTCAGATATTTTAACTGCCTCTCAACCTGTGTATATTCTGCCTTGAAGTAGGGAATTAGGGAGTTTTTTTAAAAAAAGGTTCAAAGTCTCCTGCTCCTGTGAGACTGATAGCCATTTTTTGTTCCGAATGTTATTACCGTTCAGAATTAGAACGGCACAGTGTTTGCTGAAATGAGCCCCCACAAAGAGGTACTTCTAAGAATGGCATTTGAAATACAGACTGACTACAATTCAATTGAAAACAAATTGATGACAGAGGCAAGAGAGGAACTAGAAAAGATCTTTTATGTAAGGCTGGCATTTTCTTCCATTCTAATCATCCACCCCTCTCTTTAGCGAAGGTTCCTGTTGCCCATGCCTTTCCTTATGCAGGAACTAAAGATGAGCTGTCTTTTGATCCTGCTTGTTGTGGAGCTGAGAGTAAGAATGAATGAGCTGGTATGTCTTTAGAAGCAAAGACCTTTACAATATAAAGGTAAGGAAGCAAGTAACTGAGTTTCACTTGCTAAATGCATTCTTCTAATTCTCCTTCTGAGCATTGAACAAAGTCTATCTAGACATTAATAAAAACCCTACTAGCTCTCAAGGCTCTGTCACACTCCAGTGTGACCAAGAATCAGAACCAGAATGGAGGTAGGCTTCATTCTCACAAGGGTTGCAATTCTATGAACACCTCCCTGGGAGAAAACCCCATTGAATAAAATGGGACGCCAGTGGAAGGCCCAGCCAGTCCCTGGGTGGTGCTTCCACAGCAGTGCCGGGAGACCGGCGTCCAGGCCTCACCGCTGGCATTGGGGCCACTCTCTGGTGTAAGTGGCATGGGTGCCGGT
Organism: Euleptes europaea; assembly: GCF_029931775.1. NCBI lineage: Eukaryota > Metazoa > Chordata > Lepidosauria > Squamata > Sphaerodactylidae > Euleptes > Euleptes europaea. The sequence goes on along the minus strand of NC_079316.1, from coordinate 100,860,748 downwards.
GCAGGGGGCCCCAACACCGGCGCAGCCCCTTTTTGGCCTCCAAAGGACTTTCTTTTCTCTTCAGATCCAAACAACAGAATTCTTTAATATATAACACCAAGTTGATAAAAATAGAAAAATGCAGAACTGTCCTTGCTCTTATTCTTTTCCTTTCCCTAGATTTAACAGCCATTGGCTGTTCATCTACCGTTTCACACTTTAAAGAAGGGGGAAATGAAATTTAATTTTTATTTGATGCTGTAAAGAGAAGAGTTGCCACATCTCTCACACAATTGACCGATCTACTTGACAGCAGATAACGCAGTATCCACATTTCCGAAAGTGTCTTTAGCTGTTTTATCCAGGGAGTGATGTATTTATTTCGTGTAGTATTATTTTGTGGACATGATAAAACAATGTGGGCTAGGGAGTCTACTTGATCGGGACAAAATGGGCATTTGCGTTCTTTTGCGATAATTTTGTTTTATCACCTTTGTGTCTCAGCTGAGACTAAGGCATTTCATCCTGCCAATAAGAAAGCTCACCTAAATTTATGTATTTCTAACCAGCGGAAACAGTCTGGCAAGGAGAAAGTTCTGTGAAAGGGTATCTGGAAGAAGCAAGGTGAACATTTACGACTTGTGTCCTTAAACACTAAGGACCAATCCTCATTTAAGATCTTATTTTGTAATTGTTTACAGCTTGCTTTCTGAATACTATTCCTTGCAGCTTTTAGTCACTCTACTGGAAGGGAAAATCTTTTGTCTAACCTACTAGTCCAGGTGGACACAGATATATCTAAGATTAACTACTGAAACATATTAGGAGCTGTTGGTGTCTCAAAGAGGGACTACCGAAATTTAATAACAGATTGATATATGATAGGTTTGGGAGCCCCAAATCTATCTTACCGTAGAGTGGAAGAGGAAATGCATCACACAATATCTAGCAAGTTTCTGAAAAATTTAACTTGAAGACTATTAAGATGTTTTATATGGCCAGTGTACCAAACTGGAGCAGCATATCTAACAGTCAAATGTATGATTGCTCTATACAGGATTATAAGGGCTGGTACAAATTGCCCTCCTTTGCAAAAATATATATATTTTTTAAGGAAGATAAACAAGGAATTTAACTTTTGCATTAACATATGGATAGGCAAGTCCCAAGACAGATTGTGCATAAACATGACCCCGAGGTCCTTAAAATTTGTTACTGTCTCTATAGAATTTCCCTGCAGGGATAAGAAACACACCCTTTTAAGTTTAGATTTAGTGAAGATTAAAACCTTAGTTTTATCAACATTTACCGTGCATTCCTGACAATCAGCGTAGGGGAACGGCAGGGAGAAGGCAGAGTTGAGCCGCCTCCTAAGCAGTTCCACCTATGCCAAGAAACAAAAAAAGCCATTTTGTGGCTTGTTTTTTTGTTAAACAGGGCCTTTTTGCCCCATAGAGAACAGTGAGGCTGCACCTGCTAAAAAGCAGGTGCAGCCACGCTGTTCTCGGCACCGGCATTATGGGGCGAAAGGGGAAAGGAAGCTGCCTACTGGCGGCTCCTCTTCCCGGCCCGCCAAGGGAACGCCCCCTCACACCGGCGCCACAAGTCTCCGCCGTGATCTGCACCACAGGGAGTCTGCACCGGCGGAGGAGCACCATGCAGCTCTGCAGCGCTCAGGTGCCGACGGAACTGCTCTCGCCGCCAGCATAATTGTGTCTTGTGCTGTGATTAAATGCATTTACGCTGGCGGCGAGGTCACGCCTCCTCCTAAGAGGAATCGGCCCCCAGGCTCAGGAATGCGCGGTTAATTCTAAATATTCTTTAGTGCCATAATCATAAAAAACATTTAAAATTTTCACTATACTTGGGAGTGTACAGGCTAACAATGCTAGATCATCTGCATATGCTAAGTATGGTATTGGCTGAGGAGAACAGAATCTGCAATCCTGGCTTGGTAGAAAGTCTTTTATGTATAAATTGAGTAGCTGTGGTGCCAAGATGCAGCCCTGCCTTTCACCTCTTTTTAACTTGATTGGGTTTAAGAGGTAGAGCTACCTGGTATATGTATAAGATTTTCAGAATATAAATTCCTAATAAGAATCAATAATCTGCCAGGCAAGCCCATATTAAAGAGTTTTTTCCAAAGTCTAACAAGAGATATGGAGTCAAATGGACCACGAAGATCAATACATGAAGAATATAGAGCACCACCAGCTCCTCTTGTGTATTTGTTGGCCAGTGATGATAATATGAAGCAATGGTGAAAACAAGATTTTTTTCCCCCTAAATCCATACTGGGATAATTTGCTGGATCATTTTTTGTTCCCTTAAAAAGAAAAAAAAGAAAAAAAGAAATATAATTGCTATTTTCCAATTATCAGGTATTTCCCCTGTCTGTTTTATCTCAGTAAATAAAGGTGCCAAAAAGGAAGCCCACCAAACTGGATTAAGCAGTTCAGGTGGAATATAGTCAAAGCCTGGAGACTTCCCTGGTTTTAAAGCTTTCATTAGACTGACTACTTCCCTTTTTGTAACATCTGGCCAGCTTGGAAATGTTGAAATCCATAAATTAAGTTGGGTTTCTGGTTTATTCCTAGTGTGGCAAAAACTTTTTCGTAACGCTGTTCCCATTTAGAAGAGGGAATCAGAGGTACAGCATCCACTTGGGAACTAAAGATCTTATGTTTGTGCCAAAAATCTGTGAGATTTCTCTTTCTTTCTTTCTTTCTTTCTTTCTTTCTTTCTTTCTTTCTTTCTTTCTTTCTTTCTTTCTTTCTTTCTTTCTTTCTTTCTTTCTTTCTTTCTTTCTTTCTTTCTTTCTTTCTTTCTTTCTTTCTTTCTTTGCCAGGGGTATTATCTTAGACCATTCTTTCTTGCAAGTTTCTTGCAACTCAACCCCAGCACCTCCTAATAGGGTTGCCAACCTCCAGGTAGTAGCAGGAGATCTCCTGCTGTTTCAACTGATCTCCAGCCGATAGAGATCTGTTCACCTGGAGAAAATGGCCGCTTTGGCAATTGGATTCTATGGCATTGAAGTCCAAACCCGCCCTCCTCAGGCTCCGCCCCAAAAACCTCCCACCGGTGGCAAAGAGGGACCTGGCAACCCTACCTCCTAACTATCCTATAAAAAGCATTATTCAAAATAGGGGTTTGCATGACTCACTAAAGAAGATAATAACAATAAAATTTCAAAACAGTAACAATTAATTGCACATCTATTCAAAATCAAATTAAAACTTTTTAGTTGAAATTTATTCAACAAAACTGATGAACTTGATCCAGTGGTACCTGCTCTTCAAAGTCTAGAAAATAATTCTGATAGTTCCTACCAAATTTGCCAGCATGGTGCCATAGTGTGATCTATTTTAAATTAGTGAACAACACAGTTGAAGGGGCCCACCTTTCACACACCCCTGCTGCCCTCTTGCCTCTTAGTGCCACCCTAGGTATCCCACTGCCCCCTAGGGGGCGGTACTGCCCACTTTGGGAACCACTGCTCTAACTAGTGATTGGCTCTTACTGCAGTTGCTAAAAGGGCCAATAAGGCTGCTACATTCTCCCTGCTGCCTGATTGGTTCTTATCAGGCGAAGGGACCAATGCAACAGCTCTATTTTCCCTCCTGCTTCTCTAATAGGTTAGCTTTACAAACCCTGATCTGCATGATCGTTCAGATTTCTACTGCACATACAGACCTTAAATTCATTCTAATACATATACATCTCTGTTCACAACTACACACGTACAAATATGCACATGTTTTTTTCTTCACTTGGCCCAATAAATCAACTAAGTTAGAAGGTAATTCTTAAGTGAACATTTAATTACATTTGTGACTTACATCTCTTGAATGATCTAATCCAGTGCCCGGCAAACCGCGGCTCCCGAGCCACAAGCGGCTCTTTGGCCCCTTGAGTGCGTCTCCCCGCCTCCAAACCCCCCCATCCGTCAGCTAAGCGGCTCCTCCGCATCCCCGCGCCCAGCCAGGCAGAGGCGCTGCGCTCCTGCCGCGCTCCAGCGCGCCCCAGGCGGGAGGAGCCAACAGGCGAGCGGGAGGTGGCGCCCCCCTCCCCCGGCCTCCCCTCCTCTCTCTCTCTCTCTCTCCGGCGGGGAGGGATCAGAGGCGGCGGGGAGAGGTGGCGGCCGCAAGGGGGGGGGAGAGGCAGGCTCTGCCTCGCGCTGGGCAGGAGCGGGCTGCGCGCCCCATGCCTCCCGCCGCCACCGCCTCGTCCAGCCGGCCCGGGAAGGAGGGGAGGGCGGCGGGAGTGGGGCGCGGGGGGGGGATCCCTCCCAGAGTGCAGAGCAGGGCACCCATTGGGTGGGGTTGGGGGGAGATAGCGGCGGCGACGGGGCGCGATTTGTACGAGATCACTCCAGAGGCATAGAGTCGGTGGCTGCTGTGTAGGGGCTGAATGGGAGATACAGCATTTGTTGAGGGCAGGCAGACATTGGGGCTCCTTCCACCTCCCTCCCATTGCTAACCTAGTAGCAAAATCTCAGTTGCAGGAGTTGGGCAATCCTAATGGTGTTATTTATGTTGATGGGACTTAATAAAAGCAAGCTGAAGGCTCCTTAAATAACTGCAGGGTGGGGAAAATGATGGGGAAAGCAAGCTTAATTCCTGCCCCCTCTTTCTTCTCCCTTTATTTGTTTAGGTGGCTCTCAAAAGAAATCTCAATCATTGTACTGTTGATATTTGGCTCTGTTGACTAATGAGTTTGCCGACCACTGATCTAATCAATTATTGAACCAATTGAATGCTTATAAGCATGACCAGTTGCTTCCTATGGTCCAAAAGAAGTGGTGGAACTTCCACATGCGCTCAATGCTCCCCCCAACCCATGTCTAGGTTACTAGTCTGATACAAACTACTAAATTTGGTTGAAATCTCCAAAATTATATCATGTTGTGCTAAAGTTACACCACAGTTTATGTCTTAACATTTGCATTGTTGCCTTTGTACCTTTATTTTCCTCTAGTATTTTCACTACCAATTCATTTGATTTATTGCAATGTTTGAAACCATTGCTTGGGGGTGGGGGAGAACGGATTTTTGCAGACCTTTGTGCATATATTACAGTATCCATTCTCTGCTTGGCTTCAGTATCGCCTGTTTCCTTATATTTCTTTCCCCAGCTTCTGGTGTCATTTATCCTCAAATTCCAAACCTGCCAAATTAAAATAACCTCCACCTACACTGAATCTTATCTTTCTAAACCAGTAATTCCTTATATATGGTAGCTGGTAAAACAGCCAGTAATGTTTTCTGCAACCGGTCTAGACTGTGCCTTTAAAGGCTTCAGATTCTATGGTTCTTCATTCCCAGTATTGAAATTAAGCTCATCTTCAAACCATGAATTTGGCAGAAAATAATTTCCAGTGATGGAGCCCCCTCAGTTATGCTATCACTGTACCTCTTCAGTTTCCAACTGCTGTATTCATTTTTATTCTTTTAACTCTTGACAAATATATTTATGAAACAACTATTAATATCAAATAATAGATATTTGTTAAGGCTGACCTGCCTTGGTTTGAGAATTTTGTTCCCCTGCCTCAAACCGAGACTCTGGTACAAGATTCTCTGTGATAGTGCAACCCATGTTTAAATTGGGTTTGGTTCAGAAAACCTTTCAGGAGCACACAAAGCAAAAGAAAGCTTTATTAAAGACATTCCAGAAAAGATTGTAAAAGGAATACATATAGTTCAAGTACACAGAAAACAAGAAAGCTATCTGTCTGCACTCACTTACTCAGTTCCACAGTGTAGATGGTTTTTTATTTTTTTTATTTTTAGATGTCTAGCCCACCCTCAATTCCCGGCAAGCCGGGCTCAGGGCGGGTAACAACGAATAATACAATAAAACCATATGCATCTGTACTCAAGCTATTAAAACCATAATACACATTAATAACATTAATAATAAGACCAGAGTTAACACAACCAGAGTTAATGCAATCAGATGGTGCCAGTTCAGCTGTGTTCGCTGCTGAGAGGGCCAGCTAGGCAGTGCCCCCACACCACTAAAGAAGGAAATGGGGAAGGGGAGGGAGGCCAGTACAGATGACAACCGACGGCTGCCCTCAATTGTAGGTCTGGTGGAACAGCACCATCTTGCAGACCCTGTGAAACTCCTTTAAGGTCCCTCAGGGCCTTGAAAGCACTAAGAGTTGCATTCCACCCGGTCGGGGCCAGGGTCGAAAAGGCCCTAGCCTTTGTCGAGGACAGCCGCACACTCCTTGGGCTGCTGCACACTCTTTGACCACCAGCAAGTTATTATTCATCAAGCATAATGCTCTTTGGGGGTGTACCAGGAGAGGCAGTCCTGAAGGTATGAAGGTCCCATACCGTATAAGGCTTTAAAGGTCGAAACCAGAACCTTGAACCCGATCTGGTGCTTAGGGTTACCCATCTCCAGGTACTAGCAGGAGATCTCCTGCTATTACAACTGATCTGCAGCCGATAGAGATCTGTACACCTGGAGCAAATGGCCGCTTTGGCAATTGGACTCTATGGCATTGACGTCCCTCCTCAAACCCCACCCTCCTTAGGCTCCGCCCCAAAAACCTCCCATCAGTGGCAACAAGGGACCTGGCAACCCTACCGGTACTCCAGCTGGAGCCAGTGCAGTTGTCGTAGCACTGGCTGTATAGGCTCCTATAGCGGGGTCCCCGTAAGGAGCCTTGCTGCAGCTTCTATACCAGCTGGAGTTTCCGGAACAGTCTGGAGTGCAGCCCTACGCAGAGCGAGTTACAGTATGACTTCTCATAAATAGATTTATTTGTTTAAGATATTATAATTGTTTGGTCTATCGTGCTGTTTTTTGGGGGGTTTCAGTTTACACTTTCCCGGCACGGGAAATTAATTTGTTTCAGTTCTTATAAGTAAAAGCAGAGCATACAACTAAAGTTCGTAGGCAACACGGACCGAGTTAGGGGGAGAAAACAACAAATGCACAAGGGAAGATGTTCCATCTCATCATAAAGGTAAAGGTCCCCTGTGCAAGCACCGGATCATTATCGACCCATGGGGTGACGTCACATCCCGACATTTTCTAGGCAGACTTTGTTTCCGTGGTGGTTTGCCAGTGCCTTCCCCGGTCCATCTCATCATAGGCTATATTTTATAGAAAAAAACAGGCCAATCTCCTGATCTTCCCCAACCAATCACAGGGCTGTCTCCAAGGTACATTGTAGACATGAGCAGCTCAGCCCCTTCTCTACCAGAATCAGCTGGAATGTGTGAGTTAATTAATGGGTTTAGGAGATGACCTTGGCTAGTAACCCCCTATCTGAGGGGTGACTAACACCTGTTCCAGATGACAACCGACGGCTGCCCTCAATTGTAGGTCTGGTGGAACAGCACCATCTTGCAGACCCTGTGAAACTCCTTTAAGGTCCCTCAGGGCCTTGAAAGCACTAAGAATTGCATTCCACCCGGTCGGGGCCAGGGCCGAAAAGGCCCTAGCCTTTGTCGAGGACAGCCGCACACTCCTTGGGTCAGGGACCACCAACAAGTGTTCCAGATCAGAGAAAAAGGGGGGGGGAGAGTTGTTTAAGTGAAACTTTCCTCTGAAGATGGCTTCTCTCTTGACAGTATTTAATACTAGAATTTATTCCACAGTTATTCAAAACCACCATATAGCAAATACAGTTGTTTACATCAGAGGCACCTCCACATGAGCTTTATGAAACAATCCTTCCTGCCTCTCGAGTCTTTCTAATTTTCTTAGCAATATGCCATTTGCTACTTTAAAACAAATGTAGTCATAGAACAGGGGTCGGCAAACTCATTAGTCCCGGCGCGAGCGGGCGTGAGAGCAGGGGCTCCGAACCAAGTTCAGAGAGCCGCACTCAACGGGCCCAAGAGCCGCATGCGGCTCGGAAGCCGCAGTTTGCAGACCCCTGTCATAGAACATGGTAATACCATATTAATTCAAGACAGACGCTGAAGACTGTTTCCCCAAAAAGTCGTCTTCTTTTTTCCCCCCCTATGAAGTGAATTTTGAGTTCAGAAAGCTGTTGTTCAGGGATCAAACTGTTCCTATATAAAAGCTTCATTATTCAGCATGCAATTTTTTAACCACTGCATAACAATAAAGCGGAATAAGCCAGTTACCACTGATGATAGTCTCTTGACCCCTCTTTTGGTGTGCCTGCTCTTGGTGTGTGCCTGTCTTGCTCCAGTGAAGTCACTGGCCAGAGGCCTTCTAGTGAGTTGCCTTGGTTGTGGTCTGAATAAATTTGGGGTGTTTGGCCAAGACTGTGGGATGGTGTCAGCTGGCCAGAGACTAATGGTGCCACTGTTGACTGGTGACAGTTCTGCAATCAACAGGTTCGTCCCTTGGTGTCTTTATATCCCAATAAAAGCCATAGAGGCAGGAGAAAGTTTACAGATTTATTATTCAGCTGAATAACAGGCTTTAGTCCAAAGGCAGAAGCAACCACTTTTAGTCCAACATAAGATTATAAATTTACCAAGATGTCAGTCATTACAAGCGTCATATTCTCCTCCTCTTTACATCATTCCCTCACCGCCTTAGACATACAAGGTCCTGTCACACCCTCAACATACCTCTTCATAGATCCCATGATCAGAAAATGGAGGTGATTCCTCTCCTTAGGGTGGGCAATTTACTTTGCTAATGAGGCAACACCTCTACCTCTGTCCTTGACCAAGTTAGCATCCTAATCCACAACTGCTGAAACAATGAATGCCCAGAGAAGTTCTGTGGGAGACGAGGCAAGAGTCTAACAGAGGTGGTTTGCCAGTGCCTTCCTCTGCACAGCAACCCTGATATTCTTTTGTGGTCTCCCATCCAAATACTAACCAGGGCTGACCCTGCTTAACTTCTGAGATCTGACAAGATCTGGCTAGCCTGGGCCATCCAGGTCAGGGGGAGAAGAGCATACATCATCCTTTTCTTATTTCCTGTCTTCTTGCAGTTACTTTTTGCAGCTACTATTAATTCAAAGAGCCTTTTATCCATTACCTTGCAGTTACATGCCTGCCTTTTGGTCACTCTAGCAAAAGCATTTATTTCTTTAGCACATTTTCTTATTAACCCTTTGGCCAGGTCTACACCAGCATCAGCTGCAGTTAGAGGTGAAGAAGAAGGAGAAGAAGAAAGTTTGTATATGTTGACTTTCTCTACCACTTAAGGAAGAATCGAACCGGCTTACAATCACCTTCCCTTCCCCTCCCCACAACAGACACCCTGTGTGGTAGCTGGGACTGAGAGAGTGTGACTAGCCCAAGGTCACCCAGCTGGCTGCATGTGGAGGAGTGGGGAAACAAATCACCAGATTAGCCTCCGCTGCTCATGTGGAGGAGTGGGAAATCAAACCCGGTTCTCCAGATCAGAGTCCACCACCCGAAACCACCTCTCTTAACCACCACACCATGCCAGTTCTAGCTTGGAAAATTGCGGAAGATCTGAGGGTAGTCCCTGGTAAGATTGCCAACCTCCAGGTGGGGCCTGGGTATCTCCCACTTTTACATCTGATCTCCAGGCAACAGAGATCAGTTCCCCTGGAAAAAATGGCTGCTTTGGAGGGTGGATTCTATGTCACTGTACCATGCTGAGGTCCTTCCCCTCCCCAAACCCCACCTGCTCCACGTTCCATCCCTCAAAATTTCCGGGTATTTCCTAACCCAGAGCTGTCAATCTAGGGTTCCCCAGTCCCTCTTTGCCACCGGTGGGAGGTTTTGGGGGCAGAGCATGAGGAGGGAGGGGTTTGGGGAGGGGAGGGACTTCAACGCCATAGAGTCCGATTGCCAAAGTGGCCATTTTATCCAGGTGAACTGATCTCTATCGGCTGGAGATCAGTTGTATTAGCAGAAGATCTCCTGCTAGTACCTGGAGGTTGGGAACCCTATGTCAACCCCAGTCCCTGTGGAGGGTGGAGTTTGGGGAGGGGAGGGAGCTCAGTGGAGATGTGATGCCACAGAGTCTGCCTTACGAAGTTGCCTTTTTTCTCCAGGGGGACTGATCTTTGTAGTCTGGAGGTCAGTTGAAATTCTGGGAGAAATCTGGGCCCCACCTGGAGGTTGGAACCCTAAAACTCTCTCACTGTTCACTGACTATCACTCTTTGCCTGCAAGTCTAATGAATGTGAAATTTTGGAAAGATTAGTACTACTGATATCTTGTGTCGTCGTCCCCGCCTTGTTTGTGCAGGCTTTTGGGAGGGGGGGATGTTGAGAATTAACAATCAGACTAAATTAATTGTAATGGGACTAAACTAGGCAGGTAGATTAAGCGGAAAAGAAAACAAAGATAAGTGTAGCAGACTTCCATAATTTTCCCCACATCAATATTGAAACTCGGACAGAGCAAAAGTTTGCAAATAATTATTCTCTAAACCCATTATTATCACAACATGCAAAATGCAAATTTTCATCATTATGTAAATAGGCTGGTTGGTGCAATTTATGTAATTCCAACTACTTAATTAAGTGATTTTTATTCCTGAGCAATGGTGTAGGCATTCTATTAAACTCTTCTTAATCGAGAACTTCTGGGAAGGGGAGCGGTTTTTGATAGTTTTACTAGGCTTTCATTTAAAGTCTGTGAGCAACTGAAAATGTAACATCTTAATTTAATCTGATTTAATGTGCTGCTTGAAATCGCTCAATATGTAAACATTAAAACCTCACCACCCCCGCCATGTAGTTGTAGTACTGCATTGGGTTTTGATAAACAGATAGCTCTGGAAATTTAAGCATGCAGGGGGTCAGTTTGAATTCATTGGGACAAAATACGCAGATCACAGTGAACAAAGTTGGTCCTCGTCATAGACACTTGAGAGATTAGGGGCAGGTTTTTCTAGGTCCAAAAGGGGGGTAAACAGAAATATTGTGGAGGGGGGGAGAGCATGTTTTTTTTTCCCTTAAGGGCTTTTGGGGAGCACTAAAAAACTCCAATTAAACATTTTTATCTTTTGGAATGAGTGAAGAATTCTTCAGTGTTCCCTTCCACTTTTCTAACTTTCCCAAATGTTTCCTTGCGTGGAGTTAACAGGAATCCACAATGCAAAATCATTTGCGTTCATAATCACAAACTTGAACTGTTCTTAAGGGTCTGTGATTCATCAGTGCCCCATTGTCTGCCTTTTTACATATCCCGCCTTTTCAAAGGCAAACGATAGTTCGTGATGCCTTGAATGCTTCTTCCCAACCCCTTATATTCCCCCCCCCCCGCTAAGGCTCACAGTTCAAGGGTGGTACCATAGTGGAGTTGTCTAAAAGAGGCTTTGATCTCCAAAAAGGGTTGCTTTTGATGATATTTTTCTATGTAAAAAAATCATGGCAATTTGCATATCTATTGTGATAGATGAGACATATTTATTCATTATTTGTCTTCTCTAGTGTTCTCCCTCAGTTTGCTTCTCCAGTAATAATATTCTGTACTTTTGTTCTCTTCCCCTACCCCTGGGGAAAGACTCTGATTAAATGCAACTTGCCGTCTTGGGAAGATTTGCAAAGTATATTTCCCAGGCGACCAATATGGGTAATTCTTTCCCCTCCCTGTAAGAAAGATTTCACCTTTTTGCATGGAATAGATGAGGAAAGCAAGATAAAATGCTGGTAGTATTCATTTGGATACTTCACATCCTCTCCTTGTTATTGGATCTGGAAAAAAAATGCTAATCTTGAAGTCACCACGCCAACAGTGGGCTTGCAGCCTAGCAGGGTTCGTGTGGGGGGACAGCTTTTCTATGACCCATTGCCTCCACATGGACCCTGACTGTTGAGCCTCTGTAATTTATGTGATCACCGTGACCCCTTTCTGAGTTGCTCTGACTGTAACCGCTGAGTGCCATCATTTAAAGCTGCTGAAATGGCCTCACTGTGGCTTCAGAGTCAGGGCAAGTTGTAGCGATCCATCTGGGAGATGATGTTCCCAACACCATGATTTAGTAGCGGGCTGCATCTCCTTTGATCTTTCTTAATTACACTACCTTATCTACTTCCTGCCTAAGTGGTTTACATGCATTCCACCAGAAGTTGCACAAACTCCTTGCGGAGTTGGGTGGGAAGTCCGTTAACCTTAGCTATATTGTTTGCAAATGTTTCACATACATGGATTTGGAAATCCTTACAAAAACCCGGTCAAGTGGATCAGTATTATTTGCATACTGAAGATGAAGTACTGAGGCTGAGAATGGCTTCCTTTAGGCCAGCTCAGTGAATTTGTGGCTTAAATGATCCTTGAACTGGCAACTCCCCAGCTGACATTTTTTTTTGCATTTTTAGTACCCCAGTTCCCAAGTTTGCCTTCCAGGCTAGGGAATCTGTTCTTCAAACTTGCAATCAGCTGGTGGTCTCCTCTTAGAAAGATTTAGATGTTTGTCAGGGATCAAGGTCAGTTTCTGTGCTTTCAAGCAGCACACAGTGTATTCTGGCCTCAAGGGTAGCAAGAATGTTTGGTTGCAAATAGACTTGCCAGATTAACGGCCTCAGTGAGAGGCAAGTGTCGAGAGAAAGGAAGCGAGAAAGTCTATCTGAAGGCCTTTTCCAGAAGGCTTGGAAGTTAAGGCGTTTCCTACAACTCACAGGCTTGCCTTGTTTCCAGATGTTTCTAGGGAGTGGCTGTGGTTTAGTGGAAGAACTTCTGCTTTGCATGCAGAAGGTCCCAGGTTCGATCCCTGGCATATCCAGGTAAAAAGAAACAGGAAGTAGATGATGTGAAAGATAGCTGTACCAGCCGAGCCAGCATGATCTCACTGGCACCTGATTAGCAATGGCTGCCAGCTTATGCTAATCCAGTGATCACACACTAGTGAATCTGAACCAAAGATTAATTCTTCACCCCTTATACATGGGGCAGTGCCTGTACATATGTGTGCAGATATATATATGTGCCTGATGCTATGCTCTTATACCTGAGCATAGCGCCTTATAAACATGTGAGTATTCATACATATGAAAGAATATATATTTTCCCATAAATGAAGTTTATAGGCACTTCAGTATTAGGTGGTGTGAAAGACCTCTGTTTGAGACTCCAAAGAGCCAGCCAGAGTAGACAGTACTGACCTTTATAGAGCAAAAGTCTGATGCAGTTGATGGCAGCTTCATGTGTTCCTATGTGTTCGGACCAGAACCAACAGGTTGAAATTAAATCAAAAGAGTTTCCAGCTAAACATGAGGAAGAATTTTCTGACAATTAGAGCGGTTCCTCGGTGGAACAGGCTTCCTCGGGAGGTGGTGGGCTCTCCTTCCCTGGAGGTTTTTAAGCAGAGGCTAGATGGCCATCTGTCAGCAATGCTGATTCTGTGAACTTAGGCAGATCATGAGAGGGAGGGCAGGAAGGGCTGTGTCAGTGTTTAGCTCTTGTGGCTCTTTCTTGCATGCCCAGGGTAGTGCTGATCGTCACTTTGGGGTCAGGAAGTAATTTCCTCCAGGCCAGACTGGCCAGGGATCTTGGAGGTTGTTTTTTTTTTGGGGGGGGGGGCATTTTCTGGGCATGGAATAGGGGTCACTAGGGTTGGGGGGGTTAGTTGTGAATTTCCTGCATTGTGCAGGGGGTTGGACTAGATGACCCAGGTGGTCCCTTCCAACTCATGATTGTATGATTCTATATGAAGACGATCTGTATGAAATGTGTCTGTTCTTTATCCTGGCATTCCTCCGAGGAGCAGAGTGGGTATACGTTGGTTTATGTTCATAGCCCTGTGAGGTTGGTCAGGGCGAGAGAAGCTGAAAGGTCCGAGATTGCCTAGGAGTCTTTCTCTCCTCCCCCCATCTATCTTGTGGGTGGAAAAGTGGCTTCTGGGGTGATTTCATGCAGAAGCGTAGCTGGAAGGTTGTTTTTTGGGGGGGGGGAGAATGGGTAAAAAAAGAGGACCGCCCAGCAAAATTGCAAGGCATGTCTACCCTGGGACTAAGATATCCATTTGAAGCTTGATAGTTATGTTCCTTTGGGGGGTGTCTTATTTATTTATTTTAAATTTATTTCATTTATACTCCAGCTTTCTCCTCAGTGGGGGCACAAGGTGGCTTACATAATTCTCCTCTCCATTTTATCCTCACAACAACCCTGTGAGGTAAGTTAGGCTGAGAGTATGTGACGGGCCCAAGGTCACCCAGCAAGCTTCTGTGGCTGAGTGGGGATTTGAACCTGGGTCTCCCAGATCCTACCATCTCCTCTCCTCCATCTAGAGCAGACCTGGATGCCATCTAGGAACCCCACAAAAAAAAAGCAGGGAAAAGAAAATATGAAAACATGAACCTGCCTTGTGCTCAAAGGCTCTGCTGGGGTTGCCAGGTCCCTCTTCGTCACTGGCGGGAGGTTTTTGGGGTGGAGCCTGAAGAGGGCAGGATTTGGGGAGGGACTTCAAGGCCATAGAGTCCAATTGCCAAAGTGGCCATTTTCTCCAGGTGAACTGATCTCTATCGGCTGGAGATCGGTTGTAATAGCAGGAGATCTCCAGCTAGTACCTGGAGGTTGGCAACCCTAGGCTCCGCCCCAACATTTCCAGATATTTCCCAACCCAGAACTGGCAACCCTACATGAAGGAGTGGCACAAGTCACAAGGGTAATATGTGCCAAAATTAGAGTTTGCCTAGGGCACCCAAGACTCTCGGGCTGGCCCCGCTTATACTGACTCCGTTGATCGATCGAGGTCATTGTCTACTCTGACTGGCAGCCGCTCTCCAGGCTCGCAGGTCAAAATCTTTCACATCCCCTCCTACCTGATCATGATAATTTACATGGGAAAAGTCACAGCGGCTGCTTAGCTTTCCTTGGATCCACTGTGCCCCTGCCCCCCAGCAGTCTTTTCCCTTACTGGTTTTCTGTACACTGGTATCAAATGTGCATGTGGCAGGCTAGCGGGAAGGCTGGCTGGGTTTGGGAATCCTAGCCGAGAAGGCGGGTGGGGGGAAAGGGCTGCGAGAAAGCAGCAGGCAGGGAAGGTTTGGCACCTCTCATCTGTAGTCCCTTGGAACCGTTTCAACGGTACTCTCCACCTCTTGTGACTGTTCGGTATCCCAGTTCGTGTCTTCTCTCAGACTTTTAGAGCTCATATTTTTCTGTACGTTCCTAAATTTTCTGGTGGTTGGGAATTTTACACTGGGAAGTATACATGATGCAAACGTTAATGACTGTTTGCAATTACAGAATGCCTATTACTAATTCTGTTATCCACTGTAAGCACAAAAGGCATGTCGGTCTTATAATGTCACCGAGAGAGACTTAGCTGAATCACTGTGACCTTTTAAAAGGCTTTCTAGCTTTAGAAAATATACAGGGTATAGAACAAACAAAATTACTCTTTCATCTGCAGCTTTTACAGTTGTACCATAATGTGAAACTTTACCAAGAAACGATGCATATATTTTCTTAATACCTCCCTGTCCCAAATTTCTCAGCGATGATGGATCGACTGTCAAATTAAAAAAAAAAATCTTGTTTGTCAGTGTATGATAGAGGACACATTTTCAGCTAGAAAATTGTGGTGTATGAATGCCTAAGTTATAATAAATGTCAAATAGAACTCACCACTGATTTATACAGCCACAACCACGGTGGTTAAGCTTTTTCCTGGACTGTACGACAAGAGTCACTGGAAAAGGCAGTCATGCTAGGAAAAGTTGAGGGCAGCAGGGAAAGAGGAAGACCCAACAAGAGATGGATTGACTCAATAAAGGAAGCCACAGCCTTCAATTTGCAAGATCTGAGCAAGGTTGTCAAAGATAGGACATTTTGGAGGACTTTCATTCATAGGGTCGCCATGAGTCGGAAGCGACTTGACGGCACTTAACACACCCACACCATTTCCAGTTACCTCAGGGGGGGATGCATAGCTGTGAGCACTCCCTCACAGAAACAAATTCCCCACATGTAGAAAAATAAAATGTTAGGGAGAAGGCTAGGCTGACACCTTTTTGCAAGCATGCTAGTTTCCTACATCCATGTAAGTTTTTCTTTTTGAAGAACGTTCAAATACTCGGCACGCTCTTGAAGCTTGAAGTGGTGCAGTCCAGGAAAACGTTCTCCATTTGGTCATGTTGATTGAGTAATGTGAGAGTAAGGCCGAGGCCCATGGTGCAAAATAGGTAAAAAGATTTTTTATTACTCAGAATAGAAATGCATGCTTATTTGAACGACTACTGCTATAACTACAGATACCCCTGAAGAAGCCCCTTGGGCAAAACACGGAGACTTTCTATTCTGAGTAATAAAAAAATCTTTTTTCCTATTTTGCACCATTGGTTTTGGCCTTATTTTTATCTCCTGTTACTGGTGCAGCCCTTTTATTTGTCTCTGATTGAATGTGATCCTGAACTCAACGTTCAATAGAGTGGGCTTAGCCATTTTCACACATACGCCCACCAGGATAAACCCTGAATTTGAGACTATTAGCATCCTTCCCCAATATTTATATAAGTATGGATATAGATTAACAAGCTAAAAATTGTTTTCCTGGCCTGTTAGACCAGCCCTCTTAAAAATTATTAACATTGCACCTGAAAATGACAGGCATATGTCGTAGAAATTTAGTCTGCATGGCTAAGGTATTGATTCCAAACATCTGTGAGCAGCATGCAAAGCCTGCTGGGTCTTGGCGTTTGATAATCTGTCACCCAATTCATTTATAGCTGTTGCAACACTGAACCTCTTTGCACATGGTTGGATGCCAATGGACCAACCAGCACCCCTGTGGACCATTTGAGGTTGGGAAAATGGTGATGGGGGGAGATTGAAGCCCCTTCTCCATGTGTGCTACAGTCCAGATATGAACCAGACACTATGCATGCCAGAATTGAGGAGCACCTGCAACTTATGTCTGACTGTTACACGGGACAGGGGGTAAGGGTCCCGGACCCAACCTGGGCCCTCTGCAATGGGTGAATCAGACCAAAATGTAAATAAGAACTGCATCTTTCAGATGAATGACCTTTCTTTCCCCTTCCAACTTTATCAGACCTTCAGTTAGGATTGCCAGGTCCCTCTTCAGCACCGGTGGGGTTTTTTGGGCGGAGCCTGAAGAGGGCAGGATTTGGGGAGGGACTTCAAGGCCATAGAGTCCAATTGCCAAAGTGGCCATTTTCTCCAGGGGAACTGATCTCTATTGGTGGGAGATCAGTTGTAATAGCTGGAGATCTCCAGCTAGTACCTGGAGGTTCGCAACCCTACCTTGGATGTGGAGCAGTGCCAGTGTAGAAGGTAACCATGTTATCCATCCAACAGAAGCCACTACCATGATACCACTGTAACACATCAATCACGGATTTGGTTGAGATCTGGGGTTGAGTCTTTCCTCCCCCCCAAACAACCATTGCTCAGTGCTGTGCTAGAGATGCACACAGAAAATTTATTCAGGCTATGTCATATTTCTTTTTTCTTTATTGTCATCATTTGATAGTTCTCTAGGTGCCTGGTTCTTTTCTCAGAGACAACAAGTGAGCACCTCTGGGCTCTTGGATCCAAGCACTTAGAAGAGGACCTTTCATGGGCCTGAAACCAGTCTCAGAGGCTGCCGGTGCACACTTCTGGACTCTCAGAAGCAAGCCTGGCACCTAGAGAACCATCTTGAAGTGCCTGGACTGGCATTTTTTTCTGCAGTTGTTACAGACAGTGGAGTCAAATGTGTAAAAAGGATGGGAGGAAGGAATTGGGGGGGGCATTCCTTCTTTCTTCCTTGAAATCTGCTCTGTCAAAGTTTGAAAACTTCTGTGGATCATAGAATCATAGAGTTGGAAGGATCCACCAGGGTCATCTAGTCCAACCCCTGCACAATGCAGGAAATTTACAACTCCCCTCCACCCACACCCCCAGTGACCCCCAATACATGCCCAGAAGATGACCAAGATGCGTTCCTTCTCATGAACTGCCTAAGGGCATAGAATCAGCATTGCTGACAGATGGCCATCTAGCCTCTGCTTAAAAACCTTCAGGGAAGGAGAGCTTACCACCTCCCGAGGAAGCCTGTTCCACTGAGGAACTGCTCGAACGGTTAGGAAATTCTTTCTGATGTCTAGACGGAAACTCTTGATTTAATTTCAACCCGTTGTTTCTGGTCCGACCTTCTGGGGCAACAGAAAACAACTCCGCACCCTCCTCTATGTGACAGCCCTTCAATATTTTTATTCTCATTTCCAGGAGTGAAGAGGAATCAGATCCTACAGAGGATGGATCTGTTCCTGCCTGGTCGTTTGATGGGTACAGCTTTAGCAGCCTTATATTAGTTGTTATCATTTTGCTACCTGCAGAAATTACCTTTTCTGCAAATATGTTTCTCAAGACGATGTTTATTTAGACTTATTTCTGCTTTCACATAAAACATGAGCAGTCTTGATCCAGAATAATAAGTTTGTTCTTTATTATGGACTCATGACGACCCTATGAATAAATGCGCTCCAAAATGTCTTATCTTTGACAGCCTTGCAAACTGAGGGCTGTGGCTTCCTTTATTGAGTCAGTCCATTTCTTGTTGAGTCTTCCTCTTTTCCTGCTGCCCTGAACGTTTCCTAGCATGACTGTCTTTTGTAATGACTCTTGCCTTCTCATAATGTGACCAAAATACAGTAGCCTCAGTTTAGTCATTTTAGCTTCTAAGGTCAGTTCAGGCCTGATTTGATCTATAACCCACTGATTTGTTTTTTGGGCAGTCCACGGTATCCGTAACACTCCCCTCCAACACCACATTTCAAAGGAATATAATTTCTTATTATGGATAGGACTCCCCAAATACAAACAGTGCGTAAAAACAGTGAATACCTGGCAATTATGAGGTCAATTCGACCTTGGTTTATATCTTCTGAACACATGGAGCCAGTGTGGCGAGTGGTTAAGAGCGATGGTTTGGAACAGTGGTCTCTAATCTGGAGAACTGGGTTTGATTCCCCACTCTTCCACATGAGTGGCGGACGCTAATCCGGTGAACCAGGTTGGTTTCCCTGCTCCTCCACATGAAGCCAGCTGGGTGACCTTGGGCTAGTCACAGCTCTCCTAGAGCTCTCTCAGCCTCACCTGCCTCACAGGATGTCTGTTGTGGGGAGAGGAAGGGAAGGAGGTTGTAAACCAGTTTGATTCTTCCTTAAGTGGTAGAGAAAGTCGGCAACTCTTCTTCTTCTTATACTGAATCCAACCATTGGTCCAACAAGGTCAATACTATCTTCAGACTGGCAGCGGCTCTCCAGGGTCTCAAGCAGAGGACTTACTGCTTGGTCCTTTTATCTGGAGATGCTGGGGATTGAACCCGGGACCTTCTACATGCCAAGCAGATGATCTGCCACTGAGTTATGCCCCTCCCCCACAAAACTAGGTTAGACTGAGAGTGTGTGACTGGCCCAAGGTCACCCAGTGACCTTACATGTCAGGGTGGGGATTTGAACCTGGGTCTGACACTAACCACCACAATGCACTAGCTCTCATCAGTGGTGGGCTCCTCTGTCGTTTTGCAAAGATACCAAGTTAAGAGGGTGCTTTTAGGCCCAGAGCTTGGTTGCAACAGTGAGCGCTGAATCAATACAATAATTAAACAAGAAAAGGTCAGAATTTTTGGCTACTGCCTCCTTTTGCTATCCCCTGGTAACTTTGCTCCTACAAAGAATCAGCCGCCTGCACTCTTCATCATATTAAAAGCTGTCGCCCCATTAGCAGTGAATAATTAATGAGTAATGTATTCATTTTTAAATTGGTTATTTGGCGCTGTGCTACAAGACAGCCTAAATTATGACTGTTATGTCGAATGGCACGGACTTAGCTTCGTCTTTCTGTTGTTTTTCCTTCCTTCCTGCCACCCCAACCATGGATTCTGAAGGAAGAGGTCTGGTTTTCAACAGAAAATATTCCACTGTGGTATGGGCATCACCTTTTATTTTATTTTTGTAAGTGATTTTTGCATCCTTTGAAACTCCTGAGCACACTTTTACAAAGGGCACTGTGCATAATAGAAATTGCTGGCAAGAAAAGCACTAAGAAGAATGATTTTCATGACTGTGGGTTTTTTTAGTTGAAGGGGGTATGAGTGTGGTTTAGTGTTGGAAACACGGCTTCAGGCAGAAGGCATTCCATCAACTTTGATAAATTTATTGTTATTTATTACATTTTCTGGTTGCATGGACCACTTCCTTTATTATTATTTTTTCCAATTATTTTTAGCGCTGTGTCAAACATTCTCCACTTTTGATTTTGGGGTTGAAAAATAACCATTTCAGAAGGTTAAAGATGTGTTCCCAAAGAAGTGTTGGGTTGGATCCAAATGTTCTGTTCTGCCAACAGTAGAGCTTCCTCTGATGTGAGGAGCTTTTGTGCTGGCACAAGAGGCGGGTTCTGATGCAGGAAGATTCCTTGCTCTTAGCTTGGGGCTCCTTGCTTCAAAGGAAGTGGAGTGTTTCGATCCAACTTGTTTTCCTTGTGCAGATATTCACCTTTTCTGATTCCATTCTCCAGCAGTTTCCACTGGCCATTTTTGGGGTACCGCTTTGCTCAGTTTGTATGATCAACAGGAACATTTTTTTTCTTGATTATACTGTCCCATAAAGAAAATACTTTAGAAGGAGCCGCTTCTTCACTGTTTGTATATCTGTATCCCTGACCTGGATAACCCCAGGCTAGCCTGATCTCGTCAGATCTCAGAAGCTAAGCAGGGTCGGCCCTGGTTAGTATTTGGATGGGAGACCACCAAGGAATACCAGGGGCTTGACATGCAGGCAGGCAATGGCAAACCACCTCTAAATGTATCTTGCCTTGAATACTCTACGGATTTGCCATAAATCAGCTGTGATTTAGCAGCACCAAAAAAAAAAAAATTAACATAATTTATTCCAGATTGTACTGGCCCATAGTGGTATGTAGTGGTCCTTTACATAGAAAACCAGTATGTCAGAATGAAGGCCATGGTGAACGCTTCTATCTTCATGAACCTTTTATCTGTGGGATGTATTCAAACATTGCTGTGTATCTCTAGCAGCAGCAGAGTATTGGGAGAGGGCTTCCACCCTTTTCATTGCGACTGGTAAATTGTGGGCTACTGGGGAAGTGAAGTGGGCTGGGAGCATCTTATTTTTGCAAGAGAGCAAATACAGTGGAAAAAGAGACCCCTTTAAATTAGGTTAGATTGAGGGACACGTAGACGTGCTCAGGTAGACCGCTAATGGAGATGAGAAACTGTGGAGGAAGTGAGGGGAAAAGGAGCTGTGCTCCTTCATAGTATTTCATTGGGGTGGGGGTGGTTTCTGGGCCTGCTGCGATAGAACAGGGGTGCAGGAATAGGGATGGGGTTTAGCCCTCCTGCTCATACAAGAAATTTCAACATAGTCCCATAATTTTGAGGCTGTGGTATGATGATTCCAAATTCTTGATCTGCCAGCATTATCATTGTCACAAACATTCTGATTCTAGTAGTCGACACAAAGCATTTTCTTTCCCTGTTGTGCCTTTTTTCTGTACAGCAGGTGTGACCAATAGGTCCAAATATGCTTAAAAGGCAATTTATTCACTCACTCTATATAATTGACAGGCAAAACAGCTGGAGTTCCTACACCTGGTGTCATGTAAGGATAAAAATTCACACCTAAAATGGGTGATAATGAGCTAAAATAGGACTCTAAATCATAGTATTGAGCAGGTACTCCTATAATTCCTTACAACCTCATTGCTCATTGCGAGAAATTATAGCTTAAATACAAAGGTGCCTAGCTGAACAGTGAGCTCTGCATGAAAATCCTGATGATGTTAACGGGATAAATCCATCATTTTCAGCAATGCAACCAGCTCAAACTGCAACCTAGCTAATAAAACACATTTCTACAATTCGTATTTAAATTTCTTATTGATTCAGTTAGGTCTTTTTCTTTGATTCTCGAGATGGCCATCTGAATGGATTCTTTTTTTTTTAACTATGGTGTGGTATTGTGTTTACAAAATTGGTTGTCAACATAAATGATTATGCGTTACCGACTTCAAGTAGCTTAACATTTGAAGATAAACAAGCTGTAATGGTTCACCGAGGTAATTAACAGCAAAGAAAATTCTGGAAGCACCCAGTTAACTAAAGAACATATGGAAATAAGCAAGTAACCATAATGATTTCCAGTGAGAAAAATGTTGTACAGACATCAGAAAACTGCTCTGATCTAAATCAGAGTATTAAGAAATCCCTACTGTTGATTTCATGTGTTAAAAGTGTCCAGGTTTAAATGACAAAATAAATGCACGAAGCCATTGATTATTAAGGGTGTTCAACCATTTGCATAGCTGGGTTTCTCCCAGTTAATGTAGAAGTTGGGGCCTGATCCTCTCATTACAACTTCATAATTTGTATAAGAAAGTAAGCCCATCTAAACATGTGTTCATCCTTTCCAGTTGATGATACCAAATATATCTTTTGCCCTTTATACTCAGGTGCTTTTTGTGCGCAAATTTTTAAAGGCAAGTGTGAATTGACTCCACAGTTACCTGAATATGGTGTGCGTTTATGGATTTATTTATTTTACTTCATTTATCATCTGCCTTTCTCATTGAAAATCAAGGCTGGATAATCCACATGTAGTGCCATAGCAAGGTAAATCACTAAACTGCAATCACATTTTTCAAACTATTTGGGACAGCCTGGCATTTCAACCAAGAACGTGCTTAGGATTTCTGACGAACCCATCTTACCGTTTCTGTGGATATTCTCACCTCACTTCCCTGGTATGATACCTGCACCTCAAGGAGGCTCACAGCTTCCCTATTCCTCCGGTAGGAACCAACTGGCAGCCACTAGCCCCAGCAGGCAAGGGTCTTGCCCGCTTTCCTGAATCACTGGGTAGGAGCCAGACTGGAGAATAGTGTTCAGAAGAGCTGCAGGTAACATACCAAAGAGACACATGTGGCACCCGAGCCACTGAGTATTGCTGGTCTACCCTGTGGAACAACTCCCCCTATTCTTGGAAACTGGTTTAATTGTGCAACAAATCAGTGGGATTTTTTGTAGTGTTTTGTAGAGAGCCAGTGTGGTGTAGTGATTAGGAATGGTGGACTGGAGAACTGGGTTGGTTTCCCCACTTCTCCACATGAAGCCTGCTGGGTGACCTTGGGCTAGTCTCCGAACTCTCCCAGCCCCGCTTACCTCACAGGGTGTCTGTTGTGGGGAGAGGAAGGCAAGGTAATTGTCAGCCGGTTTGAGACTTCTTAAAGGTAGACGAAATCAGGGTATAGAAACCAACTCTTCTTCTTTTTGTGTGTGTATCCATAACAACAGTTCACAAATTTTTCTAGCTATATTGTTTTGTGGCTGCTTACTTAATGAAAAGCCATAATCTTTGCAGCACATTAAAGACGATTTCTTCATATTATTATCCTGATCTTCCTCCAAGAAGTCCAGAGGGACACGTGTGGTTTACGCTTCTCCACTATATCCTCATAACAGTCCTGTGAGCTAGGTTAAGCCTGAGAGAGAGTGACTGGCCCACAATCGCCAATTAAGAGCTCAGCTTCCAAAGACTATAGTCCTCTTCTTTAGATGCTGAAATGGTTTAAACATTGGGGAAAAAGAAGGGGAGTTTGAATTTTGGAATTTTAAAAGGAAATGCTTTGGTGAAATCTGCCATCTTAAAACAATTCACCTTTATTCCTTCAATCAGATTTTGTAATGCAAGAAGAATCTGTCAGTTACTGTTGACATTCTTGCTCTTAATTTTTGTATCAGTTCTGGTTCAGCCACCTCATGTTCCACCTGGTTAAATGGCTGGGAATGTTGTTCACAAAGACGTTTGTGCGGGTTCCTATTTTTACATCAGATTTGTGATGAAGCTCTCTCTTTCTAAATTAAAGGGCATATACTTTGGTTTGCATCAGGGTCTTGTTCTTTAGTGTTGGTGTCCTTTGGTTGTCAGTGAACACTAGTTTCAAGTTGGGTGGCTTTCTGTTGGCTACCATGGATGCTCTACCTACTGCTTCTCTTATAGTGTCATCATTTTCAAGAGTAGGGTTTAGATCACTTATTATTTAATGCAAGGGACTTGAGGCAATGAAGGGAGTCCTTCATTGTTGATGTTGCTTGTTTTACTGAAGTTGTTTCTTGGATATGATCTTTTCCATCACAATTTGCTTGTCTATTTTTCAAGTCAGTTGTTGACATTCAAGCATGTCTCCTGAGGTCCTCCAAATATTTGACAAAGGTCACTTGGCTCTGAACAGAATCTCATTGCTTGGCTATAAACTATGGGCCACACAGGGTGTTGCAAACAGTGTGGAAGGTAGATGTAGCAATTAGTTAGTTTTGTTGTCTTCAAGGTGGTTTTCAAGAGTCCTTTGTGTACCATAACCATGACATTTAGAAAAGTAATATAATATTTGAACTACAAGATTGACATTGACCATAGTATGCAAGTTGGTGACCACTTTGGGTCCACATGTGGTATTCCAGTGCAATTAATGTTGTTCAGCATCGGCCACAAAGCTGTTGGCATACTGAAGTGTCATGCATGTTCTCAATGTACTGCCATGAATTTGTAGGTATAGGGTGTCTCTAAACTTTCAATAGTTACGTGACAAAGCAAGAAAGTTCATAGAATCAGAGTTTGAAAGGACCACAAGGGTCATCTAGTCCAGTCCCTTGCACAATGCAGTAAATTCACAACCACCTCCCCCCCCCACACCCCTAGTGACCCCTACTCCATGCCCAGAAGATGGCCAAGACGCTCTCCCTCTCATGATCTACCTAAGGTCATAGAATCAGCACTGCTGACGGATGGCCATCTAGCCTCTGCTTAAAAACCTCCAGGGAAGGAGCGCTTACCACCTCCCAAGGAAGCCTGTTCCACTGAGGAACCGCTCTAACTGTTCTTCCTGATGTCTAGATGGAAACTCTTTTGATTTAATTTCAACCCGTTGGTTTTGGTCCAACCTTCTGGGGCAACAGAAAACAACTCGGCACCATCCTCTGTATGACAGCCCTTCAATTACTTGGTTGCCGGATGGTGACTGCTGAACCAGTCAAGCATTGGGCCACCATATCTGTCAAGTGATGGACTCTAGTCCATCAAGTGGGATATTTCTGAGTAATGACTCAAGGCCTTGGATCCTGTACCTTCTTTCTGCTTGTAGTCCTCTTTGTCTGATGCAGAGCCAGTCCTTTACTGACCAGTTCACTCCTTTCATGCTGGGCACGTTTTGGCTTCTTGAAAGACATGTGTGCAAGTTGGAAGTGCCAAAGGAAGTGTGCTCCACAGAGAGCTGCCTCCACAGGGAATAAAGAACAGCACAACTGGAAAGAAAATCTAGGATCAAAACCTATGCTCATAGTTGAATATTGGACATTGGACCAGTCAAAGATCATTGATCCTTTAAATATTACTAAATAATGGTGAAGTGGTTTTAAAACATTTTAACTGCAGCAGTAACCAACGAGTTTGATACTTATTCTACTTACAAAAATAAAGTGGTTTATTATGGTGAAGTGAGTGGAAGGTGCTTTTCCCTGCAGCCTCCTGCTCCCTTTGAAATGCAGATGCTTGGAGTCATGGGATCCTCATGAACAAAATGCCATGGGCAAGAGGAAGAGGGGGGCTGCTATAGAGAGAATTGTGTGGTATCTCTCTGATTCTTGCTTGTGCTGATAGAGAGCTCCTGTATCAGCAGAAGTACTGCCAGTGGAAGAGTGAGAAGAGGGCAGTGCTACATATTTCCTCCTCGTCCATTTGTATATTGTTCATGGGGCTCGCAAGACTCCAAGTACCAGCTTTTCGGAAGTCTCAGAAATGTGCCGTGGGAAGAGGACGCTGTTGTTCTCAGGGTTCATAGGATCCAACCCAATTAAATTATGATTAAAATTGTAATTAATTATTAAAATGTTTAATAATATTGGATAAGATTTCTGTGAAATCTGAACAAATTGCCAAACAGTTCTTTCCTATGTGAACCTTCCATTATGAACATTCAGTAACAGATTTTAAAAAATGAAATTACGCTAGAACTAGAGCAAAGTAATCACAACTATTTTTTTGACTATTTTTGAAGAGCCTGTTTGGAGATTATTGTAAGTGACCATTAGAAGGAGATGTGCTCTGCCTCTAAATTTGCCCCTGACTTCACGTTGCTATGGGATAGGAAATTTGTTTTTTCCTGAAATCTGCTTCTTTAGATACAGCCACTGATTCATCTTATTCTCATTTTTCTCTTTTAAAAGAAGGTTTCCTCTTTCATTTCTTTCTTTGAAGAGAAATTGGTGCTCGCGTTTGTGACTTCGTACCTTGCAGCTGTTTTGTAACACACTACAGGGTGGTGCTCTAGAGGTTAGGAGGGTTTGGGAAGACATTTCGTGCCTCTGAGCTTCCACAGAGTGAAATTCTTATTTTTTGGAGCCTCCCTTCCTGCCCCTACTTTCTTCCAATTTCTCCTTGACCATAATTGATTAGAAATTGATTAGAAACTGACTCCAAATTCCTAAAAAGAGGAAATGAAACTAGTTGTTGGCTTTCAGGGAGAAATTGGGTAAAGAGAAATAGAGCAAATTTCTCTTAACCATGCTGCCCTGATGGCTTCCGGGGTAGAGGGCCAGCCGCTGTTACTCATGCCCGTGCTAACAAATGAATGAAAAGGAAGGATGCTGTTTGCAGAGTGCCGTCCTTAGCTTTTTTGGAATATCTGAAAATATTTGACTGTATTCAGAATAATTGACTAGTGCCCACTATGGAGTGTCCTTGAACAACATTCTCATGGTTTAGCAGCAAAAAAGAGAGAGAAGTGGGGGTGAAAAGCTATTATATTCAGTCTGGATGATTTATTGCTTGGGAAATGGTGCAATTATTGCAGTGTGGAGAATTAAATGGGTGTGTTGAATGGAAATAGTCCTTCAGGGAATCCCCTTCCCATACTGAGTTTGGCCTTTGTCTGTTTGACTTTTTTATGGTAATTAATTTCCTGAAATAGTTTTCATTATTCATTGGAATATGGAATACTAACATCCAGACAGAGACCTGTGTTTGCCCTTTTGTACTAATGTGGGAAGAGGATTGTAGCCTGAACAGGGTGGTGGTGGCTTTGAAGGGTGGTGGGGATTTCTGATGCTGACGCTGGGCCCTCTTGGGAAGGGGCTGCCTTCAGAAAGAGCAGCTATTACAGTAATCTTTCTAACAGCGATGTCCTTCCAGTGACGGTTAATACAGCTGCTTTGGCTCTGCGGTCTGTCATTCATTCAGAAAACCGAAACATGCTAAAGCAGATTTGACTGTTATACAGAGGAGGAAATCCTGAATGTACAAAGGACTGAACAATATGTCTGTGGTGCGCCTTGCTCATGCAAGTCCAGGGAGATGAGTGAGTTGCTCGCACATCTGGATAGGGATTCTTGAGCCAATTTGGTGCATGTTTTGATCACCAGCCACAGTCAGGGAGCACTTGCCTGTTCATGCCTCGTTGGCAGGAAAAAGAAACTCCTTGCTGGGTTCCAGCCTTGCAGCTAGAGACCATGGTGGGTGGGACTCGATCCAAGCATTTTCGAAACCATTGCTAAGTCCCTGGCCAGTTTCTGCCCATTTTGGGGGCTTGGCAAAGCAAGCCGGACACTTTCCAAAGCTCCTCTGCATGCCAGATTGACTTGATTGGAGAGGGAGGGTGGAAAAGTGATTACAGTAGCAGATTTGGGAAGCCCAGGTTCAAATTCTCATTCTGCCAAGAAGCTTCCTGGATGACCTTGGGCCAGTCACTTGCCCATCCTCTCCCATCTCACAAGGTGGTTGTGAGGATAAAGTGAGGAAGTGAGAACTACTTCCCCCACTTAATAGATGCATGCCTAAGTAGACAGACTGCTCATCAGAAGGGCCTTGGAATGGTCAGGCAGGTGGGGAAGAGGGAAAGATATTTTCTGTCTGGGCTTCAGAAGATAGTGGTGGGATCCTGGTCCCAGAAGGCAGTTCCAACTGCACAAATGGGTCGAGTGGCGGATCCGAAAGAAACAGAACTTGCTTAGAGGTGGACATTTTTTTCGAATGAGTACCACGGACGTGCAAATAGTGATGAGAAAGCTGTTACTGTGGCAAAGGGCATATTGATGTAAGTGCTGAAGAACTTTGATTAAAATTCTTTACCCCAAGTCCTGGTCCGTGGGTATCTCTTTACCCTCAACTTTCCAGGCTCTCTCTGGAGATTGCCTGTGCTCTTTCAGTTAGTGTGCTTTGATTATTTCCTTCAGTCTCTGCCTTTGTCCTCTGCAGGCTCAAGTTCAGTGCACATTGGGGTGTGTGTGTGCCGAAGTTAGGGTAATAAGGATAAGAATGGTCATGTTCAGAACGATGGCTCTCGCAGAGACACTGAGTGTAGGGCTTTTACAGGGCAGATTCATAAATCGTGCAATCTCTAAAAATCTTTTGGGTATATGAGTGAAATAAGAGAGAAGACTGCAAGCGTGGCGTCAGGCTAGGTTCTGGGCGACCCAGGTTTGAATCTCTGCACTGCCATGAAAGATTGTTGTGTGACTTTGGGCCGGTCACGTATTAAACTTCCACACAGGGCTCTTGTGGGGATAAAACAGAAGATAAAATAATAAGGTAAGCCTCTTTGGTTCCCCATTGGGGAGAAAGGTGGGGTATAAATGACCCTAAAAAGAGAGAGAGACAGAGACAGAGACAGAGAGAGAGAGAGAGAGATGTGCCTGCAGATTTTAATTGAGAAAAATATGCTTTAGATCTTGAAGCTAAAAAACAAACAAACAAACTCAGAACTTTCTTTGCAAATGCCTTTTCTTTTCCTTTAAAAAGCTGGCACATGGTCTGGCTGAATGTAAAGTATTTCAGCGGGAGATGTTTAAGGAGGTGCGTAATGTTGAAATCAGTTGCAATCGAATGCTGGCTGCCTGATGCCCTCGGTTGATTTTCTTGGTCTACCTTTACACAGTGACTGTGGGATTGAACATGCAGCTCTTTTGTTCTTGGAGTTGTCTTAATCCTATAGAGATGAGTGACAGTCAAAAGGATAAGTTAGAATTCGTTTCCTGTGAGCATCCCCTAAATGTTTATTGTACACATTTTTGTTTCAGTGTTGTTTTAAATGGCAATGCTCCGAGCAAGTTGCCAACTAGACAAAAGCTTTGGCACCACACTTGCAAGTCTGAAGCCCCATTCAAAAACTTTGATTTTGTAAAGCAATTAACGGGATAATAGTCCCCGGGGTTCAATCCGGAGAAGCAAACTCTTGTTAACGCCCACACTGAAGAAAGAACATCAGGCAATATACAAATATAAGTTGGCAAGAACAGTTTTGTATACATGGCAGGATTTTGTGAGCAATGTAAAACAATATAGTTTGCAGTTTGAATTGAAAAGCTTTTCCTGCTCCGA
Source organism: Euleptes europaea (assembly GCF_029931775.1). NCBI lineage: Eukaryota > Metazoa > Chordata > Lepidosauria > Squamata > Sphaerodactylidae > Euleptes > Euleptes europaea. Next base: position 100,831,497 of record NC_079316.1, on the reverse strand, counting down.
TCTCAGTGCCACTGCTGTCTCCAGAATTTAGCTTTTGAACTAAAAATGGCCACATTGGGCTGGGACCACTAATTCCTTTGTTTCTTTGATGGACCCTTGTGTTCTGAGAATAGAAAGGTATTTTAAGTTGTTGTAATATTGTCTTGATTGTAAAGGCCTATGGCCATGCACAACAAGCATGACTGACTGACTAAATAGGAAGGATCACAGTTTCTCTCAGGTTGGAAATTAATAACTTTCCTTTACCTTTCCTTTCCCTTTATCCCTTAGAAGCTTCTTGATCAATTGATCTTGAGCAGCATATATCTAGTGTTGGAGGGATATAAGGACTGAAACAAATCTTGCCACTGACAATGTAGCCTTGGGGTCCCTATCACTTAGTAAAAAAGGCATTATGTCAGTCACAGAGGCATTGGATTTGTATATTAAAAGGGGGGAAATATAGTGCGATCGAAGTTCCTCGTAAAAGCGGCATTCCAAAAGGGCATGGGCTAATGAGTCAATAGAGCCAGAAGAGCAAGGGCAGATCCTGTCTGAGTATGGTATATTCAGAATTCTGCCCTGCATTACCATAGAAGGGTTAGCATTCAATCTAGCCAAGCAAAAAGCTCTACAGAGACGAGGAGTTGTTAGATAATGTGTATAGGCAGGCAGACCACGTTGAGGGGGTATTCCGAAGAAGTGGGATGAACAGACACGACGAGCACGAAAAGTAGTGCTGTTATAATCAAGCTCTTTAATGCGCTTTTTAATTTTGGCAAAAGCTTCGGTTTTCCCAAGATCTGATAACATATCCTGCGAGAAGCCCAGCAACGCCAGTTTCTCATCTAAGATTTTTTGCCATGAGGATTTAAAAGGGTCATGCTTCAGAGAAGCTAGGAACCCCTCAGTGCTAAAGCACAGTTTAAGGTGTAGTTTAAAGGCGGCCAACCACGCCCTAGCTTCAAGTGACATTTGGCCAAACTCGGAACGAAGAGTAACGCCAGCAACACATCGAGGGGCATTTAGAAGTGTTCGTAAGAACTGAAGCAGTGGACGATCTATAGATTCATTGATGACTGTAATCCAGATGGCAACACCAAAGAGGATAATTGGGGTAATTTTCAAGTTAAAAACCTGAATAGCCCCTGGAATATATTTGCCACCTTTGGTGTGAAAAAAATTGACAATAGCACCAACCCCAGGTTTAATTTTGTTGGACACTGCTTTTTGATGGGCATTCCAATTTAGGTTGTGGGAAAACAGAATGCCAAGGTAAACAAACTCCTTGACTTGGTCAACCTCAAGGCCATCTAATACCCAGCAAAAAAGAGGCATTTTTCTCTTCTTAGTGAAGATCATGATCTTAGATTTATGATGGTTTATTTTAAGACCTTTCCTAGAGCAGTACTCAGAAAAAGTTTGCAAAGATCTTTTCAAACCAATTCTTGTGCGGGACAGGAGAACTGCATCGTCAGCATAGAGTAGAATCGGGGTGGAATGGCTTGCAAGCTTTGGGGGGTGGCAAAACTCTGAGAAATTGGTTGCCATATCATTCAGGTATAGGTTAAACAAGAGAGGAGCAAGGAGGCAACCTTGTCTAACTCCCTTGACCAGTTCAAAGGGCTCGGTTAGTTCTCCTTGGTTGCCACAGCGAACCTGAGCTGTGAGGTCAGTATGAAATTGCTGAATAAGCCATAGTAACCTCCTATCCATAGTAGAATGTGATAGTTTCAACCATAGCCTCTCCCTCGGGATGGTATCAAAAGCTCCCTTAAGATCCATAAAACCCGCATAAAGGGTGCCATTTCGGGGGGAGGAATATTTCTCGGCTAGATGGGAGAGCACTAAACAGTGGTCCGTGACAGACCAACCCCTTCTAAAGCCAATCTGTTCCCAGCCAAGGATGTCATTACTCTCAACCCAGTCCAACAGCCTCTTTAATAAGTAGGAGGAATACAATTTGCCTAAGCAAGACAAAAGGCTGATTGGACGATAACAGCTTGGGTCAGAGAGCTGACCCTTTTTAAAGATTGGGACGATAATAGTATGTCTCCAAGATTTTGGAATAGCTCCTGAGGCCTTAATTTGTGTGAATACAGGAGCAAGAATGTTGGCCCACCAATCACTGTTGACTTTAAAAAGTTCGTAGGGAATTAGATCGGGACCTGGGGCTTTACCTGAGTGTAGGCGATCAATGAGCGGTTTAATTTCCTTAGGAGACACATCTGGCCAGGAATTCAACAAAATAGAAGGTGCTACAGGTATAAGACCCTGGTTTTCCACAGAGTAGGAGAAGAGGCTCTTGAAGTAAGCTACCCAGACTGAAGACGGGATACATGCGGGGACTCTGGCATAGCCATTGCTTAAAGAATTCAGAGTCCGCCAGAAAGTTGAATTATCATTGTTGTTTATAGCTGTAATTAAGCTCCTCCAATTTTTATATAGGGCCTCTTTGGAAATTAATAACTGGCAGGTGGCATGTTGGCCTGTTTTTTTATATATATAATAGTAGCATAATTTTTTAAAGACCAACTAAAAAGTCATGTATCAGCAATCAGGTTTCTGCAGCCAAAATAGGGATGTCAGCCTCCAGGTGGGACCTGGGAATCCCCTGGAATTACAGCTCATCTCCAATCTACAGAGATCAGTTCCCCTGGAGAAAATGGCTGCTTTGGAGGGTGGACTCTGTGGCGTTGTACCCTACTGAAGTCCTTGTCCTCCCCAGGCTCCATTCCCATATCTTCACGAATTTCCCAACCTGGATCTGGCTCCCCTACCCCCCATCCCCCGCTGGTGGCCAGAGGGGACCTGGCAACCCTAAACCAAAGCTCTTTATCAGGCTGGATAAAAGTCAGAACAAAAGTGCGGCGGGGGGAGGGAAGCTGGTGCTGCCCTTAGGGGTGCCAGGTCCCTCTTCACAGTCGGGAGTTTTTTGGGGCGGAGCCTAAGGAAGGCGGGGTTTGGGGAGGGGAGGGACTTCAGTGCCATAGAGTCCAATTGGCACAGCTGCCATTTTCTCCAGGTGAACTGATCTCTATCGGCTGGAGATCAGTTGTAATAGCAGGAGATTGCCAGCCACCACCTGGAGGTTTGGAAAAGTACAAAATTAAAAAATTATTATTAGTGATTAGGACAAATTACAACAAGTGCTATACAACAAATACTTATCCTACTACTATAATACATAAGATTCACTCAATGTCAATCATCAGTCCATTCAAGTCAGATTCATAGTTCCTCAAGGGATACAATTCAGTGTGATATCCCTTGAGGAACTATGAATCTGACTTGAATGGATTGATGATTAATGACAGATTACCAGATTTTGCATTTTATAATGGGATTTGATTGAACATTGGGCTGAAGAAAACATCTTGAAATGACCGTCCCCCAGCTTATTCTTTTTGGATTATACCAATCATTGGATATCCTACTTGAATTGGACTTTTTCAACCATACCATAAAGATAAATTGCACATTTGCATCTACTACACAAAGAATAATTGTACACCTGAATCGTTGACATTGAGTGAATCTTATGTATTATAGTAGTAGGATAAGTATTTGTTGTATAGCACTTGTTGTAATTTGTCCTAATCACTAATAATAATTTTGTAATTTTGTACTTTGACTGTGCTGATTTCCAAACCTACTTAGGTACTAGCATAGTGATGCCTTTATTTGTTTAATTTGTTACCACCTGGAGGTTGGCAACCCTATCTGCCCTTGATGGAAAGCCCACATCTGCACACAACTTTTGAGGATGACTTTTGTTTGGCCCTCCTAGGTTTTATTGCAAACATAGGGTGAAGCCTGTGAAAGGCACCCTTTTGTTCCTCTGTGTTTAACTGCACCTTCTAGCCAGACTCCATGGTGTGGAATCCAATTAATACAATTCACATTCAAACCTTGTTGCTCTACTAGGAAAATCAGCCTGGATGCTGTCTTTTTCTTCTTCTCCGTGCTGAGATTCAAAGTGACACATGTGCTACATTCATGCTTGTTAACGTGTGATGATAGTGTTAATGTCCTTTAAAGCTTTCACATGCAGCCTGTAAAAAAAAAAAGTCTGCAAAACACAGCAGAGGCTGTTATTGGAAGGTGTTGGGAAGCCAGAAGAGCAAGGCCATGGAAGTGTAAACAAAATCAATAATGCCTGCAAAAAAAGTTGTTCTTAGAGAAGTTGGGAAAGTGTCTGAAGTCCACCAGGATGAAGCAGAATAAGTTTTAAAAAAAAGAGAGCATGAAGTTCAAACATCAGACATGTTTTCAGAAAGGGAATATCCTCCCTCCCCGCCCCCAAAAAGGTACAAAAGAATCTGGGCATGAGGACAGGTGGAAAAAGGAGTGAGGAGATGAAAGTTGGTTTTTTGAAGAAAAGGAATCTGTGATCAAACGTTTGCCTGAACTCAACTCAACCTGTCAGGTGTTTGGGTTTGAGTTCTGGCAGATGCCCATGGTACACTGAGGAGTTAGGCAGGCCTGCCAACTGGTGGCAGGCTGGTGGAGTATAAATGAAGTAAATAAAATTTCAACTCAAACCTTTAATACCGTATTTAGGGCTAAATTGTGAACCCCTTCACCTCTGGCAGCTTCAGAGGGTGGGCTCTATGGCATGACACCCCTGCTGAGCTCCCTCCCCTCCTCAAACCCCCACCTTCCCAAAGTTCTTCTCCCAAATCCCCAGGAATTTCCCAAGCCAGAGTTGGCAACCCTAAATCCAAGAGTTTTACACATCCTATTCTTGAAATCGAGCCATTGCTTAAAGGTGTCTTATTTTTAGAGATCCAGTCTTAGGAAAGTTGATGCTCTTTCTCCTTGTATGTGCTTCCCTGTAAGGGAGAAATCCAATGGTATTGGTAAAAAAGATGACTTTCAACCTTCTTTCCTTCTTAGTTTTGTGGCTGGGCACGTCCGCCATACAGTGTCATTCCAAGCAGAAATGTCATATGCAGTCCAGCGGTCTCATCTGTGCACAGCTGTATCATGTTCGCCGGAACATCTTGTAACTTATGGATCTGTGTTTATCTGTTTCATGTGAAAATTCAAGCCATTTCCTACATGCGTGAGAAACCCAGAAAAAAACTGTGTGGTGGGCAGGTTGCTCGATTAAGAGTTTTCATGTCCTAACTGAATATGAGAAGTCTGTTACAGAAGGGGAACACAGCGAAAGAGCAAGAGTCCAGTAGCACTTTAAAGACTAACAAAAGAAAGAGTTAAACTCAAAATCAGAAAGACAGGAAATCCTATCAGTTGAAACAAATGCCTCTAAATTGTGTGTGTGTGTGGGGGGGACGAGGCTTGTAGGTATAGAACAAGTGGAGGTTCCAGATGACTGGAAAAAGCAATAGTTTTGTCCTCAAGAAAGGGAAGGTCTACCAGCCCCAGTAATTAGAGGTACATGTTTACTGTCAGTCCCAGGAGTGTGTGTGTTGGGGAGAAGACACAGAAAAACAATTTGTCAACGGTTTAGACTAATTTGGGAGAAGTTTGGAGAAACTAGCAGTAATCATGAAATAGCATGTTTTAAGGCCAAAGCTGTATCGATTCACAACCAGCATTTGGTTGAAATAGAGCTGCGATTTTTGCTAGTTGTCATACGCTTCCTGCTCCAGGGAACAATCTACAAGTCGTCGGGAAGGGGTGTTCAAAACTCTTTGGGGCAAATGTGATTTAGGGAGATTTGATCTTTTAGCCTCTTCTCACTTGCAGTGGGGGGAGAACTGTATTATATCGCTCTCCCTGCCCTGAGGATAAAATCCCAGGAGTCCGAAGACTTCTCTCCCAGGCCCTTAAAATAGTGGCAATTAAAAAAACAGAAATCAGACCTAATATTAAGAAGCTGAAAGATGGTCATAGGCCACAAGGGCCTTATTGAGTGTATGCCTGAGATTTGTGTACTGTATTCATAACAAAAATAATAAATATGTCTCTATGAATAAAGTTGCCTTGTCTGTTTTTATGTTCCTTTTTTAATTTGGGCATTGGAGGAAATTTGAAGATGCTGGTCGTTTATGCATGGAAGTTTTACCTGAGGTTCATTGCTCAGCAACGACCCACACTTTCCTGCTGGGAATCTATGCACCAGCAGTCGCCAATCTCAAATCTAGTCCCTGTCCCTTTAAATGCTGCTTTGTAATTGACTTACTTTGTAGAGCTTACGTTGAGGGGAAATCCCCCCTCCAAACCCAATGGCTGCAAAAAAAAAGTATTTTAAGAAGAAAAAACAAAAAAATGAGCAATCTGAAAGGGGGGGGGAGAAATCCAACCCTTGGTTTTAGAAAGCCTTTCTTCTACTCAGAAAGAGCTTTGAAGAAGCAGGAAGTATTCGAATCCCCCCTCTTTACACCCTGCTTTGTAATTGGCTGTGAGAGAAACCAAGCTTCTGTGCCCCATGCTTTGCCTTATGCATGGGGATTTCAAGCGGGCTGAGCTCAGGGGAGAGGGATGAATCGGATTAACAGAGGAATGGGAAGTCCCAGGATTTGTGAGGGCTGGCAGCAAGGTCATCTCTAATGGAGAGAAAACTCATGCATAACTCCAAAGAACAACCGAGACAGATCGGGGGCAAACATGAGTGAAAGTGCCCATGCATAAATGACTGCTGTTGTGTACTTGATGGACAGTAGTGAATTGAAGTGTGAATGAAGCATATTTAATGTTTTCACTGACTTTTAAACTCTCTTTGGGGGAAAGAAATAGTGCCAAGTAAGAAAAGTAGATATTTTCAATTATAAATATCCAAGTCATGTCCAGCAAGGGCTCCTTTATTTTTACTTTATTTATATCCTGACTTTCTCCCCGGTGGGGACCCAAAGCAGCTCACCTCCTTCTCTCATCCATTGTATCCTCACAACAACCTTGTGAGGTAGGTCAGGCTAAGAGTGGGTGTGACTTACCCAAGGTTACCCAGCAACTTCCATGGCAGAGTGGGGATTCGAACCTGAGTTTCCTAGGTCCTAGTCTAGTGCTTTAACCACTATACCATGCTGGCTCTCATTGAGTGACCCTGTTGTTACTTGTGGGAAATAAAGCAATTCTTGTACTTTGCCATTGTTTTATAGCAAATGAAATGATCGCACCCTTTGGGTTTTTTTGGCCACATGGTCTTACTCTTGAGCTATGTTAGGTGTGTGGGAAACCACAGTGGTCTAAAGGTAAGCTCCTTAACTTAGGCAGATTACATCATACAACCGGCAGGCATAATGATACTCTTCGCTAGCTTGGAAAATTGGTGTTGTCCACTTGGACTAACAATAAATGCCAATAAGATAAAGTGTTAAGGGATAATAGGAAAAGGTAAATACAGAAGCAGTGAAGTGGGGGAAACAAGCAGAATCAAATGTGTACCAAGGAAGATTGATGCATGCTGATGATTCCACCAAGGACGAAGCGTATGGGAAATGCCTCTTCCCATGAGTGAGACGCCAACAAAAAAAGTAGCATTATAAATTGATAAATATAATCTGTGGTATGAGGGTGGACATTTATCAAACCACTGTACATAGAGCGTTCTTTTATAAATTGGAATCTGCATGCAGTAAATGGAACAGTCAGAAATGAGAGTTCTTCCAGAGATGGCAGGAGTGAAATTAGATAATTTTAAGAGAAATGAAAGTGTTGAAAAGGTAAGGGAATAATGTGAAATTCTATCTATCTACCCTACCCTACCCTACCTCCAAGGAGTGCAGCGTGGGGCATACATGGTTCCCACTTCCTCATCCTCACAACAGTACTATGTGATAGGTTCGGTTTAGCGAGTATGATTGGCCCAAGGTCACTCAGCAAGTTTCATGGCAGTGTGGGGATTTGAACCAAGGCCTCCCAGATTCTACATACTAACCACACCACACTGCAGTCTGTTAGGTTCAGGAGTGGTCTGCCGCTGAAAGGATTATGACAAATGTGCCCATGAACATTTATTTTTAGATTTGTAGACTGCCCTCTATCCCCGGCCAAGACTGGGCTGAGAGTGGTGTATACATCAGACAAGAACATTTACAAAATACAAACAACAACAACAACAAATCTTGGTTAAAATTACTAGTTTCAATTAAAACAATTTAAACAGTTTAGACATTTAAAAACTGGCACTTAGCTATCTTTGCACAGGGCCAACAAACCAGACTAGGAAAGCAATCGGGGTCCCGCATACAGATCCAATGAAAGAATAGAGGGGTGGGAGAGGAGAGAGGGCAGCCATGATGGAAAAACTATTGCTGCCCTCAACCATAGACCTGATGAAACAATTCTGTCTTCTACTGAATCAGACCATAGGTCAGTACTCTGGCAGCACCTCTCCAGGCAAGGATCTTTCACATCACCTGCTGCCTGCCTATTTAATCGGAGATGTTAGGGATTGAATCTAGGACCTTCTTCCTGCAAAGCAGATGCTCTACCACTGACCCATAACCCCTCCCTTGCATCAATGGTAGCCCTGTTACAAAATACAAAGTAATGCAAGGACAATGTCCAAGCTGACCATTTGGTAGATATGTGCCATGGTGTTGTCAGGTCCCTGATTGTGGAGATCATTCTCAAAGTGTCAAGGCAGCTAGCTAAAATACCAGGGTCTTCATCTCCCCTGCACTATATAAGTTATAGCTCCTTCTAAGGCAAATACATGCCTGCTTATGGTAACTACTGCACATGTAGTTTTGGGCACCCCAATTTAAGAAAGATATAGACAAGCTGGAGCGTGTCCAGAGAAGGGCAACAAAGATGGGGAGGGGTCTGGAGACCAAGTCCTATGAAGAAAGGTTGAAGGAGCTTAGTATGTTTAGCCTGGAGAGGAGAAGACTGAGAGGTGATATAAGAACAAAAAGAACATAAGAAAAGCCATGCTGGATCAGACCAAGGCCCATCAAGTCCAGCAGTCTGTTCACACAATGGCTGACCAGGTGTCTCTAGGAAGCCCACAAACAAGGCAACAGCAGCATCCTGCCAGTGTTCCTCAGCACCTAATATAATAGGTATGCTCCTCTGATACTACAGAGGATAGATATGCATCATGACTAGTATCCATTTTGACTAGTAGCCATGGATAGCCCTATCCTCCATGAACATGTCCACTCCCCTCTTAAAGCTTTCTGAGTTGGCAGCCATCACCACATCCTGGGACAGGGAGTTCCACAATTTAACTATGTGTTGTGTGAAGAAATACTTCCTTTTATCTGTTTTGAATCTCTCACCCTTCAGCTTCAGTAGATGACCCCACATTCTAGTATTATGAGAGAGGGAGAAAAGCTTCTCCCTATCCACTCTCTCCATACCTTGCATAATTTTATTGACCTCTATCATGTCACCCCTTAACTGCCTTCTTTCCAAGCTAAACAGCCCTAAGTGTTTTAACCACTCCTCATAGGGCAGTTGCTCTAGCCCCCTGATAATTTTGGTTGCTTTTTTGGCACCTTCTCAAGCTCTGCAATATTTTTTTTAAGTGTGGTGACCAGAACTGTACACAGTATTCCAAGTGTGGTCTCACCATAGATTTGTACAGGGGCAGCATGATAGCAGCAGTTTTATTCTCTGTTCCTTGTCTATGATAACCATCTTCAAGTACTTGTAGGGCTTTCGTGTAGAGGATGGTACGGAGTTGTTTTCTGTTGCCCCTGAAGGTCAGGGAAGAGGAAGAAAAAAGAGGGGAATAAGACCCAACCTAAAAACAGAAGCTGGGTACCCGAGGTTGGGTATATGTATATGTATATATATGTATATGCATATATGTATATGTGTGTGTGTGTGTGTAATTTATTGGAAGCGCTATGTAAAAATTAAAAATATTTTAAAAACATTAAAATAGCACAATGACATAGGTTGACATCTGTAACCACAACCAAACACGTTTTGTGTTTCAGGGAATGCAGCAGGAATCACTTGGGGGTGTGGGGGGCAGGTAGTTGTGAATTTCCTTCATTGTGCAGGAGGTTGGACTAGATGACCCTGCAGGTACTTTCCAACTCTATGATTCTGTGTTTCTATGATTCTGTGTAAATTGGAGGTGGAAGGCAGTCATCTGGCACAAACAGCTCATCTATATCTTCCATTTAGAATGTATTTAATCCCTGTTATTTCCCTCCTGTTATTTTTGTGTCTGGGGGTAAATAGTCCAAGTCAGTTCCCAACAAATACCTCTGGCACTGAGTAGATCACCCCATCCTGATATGAAGCCCATAGGAGGCAAAATGCTCTGTCCCTCTAGGGCATCCATCATACTACATGCTATCTCTCCACATATGCATCTCTCTCGACTTTGTAAAAAAACAAACAAATCTGTGTTTCTTTATGTTATGCGACATTTTTGTTTATCTGAAATGTTTTCTCTCTTGGACTTTCAGCTAAGTGTGGATAAATTTGCAATATGAACAGCCCCTCCATACCATAGTTTCAAAAACTGCTGCCTTTTCTTTCAAGTATTAGGCATACTTCTAATGTGTCTGCTTTGCTATCTGGTTGCTCAGTGAGTTACTGGAAACCATAACTCATCCTAAAACAATAGTATCCTCATTCATCATCCTTTGCAAACAATGTGAGATAGCGTTAGATGCTGGCAAAATGTGATGTTGTTAGTTAGCCCAAAAGGGGGATTGTCTCTGTGTTGGTTGAGTTCTGCATTACTACGAAGGAACAGACCACACTTAAAAACACACCAAAAAACAGTTTTGCTGTTGTGCTTCTGGTATCATAGATCCATAGAGCAATAGAGATAGCAAGGAATACTAGCTGGCTGAATTTGAATGTGCAAAAGACATACACCAGGTGACAGCATCCATAAAACATTTGAGTGGTTAACTGCATCCTTGTCACTGTGATTATTTAGTCAGGCCTTCCCACCCTTCTGGCATTTACAACAACTGTATAATATCTTTTCTCTTTCATTTCCCCCCTAATCAATAGGGCTTTTTCAAGACTAAAGATTCCAATGTACCCAACATCTGTTTTGTTTCTGTGAGAGCCTGACTAAGAAGGACTAGGGGCAGAACACACTCCTTCTTGACAGTGAAGCTCTCTGCGTGATTGTGAATCAGTTGCCACCTTTTAGTCAAGGAAGATAAAACAGGACAAGGGAAAAGGAAGAACTCATAAGCCCCATGCTGAGCTGCTTTGAAAACAGCAGAAGTACAAATAGGAATGGGAGAACCAGGGCTGTTCTATGCAAAGTGTGTTTTATGGCTCCAGGAATCCTAGATTCATAAACTTGGACTCTCTAGATAGTCTTTTGCTATTAATTTGTTACTTGGCTCAGCTGCCATTCTTCCTAATGGGAATATTGGGAACCTACTTTGTACAGTGGTTGTAAAGATGAAGGAACCTTAGAAGTAGGGCGCACTGTATCATTCAGTAAATGAGATGGTTTAAGTCAGCACGCAGCACGCAGTTTTGCAGACTTTTGTTCCATTGAAACCAGTCCATGGTAGAATGAGGAAATTCAGTGGTCATGGTGGGAGCATGGAGAAGTTGCTCCGGTGGTGCTTTTTAAGCGCCCTCAGAGTACCTCGGGTCTTGATACAGCTTTCCAGAAGCTCTGTTGTTATTTTGGGGGAAGACCAAATTGCACAACCTCATCTGGAGCTGGAGACATCTTGTGAAAGGATGAAATCTAATATTCTCGGGGCTCTTCTCATTGTACCAAGAGATTCACCAGACCACTGCAAGGAAATCTCAAAAAGCACAGATGTATTCAGAAGGTTCAGATTGCCTGACATTCCCCAGAAGAGTCAGCTGATGAGCATATCTGCTTTTGTTAAGGCCCTTTTAAATGGCAGCTTTCTACATTGGCTCTACTAGCAGGGTTCCATTCTGCTACCATGCTGTTTTCCTTACAGTTATAAAAACATTTTTTCTAGCTAAGGGATTCCATCAAGGTGTGGTTCTCCAAACCAGTTTGCATGTTGACCTCGGTGGGATTCCCTTTGAGTTTCATGGAAATGCTTCTGTGTAAGTGCTGTACTTAACTTATCTCCAGGAAACATAAGTAAAGGGCACCGTCGCTCTACTGTTCTGTTCACAGGGAGCTTTCACTGAAATTAAATGAACTTTGGAAAGCATGCAGCTGAGGAAGTCTCCTTCTGCCTACAGGTTCAGTGATGCCAAACTTTAAAAAGACATTGGCCAGGATTCAAAGAACTATGGAGCTACCACTGGGGGCTGAGCCCCTCCATACCACATGGCTCCCAGCCTGGCCCTCTCGCCATCAGAAGAGACGCAGTGGCCTGGCCTGCCTCTGGCAAGAGATTGGGTGGAGGCATTTTGCCCCTACAGGGCAGCAAATTGTGATTTTATTTAGGATCACATATTTTTCCACCATAAGGGGGGCACCATTTTGATTTCTGGCCTCGGGCATTAGATTGTCTTTGGCATCTCTCTATAGGAAGGGAGTTTCTGGTCAGTGTGTAAATGTGAAAGAACAGTTGAAAGAAATGAGTCAAAAATGCTACGGGCCTATTCAATGAGTTATTTGGATCCCCGCCATGGTTGCCGATGTCTCTTGGCTCAGGGCTGCGCTCCTATCTTTAAAAGACCAAATGTGTGTGTTTTTTTTTCTCTTTTTGGCAGATATTCGTGGTTTGCAAGGATTCCTGGACCAGGCTTCAAAGTTGGGACTTGATGTATCTTTACAAAAAGTGGACAGAAATATCAGCAGGGTTTTTGCTAGCCTTTTTACAACTATGAAAACAGAAGAGTTGAATCGCTATCGAGATACACTGCGAAGAGCAATCTTACTTCTGAGTCCGAGGGGAGCACAAACTTTCATAAATGAGGTTAGTACATTCTTCTTTTTGGAATCCTGAACAGTGGAACAAACTGTGCTGACAGAGCTTTGAGAAAGTGGGCTCAAGTTACTTTTTCTTGGTGCAGCAACTCCTAGGCAGTTTCTAGTTGTACTTCTACTAACATAAGGCTTCAGTAACCAAACGACAAAAATATAGTGCACAGTGGATTGGATCCTCCCAGTTTTTATGCAGGCACAAAAGGGAATAAAGGTCTCTCTCCTTTGATACCCCCCCTTGTGGACGGGCCGTGGCTCAGTGGTAGAGCATCTGCTTGGCATGCGGAAGGTCCCAGGTTAGTCTCCGGCATCTCCAGTTAAAGGGACTAGGCAAGTAGGTGATGTGAAAGACCTCTGCCTGAGACCCTGGAGAGCCGCTGCTGGTATGAGTAGACAATACTGAGTTTGATGGACCAAGGGTCTGATTCAGTATAAGGTAACTTCATGCTTTATGTGAAAAGGATTGAGGGATAAAAAGTGTGCAGGGAAGGACTGAAGTGATATGGGGTGTTGTGTGAGACCACCTCTCTTCCTCCTTTGCTAGTAGAAAAGCTTGTAGGATCCACCCCAGTTTTTTACAGTGAGTTCAGTGGGAGAGTGCTAGTATGTGCAGCCATTTATGACCCTGGGTTTACTTTGGAATGAACTCCATCCCACACTGAAACTAAGTTGAGCGTCTTAAGGGTGTGGATCACTGGATATGTTTATTCACCTCTAGTGGTTTTAAATGTTTTTGGTGGGCTGTTCCCAGATTTGTTTACCTCATGCTTGAATTCCCTTTGGGGAGAAAGAAAAAGGAAACTCTAGCATGGTAGGGGTTGTGTCTGTTTTGGTAACACCCAGATGAGAACGCTGTTATCTGTTCTGGGGTCTTTTATCTGCATTCATGAAATTTCTTCTAAACAAAATTCAGCATGGTCCGCAAAGCCCAAATGAGTGATTGGCAGCAGGGTCTTTGTCCTGAATTTGACTTCACCTTGTTTTACTGAAGCTGGTGAGCCTATGCATGCTGGAGAGACTATATTCATTATTAGTTAAATCGCTCTATAACTTTTTTCCTGGAAAATCTGTAAGTAAGGGAACAACCACCACAACAGCTGAGTTTCTTGTATGGGGGGCATGGAAATGGCAGCTTGCTGTGGTTTTGGAAGTAAGAGTGACAGAGAATTGATGTGGACTGAACTTAGGAAAGGAAGAGGATTGAGAGCAGTAAATTTGTTTTAGGCCCCCCATGCTTGCGGTGAAATTGGTTTGCCTAATTATCTAAAAGCTTTCCCTTTATTTTTTATTAGCCCTTGAAAACTGATAACACGATTTGTGTCTGTACTTATAGCTCTGATTGGTGTTACTTATTAACCTGTCAACTCTGAAGAACCCTACCATGTGTTCATGTGAAAAGGGGGATTGAGGGATAAAAAGTGTGCGGGGAAGGAATATTTTCTGCATGGGGGGGGCATGTTGAACTCTAGCAAGGGCCTCCACAGATGGAAATCCCTCTGCCTGTGGAAGCGCTCTGTGAGATTCACTGTCATGGTTTCATACACAGCCCTTCATTTGTTAAAACACTGCATTTGTAGAGCTTTAGTAGAAAAAGGCAAGAGTCCAGTAGCACCTTAAAGACTAACAAAACTATTTTCTGGTAGGGTATGAGCTTTCGTGAGCCACAGCTCACTTCTTTGTAGAGCTTTGTTATTGAACTGTGTAATATGTTGCCATATTTAACATTTGAGAATCAGAGATGGTGCGACTAATGACAATTTAGGTCTAGGTGTTGGACAACAATCTGATTAGCTCTGCCTTGTGGGATGATATTGTCATTTATTAATTTTCGCACATTGTCTCCTAAAATGAAGTAAATGATTAGTAAATGGAAAACCAACACACCAGCTTGGGTAATGCGGCATTTGTGATACCTCGAGGATACAGTCTTAATTGCTCTTCTTTGTGTTTTATTCTTTATCAAATGTGACACTGAAATATTAGTCCTATTCATCACGGCTTCACACTCTATATTTAACACTGTGTTTACTTTAATGTAGCTATGCATGGGTTGCTTTGTTGGCTTGAGCATAGACTGTAGGTTGAACTTTTCGTAATAAAATTTTACAAATGACAGTAGGATATTTTTTTTCTTAGCACGAATGGAAAAAAACCAACCACAATAAAGCAAAACCTGAACCAGTGAATGAATAAGATCAAGCACAGTTCCCTCAAATTTCTGCATATGCTGTCTGTGAATTTAGCAAGAGCTTTGTAGAAGCCGGTGGTTTTCAAACTTTCTAAATTAAGTGCCCTTTTCTTTATTGAAAGCTACTAAGAAAACATTTCCCAAAGTACTGTTGTGTGTTGCAAAGGATTCTCAGACATTTGGGAAGGTATTTGGTTCATTGAATGGTTGTCTGGCCTCTTGGACCTCACTGTTGCTTGGGCAAGCTGAAACTGCATCCAAGAATATGCCCAATATTCTTCTGTGGCTGCACATTGTTGGGGAAGATCAATAGTGGTGGATGCTGTCTTTTCATACAGTTTTTCCTTTGTTCCTTCTAAGTAACCTCATTGATCCTGAGAACCCCATTTGGAAGTTGCTTGGGTAGCTGTGTCATCTGTACAGAGTTGCACCCTTCTAAGCCCATTGGACTGAGTGTAACTCTGTTTGCCACAACACTTTGAATGGGGAATCCCATTCATGAGGTAAGGGGTTGTGCTGGTGGCTGGAGGCAGCACTGCCACGCTGTTTCCAAAGGAGGATTCAGCACCCCCTCCATGAAGCCAATATCCTGCCCTTACCTTTTAGTCCTGTGGAACCACTCCATTGGGTTCCACAGGGATATGCCACCTAAAAAGGTGGTGTATCTCAAGGTAAGGGCAGAGGGGGTGTTCCCAGGCTGAAAGGGCTTAGGAGACCACCTAAAGGCTGCTCCTCCCCTGGACCGGACCGGGAACACCCTGGGAATGTCCCCCAGGAGGACAATGCACAGAAGTGCACCGTCAGGATGCCAGTGGGAAGCTGAGCTGGCGTCCCAGGGCAGACCGGTGTGCGCTACCCAACACCGGCATCTGTACTGGTTGTGGTGACGGAAGTGGCCCAGGTGCCGGCGTATGTGGCATGGATGCCGGTGCGGGCACTTGCACACCTCCTAAGCACTTTCAGCCCTCAAGGTGAGGAATGTGCTGTGAAAATCTGTATTCACCTACCTGCCTAGTTTCCAGTATGACATGAGAAGCTCTAATGTGACTTTCTCTATATATTTGCCTCATTCTGCACTTTTAGGTTGCCTTTCAGGTTTGCCAAGAGGAAAATGGTAAAATCAGGGATTGAGTCATACTTCTATTCATTCCAGCAGCTATGTTTCATTGCATGCTATCAAACCAGTCACCACTAAAATCCATAACTCCTGCTAATATTCATGAAGTTTGCATTCACATGTTGGAAAGGCAATAGCCCTGCAGGACTGTGAAGTTTAAAGGGTAATGCACTAAATTATCGTACTGCTCTGCCCATCCCCAGGGAAAAGTGCTATTACAGGAATTATTAAGGCTAATGATCCTGATATTTTTCCAGATCCCTGCAGGAGTATAAGTCGGGGCTGAATTAAAAAGTAATTTGTTCAAAAAATCTTCTGTTACTCAATCTTGATTGATTTTTAAAAAAGCTTTAGGAAAGGAAAGTTGAATAATGGAAGTATGTAATCTCTCCAAAGGCTCTGTGCATTTGAAATATGCTGAAGGCAATAATTCTGCAATCGTGTGGGCCATATGGAAGCGTGCAGGTTACTTAACTCTGTAGTATTTAAGAATCTATGGACCATCTGCATGCCACTGTGATCATGCGGAGAACAAAATACAGCATGTTGATACGGTTTAGAGGTAGGCATTTAGGATGAAATATGGTTTTTATAAGTTACAGGGAAAAGAGGAAAAATAACGTGGCAAACCAATCACACAACAAAAAATATGACAATCGAAATAAAATTCCGATCATGTTTGAGATGAACAAGATAAGCATGTATTAGCTTAAATCTAAGAATCCACCTTCTTTCCTAGCATCAAAGATTTTTCTCCGTTGACCCACTGATAGCTTTACCCTAACTGGTTCAGTTGGAATTCAGGGTATAGTCACCTGATTGCCTTTTCCATCTTGTGACCGAGATCTGTGTGCATCTGAGTTTCGTGATTGGGCTAAACACACACAGATTGTTGGCCAGCTCTCCAAGTGCAGACAGCTTCAAAGGTCCATCCTTTTCTCCTTGGCATTAATGAAAATAAGCATGAAAATAAGCATAGTTGGAAGGGTACAGACACTGGATCACAGAAAAAGAAGAGTTGGTTTTTATATGCCGACTTTCTCTGCCACTTAAGGAAGAATCAAAACGGCTTACAATCACCTTCCCTTCCCCTCCCCACAACAGACACCCTGTGAGGTAGGTGAGGCTAAGAGAGTGTGACTAGCCCAAGGTCCCCCAGCTGGCTTCATGTGTAGGAGTGGGGAATCAAACCCGGTTCTCCAGATCAGAGTCCACTGCTCCAAACCACCGCTCTTAACCACTACACCACACTGGTATTTTCTGTGTTTATGTTGTCATATTTACTTCAAGGTTTTCAAACATTATGAATAAGTTAAATGCAAATGTAAACATTTCTAGACTGTACCTCAATTCACAAATACCTTAAAAGAAGCAGGAGGTAAATGAAAGGTAAATAAATTGATTACAGAAAAATTCAAGGGAAAAAAGGAAGGGTTGGATCCAGCCCATATGTTACAATTTCATAAAAATATAGCCAGAAAAGGATTCAAGTGATGAGAAAGACATCAGAATTATTCTGATAACCTCATCACTTGTAGTGATATTTTTTCTCCATTACAAGCATTTTCTACATTTTCTTTTTTTCCTGCTTTTAGCTGCTATCTGAAGCATAACTGCTCTGAGAAAGAAAATGATAAGGGCTCATCTCTTTTGGAGATACTTGCTGTATCATTCTTGAAGCAACAAATTCCTTGATCCACTGCAGTTATGAGAATGGCTGTCTGTTAGCCATAATACACTGAAAGGCAAAGTCTTCTTTGTAACATATAAAGAGGAACTTGATTCTTAATACAGAATCCCAGATTAAATCTTCATTCCCCAGTTTCAAGGATGCTTTGGATGTGACTGCATTTGTCCCAATTACAGACACAACCTCAAAGGTCAGAAGTGTCTGGGTGTGGGGCCGTTTTTCAAACTAATCTGGTTTTGAACATAACCTTCTCAGCTCAGATTCCTTATTGTCTGGCCCTGCTATTATTCCGTATTGTACTGCACCAGGTATAACTGCCTTTCACTAAACTATAGTATGGTTATAATGCCTGAAGATAACTTGGTGATTCAGAGACAGATTTCAGCACCATTGATGCAGTGCATATTATGAAGAGCTCCATATGGTATGGAAAGCCCTAAATAATTTTATGGAGGAAGGATCATTTGCGATGGGATTCAAACATGCAGGTTCACAGATGGCCCATGATTCTCGGAACCGCAGTTTGCTTTCTTGTGTAAGTTGTGTCCAGGGAGAACAATGGGGACGTGGTGCCACTGTAAAACTTCTGTTTCTCCTGGAATTTATGTCCTCCAAAGCTTCAGTTTCCTCCTGGAGAACTGATCTCTGTAAGTCAGGAGACTTCCAGGCCCCACCTTGAAGATCAGTAACTGTAATGTCAAATAACATTTTAGAAATGACTAGTGAAGCTTGAGAAGGGTTGCGGGATATAGGAGTAAACATGGCAAAGCAGTCTCCTGATTGCCGTGTAGTGGTTAAGAGCGGTGGACTCTATAGAGCCGGGTTCGATTCCCCACTCCTACACATGAAGCCAGCCGGGTGACCTTGGGCTAGTCACAGCTCTCTCCGAACTCTCTCAGCCCCACCTGCCTCACAAGGTGTCTGTTGCGGGGAGGTGAAGGGAAGGTAATTGCAAGCCAGTTTGATTCTCCTTAAAAGTCAAAGTCGGCATATAAAAACCAACTCTTCTTCTTCTTCTTCTTCTTCTTCTTCAACTGGTCTTGTTTAAAGGCTGCTTTGGCAGGAGGTGTCCAGGAAAGCTTGGAAAATGGAGTAAAACCAAATTCACAGACCCTTTGAGTACCTGACTCCAGCTTAATCCCATTGATTTCTAATTATGCCACTCCAGTTCACTGGGGATAAACAGGCTTGAATCTAAATGCTCTTATTCTAAACTCAACTGCGTTGTGGATTGGTCTGTTCTTTGTATTCTAGGGAGGAAAGTTGCAGCCTAAACGATACAGATGTTTGTTTGGATTTTGAATTTAATAATGAGACCTTCTAAAGACCAGGGGTCAAGATGATGCTTGATACATATGTTGAAGCTGCTTCGGCGATGGGTTCAGCATTATTGCTAGGTTCCCTAGAGATCAGGTTCATTTGAATTCAAACAATAAAGTTAATCCAAACACATGTAAATTCAGATTTTCACATTGCTCCTGCTCTAATCCTTTTCAATGGAGGGTGTAAAGGATTTGTATGAGTTCCTATGGAATGAATGAAAGATTGACTGATAATGCTGGCCACTAAATTAATCACAAATGATTATCCCCCCATATGAGTAAATACTGTGTGTGTGTGGTTATCGCATTAATATGTTGTAGCTTAGTGGGGGCAAGACTACTTGGGGTAAGGGGAGAGAGAGAGAGAAGTGATGTTTTTATTAAAGGGTCAGAAATTTAAAGCAGGGTCAGATACCGAGAGAGTTGTGCACATTAATATTCTGAGAAGAATTTCAGCATGGGAGACAATTTGTTTCATTAATTTAGCATGCCTGAATGGTCATGTTAATCTTTTATCTGTTTGATTCTTGTTTAGAGGATTTATACACCCCCCTTTCTGGCTGACAGAAAGTTGAAATGCTGGCAGCATAAAGAAGCCTACCAGTTCTAGTTTAATTTCTTTTTTTCTTTTCTTTTGGAGCTCAGTTATATCAGTCCCAGACATAAAATAGCCATTCTCTAACATTATAGTTGCAGAACAGCATAATATATTTGCAGAATAGCAGCTGGAAATTAACAGATACAGGTATATGTATTGTGTTCTATAGATCTGTACTTTCAGTCAAATCCCAGTGGCAAGTCAGTAGCATTCTATAGGCAAAAACCCACTGCAGCAAGCTTATGGTTTCTAGTAGGATGTTGAGGTGCTTTAGGTATTGGATCCAGCTTTTTCCTGGATGTTCTTAGTTTGTACACCAACTTGGAACCCTTTATGGAAGGACAGGAATCTGGCCATAGTTATTCATGCATTGGTTGTTTCCAACCTTGACTGTTGGCATAAAATTTAGGTGGAGCTACCCTTGAAGGCACTTCAGAAGCTCCAGCTCTTGAAAAATGTTATTGTATTTTTTTTAATAAAGTGGTTTGTGCATTTGTATGGGAAAGTTGCATGTGTGTGGCTTGTATCCTACCACTATGCTCAGCACAGTTTAGAGACTTCCTAAACCTTAAATGGCACTCACCAAGTTTGCAGAAAAATCTGAAAACTAAAATAAAAAATAAAAATGGGAATTTAAATCCCCCCGCTGATTTTTAAAAAAGCATTGCCTGCGTATGCACAGTTATTGGTTGCATGTGTATGCGCAGACAACACTCTTTTCTGCCAAAATGGTGGTGGCCGCTTCCAAGAGCCAGGGCTAGCAGTGTTGGCTGCCAGGCCAGGCTGAGGTGGCAGCAGACGCAGGGAGCCAAGCTGGGTCTGGACGCAGGGGCAGTAGACACCGAGAGCTGCTCCTGGGCTGCACTGCCACCATAGTGAATGCCTGGGGCTGCTCTGGGCTCTAAGGTAAGATGTTGGGGGGAATGAGTTTTGCGGGGCCCCACTTGTTATATCTGATCTCCAGATGACACAGCTCAGTTCCCTTGTAGAAAATGGCTGCTTTGGAGGATGGACAGTATGGCATTATACTCCACTGAGGTCTCTCCCTTGCCTAAATCCCTCCCTCCCCAGGCTCCATCCCTCAAATCTCCAGGAATTTCCCCACCCAAAGCTGGCAAACCAACTTGCGCTGTCTTTCCTAGGTATGGAGCAAAGGAGCAGACATATATGATCCCTTGTCAAAGTCAAGCAACTGTTCTCAGAATGAAGAGTCCTGGATTCAAAGCCCTGTTGCATGTTCCTTCCAAGGTTCTGAAGTTGCACCCTCCTGGAAGAGAAGAGTTTTTGGTTGCATGCCTTCTCGGTCATTTTTAACATGACAATTACTTCTAGAATCAGGACCTTCCCAAAGCTTATAACAATACACCTAGTTTTAAGGTTGATCTTTTCTCCAGCTTTGACTCATAAGAACATAAGAAAAGCCCTGCTGAATCAGACCAAGGTTCATCAAGTCCAGCAGTCTGTTCACACTGTGGCCAACCAGGTATAGCTAGGAAGCCCACAAACAAGACTGCAGCAGCAGCATCCTGCCTGTGTTCCACCGCACCCAAAATAATAGGCATATTCCTCTGATACTGACGCCTCTGATTTGATTTTCTTCCATCTCTTTTCCTGGCACTGACCTGAGACAGACTTTCCTTGAGTTGTAGTTGCCAGATCAAAACAAAATTCTTTGCAAGAGAGATCTGGTTCTCTGGAGATTTGCATCGCCTTGCCTAGGCAGATGCCTCCATTAAGCCGTTTTGTTTTCGCTTATACGAATGAGCTTCTCAGCTAGCGCTTGCCGTCACCCTCCATTTAAAAATGCATATACATATTCCCAAGTGAGTTATTGCTCTGCGCTTATTGTTGCTGCGATACGTTGAACATTTACGTAAGGGCCTGAAAGTGCTTTACTAGCTTAATGATTCACTACATTTCGGTTAGGTGTGTGACAGTAATTTTCTATGTAGTTTGGTGTGATCCTGCTTTAAACCACATGTTTACATGTTTGGATAAAATTGCACACAAGCTTGGAAAATTCCTGGAGATTTGGAGGTAGTCCCTGGGGAGGATGGAGTTTGGGCAAGGGAGCTTAGCAGGCAAATGATGCCATACAGTCAGTAGATTGGAGATCAGTTGTAATTCCAAAAGAAGTCCAGGCTAGGATTGCCAGCGCCAGGTTGGGGTATATCTGGAGATTTTGGAGGTGGAGCCTGAGGAGGGTGGGGTTTGCGGAGGGGAGGGACTTCAACTGGATGTAATTCCATAGAGTCCACCTTCCAAAACGTCTATTTTCTCCAGGTGAACTGATCTCTGTGGGCTGGAGATCCTAGGAGATCTCCAGCCACCACCTGGAGGTTGGCTACCCTATAGCAGATCCTACCTGGAGATTGGCAGCCCTAGTATGTATGGTGTTTGATTTCTCCACATTGCTTGGATTGGCAATCCAAGCTAGGGCTGTCGATTCGGTTCGTCCGAACGGAACAAACAGCTGAATTTCCCCCGATTCAGGGGTTTTCAGTTCGGATAGAACCAAACTCAAAAAAAGGCAGGAAAACAATGCGCCAAATTCGGCGAGTTCGGGCGATCGCTGGATAAATTCGGCAGGTTTGGCGTTCCCCGAACCTGTCTTTTCCCCCTTTAAAGACCCCCCCGCCCAGTTTCCTGGGACTCCCGGGAAAGCAGGCGGGGGGTCTTTAAACTGCTCCGCGCTGCCTGGGCAGGCAGCGCGGAGCAGTTTAAATCCCCTTTCCAGAGCCCAGGCCTTCCCGAGCCACCTCGGGACTTCCCAGACATCGGCGGGGGCTAGCCCCCACACTCATGGGGGGAGTAAAGGGGTCCGGACGGCGGGAGAACAGCCCCTTCCACCAGTCCTTCCCCCCACTCGCCGACAAACCTCCGTGGTCGGACGCCTGGCCGGGGGGAGGGGGCAAAGCGCTGATGACACCATCCCCAGGGTGGGGCAGGAGACGACCCCCACAACATACCTTTCCCCCGCAGGTTCCCCAAGGGCAGGAAGGGCAGACGCCCCGAAACCGGCCCAACCGGCAGCCGGAGAGAACGGGGCAATCCGAGAGCCGGAAGTTAGCCATCTGACAAGCGGCGTCCGCCCGTGGCTTCAAAGGCCCGACGGCCAGCTGGGAAGCGGGTGAGCGTGCCTTCGGCGGAATCGGGAAAGGCTGGGTACACGTGGCTGGGGTGGGGAAAAGGCTGAGGCTGAGGAAGCCCCACAGCCTCCCCCTCCTGAAGCTTCCCCGGTCCCGGGAGCAGTGCCTGTCAGGGTGGGGCATCTCACACACCCGGGAGTCCCAGGAAGGGGGGGCGGTGGCTCTTTAAACTGCTCCGTGCTGGGAACAGTTTAAACCCCTTCGCCAGCCATGGCATGGCGGAGCAGTTGAAAGAGCCACCCACCCGCTTTCCTGGGAGCCCCGGGAAGGGGGGCGGGTTATTCTTCCAAATTTATTCAGGAATGCGGAATTCCAAGCTGAATTCCGTGTTCCCGAATGGGGGAATTCGGAGTTCGGCATTTCCCGAATAAAAACTGAACAAATTTTGCCGAATCTGAATTTCCCCCCCAAAAAAATTTCAACAGCCCTAATACAAGCTCCATTTGAACAAAGGAAAGTGTTCCCCTCTCTATACATAGAGGGACACTCTCTCCTTTCTTGAAATTGTGCTTGGATCGCCAGTTTCACCCTCCAAACACTAAGGAACAGAAGCTTGGTTTTTATTGAGTGGTTGAAATTGGATTGCAGAATGCTGTGTGTGTGTGTGTGTGTGTGTGCGCGCGCGCATGTTCTTGTGCTGTTGCTGAGGGATTGTGGTTCATGTGCAGTGATAAGCATTGTGTTGCCACCCGTCCTAGGGCACTGTGTTGACATCCTGGAGTGTGTCCTGTGTTATGAAGCCTCACCCCAAGTGTGGCTGTTTGCATATGTTAATATTATGTTGCAGGCCAGCAGCATGGCTCCCCCTCGTGGAGGAGGAAGCAATACCTTTGGTGGCAGTGGCAACATTGCCTTAGAAACAGTTGCCAAAAAGAGTTTCCCATTACTGTGGTATGGTGCTGCCCAGTCCTCCTTGACAGGAGGTAGCAGATCTTAGTGGTTCCCTCCCTCCCAAGGCAGGAGTCACAGAGGCTAGGCGGAACTGGAGTGAAAGCTACTCACAGTAGCTGTGATTCAGAAAGGAGTCCTACTCGGGCAGTTTCTTGAGACAGCAGGGGTTTAAGCAAAGCAATTAAGCATAACCTGAGCATGCACCAACACCGGCTACCAGCTAGCTACTTAGTGTGATGGATGCTGCTGGCTATTCAGACACAGAAACAGCGCATAAGCTCAGAGTCTCAGGAATTGTCTCAGCAAAAAAAAGAGGCATTTATGTGCAGGGGGAAATTTGCAACGTGAGCGCTCTCCTTGCAAGTCTTATGACATCTCTACTTGGTTACTTGTAGCTAAATATCTGAACAGATTCCAAAGCAGTTGGTGTGAGGGAAATATGAAAGTACCATTTGTTTTATTAGAGCTGTGATGGACTATCCTTATTGTGTGTGTGTGTGTGAAGTGCCATCAAGTCGCAGCTGACTTAGGGTGATCCCATAGGGTTTTCAGGGCAAGAGAATAAGCAGAGGTGGTTTGCCATTGCCTTCCTGTGCAGAACCTTCCTTGGTAGTCTCCCTTCCAAGTACCGACCCTGTTTAGCTTCTGATCTGACAAAATCTGGCTGTACTATACCATTCTACACCCCTCACAATCCATATTAAAGATGTAAAATTTCCATGAAATTTTGAAACCATGAAGAGAGGGGGGAATCCTGCCCCAATATAACTCCAGAAATATTGGGGGGAAATATTTTTTTATAAAGACTGAACTTATTTTTACTGCTTTAACAGCATAGCATTGCATCATTTGTGGCTAAACATTTAAATTGTATTATTTAACAGACTCATGAATTTGAAAGTATAAATGCCTCACACTGCAGTCCTAAGAAAAGCTGTACCCTTTCAAGTCGACTGAAATCAGTGGCCTTAGGAGGGTGTAATTCTGCATAGGATCACACTGTCAGTTTTCTACAAGTCAAATTGCAAATGTACCCAGTACTACAGAAAGAACTGCACAATGCTGCATCCTATCCTACACGAGCCCAAGTATCTTAGTTTCTGTCGAGGTAAGTAAAAGGTGAAAACAGAAAGTACATTTTTTTGTCAAGAAAAGAAAGCAT